>NC_136072.1:52582290-53182290 GCF_964261635.1 Lissotriton helveticus | reverse complement strand
GGGGCTGGCAACAGCAGGGAACTAAGTCCTTGTGCCTCTCTGTTGGTGATTGATGGTAACACTCTTCAGAGATAGTGGTGCAGGGGCATTCTCACACAGCCCCTTGCTTTGGCACTCAGCCTCTATCTGGCTCCCTTTTGTTGTGTGAGTAAACGGTGTCCCCTCTCCACCTTGGCCCACGGCTTGTGTGTAGAGAAGTCAGGTAGTGCCGGTAGGGCTGGTCGGACAGGTCAGTGGATGGGCTAATTTTTTAGCCGGTTTTTACTGTTGATTTCCCTAATATTAAAATAAACACTGCCTGCAGCAAGCTCAAATCATTGCAGTCTTTCTTCTGTTTCTTGCCAAACACTTATACAGCGTGTGTTTACAAGTTCAATACTGCCACAATTTGCAAATATGGACCACTTCATTGTCAATTTAATTTGCTATCAGGGGGTGTTTTTTTTTTTTGGTGCCTGGTCCTATTTTCTGTCCCAGTCCGACCCTGAGGGGTGCACTTGCTGATTTGATGTACATCATGCCATGGCCTGATCAATCAGAATTATGACAAATTCCACAGTAAACAGAAACTGTATTACTTAACCTGGGCATGGAATTTAAAGGATCCATAAATGGACATAAGTAAAGACATTTCATGTATGGGAACCTCTCACCCCAGTCGCCTTCTGACAGCCTGCCCCATCCCTTTCCACCAAAAAGCAAATCATCTTACTGCCAAGTTAGTTGTCCAATAGCTAAATTGTAAATGCAGTTATGGACAGTTATGAACTGCTGCAGTCAGTAGTTCTCTGAGAATATTATCTGTTGCAGGCCAGAACACCAGGGCTTGAAATTTTGCGCACAAGGTCGAGAGTAGCACATGGCAGGACTACCCGGATGTATGACGGTACAACGCGTACCGTTACAACGCGTACCGTTACTTGGCAAGTTTTACAACGCAAGTCGTTACAACGACTTGCGTTGGGGGGTGCTGGATTGTGAATAGTTTAATTTACTATTCCAACTCCAGTCCCCGTGGATAGTAGGGAAGGTGTTGGATAGTAAATTAAACTATTCCCTATCCTAGAGCGCCCTCCAGCGAAAGTCGTTGTAACGACTTTCGTTGTAAATCCTGCGTTGTAACGGTACCGCGTTGTAACGGTTCCGTTATAAAGGATGTTCCCCGACCACCCAAGTCCCTCTCTGCACGGAACTACGGCAAGTCTCTAGCTTTCCTCTCACTCCTGTTACCCGAAGCCCACTCCCATGTGCTGTGCACCAAGCTTTATCACATGTAGACTGGCATTTAGATGAGTGGATAACTTTACAAAGCATGTGAAGTTACAAAGCTGAAGTAACCACAAAATAATTGGAATTTAAAATGCTGAAGCAGCTGGTTGAGATGAGTACAGAGCCTCAAAATGGCCAGTCCGGTTCTTTTGTTAAATTAACCCGTTGACCACGGCACGAATTCCACTGCGGTGCGGGCATTTTAATCAGTGGGCGGGGTTGAGACGGCCCACGGCTGTCCTCTGCACACGCCCACCGTCACGTGGGATGGCTGGGGGCCGTCGGCAGCACCGAACGGGTTAAAGAGTAATCCTGCCATTGTAGGAGGTCACACGCAAATAAAGAGGGACCTGGCCCTATCTGCCACCTGTGCCTACTGCCTTGGGTGCAACTCTCCAAACCCACCCACACTTAGTCCATTTCAGAGAAGGAAAAGCTGCCTCTCTTCAAAGTGTCTCCACTGTCTGCTGCGACGTTTTGCATGTATGGAGTATGCATCACGCAACAAACATCTTTCGGCTCTGCTCAGATTACGAGTTCTCACAGTAAACGTGGGCTCATTGGGACCTTTACATCCTTCACCGGACCCTGGCATGCAGTGGCTCTAAGTTTGTTGCATAGTGGTTGTGGATCATACAACAAAGATTGGTCCTTTTAATTCTTTATCCAGGTGGTCTACTTCTCAAGAAACAACACACGTCTGCACAACACATTAATCATGGTATTCCTCAGGTTCTCACTACTGATAGAGGGTCTCAACTTATTTCAAAATATTAATCTGCTTTGTGTACAGAGCTACATATGGAAGCCCGCTGACTACCAACTATCACCCCAGACAGATGGGCAGACTGAGCGGTTAAATTGTTCAACAGTATTTGAGATATCAAGTTTTGTAACAAGGGGAGGATTGGAGTAAGGTGTTGTGTTTAGTAGACTTTCCAAACTATAATAGTGAACATTCATCTATCAGAATGTCACCTTTCTTTTTTTATGTGAGGTCACCATCCCCACATATACCCTAGTATCAGTATCATTTCCTTTAGTGGAAGAGAATTAAACTAAGTTAATAGATATTCAGACATCACCACCGCAGGTCTTTGAAAATACTAAAAATAATAATAAATAGTTATGCTGATGGCACGAGAAGCTCATCACCTCAGTATTGTATAGGTGCGAAGACATGGCTACTCTAAAAAATAATTGCATCTCAAGTTATCCCCTAAATTGCAACCTAGGTTTGTTTGTCCGTTTATTATTGAATCAATTGAGAATCCAGTTACAATACAACTGAAATGGCCCCAGTCTTCCAGTATTTCCTATATATTTGTTAATGGTTTGTGCTGCAAAAAAATGTTTTGGGCAACATTTCATGCTGGTTCAGGAGAATGCTGAAAATGAATATGAGGTGCATAAGACTTTAGATGCAAGAATTGTCAGAAAACTATAGACTATTTGAAGGGGCTTAGCCCTGAGCAGGGATGATGGAAACCAGGTTCTAATCTTCATACCACATGGGTGTTATGAAATGTTATGCACTACAGCCCCAAAAATCAGGATTTTTTCTGCTGCCAAGACAGCCACTTTCAGAGGAGTGTCACTGTCAAGAGGAGTATCAGGAGATATATCTTTCTGCTTATTGGCTCGGGGGCATTGGGTACAAAATTGCAAACCTGCTCACACTGAATTAATTTCAGAGTCTGAAAGTCTAGCGTTCTTCAGAGTATTGGCGGTGTCTGGTGTGAGGCGCTGCATGTGTCTAGAATGCACTGCAAGATGATGCCCAGATGACAAACTACGTTTCCCAGAAGTCCCTGAACTCTTAAGTTGTTTAGATACAGTGGTGGCCATCATGAATTATCAATTACAGCCTTCCTTGGGACCTTGCTACATGGATTCGGGAATTTCTTTTTCCAAACAACACTTGCTTCCTTAAGTATCTGTTGAAGGGCATTTGGGAGTGCAGAGAAGTATTCTGAAAATCTTTGATGGCAGGTTACTAACATATCTCCTATTATTCTTAGATATCCATTTTGATCCGCAGACATCGGTACCAAACAGATATGAGGAGTAATTGCTGGTGTCCAGTGTCCCTCTTATCCCATTCCCCTCTCCCTGTTTCAGACATTGTTACTCATGTTGTTTTGTATGAGGTCATTGGTGGGGGGGAACATCCATTACGACGCGGTTGTTACACCGTGCTACCATTACAACGAGGGCAATACAACGCAAGTCGTTACCACAACTTGCGCTGGAGGGCGCTATAGGCTAAGGAATAGTAGATTTACTATTCCAACACCTTCCCTACTGTACGTAGGCTGGTGTTGGAATAGTACATTTTACTTTTCCTAAGTCCAGCACCCTACAGCGTAAGTCGTGGTAACGAGTTGCGCTGTAAAGCCCGCGTTGTAATGGTAGTGCGGTGTAACAACCGCGTTGTATTGACATACAACCATTGGTGGAGGTGATGAGACACAGAAGAGTGCTTTGCTCCTGTTGGATCCAGAGTACAAAGTTAGTGCTTTCTGACGCAACTGAATTAAGGACAAAAATAAAGGAAAAAAAAAGTTTGTGTTTCTGACATCAAGCCACTCACTCTATCCAGTGCCCCTCCCTTCTCACCCATCTCACAGCCTCAAATATCTCTAAACCTGCCATCACTCCCACTCACAATACAATGCATTTCACCTCTTACGCTACACCCCTGGATGTGGCAACAAATGCACAAAATACTTGTAGACCTCTTCACCTAAGCACTTTTAATACCAACCTAGATTACTTTAATGCCATTGGAGTTTTCCCAAAAACAGTCAGAAATCTACCACCAGGCACCCCCAAAGGCCATTATCATCCCAACCATAAACCTCCTAACAAAGGACAACACATAGCTACCACCAACTCAGCCAGAAGTCTGCTCACAAAGGGAAACCCTAACGCCACCACTGCCACTGTCCAAAGCCAACTCAAAAAGAACAGCTCAAAATCGCCACCAGCACAGCCAGAAATATACTCCATAGGGCAACACAAAGCTTCCAATGTCACAGTCAGATATTGTTATGAAATCCCAAATCGAATCTCTCCAGTGTCCCCAGTCCACCCTCCATCGCAATGACTCGGATGTTGACACCATCCGTGAAGCACTGAGTTCTTTCACTGATAGCCATGCATAGGTGTGGGCGGAATTTGCCTAGTCGTGCTATGCAAAGCTCCGCAAAACAGTAAAAAAATCTCCGCAAGCACACAAAAGTTCCACAAACACGCGGAATTGCTTGATCCGCCCGTTCGCGATGCTTTTTTCCTGTTCGTGAACGCTATTTGCGTACTGGGGGAGAAATATCTCATGAACACGCATGTTGGAAGCGCAAACAAGCAAAAATTCCGCAAAGCCATGGAATTTTTGGCAATACCGCGTTCTCCGCGGAACGCCAAATTACCCAAATTCCGCGAGCGGAACAGAATTTACCGTCCAGGCCCACTTTGCACCACAGAGTGACAGCCAGGTGACAACTGCATACTGAATATCGAGGTCACTTGGTCACATTTATGTATCATCGTCTAGGAACTACTTGGGGGGACAGAAATATCTTGGTTCTGCCTTGCATTGGCCAAAATTGTTGGCATTTGGGACGGAATAAAGACCTTTTCTGTCACCACGTCAGGTGATAAATTACAAAAACTTTAAAGTTTTAGTGAGTGCGAATATAGTCTTCTTAATATATCTAAAGGTAAGGTGTATGAATTACTGGAATTTCCAGTTTCATTTGGCCTGTGGAAATGATCTGTTCCTTGAGTATTTACAGCCAAATCAGCAAAGATTTTTTAAATAAAGGGATTAGAGAGTTTACAATACATGATCTTGAAAGTAAACATGGCACAATCATCGAGATTGGCGGTACCTTAAGAAAAATCTTTCTTTGCATTAATTTTTTGTTCGTCAAGTTAGGTGTATGTGGTTTAGTGTTATCATCAGGGTAGAAAAAGGCAAGTTACAGTTTGGTTCCAGGGTTGCAGCTATCAATAGTGCAGCAGGTGCTGTGGCACCAGAGTCCAGGGGCCTGAGAAGTGTCACTGCAAACCAATTTTTTAACCATATCGACTAGGGGATCTAATAAATAACAGTTTCCCCACTATCCAGATATCAGGCCCACCTTAGCAGGTTAGGGAAGTACCCTATGATAAAGCATGCCACCAAGGAGTTACCCTCACGGGTGAGGGTTATTTTAACATACATTTTTTTCTTTTCCATTACGAGGTTGACATTACATTCCTTTAACCCAAGAGTGACTCCTCTTAATTATTTGCTGATACATTTTGAGGATGAGTCCTCTTTATTTTTTCCTCTAACTCCCCTTTTTGATGTTTTGACATCTCTAAATTAGCCAGACAGTGCCACCTTGTGGCAGATTGTCACGAATGCAAGTGTTGACAATTAAGTGCCGGTGCCGAGCACCAGAAACCACCGGCTCAAATTAAGCAATGCTGATACTGTCAGTTAAACACTCTTTCCACTTTGGAGGAGATTGCTACTCACCTTTTTATTCTGGTGTTTTGTTAATACATCTCGGTTTCTCTTTTCATATCTTAACAGGTCTAATCTATTCAGTGCAGTTACCAAAATCCAGTTGTGTGTAGTAATTTACTGCTACTGATGAGAATATATTCAATGTTCATCGTGGCCTATCATCACTCTTTCAGGAATATATGACGTTACAATGCAAACAATTACAACGCATGCCCTTTCAACGCGGGTTTTACATCGCAGCTACCTTTACAATGCATGATTTTACAACTCATACTATTACGACGCATTTTTAGAAACTACATTTACAACGCATTCCATTACAACACATACCATTACAACGCCTAATACTTTTAGGCTAACAGTGGGGTAAGTGTTGGATAGTGTAGGGGTAATAATTACTATTCCCACTCCAGTGAGTACAACAGTAGGGTAAGTGTTGGATAGTGTAGGGGTAAAAATTACTATTCCCACTCCAGTGAGTGCAACAGTAGGGAAAGTGTTGGCTAGCGTAGGGGTAAAAATTACTATTCCCACTCCAAAGAGTGCAACAGTAGGGAAAGTGTTAGATAGTGTAGGGGTAAACATTACTATTCCCACTCCAGTGAGTGCAACAGTAGGGTAAGTTTTGGATAGTGTAGAGGTAAAAAATACTATTCCCATGTACCCCCAAACCCATACCCACTGTAAAGCAAAATAAACCTCCATTACTTACCTTATAAAGCGTTGTAATGGCAAGTGTTGCAATGCTATGTGTTGTAATGGCATGCGTTGTATTGACATGCATTGTAATGTCTGAGTTGTAATGGCATGCGATTTAAATGCAGCCGTATTGTAACAGCCGCGTTGTAAAGGTAGTGCGTTGTAACAACTCTGTTGTAATGGTTGTTTCCCCTCTTTCAGCCATAGTACTTCACAATCACATCCCATGCTTTTATCCCCTCCTTTCGTCTCTATGTGCAAAAATGCCCTCTGTGTTTTCATCCATGCGGTACCTCCTTCATACATTTTGCTGGGATGGGGGCTGGTACCTTTCCATCCCATGACTAGCTATCTCTTTGTAGGACCAATGGAGGCCGATAATTCTTCTTAGGTCTTGGTAAGAAGACTCGAAGGGATACTTCTGGTCTGGGAGGACTGCTGTATTGGTACCCTACTAACACCTCACCGGTATCAGGGCCGGGCGCGTGCAGATCAGGAGCATTGCACTTGTAGCACAAGACATGTTCTATGGAGAAAATTCAAATGAACAAACTTAAATTTGCCTTTCTGGATACCTTTTTGGTATAATTCAATATGAGTTACCAGGCTTCTTATCCTAATGCCTTCTCAATCTTCATGAACCACTTATCCTAGGATCCTTCGAGTTCAAATTTAGTTCCATTAACTAATGCTTTGGACAGAAGAGTATTTGCCCTTTTCCCCTCCCAGAATTTACAATATGTTCAATGTCCCATGTGCAGTGGTTCAAGCTGCCCTGTCCCAAAGCAGGTTGGAGACATCCTATCAAGTTCCCATTGTATTAAATCTAATATAGCTTATAATCCGGTATATCTGCGCTGCCCTCAGCCATCGAGAATCAGATCTTGAGAAGGGCCACCCTGCATCTATCCGGTCCCCAAACAAGATCACTGAGGATGGAGTCAATTTCTCCGAAAAGTTCCCCTGTTAATCGCACTGGAAGAGTAACCAAATACTATAGGGGATATGAATGCATGCACAGAATAGCCGGATAACTACTTGTCCCATTGGTGAACACCAAACCGCGTATCATGCTAACCAAAGGAAAAATAATGTCAGTTTAAACCGGAGTAAGATTTGCACATAAGGACCTCTGTCCTGATGAAGACCTCAACAAAGTAATCAGCCCACCTAAGAGGTCGAAACGTAAAGGCTCCACTATTTCTGATTGAGGATCTTAAACACAGAGATAGTGAAATCTCACAGGTAAATCTGCCTGGGGTTGATATAAAAATTGGACATTTTATGAAACTATAAAAATTGAATTTTTCCTGCACCCTCCGAGGGTCTGACACATTCTCAGTTTGAATTGTTGCTGGATATCATATGAACCAGTAATATTTGTTGAACATGATGTAAATGGATCTTTTGTGAATCACAAAATGTTTTAGGTCTTTATCAAACTGTTGTGTTTGCAATATTGTCTGGAAGCTAGAGTTACTTATGACTGAACAAGTGCAACAGATTCATGTACCAAAGATAATGGCACGTTTTATTGAAAAACAAATATATATATACCTGGTTAATGATGTGTAGTGATATGTTAATCAATAGTTGAAAGAGAGAAAGCATGTTTTTCATTCGTTTTTTAAGAACCCTACTCCCATAGACTTTATATGGGCCACTCACCTCTTTCCTCCCTCAATAACGCAACATAGTTGCCTGGTTTTATTTTAAGAGATAATCTGACCAAGCGACAATTAAGTTACATTAATAGCGCAGCCTACTAAATAATTTACTCTATCATTTGGAGAAACACGTCCAGTTTGGTCAACGCACAATCATATTAAAAATGGCCACAAGGATTTTTACAGTATACCCCATCTTGTGCTGGAATATTTGAAATATAATGTATTTATTAATAATATCCTGTCCTAGTGCCTGCAGTAATGACTGCCCTGTTATCTTAAGCAGTCTTAAGCCATCGCTGACTTCCCGGTGTAGGCCGTAAGTGCCCACTTACAAGTCGGGCTGAGCGATATTTGCAAGCGGGATAGCACACCTCTGTTCACGACTTACCTAGTTTTTCAACCCTAGATTTACCGGGTGCGGGTCGCTGGACCTGATTTTACCAGCTGGTAAAATCGCTTTAGGCTTGAACTGCAACATCAGCCAATGCCTCGGGCACGCCCCATCTGACCTCCTTCTGCGGCCAAGGGGTAGCATCCAATTAATTCTCTTCCATGCCATGAGACTAATTCTTTTTCCCTCTCTGATCTTCCCACACCCTCCCCACTAGCTCACACCAACATACACATTTACCTCGTCCCTTCAGAATCCCATCTGGTAATTCCATATCTGCACGGTTATTTCCCATTCCAAGATCTCATCGCACTCAACACCGGCCGCATCCCAGGATGTCATCGAGCCGCCCCGAAGCACACCCACGGACCCTTCAGCTGCCACGCCTGCAAGTTCACCTGCATCCGGACGCATCCTGCACCAGCACTCGCCAAGCCGAACATCAGCAGCAACCACCTCAAGTGCATCCTGCTCAACACCCGCTCCGTCCACAGACACGCCATCGAACTCTGGAACCTCCTCGACACCACCGCCCCTGACGTTGCCTTCCTCACCGAGACCTGGATGAACGCTTCCTCAGCACCAGACATCGCCATCGCCATCCCGGAGGGCTACAAGATCATCCGGAGGGACCGCACCGCCAACCAGACGGGAGGAGGCATCGCCATCATCCACAGGAGCACCATCCGTCTCACGACCAGCACCGACAACTCCCTGACCACCGCCGAACACCTGCATTTCCAGATCCACACCAACCCGAACACCACCCTCAGAGGCACCCTGATCTACCGACCCCCTGGACCACGCACACAATTCAGCGAGGACATCGCCGACTTCGTCAGCCCGCATGCCCTCCCCTCCGCTGACTACATCCTCCTGGGAGACCTCAACTTCCATCTGGAGAACAACAACGACCGCAACACCAGCACCCTGCTCGACAACCTCGCCAACCTGGGACTCAAGCAACTGGTGTCCACCCCCACCCACCTCGCCGGACACACACTCGACGCCGTCTTCTCATCCAGCAAAGACGTCACCTTCAGCCACGCCACAGAGCTTCTATGGACGGACCACAGCTGCGTCCACTTCACCTTCAAGAAAACAACGACCCACCACCACCAGCAACAGGCCACCCGCAGAAGCTGGAACAAGATCACAGCAGACCAGCTCGCCACCTCCCTGAGCCAGCACCCTCCTGCCAGCTCAGCGAACCCCAGCCAGGCCGCCGACAACCTCACGAAGTGGATCAGCAACTGCGCGGACGAACTCGCCCCACTGAGGACCCCGCCCAGCAGACCCGGCAGCAAGAAGGCCCCATGGTTCACCGACGAACTCAAGAGCTCCAAGAAGAATTGCCGAGCCCTCGAGAAAGTCTGGAGAAGGGAACCTACACCGGACAACAGGACCTCCTTCAAACTTGCCACCCGGAAACACCACCAGCTGATCCGCGCCGCCAAGAAAACAGCATTCAAGGACCGGTTGGACAACAACGCACACAACTGCAAGGAACTCTTCAACATCGTCAAAGAGCTTTCCAACCCCAGCGCAGGAAACAACGACATCACCCCATCACAAGGCCTCTGCAACTCCCTGGCTTCATACTTCCACAACAAGATCACGGACATACACAACAGCTTCAACAACCAACCAACGCACACCATGACCAAACAACCACCCCCCACCGCCACCCTCCACGCCTGGACCCCGATCAGCACCGAAGACACCATCCGCACGATGAACTCCATCCACTCCGGATCACCGACCGACCCCTGCCCTCACCACGTCTTCAACAAGGCCGACGCTGTCATCGCACCCCACCTGCGAGACATCATCAACACATCCTTCGACACCACCATCTTCCCCGAGAGCTGGAAACACGCCGAACTCAGCGCTCTACTCAAGAAACCAACAGCGGACCCCACCGACCTCAAGAACTACCGCCCCATCTCGCTCCTCCCGTTTCCAGCCAAAGTCATCGAGAAGACCGTCAACAAGCAGATGGCCGCCTTCCTCGAGACGAACGGATCCCTCGACCCCTCACAGTCCGGCTTCCGAGCCAACCACAGCACCGAGACCGCCCTCATCGCCGCCACCGATGACATCCGAGCCCTGATGGACAACGGAGAAACAGCGGCCCTCATCCTCCTAGACCTCTCCGCGGCATTCGACACGGTCTGCCACCGCACCCTAGTACGGCGCCTCAGCAACGTAGGAATCCAGGACAAGGCGCTGGAATGGATCATCTCCTTCCTCGAAGGGAGAACACAGAGAGTCCGCCTACCACCGTACAAGTCAGAGGCCACCGAAGTCATCTGCGGCGTCCCCCAAGGATCATCTCTGAGCCCCACCCTCTTCAACGTCTACATGAGCCCCCTCGCGGCCATCGTACGCAAACACAACCTCAGCATAATCTCCTACGCCGACGACACCCAGCTGATCCTCTCCCTGACCAACGACCCCGCCGCCGCCAGAGCCAACCTGCACGAAGGGATGAAAGAGGTAGCCGAGTGGATGACGACCAGCCGCCTGAAACTGAACTCGGACAAGACGGAGGTCCTCATCCTGGGCTCCTCTCCCTCCGCCTGGGACGACTCCTGGTGGCCTCCCGCCCTGGGCACCGCACCCGAACCGACAGACCATGCACGCAACCTGGGCTTCATCCTGGACTCCTCCCTCTCCATGACCAGGCAAGTCAACAACGTCTCCTCGGCATGCTTCAACATCCTACGCATGCTACGGAAGATCTTCTGGTGGATCCCCACCGAGACCAGGAAGACCGTCACCCAGGCCCTCGTCACCAGCCGACTGGACTACGGCAACGCCCTCTACGCCGGTACCACCGCCAAGCTCCAGAAGAGACTCCAGCGGATCCAGAACGCCTCAGCCAGACTCATCCTCGACATCCCACGAACCAGCCACATCTCCGGACATCTGAGAGACCTTCACTGGCTCCCCGTCAACAAAAGAATCACCTTCCGCCTCCTCACCCACGCACACAAAGCCCTACACGACCAAGGCCCGAGCTACCTCAACAGCCGAGTCAACTTCTACACTCCCAAACGCCACCTCCGATCAGCCAACCACGCCCTCGCCGCCGTCCCCCGCATCCGAAGAGCGACTACAGGAGGAAGGTCCTTCTCCTACCTGGCCGCCAAGACCTGGAACTCCCTCCCGACCGACCTGCGCCTGACCCAAGACCACCTCTCCTTCAGGAAGAAGCTGAAGACCTGGCTGTTCGAGCAGTAGCGGCTCCCCCCCCCCCCCCAGCGCCTTGAGACCCTACGGGTATGTAGCGCGCTTTATAAGTGTCATTGATTGATTGATTGATTGATTGATTGATGTCTAACTCGTAGTTGCAGGAATTTCTTGTGGAAATTGTGGCCATTAATGGTAATTGCAGCTTCCAAGAATCTGCATGGATTTCTGCAAAATTCATCATTGGGGTCAAAGGGGCACATGCATCAAAGGAAATTGCATTCGCAAATGGTGTGAATCGCAAAATTCGGCTGTTTGTGAATGCAATTCCCGTTTTTGAGATGCATTATCATTTTTGTAATATTCGCAATTTAAGAAATTGCAAAATTGCGATTTCTTAAATTGCGATTGCATTTAAGGAATCTCAAATTGAGATTCCTTAAATGCAATGCATCAAACTTTTAAAATTTGCGAATTCACAAATAAGAGGAGCAAATTACCATGAAGTCGACCTTCATGGTAATTTGCGAAAACTTTGAAAAATGCACAAAAAGTGAATTTTTCAAAGTTCCATTTTATACGGGCATGTGAGTGTGCAAAATGTACTTCTAAGCAGATTTCAGGGGTGCAATAGGGTGTCCTTTGAACACCCCTGCACCCTTGAAATTGCATTCTTAATTTGCGAATTTCTAATGGTGAATTGCAAATTAAGAATGTCTTTCCATTCATTCCTATGGGCCTCTAGGCCCATAGGAATGGATGGGAAGGTATTCCTTAATTGCGATTCTCAATTAGAGAATCGCAATTAAGGAATTTTAAGAAATCGCTATTTTTCAGCAATTTCTTGATGCATTGCAGTTTTCAATTCCTTAATTGCGATTCCTTATTTTTCACAATTAAGGAATCGCAAAATGCAATATTGATGCATGTGCCAGAAAGCCACCACCGGATGGTAACTCTTAAACTTCCACCTTAGAGAGAGTCAGCTGTGCTGCCCCATAACAAGCAAGCACTGCTTCGACTCTACTTCTGGACACACTACTGCAACTGCACATTCGCTTCCTGGGTCAGTGACATATATGCATCAAAAGGCAGTCAGTCTGTATCATCGAATAAACACTATTGGAATCAATCAAAACAAAACATTGCTTAATGCGTTAAAAAATAAATAAAAAATGAAAAATTGCACATAGCGGGACATCATTTCTTGCCTGTTATTATTATATTCAATAACAATAGAATCACAATTTATAAACAAAAAGGGCAGGGTTTATGGAACATTCCAGGGGGTGGAGGAAACTCATAAAGAAGCTTTGGCCGCCAGTAATATTTATAATATCCATAAAATTACAGCACGTGACTCAGACTGAAAAATCAATACACACGGGATGATGTTCACTTTCATCTCATGGTGGAGGGCGTTAGATCCGATGCCATTTAATATTTCTTTATTAATTGAAATTTTGGCACATACACCAAGGTCAGGAGATAAGACAGACAAAAAAGGAACAATGGCCAGACAGAAAAAAGAACAGCAGACCTCCACAGAGATCTAGGCATTGAGATGTTGGACGACCCAGTGGTGTGGCATAGGCCCCGCAGCCCCCGCAGTGCGGGGGCCCCAAGCTCCAGGGGCCCCCCTCAGCACGGTACCCCGGCCTGAGAGCTCCAGACTGACTCTGGAAGGGGGGGCCCCTCCATATACTTTGCAGCCCCCCCCCCCCCCCACCCCCCAAGTCACAGGAACAACCATCTCCACAAACTCTATGAGAAATTCAACAAAGGATTAGAAAAAAAAACTTGCTGACATTTCTGCAAACCCATTTGTCCTCTGTCCACGGCCCATCACAGCGCTGACCGAGTGAACCAACATCACCTGTGACAAAGTGTCACAGATCAATAAGAAAACCAAAACAGTGACAAAAAAATTCAAAATGAATGTGAAGTAATGAGGCTACCTCTTTGGTATCCAAAACACACCACTGTCAGAGGAAATCTGACTGCCAAAGAAGAAGAAGTCTAGGCAGGGATCTCTGTGCCTTCAGTGGGGCCACTGACAGAGCAGCTCGGCTAAAGGCACTCATGCTTTGCCAAACAGGAGCCATGTTTAATGCTTCCCTTCAGAAAAAGTTTTCTTTTTAGGTCGAGCCTGGAATTCGCATCCGAAGGATGCGTCCAGGTGGAGACTTATAGCTAGCTGACTCGGGGGAATGAAGGACAAGGAACTGCCACGCGCTTCTCTTCGGCTGGATTACACTGCATGCACGCGCACCCACACTCACGCATGCGCACATCACAGCCACACGCATACACAGCCACACGCATACACAGCCACACGCATACACAGGCACACACACACACCCCGTCGCCGCCGCACCTACACACACACTAGCGCACCTACACGCACACACAGAGACCCCCCCACACACACACCAGCGCACCTACACACACGCACGCACACATACAAAGACCCCCCGCCGCCGCCGCCATCGCACACATACACACACACACACACACACAAGCGCAACCCCCTCCCGCCTAGAACTAAGCCCCACTTACCGCCATTCGGGACTTCGGTAGCCGGGGCTCTCCCTCGGGCATGGGAGCCCCGCTCTCAGGTACTCCGTGGGCGCGTGCGCGGGACTTCAGAAGACGGAAGTCCCGCCCAAAGGAAGTGGCTCCACGTCTCCTCCGTGTTTGCCTGTCTTCCTGCCTCGTTCACCAGGGCAGAGATTTATTTCAAAGGGCTTCCTTGCATCTGTGCAAGAACGGTTTTTTCACAGTAATTATGCACCGCCCTTCAAAGGAAAACATGATTATACGGAGAAGGAACAGAACGCTGGCATGTGCCCAGGGAGCCAATTGTATCCACCCCGAATGTTAATCTAGAAGTGCTGTTCTGCATCTTACATTGCACCCAATTATCCAAATAAGACAATCGTGAGTTGAATATCAAGCACAGTAGAATAACTATGCTCGGATGGGGCAAAAGGGTTGTTACCAAACGCGCACTCAGTTTAGTGTCATCATGGCAGATAAACGAGGTTGTCTGGCTGCAGAGGCACAAGGTCGCCCATTGACCACATTTACATCTGACGCTGAACGAGCCTTAAAGAGCCAGCACACTAAATAAAGGGGGCAGCGAGTGACCTCAGACTTACAATGTGTTATAAAGCTGTACTGTTTTGCCTTCTTCCAACACTGTTTTGTACCTTTGGTCTGTGGTGTCTAGGAAAGGAGATGGGGCTTTTTATTCCTGGTGTTTGCTGAGCCAATACACAAATAGCCCGCCTACCCAACTTGCTTTAGACCGATAACTAATGCATGATGCGAAACGGTACAATGACCAAAGCAGAGCAGAACAAAAACTTACAGTATCTTTGAATTACAAATGTTTTCTATAACATCAACAAACTACTACATATCTTAATAATTTTTGCTTTATATCAGTCCTATTAACAGTCTGCATAATTCATCATAATTTCATAAAGGTATTTTTTCCAAAAAGTACATTGTGTAAAGAATACAAAATACCTACAAACACATGAAGAAACAAGCATTGAAAATGCAATAGGTCTCGCAATAGAAGAGTTTAACTTTTTTCGTTTTGCAAATGGATGAGTGGCGTTGCGTGGATGAGTGGCGTTGCGTGGATGAGTGGCGTTGCGTGGATGAGTGGCGTTGCGTGGATGAGTGGAGTGTGAGTGGCGTTGCGTGTGTGAGTGGCGTTGCGTGTGTGAGTGGCGTTGCGTGTGTGAGTGGCGTTGCGTGTGTGAGTGGCGTTGCGTGTGTGAGTGGCGTTGCGTGTGTGAGTGGCGTTGCATGTGTGAGTGGCGTTGCGTGTGTGAGTGGCGTTGCGTGTGTGAGTGGCGTTGCGTGTGTGAGTGGCGTTGCGTGTGTGAGTGGCGTTGCGTGGGTGAGTGGGGTTGGAATGCAATAGGTTTCGCATTAGAAAAGTTGTAGTTATTGGTCTTGTAAATGACATAATTTATTTATTTTTTCGTTGTTAAAATTGCTAAATTGATGGCTTTGTCATTTACAATGCCAATAGTAAATTTGTTGTTTACATTGCACATTTGCTCAGTCTTAGCCTGGCCTTGTTAAATGGCACCTTTCCACTCTAAAGAATAGCCCTGTTCCTGCGCGAGGCAGAAGGGACGCTTGGCTACCGTGGGCCTTTTAGGAGCAACTCTGCGGAGTTTCTTTTATAGTTTGCGGTCACTTTGTAGATTCGTTTTTCCGGGTTTGAGGTGGAGTGGGACGCATCTGCGTGTTGTATTTCTGTCTGGATGGGGGAGAGGGGTGGGCGTGCTGACTGGTCGTGCTGAGAGGAGCCGCGCAGGACAGGCTGCCGTGCACTTTTCAGAGCTAAGCACTTGGAGTGAGCGCTTTGGTAAAAATAGCAGCGAGGCTGCTTTTCTTGGAACAATGACCTGATACGTATCCACCATGTGAAGAGCTGCAGCAGGACACATCGCCAACCCCCTGCCTTCCTGCAGACAAGCAAAGCTCCTTAATGCGGCTTACAGCGAACCCGCCCCTCACACGACAGCGCACAAAGCAAAAAAAAAAGTGACCTTTGTGAACCTTACTTGGCATCCGCACTTTCAAAACATGGTGCCCGAACTAGGTTTACGTCTTGTTTCTCTCACTGCTCACAGGTTAGGGCTTCTGCTTAACTTTTGTCAGGAAATAAGTGCAGGGATGGGAGTAAAACGCTGAACAAGGATGTTGGCACATTATTTACAGACGTTGCAGATGGCGCGCGAGGTAAATCCCATGGTCGAGAAGCGTGTGCGGGATGACGTGCCATGTTTGCAGTCCTCTGTTTCTAGGCGCGAGTCCGGCTCTGGGTTTGCGACCCCCATCCTCAATGTTGAGTTTAGCAACAGGTTATCTTATGCCGCGAAGTTGATCAACCTCTGATAGTATTTTTGCTCAGTTCTCTTTCAGCCCCCACTCCCCCATTACCTCTTGGTATTTCAGGCTTACGCCAAGCATTGTCTGGTAGTGTTTATGTGCAAGCTGTTGCACTCACCTCTCTCTGTCTTACACTCGTGCAGTAGAAGCACACAGAAAGACCCAGCTGCGGTGCAAGGCCCTGTGCCTATCCCATATGCAGCCTACGCTGATATCTGCGTGTTTTAGGGCGGAATTAAAACAAGAAAAGTAAAATAAAGGGAGACGCCGTGAAAGGACGAGTGACTGGAGAAGGGAGCACAAAAAATGAGGAATAGAGAGAGAAGAGAGGAAGAAAGGAGGGGATTGAGTGCAGAAAATACAGTCCGAGAGAAGGGAAAAAGAAAAGAGGAGCGAAATATTCAGAAGAATTCGATGGTGAGAAGGAAAAAAGCGGAGAAAGGGTAGGTGTGAGAAAGAATGGAGAGAAAAAAGAAAGTGAATGTGAATGATACGGGAGAAAAGAATTGAGAAAACCGAATGGGAGAAGAGAATAGTGAAAGACAGTAGAGAAGGGAAAGACTGGGAAATGGGAGACAAAATAAATGAGGAAGAATGAAAAGGGTAGACGAATGTTGCAGGGAAAGCGAGATGAGGAAAGGAGGGTAGAGGCAAGAGGAGGGAGGACGTAAAAGAAGAGGCCTGGGCTCTGATAGATATAATTATAAAACATGACAGCGGGGAGGGCACTCAATAAATTAGAATTGAAGAAAAAGATGAGAGGGGTAGGACAAGGGACAACGAGGTTGAGCATGAGGGGCGAGAAGGAAAACAAGCTCTCGGCATTGCGTGGCGGGAGGGGGCGGGGGGAGGGTAGCTGTGCACGTCGAGTCGGAACAAAAAACAAGTGAAAGCGGGATGTAAGTAGGGGGGAGGAGAAGTCTGGGCAGGCAGGATGACTCAGGGGAGGGGGCGGAGCGGGGCAGAGCGGCATGTGGGTGTGAAGAAGCCGGGCCTTTGAAGTGAAGCTAAGCTTCACTTCAAAGGTGTCGGAGGAATGCGGGCGGCTGTGCACGCGCTTTTAAGCTCAATGCACATGCGCATTGAGCTTAAAAGTCACGGGCACTGCAAGGAATCGCCACGATTCCTTGCTTCTTACTTAAAGGTTGTTTAAGCCGCAATAGGCTCGCAAGCTCGATGCGCATGCGCATCGACAGGCGAGACCTAAAAAGGAAGTGCTGATGAAGGTTTTGATGCACTTTCTCTTCTCTTCAGATATTTCTCCATGGTTGAGGTACCTTTTATCTTGCGCAGAATGTCTGGTAATATGGGCACAAAAATAAACGTGACTAGTCCTTTGAGGATATTTCTGTACATTTTGAGGATTAGATTATTTGTGGGTCAGAAGGATATTAATGTTTGAGCGTGTGTGTGTGATTGCGTCTGAACATGTATGAATAGCTGGCCTTTTAAGTTGGATTCTGGTCTACGGTCACTCCCATGATACATATATGCTTTTGTTGTTTGTATAATTTCATAGTATGCATTTTAGTATTTCTCTAAAGCAAATTGAGCTGGTGGGTTATTTGTGTATTGGTTTTGTTTCCCCGCTCTGCGTGCCATATCAGTAATTTCAGGGGCTTCTTGTAATTTGTATTACTGACGTTAACCAAGATCTTTTGACTGTACTAATATGATACATATAATAAACAAGCTTACTTACAGGGGATTTCAGCCAGCTGTCTTTATCCATTTGTCTGTTTATTATGTCATTCACTTTTTTCTTCCTTCCACAATGACATAGGTATTTGAGGCAATGGTTCAGCTATTGGCTAATGTCATTTCGAGTGATGGCAGTCTGCCCTCTTACAATTAGCATGTCCATACACAAAGAGGTTTTGTTAGGTGCCAGAGACCCCACGACAAGCTGTGCTTTTTAAGAACAAAAATATATTTTTACTTTTAGCCAATGCTTGCTTTTTTCGATTGATGAGGGCAGAGCAGCATCCCCAGCAATAAAGTTTTGCACAAACCTTGACAAAACAAAAGCTGCATTGACAAAGCTAAAAGTCTGGTGGCCAATGCCAGACCTGTTGGCTTTGCCAGTGCTTGTTATTGATCTGGCTCCTAGCTGGTAAGGTAGTCTGCATCATATTACAGGACTAACCTAGTTCTGTTTTGTGTTCTCCTCTCTGTCTTCATACTGTCGAATGTATATGTTAATCAGAATCTGGGCCGTCTTTTATTTTGTAAACCATCGAAGGTGTAAACTGTGAAATATGTCCAGTTCACAGGGTTTGAGTTGGTCTTCTCTGTAAGCTGCCAGTTAGTGCTGTGCAAGCCCTGGTGTTGCCTGTCCCAATGCCCTGTTGCTGTCAACCATTTATGCTGTCGCCATTAACTTTTTTATCGAGGGAGCTGCACTGTGCGTCTGCTCTGTTACAAAATTAAAGATGGAGGCCCGAGCATCACTCTTGGCGCTGGACTTTTCCTAAAGGTGCATTTGGTTAATAAATCAAAATCAGTATTGTCCAATCCTTTCTAATCTTTGACTACGTGCCCCGCGCCAACTCCCCCTTCCTCCTCCCACCCCATTGCCATTCCCCAACAGTCACTACTATTATCAGCACTAGTTTAAAAAAATGATATAATGGAACTCTTTATCTTGAAAGGCCAAAGAGTCGACATTGCTACTGATTGTAGCAATGTCCTTCCTTCCTGTCTGAACCGGGAACCTGACCATAGCGTCTGGGGGGGGTGCTATTCTTCCAAGCACTTACTCATTACACTCCACCTCTCACACCCCAGTCCTTGCTCTTTCCAGGAGACCACCATTTCTTTTTCTGATTTACTGTGCTCCATCTGCCTGCGTATCTTGTAGCAAGAAGCTTTAACGTTCTTTCAGCCCCTCCATAAATGTTTCATTTTCACCCATCTGTTTCCCATTCACTCCTCTCTCTCTTCTTCTACCCCTTTTCTTCCCCACCCCCTGTTTTCCACCTTCCTTTCACCATTGTTCTTTATTCCTTTTACTTCCCCCACCTTCCTTCTCTTCTTATATCTCAAGTATCGACCTATGTTTCTGCCCCTTTCCCGTTCTTACTTTCTTGATTTATTCCTTTTTTCTTTTTCGCTTCCCCTCTCGTTTTATCTTCTTTCTCTAGTGCCACTTGTCAGTGCCTTTCTTCTGTAAAATCTATATTCTGAAATGTTTATTTAAAAAAATTAAACGCCATTGTTATTTGTAATATCAATACATCTAAGTCATGTAAATACAAAACATATTGCATTACAAATGCTATAGGTATCACATTTGAGAAAGTTATAACTATTGGCATTGTAAATGACAAAGCTATTAATTTCGCTATTTTCAAAAACAACACAAAAATAAAAACTTTGCCATTTACAATACCAATAGCTCAAACTTTCCTAATGCGAGACCTATTGCATTGCAAATGCTTGTTTTTAATATCAACTGAAAAAACAAAAAAAACAAAAGCCCTAGTGTGCTTGGTGTTTTAGGTCAGATTGTGAGAGTCATTTCTATTGTTTTCTGTTCAGGACTACCATGCTTTCCCTGGCAGTCGTGCACAATAAAAATGTACAATGAAATGACCGGCATGACTAGGGCAGACATTCGGACACGAACGGACTGATGGCTCTTTAACAGACCGGCTCTCGGACTAATGATTTCGCTTTCTCCGACTCTCAATAGAGTAAGAGAATGATGATGTTTGGTGGAGCCAGGGCACTGCCAATTTATGACAGTGCTTCAGCTCCCCCACACTCTCAATATGGCCCTAGCTTTAGTGCTTAATTTGAGCCAGTCCTGTGCCGGTAGCTTCCGGGGCTCAGGACTGGCAGTTAATTGCCAGAACCGGCACTTATGGCAGTCTGCCACATGGTGGCGCTGTCTGCCTAATTTAGGCATGAGCACAACAACAGCTGTTCAATTTACATTTACAGTGACTAATACCTGCCTCCCCAACTACTCCTTTAGCTTTGGGGGCCTGGAATAGTCTTTATCTTCACACTTGTAAGAGCGTGATGGTTAGTTGTTGTGTTGGCAGTGCCATTGGCAGTAGCAACAAATGGTGCAAGCTGTGGTGTCCTCCCGACAAGGGCCCTGGCACAATTCTTTTTTTTTTTTTACAAATTAAGCACTGCCCGGCTTCTGAGCAAATGATGGGCGGACAGAGTTCCACAGAGCACCTTGTATCTAGAAGGAGCACCTGCCCCTTTGTTTAAGACTGAATTTTAGGGGCTTTATCAGATATTGTGAGCAACGCAGTCGCTACGTTAAAGCTCGGTCCTTGCCACAATTTTGCTTTGACTTTTGTCTGAAATACTTGAAGCACTTGAGCAGTTCTATTTTATTAACCTTTGTCATTGGTAAGTGGCTACTCGTCACAGAAACATTAACCCCTTAGCTGCGCCGATCGTTCCGCGCTAGTGTGGAACGTTCTATTGAGCGGGCGGGGCCACGACGGCCAACGGACGTACGCAGCACTACAAAGGTAGTGCACGCGACAGCCGTTGGCCGTCAGAAACAGTTATGAGGTTAAAGGCATGTCTTTGTTTTGTCTGGAACTTTAGCAGCATCTGCTGACATATCTAAAGTAGGCCTAGGTGAATATTACATTACACCAGCATTATTTGCACATTAAGTTGGTTTTGCGAAATCCACAAAATTACGACATTATGCCACTTCAAGTAATTACCTGCTATTTGTGGTAAAATGTGTGGCAACTACACAGGAACAAAGGAGCACAACCAGCTGCTGTTCGTAGTTATTTTTTTTAATATGTCCTTTCACCATAAATTGATGCAATGATGAATTTTGCGCCTAAATATTGCGCAAAATGACAGATTCGCATTTTAAGTAATTCCAAGTAATTTTGTCTAAATTTTGCATAATTACGCAAAAGCACATTACCACAAATTTTGCACATACCTAATAAAGTAAACAACAGAACATAACACAATAGCATACAAAAAGTAGCACAACACAAACAAAACAGGGCAACAAAACAGTAAAACGTAAATGCAGCCCAATCACTGCAGCACAGCACAATAAAATTACATTACAACAATGCAGCAGAAATCATAGTAGAACAAAATAACAGAACACATCAGTAGCATAATCAAATGCCACACAACAAACATTCGCAAACCTCCTTGTTACAGATTACCACCTCCAGAATCCTATTTTCATAATATGGTGGTAAAATACATTCGAAGCAAGCACTGCCTTAATTTACCACCAAGGACACGAAATGGCGCCAGTCAAAAATGTTTGTTGATCAGCCCATAACTTCTAACTGCTGTTTGTTCACAAAACTTAATGATCTGAAGGGAGGCTGGGATTTTATTTGCAAAAGCTGAACTGCAAAGTATAAGCAGATTTAAAAGTAATACACTTTCTAACAGGGAGCTAATTAAGCGACGCAAGAAATCTGAGATATGATTATGTTTTAGTAGAGACTGTAGCAGCTGCATGTCGTGAATTGTGAAAGTTTAATTAAGGACTTTTCAAACAGGCCCAGGTAGGTTTACTGGACCTAGCAGCACAAACCAAGCCACCCTGGGTCAAAGACCAATGGAATCTGAGTGTGGGGGATTCCCTTTTATAGGACGAATTCCCTCACCCACCGGTGGGTGGCATGCTTTATCATCGGGAGCCTCCTCGGACTGCAAACCTGGTCGTAGTGCGGGCTACAACCCCCTTAATGTGAGGGTGGAGCTCAGGGATGTTTTTAGTTGTGGTTGACAAGAGGTATGCTAAAACCTTCAGATGAGCCGGGTGTGGAGGGAGTGTGTAAAGGTGGTGAATGTGAGGTTAAAACAAACTCCATGCTATGTTAAAAATCAATTTTAATGGAACATCCAAAGGTTAGGACTAAAAATAGTTTGCGAGCCATGCCTGGAAAACTTTACCTCGCATGGTTCAATGTGGTCATAGGGTTGACATGTTTCAGCCTGGTTACCCTCCGTGGAGGTGCTGTGGCTTTCTTCAGGACCAAATGATAGAAAAAGTGTGTGAAACTTGACACCTTACCAACTACGGTCGGTGTGAGAAGGATACACACAATTGATGAATTTGTACACCAGTTGTGGTGGTGCTACAGGGCACTTTGTCGCCTCAAGGCCTAGGGATGTTTGCAGGGGGGGCACATGGTGTGCACCCCCTTGTGCAGTCACTCCTTATTCCTGCATGGCATGGAATTCACAGTCCAGGCTGTACAGGAACGGGCTTTGGTAGTCCCTCGGCACTGCGTTTCGAAGGCTCACTTATGACCCTTAGAACCGCAGCATCGCGGGACCGCTAAAGGACTAAGAACAGGAGAAAACTCCTAATCTGACGAGTGGTCGACTTTGGTAGTGTGGGGGCAGAGCGGTGGTGTGGTTACAGCCCACTCCCATATCGCCAAAGCCGTAATTAGGCCCTTGGTGTTGCACCATTATAAAAGCTGGTGCTGTTACTGAGAGAGTCCTGAGCTGCTGAGATTTTCAAGAGGAGAATATTTTGTTAAACCTGAGACCTAAACAAAACATATAATTTTGTCAGTACTATTTTCACTCTTAGATGTTGAGTTAATAATTTGTTTGTGGATGCTCTCGGGTATAGGAGCAGCTTTTTAGGATTAGTCAAATTGTGATCTGGGATCAAGTAAATTTCCTCAAAGAGGAGCTTTTACTTAATATGAAGTCCAGATATTGATATATGATGCTCTAAAGGTCTGAGTCTGAGACGAAGATGGGGCAATGGTTCAATATCCTCCTCATCACAGATGCAGGAGATACCTGCCTTCTAATTCTGCTAGACCTCTCGGAAGCCTTCAACGCTGCTGACCACCAACCCTCAACAAAATCCCTGTTGCAGACACAGAGAAGCAGTGCTCCAGTGGTTGTCCCCGTACCTATCTGATGGATCGCGGTGCAGCCAGATAAACACATTCACAGATTCACTCCCGGATCGGTTGTCCATGATCAGCAGCAGCCCTGCCAAGTACCACACATCAGGTGTTAGACTAACACATTTTAGTGTGTTGGTCCGCATCACCGCACTGAAATGCAAAGTCACACATGAATGCGGGTCCGCAGGAGGGCTAGTAATCATGCACCAATACTGACTGATTGATTTTAACTGACTGACTTTAACTCCTGTGCCTTATTTCCGTTTGTTTTCTACTGACCGTTCCCTCCAAGCAAAACAAAGCCACATCAGAATCATAACTTTCACCGGATGCGGGCGGGGCTAGGTGGTGTGTGTTCACGCTGAGCCTGGTAGCGCAGCAACAAGGGGGTGGAGCCATAGTGGCTGAGGGCTGAAGTAAGCACCTCTGCGCCCTGACCAGGCGGTGCAGAAGCAGCGATGGCCCACGCTGTCAACGGCAACCTGGTGATAAGTTCTGAGTGACAGAGAGGGAGTTCAGGGGAATGATACAGAAACATGTCGCGCTGGGCAAGTATGACTTGATGGAATGGTGGAGCTGCATATCGCCGTGGAGTCAAGTGTGTGACAGAAGCGTTGAATGTGTTGCTGCCATCCATGTGCCTCATTCGTCTGTTACACCGCGTATACTAGGCCTCTTGTGCATTAGAATATTTGCTTTCAAGGAGATGGCAAGTCAGCATATAATTGACAGAGCTGAGCCGGACATCCTGGTTGGGTGTAGGGTTTCCACCTTGAGAAACATACCGGCTGTTTGTACAAGGTTTATGAGAGGCCAAAGTTTGTCCTTGTGCCGATGCTACTGAGCAGTAGAATCATGCTTGGTCCGGCGTGTTCTCAAGGTTGTCGTTCCAGCGAAGTAGCCCGTACCAATTGACGCTCCGAGAGCACGTCTCGCAAAAAAAGTAGTGCCTCGGTGAGGTATTTCTCTCTCACTGCTTCAAAATGTACTTTCAATTATTAATAGCACTAGCGTGCCGCCCCCTGGTGCCCGTCCAATCAATTTCAGCACCAGCGGCGTTAAGTTAGCAGAGCAGCAGGCCTGGTTAGTGGTGTGTAGCTCTGCGACAGCCGCTGGCTGTGGGGCTGTATTGGTTACACATTTATTTAGCTAGGTTAGTGCCCTTCCATTTCTGGTGCTTGCTTTGCAGTCGATTTAGGTGTCACTCATGGTTGTTGAAATGTCACTCATAATTACACTGAAATATAGAAAATGTCACACAGTAATTTGAGACCTTGGCAGCTATGTAGCATTGTTTATACAGGATCCACCCTGGTACCTGTCAACTTCATCCAGCACATGAGGTACCCCAGAGTCGTCCTCGCCAATTATGGGTAATACATTCGACCGTATGCAACTGATAACCTACTGTATCTTAAAATGGAAAAGACTGAAAATCTAAGGGCTCAAAACTTTACAAGAAGGTATGCCACCACCAGACTGAAGATGAGAAGTTGAAAAAGAGAACACACCTGAACACAAGTTTCATCACACTTTTCCCATCTCTCTTGCAATTCAGAACAAATCTGAAGACACGTCTTTATAAATAGCACCCAAGTAACTTTACAAATAAAACTGTTTTAGGCTTAAATTTTAGTTTCTTAGTGAAGAGACCTACTGTGTTTCCATATTTTTTGCTCTTTATTTTAAGGGAAGTTTTGTTCTGGAATTCGGCTTCTTGACTGTTTTTTTTTAGGACAGTTATGGCTGCTGAGGTCACACTACATAGTCGTTCTGGGTCAACAGAACGCCATTTCTGGTCCAGTTCTTTGAACAAAGCTATACCTCCTTGCCCTTTTTGACTCAGCTAGTCCCAGTTGACCAAATAGGAGGAGTGATGTGCAAAAAAACTGTGACCTATGATAGATACTCCCAGACTGAAAGCATGGTGCTCTACTAAAATGGAGCAACTTGGCAAACGACTGCCCGCATAAGGTGGCATTTGTCCCTCTTCTTTCTATGTGGCTACCTCCGCCGTGCAGGCGCTACCTGAAATATACATGTATGCCCCTACTAGCTTTCTAGGAACAGCCAGTGAATCCTTGCATGCACATATCTTCTGATGGTGGGAACTTATATTTGAAGAATACTGCAGTAATATGGCGGGAGTGGCGTTCACCAGTCATCTTGGTGTTAGTGAAGCACTAACAATGAAATTTAACAATATTTTAAGACTGAACAAAAATTGTGACCTGAGTAGTGTGTTTCAGCCTGTATTTGTATTGTGACACACTGCTGGCATGGTGCAGGTTATTTATCATGGGGCTGGTGTTTCAACATTTACATCCCTGCCCACGGGGGGGGGGGTATTATGATCAAAATATTGCACTTTTCATGTTTGTTTTTAAAGATTTTTAAAGCAAGCCTGACTCTTTGCTAATAATGAGGCAGCATACCTGGTCACACCACCTGATGGCTCTTGATGGCAGAGCTGCTGCCATGTTTTCTCTTTCAATGGAGGACTTGTCTTTTAACCGCTTAACCGTGGTGGCAACTCCGACGTGGTCCGGCGGTTAGTGCAGTGGGCGGGGCCGCGTCGGCCGACGAACGTGCAGAGCATTACGGAGGTAGTACGCGCGACGGCCGTTGCCCGTCAGAAGCAGGGAAGGGGTTATACTTAGAATCAAGTGATCATGGCACCTGGCAAAACTCAAAATATAGTCCCATGGGGCCCAGCAACAAGTTTTGGACCCAAGTCCCACAAACACTTAGGACCAACCCACATACACAGACATCCAGCCCTTTTTAACATCCTGTCCTTTTTTTTCTTATTCACTTGCTAATTCTGTTGGGAAACTGCCCCACTTCTGTGTGGTCTAGCGGTTATATATGATTAATACGCTACACCTAAACCCGCTACCTTATCGTTATGGTTCTTGATCAGAGACAAAGTGCTAGAAGTTGGGTCTAAAGGCAGTAAATCCCACATTTGTGAAATTGCGAACTTACCACCCCTTAGGGTCTCAAGCGCTGGGAGCCGATGGGGAGATTAAGTGAGCTATTGCCCAGAGTCACATGATGCTGAGCTGAGCTGCCGCCGCCGCTCGAACCGAGAGCCCCGTGCCCCGGAGACAGCCGCTCCGGCCGCTGTGCCACACCTCTCTGTTTAAGCAGTAAGGGCTACCTACCGCCTCCTTTCTGCTTAGCTACATTTTATCCCAAAGTAAGAGAATGAACTTTCTCTTCCATGAGTGATGGCGCTGCGGCACTTGCCGTTGTCTACCGTAGAGTCTCATTTGCGCTTGATGGCCCGCGCAGTCCGAGACGCTATAAAAATGAATGAACTTAACCCCGGTGCTCCAGGGCCCGCCAGCTTTAATTGAGGTTTTGATGAAGGGAACCTGCTGAGAAGTCTGAACGCTTTTCAAAGGTGATCAGGCTCCTGCAGTCAATGCTGCTTCTCCATCTGTCCCTAGCATCCATCACCAAACCTTTCCTCCAAAATGTGCCCTTCTAACTCACTTGCCCTACCCACAATGCACCACCCATTATTTGCATATGCTTGTGTATTATGAACTACCTGCAAAGGCACAGTCACATAAATATTCATAGATAATGCTCACAGACAAATATTTAGCTGAGGAGCAGGTAAGGTTACCTGCTTAGCACCCTGTGCATTCTTCCCTTTCATCCCCTACATCAGAGCTTTTCAAATATGCCACTAACATGGCCCCAGTTTCCACAACCCCAATGTCTGCATTTTAAGCATTACTTTGTTCATCATAGTTCATCGACTCTGCCCTCACAAAAGGGCAGCCGGCCATTGGCTCACTGGGAACCGACCCTTTAGTGTGTGAAACACTGCTCTGGGAAGTAGCAAAGTGCTATTTGGTCATGTTCTCAACAGAAATAGCAGTGATGTCACCATTGAAAACCTAGCCTATTTCACTAGGAACACCTCCCATGTATAAAACCTGTCTCTGATGAACTGCTGGGGGAAACGGTGCATGTTGTGTTTTCTCTAAACCCTGTGAGCTTCCATTAACTCAACTAGCAGTCTCCTCCTCCTGCTTCAACACCCTCCACATGCTCCGCAAGATCTACAGATGGATCTCGACAGATACAAGAAGAACAGTCACCCAGGCCCTCGTCAGTAGCAGACTCGACTATGGAAACGCCCTCAATGCGGAAGCCCCGGCCAAGCTCATCAACAACGCATTCAAAACGCCTCCGCACGACTGATCTTCAACGTACCACGCCACAGCCACATCACCCCCACCTGAGAAACCTGCACTGGCTCCCTGTCGACAGGAGAATCTCCTTAAAACTCCTCATCCACGCACACAAGGCACTCCACAAGACTGTCCCAGCCTACCTCAACAGACGGCTCTTCTTCTACGTCCCCAACTGCTAGCTCCGCTCCGCCAACCTCTCCGTCGCTACCATCCCCCCGCATCTGAAGAACCACCGCAGGTGGCAGATCCTTCTCCCACCTCGCCGCCAAGACCTGGAACACACTTCCACTCAGCCTACGACAGACCCAAGACCTGCTGACCTTCAGGCGGCTACTCAAGAACTGGCTGTTCGACCAGTAGCTGCACCCCCCTCTTGTCTTCCCTTTTTTCTTCCCCAGTGCCTTGAGACCCTCGCGGGTATGTAGTGCGCTCTACAAATTCCATGATTGATTGATTGATTGAGTATGTATTATTTTGCTACATTTATGTCATGTGCTGATACTAACAAATGACTCTCTGTCTGCACTTTCAGAACCAGTTTGGGTCAGTTCTCTTTTCTCCTGTCCTCTGTAGGCTGTCCTCCATACACAGCCTTTGAGTAGAGTGATGCTTCGCACTTGCAGAAAAGTCTACAGCCTGGAGTACCCACAACACAGGCACAAAGAAGTGTGAGCTTTCTGCACCCGGCTATCAACAGGCACAATGAACAGTGATCCGGAAATAGACAAAAGGCTGGCCTCACTTAAAGGACCCTTCTCATTCTGAACCACAGAGACTGCAGCTGAATCTTCACTTCCACAATATCACAAGTGCTAGTACTACTGGAACACTAATCAGCAGCCGCTTTCTGCAAAAGTACCTAATCGAGAATCTACGGAAACCCTTTCTCCTCTTACCCCACGCGTCACTGTCCGGGTTCTCCTCTTTCCAGATTCAGGAGTGTTGGCAAAACACTTCCACTGTCTGGGAAAATGACCTCATCTCCATCTTGTGCACAGGACCAGGCCAGGTGCTCCCAAAGTAAACCCTGCAGGCCACTATGAATTCGACTCACTCGTACACACAATACATATACCATACAAGCCACATACACACACGTTTGCATACAGTCTGGATGTTAGCACTAGGATCTGGGTTAGCGCATAGAAGAGGAATGTTACACGAGTGGACCAGTAGGCCTCTACTCTAGTGACACAGATAAAAAGTTCTGGCCATTACTATGAATTCACAAACATGACATGTCGTCACCTCCACACTACATGCTAAACCCATGACAGGGATGGTAGTCCATGGTCAATCAAACAAGGATATATTTCAGTGCATCCCTTGAGGTTACAGGACATGTGATGAACTCACTCATGTCAAGGGACAGACCGGGGGGGGGGGGTGGACACACACAGAGACACAGAGAGACAGACAGACAGACAGAGAGACAGACAGAGAGACAGAGAGACAGACAGACAGAGAGACAGAGAGACAGAGAGACAGACAGACACACACACACACACACACATTCATAGAAGAGATAAATTCAATGAAGTTCAAAGGAACTCAGGGGCAGATTTACAAGCCCCCTGCGCCACCAGTATGTCACTTTTCGTGACGTACTGGTGGCGCAGGGGGCTCCTCCATATTTACAAGGAGAGGAAAAGCCACCCTGCGTGACTTTTCCTCTCCTCGTAAATATGGACCCTTCCCATGCAGCACTGTGCGTGGAAGGGGCGTTCCATGGGTGTTGTTGTGGGTGTTCCCACGCAACACCCATGGAACAAGACACATCTCCAGATTTACAAGAAATCGTAAATCTGGAGATGCGTGTGAATGCTACGCCAACCTAGAGGTGGCATAGCGAGGCGCAACGAGGACAAATGTTTTCATTTCTCTTCGTTTTCTTTCGCATTCCACAGCACGCATTGAAAGAGGGAAGTGCCTGCAGTGATTGTTTTTAGGCAGGAATGTACCCCTTCCTGCACAAAAACAATCTCCCCATGACGCAGGCATCCTTGCAGCATGGTGCAAGGGTGCCTGCGCCGGGGCATGGCTGCAGTTTGTGCGCCAGCGCAGGGGAAGCACAGAGATGCGACATATTCTTGTAAATATGTCGCATCTCTGTGCTTTCCAAACTAATGCAGCGCGGCGCAGCAAAAGAACATGCTGCACCGTGCTGCGTTACTTTGTTGTAAATCTGCCCCTCTGTGC
Source organism: Lissotriton helveticus (assembly GCF_964261635.1). Classification (NCBI taxonomy): domain Eukaryota; kingdom Metazoa; phylum Chordata; class Amphibia; order Caudata; family Salamandridae; genus Lissotriton; species Lissotriton helveticus. Next base: position 53,152,318 of record NC_136072.1, on the reverse strand, counting down.
TTTGAAGAGAGCAGCGTCAAGTGATGCTGGAAGGCTGGCCCGAGGCACCAAGTAGGGGTCAAGGTGAACACTTTGGAAAGTACGCACTAGCCTCAGGGCAAGTTCAACTTGCTGGCTTCTGGAGGACTTTAGAGTGAAATGACCAAAAAAGAGACTAAACCAGGTTTCTCATAAGCTACCGGTGGCTCTCAGCCACCCATAAGTAGCTCTCCTGCGTGCAGGGCAGCCTGCATAATATGAAGATTTTACTTAGGTGAGTTAATATATGCATACCAAAATTGAAAGAATGTATTTGAGATAAAAATGTGTGTATTTTCAGAACTCATAAGCAAATCTTTGAAATAAATGGCTGACTTTCCAAAATGTATTTAAGTCCGATATTTGAGTGATGAATCATGTGCCACGGGGAAGAAGTATTATCACCTTGGTGCCAGGGGTATTGCACATATAAATGCACTCTACACTGAGAAGGCAGTTTTTTACATTATTATTGCTAAAAATGTCTGATCAACTGAAAGGATCACTTACTCATAACCTTCCATTTGGTGCAACTAATGTAATCTGATCCGATGTGGCCACCATTACACAACTAATAATATTAGTAGTTCAATATGAATTTCTTTGAACATAAGTAGCTCTTATTACAGAATAAGTTGGAGACCCCTTGACTTAACTATCATCTGGAGGAGAGAATGAGAGAGAGAACAAAGAATTGAGATCTTTGAAAGTCACATAATTTTGGGGGGTAAACCTACAAACATGCTGTTACACAAACAACAGAGATGTGGAAATGAGTCTGCAGTAGCAACAGGTCTCAAAAGCACTATGCAGTTGAGGCCACTGTTCTTAGGTACATTCCAGGTGTGTGAGGTAGTGCAGCTCGGAATGGATCAAACGGGTATTGGAGGGACACCCACAGTGACCGGCCGGTCGAACAGGAGCACTCAAAGTCCACGTTCATGCACAGCCACTCGTGAGCCAACCACTAACAACCAGAGTACAGAGTTATTATTGGGTTAACTCTTTGGAGATCAGCCCCAAGATGCGTGATTGCTGTCAACACGATAGGATAGCCATTTTAAGGCCAGGCTCTCAGATTCGACCTAATAAAAGAATTCTTTTAAAAAGCCTGCCACAATAAAACATTTTTTCAAAAGCCTAAGAGTAAAAAATGCAAAAAGAACAATTGATGGACAGAATGCAGAGCAATGTCATACATTCACCACAGTACAGAGTTCTGGGTCTAAATCCATCATTCTTTTGCTTCCCATGCCATTCCAGTGTGGACCCAGCCATATGCAAATCAGTCTTGACCCTGTGCCTCATGGGAACAGTCCAGCCCGAAGTACCAGGCCAGGTCCTCCCTGGACTGGAAACAAGCATCCTAGGACCAGTTTCGGGTTTTCAGCCCTCATCACCCAGGATAGCTTGACTCCAGTGGCAAAGTGAGCACGGGGCCCACGTCTGGGCATACCCATCCCACTCGGGGTGACAAATGCAAAAAGAACAATTGATGGACAGAATGCAGAACATTCTGTGCCACTAGAATGAAGCTAATCTGGCTGAAGAGGGATGAAACCCCGAAACCGGTCCTCGGATGCATCTTTACGGTCCAGGGGGGACCTGGCTTGGCAGTTTCCGCTGGACTGTTCCCAAGAAGCAACTGGTCAACACTGATTTGCATATGGCCAGGTCTAAACTGGGTGGCATGGTGAGCAAAAGAATGATGGATAACCCAGATCTCTTGACTGGGGGTGAATGTTTAGATCTGTTCTGAGCTCCGTCCTTCAATTGTGTGTCTTTTTCTTTCTAGCCCTAAGTGCACCAGGTATGCCCAGACGTGGGTCCTGGGCTCATTGTGCCACTGGAATCAATCTATCCTGGCTGTAAAGGGGTGAAACACCGTAGGTCCTAGGATGCTTGTTTCCGGTCCAGGGGGGACCTGGATTGGCAGTTCTGGCAGGACTTTTCCCATGAGGCACAGGGTCAAGACTGATTTGCATATGGCCACGTCTATACTGGGGTGGCATGGTGAGCAAAAGAATGATGGATTTAACCCAGATCTGTGACTGGGGTGAATGTTTTGATTCGTTCTGCATTCTCATTTGTTCTCTCAATAGCCTCTTCCATGAGAGTGGACCTATGGATCCTGCTACTGTCATGCTCCAGACTCTTTTCCACAGCGCAGGTACATGCCGGATGGCGTAACCAGGCGCTTTATAAGCCCCTTTATTATTATTATTATTCCATCCATCAATTGTGTGTCTTTTGCTTTCTCACCCAGTGTAAAAAATGGCATTCTGTACAAAAAGCATTTATAAGGGCTACCATTAGCTTTTTTGTACTTTTGAAATGTAAAATGGTCCATCATCTATTGCAATTCAAGCACACCAAAGATGGTACCTAAAAGCATGAAATGAGAGAGGCAGGCTAATCTGGGGAGAAGCAAAAGGCCACTCAGTGTTTACATATGGATAACAATAAGTCTACTACCAGTTACACAGCCAGGCTAGACCTAAAATGTATTCAATTGAACTAGAAATAACTAATAACATATCATTCCATCACATTAATAAAACAGAAAAGATCTAATCAAAAAATAAAATCGATCCCCCCATGACATCTAAATGAATAAATAAAGCCAAGGCCCACAACAAATGTCTAGTTATTGCACTGAAACCACTTTTAAAATAAGAAGGTTTTAAAAGTCATCCAAGAACTCGAGAGGGTAGACTTGCTCTTTAATTTTAAGGCTCGGAGTTTTATTCTTTCTAGCAGAGCACTGATTGCCAGGGCTTTCGAGTACCTTAGTTTCATTTCATAATCGTATGCAATGGATTCTTTCATCAAAATTAAGGGACTTCCAGTCCAGTGCATCTATGTGCAAAAACCATTGTTATTTGTTGTTTTATTTAATGCAAAACAGCGCCTAGAAGCTGATTTCATTTACAGCGCTGTATACATGTAAAACACTGTGGTTTCCTGAGTAAACATAACCAGGGGATCAAAGTATCTGTAAACTAAACCAAGCCATTTGGAGGAGTCAGTTGCCATGTTCCATGGGACTACCTAGGTGGAAAACCCTTCCTTAGAAGCATTTTGGATTAACCTATATTTCTTACAAAAAAAGCCACCTGTCTTCGGACAATCAAAGTCTCCATCATGGGGCCAAAGTCCAGTCGCCGCGTTCGCCGCGCGGCGCTGTCACGGAGAAGGTTGCGCACTGAACGGGATTTTAATCAGAATTATGAGCGGTTCTGAACCGCGGAGCCTTTAACCTTGGCGGGAAGCGGATGGGACCCCAGTGGGTCGTTCACCTGGGCTGGATCTAGCAGAAGGAAGGCATTCAACATAAATCCCTCTTTTATTTGCTCCCTGTGGTCTCACAAACCCAGGTGAGCTGTCAGCTCTTTTTCTGACTTCTAAGATGACCTACCGCTGCAGCTGACCTGTCCTGGGAGGTACCGGCCTGTGGAGACCGCAGGACTCCTCACAGCAAAGGAGTTAATTCATCTGTATTTTAGACTGACAGCAGGTAAAGCTGGTAACAAAAAAAGTAACTGAAACCAAGAGTCAAACTTGAAAGTAATTGAGAGTAGCATTGGCAAATCTCACAGGTCTCACTCTAAAACCAATTTGCTTTGCCAATTTCCCCACCTAGATGGACGGCCTGAATGTGCGCATATCTACTGTGGTCATCTTTGAACAAGAGTTGTTAAGCTATAATAACATTTAATTCATATTTTGCTGCTGTACATGCATGCAAAGCCATGGTGGCCATCTTTGACTGCATTTTGTTATATTTTAAGAAACCCCATTCAAAGATGGCTGCTGTGGATGCATGATATGCATGGCGGCCATATTTGAACAGGAATTTCTTTACCTGTTAAAAAGTATTATTACTAGGGACCGGTGTGCTTCTTGTCAAAGTTATAACCCCAGATCCCCAGTTATCCTTGGTTCTCCCTTGTTGAAATATTATTTTTATTTTTGTAGTTTTGAAACTACAACTGACTTCACTAAAAGGGACTCTGCCTCATCTGGCATTTGGATGTTTAGACCAATCCCAATGGACTGACCACCATCTTGAAAATAGGATTTTATAAGGCTGTGTACTATCTATATTTGGGAACTCATGGTGTACCCTCTACCACATGAAGTAGTGCAAGTTTGACAACCTCTTGCCTTGAGTCTTTCTCTAACTCTGTTAAGGCCATCCTTAGGCCTACTGTGAAGAGAAGAGAAAAAAAGACTCAAAGAACAAAGAATTGTGTGAATTATTTCACCTGGTGGAACTGATTTCTTATGTGTAGTGTGTGCGGATCAAATCATTTTTTGTAAATTGTTGTGAAAGCTCTTCACGACATGGGAAACTATAAGCGTCCTCTTTCCTTTGGTCAATAACACCACATGGTAAGAACATTTCCCATAATATAAATAAGCGTGGTTCTTTATTCTAGAGCCTTTTTGTAAACCATCCTTACACCACTCTGCTCACAACCAGTGAAAAACTACTCCAGGTCCATGCAGAGGATACTGAAACTGCTCTGATGGCAAAGTTTGATTCTGCGCATCAACATGGCAGTTGGATGCTTCCACATGTTTTACCTTTTTCCTTTGCTACATACCAGACTTTGGGTGTGTACCTTTGGATGTGTCCCATTGGGCAAGCTGGCTCACTGTACTACTTACGCCCCCTTCTGTCATTGCTTTTTCCCTTAGATTGTGGTGGGTGATGTGGGGTGATGGTGCATCCTCCTTTTTCTTCTTGCACCTGCAGCCTCCTTGTCGCTCTTTTCTTTATTTGAGATCTATCAGTGGGAGTGTGTGGGTCTCCTATGTGGGCCATCCTCTGAGTCTGTGTTACCTGTGTGCAACGTCTACTGGGGCTGCGGTGTGCTAGGGTGGGGCCTTGGTGTCTTTTGTGGTGGTACTTCCATTCCCACTGTGTAGTCCTTGCTTGGTGTTTGTCACAGATGAAGGCTCCTTTGCCAGTACTGTCTGCTAGTCCTATGGAGACTCCTCTTCCCTGAGCTTGGGTGGCTTGTTGGTCTTGGAGCTTCGGTCTGCTCTGAGTATGCCCGCCTTACTGACAGGGTATGCTCAGACGTGAGTCCCTTGCTCACTTTGCCACTGGATTCAAGCAAGCCTGCTGAAGACGGCTGAAATGCCAGAAACCGGTTCTAGGAAGCTTGATTCCGGTCCAGGGAAGGCATGGCTTGGCAGTTCGGGCTGGACTGTTCCCATGAGGCACAGGGTCAGACTGATTTGCATATGGCCATGTCTGAACTGGGGTGGCAGAGTGGGCTAAAGAACGGTGATGGATTAAACCCAGATCTGTTGACTGGGTGCGAGTGTTTGATTGGTTCAGATGCTCCGTCCATCACCACCCCCTTTTGTACCGCTTTGTTCGCCATAAGTTGGCAGGGTATTCTCAGACGTGAGTCCCTTGCTCACTTTGCCACTGGATTCAAGCAAGCCTGGCTGAAGACGGCTGAAATGCCAGAAACCGGTTCTAGGAAGCTTGATTCCGGTCCAGGGAATGCATGGCTTGGCAGTTCGGGCTGGACTGTTCCCATGAGGCACAGGGTCAGACTGATTTGCATATGGCCATGTCTGAACTGGGGTGGCAGTGGGCTAAAGAACGGTCATGGATTAAATCCAGATCTGTTGACTGGGTGTGAGTGTTTGATTGGTTCAGATGCTCCGTCCATATCCACCCCCTTTTGTACCGCTTTGTTCGCCATAAGTTGGCAGGGTATGCTCAGACGTGAGTCCCTTGCTCACTTTGCCACTGGATTCAAGCATGCCTGGCTGAAGACGGCTGAAACGCCAGAAACCGGTTCTAGGAAGCTTGATTCCGGTCCAGGGAAGGCATGGCTTGGCAGTTCGGGCTGGACTGTTCCCATGAGGCACAGGGTCAGACTGATTTGCATATGGCCATGTCTGAACTGGGGTGGCAGAGTGGGCTAAAGAACGGTGATGGATTAAACCCAGATCTGTTGACTGGGTGTGAGTGTTTGATTGGTTCAGATGCTCCGTCCATCACCACCCCCTTTTGTACCGCTTTGTTCGCCATAAGTTGGCAGGGTATTCTCAGACGTGAGTCCCTTGCTCACTTTGCCACTGGATTCAAGCAAGCCTGGCTGAAGACGGCTGAAATGCCAGAAACCGGTTCTAGGAAGCTTGATTCCGGTCCAGGGAATGCATGGCTTGGCAGTTCGGGCTGGACTGTTCCCATGAGGCACAGGGTCAGACTGATTTGCATATGGCCATGTCTGAACTGGGGTGGCAGTGGGCTAAAGAACGGTCATGGATTAAATCCAGATCTGTTGACTGGGTGTGAGTGTTTGATTGGTTCAGATGCTCCGTCCATATCCACCCCCTTTTGTACCGCTTTGTTCGCCATAAGTTGGCAGGGTATGCTCAGACGTGAGTCCCTTGCTCACTTTGCCACTGGATTCAAGCAAGCCTGGCTGAAGACGGCTGAAACGCCAGAAACCGGTTCTAGGAAGCTTGATTCCGGTCCAGGGAAGGCATGGCTTGGCAGTTCGGGCTGGACTGTTCCCATGAGGCACAGGGTCAGACTGATTTGCATATGGCCATGTCTGAACTGGGGTGGCAGAGTGGGCTAAAGAACGGTGATGGATTAAACCCAGATCTGTTGACTGGGTGTGAGTGTTTGATTGGTTCAGATGCTCCGTCCATCACCACCCCCTTTTGTACCGCTTCTTGGCACAAGGCAGAAGAACCTACTCATACGTTGGACTTTTAGTTCTCTGCTTTAGGTCCTTAGGTGTTGATCTGATCAGATTTCTGTTTTCTTCTTTGAAGTCCAGCCTTTGTTTGGACCCATCTGTGGCCCAATATGGGTATGCATTCCTCAGTGCAATGTTTGACACCATCTGGATTAGTCTTCGTTTATGGCATACCTGATACTGCCCTTTGTGTGGTATGTGGTTGTTTTTTTGTTTTTGGTGCACCTAATCAACTGGACTGGTCCTTCTCCTTCTGTAGGTTGGACACTGTTCTTCCACCTTGTGGGTGACTATCTTCACTGTTAGCTTTTTCCCTTTGGTTTGCCTGTGGTACCTACCAGGGACTAGTGTGCTCTTGTTTCTCCATTTCGAATGCTGCATAGTAGCAGTTTGTAGCCCTTGCAATGTGCTTCCTACACTTACTGTCTTTTTTGTTGGACTTTCCTATCCCTGAACCTACCCGCTTCCACCGGAGTATGAATCAGTGGTGGCCTTTGCCCGGGTTGATATAGGCTTGTTCTGCCAGGATCGGTCCCGTGTCTTACAGCTGCTGTCTTCGCTACACTTCTGGCTTTAGTTCCCCAGGACAATGGTTTCCTTGTATTCCTTGACTGGGGGCTGCGACTGGCTTCTTTGGTTATTCTATTGCCTTATGAGGGTTGGCGTTTACAGGTATATCCTCTTTTGGGGGGCCTGACGCACATGGCACACTGCTTGTCTTCTGCCATTTGGTCACCTAGTGATTGTCGGCTTGCTTTTGCACTGGTGTTTATGGCTGTGTTGGCTTTTTGGGTTTGGTCCTTCCTCCTTCCTGTCTTGATTGTGTTCTTTATAGCTGTTTGTCTTGCTTTTCTTTTTATGTATCTATAGGTCCCCTGGTAATTGAAAGTTTGGTGTGGGTATCTGGAAAGGTCCTGAGGAAGGTGGTCCTAACATCTCAACTCCACCGAAACGCGCGTCGACCCTGTGTTGAGCCCCGTGCTTTGTACTGTGGCTCAATTTGTGGCAGGGGTTCTTCTTTTTCTCATTCATTAAACTCAACTGTGTACAGATACTGGATGTATGTGGCTGGTGTGAAAGTGGATGAGTTTGAGTGATTGTAGTATGGTTGTATTTATTAAATTCTATCCAGAGGTATTGTGTGTTTTTTTCTGAAAAATAATTTCTTTATTATGTTCTTTTATGCAATCTTCTGATCTGAATAATTACTGATCAATAAGGATGGATTTATAATCATGTAGAACTGAGATGAACTATGTATAATATGCGCTTCTAAAATAATACAAAGAAATTAATATTTAAATGTATTTGAAAAAAAGAAAAGAAAGTTTTGATAAAATAAAAATACCAATTAGATGATCACATGTGTCACTGTTGTGCTTAGATGTCTGTTAACATTGATACAAACAATGTTCGAATGAAAATGAGTTAGAAGCTATGAGGGAAATTTTCAGTACTGTGTAGACTTTAATCCCCTCTTTTCCCTGGCCTGAAGCTTTGTCAGAGGGGGTCCCTTTTTTCTTGCTATGTCTTGCTGGTAATACCTCTGTCATTACCTTCACATGATGTACGGATTGGCAGGAGGAACGGATGAAGAGGTAATGCTTCGATTACTTACCGGTAATCTAATTACTCAGCTTGTAACTTCCTCAGACCAGCCATTGCTACCCTTCTGCCCTCTCTGCTGGCTTCGATGGCGGTCTGTCGGCTGCTTTGATAATCCACCAAGGAAGGTTGTGGGCAGAGGTAGTACTATACAGACACATCTGGAGGTGCAGGAGTTTTTTTTTAGGTCAGTGGGGAGGGAGTGCATGACTCTGGTATGGGCAGATCTCATGATGCAAGGACTGGGAAAAGATAGGCAAAATGTAGGGATGATTACTAGTAGATTACTAATAGGTAATCAAAGTCTTTATGGCAGATAAATTAAATAATAGAGTTGGCACAATTACCTTGAATTACACAGCCCTAATGAGCGATTACTAAAGGTTTCCAAGCCTGTGAGGCAGGCGTTGGGAATATCAGGTACTAAGCCCTTATGCAGAGAGTTGTTACAAATCCTAGGGTTATTACTCATACTCTTACGCAGAAATTAGCACATCCAGAGATGCAGAACTACAACAGTACTTAGAGATTTTAGGATTAAATGGTTAAGCTTTTAATGCAGGTGCTTCTACACTTATATATACACATTTATGTGCACAGAGTTACCATCAGGTTTGATCTGGCAACATTATGGCACATTTTTTCATGTTCTACTAAAGTAGAATTATATGTACCATACAGTATTAACACATCACTCTTAAATTTGCTATGTTGGTAAAATGTGGGTCAATACTAATACTGCACATTTACTCTATTATTGCAGCCCTGTAGATGAAAGTCCTAAATGTTGGTCTGCACATTCCCTGGTGACCTCAAGCACCATTTTTTGATCTGGGGAAGATTTTCAAATCTATAGCGGAATGTACAGCAGCAACCAAAGTTCAGTGGCGGCTGGCATGCAAGGAGGGTGGTGAGGCAGGAGGAAAAAAAATAAAAGTTATAAATAATAAAAAAAAAAAAAAAGAATTACACTTACCTTAAATCCTGGCGCAACGTCCACCTCGCGTGGGTCTTCTGTTCTCTAGGCAGGCAGGCAGGCTTCAACGCGGGACAAGGAAGCTGCAGTAACCAATCCTTGCCCTGCTTTCATGCAGCATGAGAGCAGCGCCAGGATTGGAGGGAGAGGCCTCACTTGTCGCCCCTGAGAGCATTGGAGCCCTCTGCTGTCTCTTATCCAGCTGTCTAAGATAGCTGAGTTAGAGATGTTTAAACTGCACATGTCTGGCTGGCCGTCGCAAGACGGCCCGCCAAAAAGACACGCACACTTTAGACCTAAGTGCCCTACGTATCACTGCCTTCTGCTGTTGCCTGATTGGCCGCAGCAGAAACCAGAAAGCCCTCCCCCGTCCTGACGCTCGGCTCGGGACGGGTTTGGAAAAATAAAATGGTAACCTAATACCATTTTATTTTTCTATCCCTGAGGGCACTGTTTTAGTGGGGCAATGCTCCTTCGCCTTAACGGAAGAGCCGCCCCTGTCAAAGTTGCTCAGCTGTGTTACATTAGGAGGAGAGAGCAGGACAGTACCAGATTTACTAACGAATATGCCTGTTTTTCCCGCAGCCTTTCACTCCGTATGTTGTTACAAACTTGGTCGTTAGCACAACAGCCTTACAACAACGCACACCATTACCCTGCAAGTCGTAACAACGACTTGAGGAGGGGGGCGCTAGATGTTGGAATAGTATAATTTACCATTCCAACTCCAGTCTGATTTAAGTGCGTGCCCATGTGATAACCTATCACCTCGAACAGAATTGCATATACTTTTATTTTGCAGCCTATACGAAAAGGAAAGGAATGCCCATCTTAAACCAATTTTAAAGCAAATTAATTTTAAGCAGTGCCGAGTAGCATTATATTTTCTAAAAACACTCCCTGACCCTTGCATGAGGAAGAGGAAAGGGGCAGCACGTAGGATACTGAGTTTGTAAAACAATAATATAAGTATTTAGATTTAGCATATGAAATGGTACGCTGTCTTAACATTTTAATATATCTTTGCCTTTATTCTAGAATTCTGATGAACTATTTGTATTTTTAAAGATAGAATCTCGAAACAATTTTAATGTGATTTATTTATATGTGCTTTTATGATCCTTTTAACATGATTGAATGAAGATGAATTGATTGAGTGACATGATTTCTAAAACCCAGTGCTTAATTTGAGCCAGTGGTTGCAGGTGGGGATCCTCCGACACACATTTTTGAGGACTGTGAAGAAAAACCTGGAAAGAAGGAGTGAGAGAAACACATACAAACAGTGTTAAAGAGAGAAAGCAGGGACAAAACGAATGCACAACAGTTCCCATCCCATCCTCGTCGCCAATTTGTTATAACGCAGAGACTGAGTGGCGATGCCACATCTATTTATTTGATGTGCTGTAGCAGCTCCGTCAGCTTCGGCTCGCCAGCTCTGCCCATCTAACAACATCATTTACATTCTATGCATGCAACAACCACACGTCATTCCATGTTCTATATTACATTGCTACATCATGTAGGGGCGGGGATAAAATAATGGTGGATGAAAGAGGCATGAGGTGAAATAAAGACCAGGCAGCCTTGGTATGCAGCAATTCTGGCATTACTGTGGCACCAGCAGGCTTCTTAGAAACATCTGAGCGCTGGCTCTTATCCCTTCACAAATTAAGCACTGCCTACACCAACTTGAAACTTGAGGAGGGTTCAATCAAATGTATGACTTTGTAGGACTGCGGAGTTTATAAAAAAGTTCTCTAGAGATTTGGATGGAATTCAGCCACTTCTTTTATAGTAGGGATGTAAAACACTCATATGCTGATTACGAGTGACCTTTTAATTCTGATTGGGTTCAGGAACAACAGTTACCAGACCCCATCGGAAATATGGGATTTGCAGGAACACCAAAGGTCTCCTAACTTTTACCTGGAAATTTTGGATGCTAAAAAAGCACAATTTCCTGATTAAAGTCTGACCCAATAGAAGGAATTACCAGTGCAATCAGACCCGAAATTACCAATTTCCATAGGTAATTCCTCGTTCGTTATTGGACCCTCAGATCAAACTTGTAATCAGTGGGATTTTCCCAACCCCTGGAGTTACCCGGATCTTTGATAACAGTAACTATGAGGTGGGAAGAATCCATCCCATTTACTGGGCTCCTCATAATTAAGGCTCCCAGTTTTCTGTTTTTATTGATTTTTACAGATAAATATAGACAAAAAACGATTTATTTTTCTGTTTGTATTTATTTTTAAATACAGAAAAATATGGAAAATAGGCCTTCTTTGGATGAAGTTTTTCTACTGCCAATCATGAGTGCCAGGTCAGTGGGTGTACAGATTGAGAGGAAGGAGAAATGAAAAAGACTATAGATTTCCTAATTAAGCTCATTTATTTGCAGAGTGTTAGAAATGGGGTTTCTGGAGGCTAGAGTATGCACCTAAACCAGGCAGAAACCACCACTCTAGTCAGGGCAAGGGAGTTACATGCTGAAGATCACCCCTGCTCACCCGTTTGGCAGCTTGGCACGAGCAGTCAGGCTTATCCCAGAGGCAATGGGTCAAGCATTTGTGCAACACACTCACACAGCAGCGATACACTAGGCACACCACAATAGAAATTCCACACAAGGTTATATAAAAATAGCCTTTGTACTATCCATAAACACACATTGGAACACAACCACATATATATCACAATGCCACTAGGCACTTGTCAAGACTTCACAGGGATTACATGAATTACTAGGGAAATCGAACCACTGTCATGTCATAAATATTACACTTAGTGCGACCGGTAACAACTGGTAGGGACTGTACAAGCATCACACATTATGCATAAATGTAATTAGCAGTGCACTATAGTAAACATTTGCCACAGTAGACATATCAAGAGCACCTCATTCCCACCTTAGGCTTATGCAGATCATCAATACTGCACATCTGTGTGCCTTCCTTGGTAATGCAACCCCACATACATGTACACCTGAGGCGTCACTTCTCCAGGCTGAGCACGGCCACACTACCCTTTTGGCAGAAAGTCTCGGGCAGGTCATGGCCATCCGCCCTGACTCTTAGACCGGCGGCGGGCCGTGACCATGCGGTACAGCCGCTTTGCTGTGGGTACACAAAGGGGCCTTGGCCCTGGTGTCTCCGGCTAGCTTTTGGAGCGCCGCCTACAACCAGGCCTGGCCTCTGCCTGGCTTCTGGGCAGTCCCCCGTGTGGCGTTTCTTCAGGGCGCGAATTTTGCTCCTCAGCACCCGCCACACTCAGAGAGTGAGCCCACATCTCGCGCACCAACAACAAATTCCAGTCTTTGTTCTGCTCTGGCACAGGGCCCTGGGCCCAGTTTAAACCAGTTCTGGGATCACTTAAAAAATATAATTAACTGTGCACAAAACTTCCCATTCAAAGTGTAAGCCATGGCTCCAGACACACCACAGGGGGGCGGAGCCGTCATTGTGGGAGGCAGACACAACCCTATTCAGGTGCAAGTGCTACTCCTCCCACCACTCCAAATGCAGTTCAGGCCTATTCAGCCTAGGGCTGAGTCACCCAGACAGGGAAGGACACACCTCAACTCCCACAGGGACTGCTCGAGAGAATGCACACCCCCTCTCCCCCTGTCAGTCAGACCCAGATGGTCAATGCACATCAGGCAGGGAACAAGATACATAGCACACAGAAATGCCTACTTCTAAAAGTGGCATTTCTAAAATAGTTATAATAAATCCGCTAACACCAATAAGCAGCATGTATCCCCACTATTCCAAATACACCAAACTTGATCATGCTACCCCTCTCATGTCAGGAAGTACCATTGAAGCACATATCAGGGAATCCCGAAAGCATTCCTATGAGAGGGCAGCCTCACAGCAGTGAGAAACCAAATAGGCTGTTTGTCACTACAAGGACATGCCACCCTGTTAAGGCACATGTCCTGCCTTCTACCTACACCACACCCTGCCCATAGGGCTAGCTAGGGCCTACCTTAGGGGTGACTGATATAGTACTGCGAGCGCAGGTCCTGCAGTGGCAGAGGCCGGAGACACGTTTCAAAGGCTAACTTGGTGGGTGGCGCAAGCAGCGCTGCAAGCCCACCAGTAGCATTTAATTTACTGGCCCTGGGTATATGGGATACCACTGTACATGGAACTGATAGGTAAATTAAGTATGCCAAACAGGTGTAGACCAATCTTACCAAGTTTACCAGAGAGAGCACATGCACTTTAGCACTGAACAGCAGTGATAAAGTGCCCAAAGTCATAAAACCACCAACAACAGGTTAGAAAAAACACAGAAGGAAAGCGAAAAGGTTTGGGATGACCCTGCAAAAAGGGCCTTGTCCAACACAGGGCTATAGTTAAATATGCTATTTTACAATGCAAGTGTTTTCAGATAAGGCTATTGCACTGTATACTGCTGAAACCGTTTGGACATTTAAATGCAAGTATAGATTTATCAGTCAAATAAATGAGGAAAAATACCCACTGCAGCTTCATTTATACAGAAAACACAAGTTAAAAATGGATAAATACAGAAAACAATTAGCAAAAAATAAATATGGAAAAATTCAAACGGAAATGTAAAAAAAACAGGAGGTCTACTTATAATGCGGGCCTAGGTGGGAAAGGTCATTCTCATAGGTTCACTGTATAGTTAACTGTTGAGTGCCTATTAACTAGTTTCTCTGGTGCACCTGTGGTTGAGAGGAAAAGTGGTTACTCTCCACAGCTACCATCCTCTTTGTCCCTGCACCTACTTCCAGCCATGACACAACTCAGGCAAAAGACTTTTATTCCCTGCATAAAACACCCACTCCACCCCTTGTCCCTCCCACACCACAGACAGAAGCCACAAGATGTGCCTCTATGTCCTAGGGAGGGTAGTAAACACATGATTGGGCCAGTAAGACCTCCAAAAACACTGCACTAATGACAATGGCTCAACTCTGTGATGTCATCAGGGTCAAAGGGTATGTAACGTCATTTCCCTTATCGCTGGTATTTTGGCGAATCGATAGTCATGGTGGTTAGTGGTTTAGACACCTGTGAAATGTCAAGTGGCTGGGGACTGCCACTTCACATCACAAAGGTCACCTGCTGGCTGCTGGTTTTAATAGTTTATTGATTTGTGTTTTTCACAAAAGTATTTCTAATGTGCGAATGAGCACTGCCGGGGGTAATGACAGTGGTTTCAAATGGCAAAGGGGAATTGGTAAACGGAGACCCGGCCGTACAGGCTCGAGGAGGGTGGGCCACTCCACTGACGTACGTCTTTGAGTCCAGAGGTGTAGCTATCATTAGTGCAGCAGGTACAGTGGCACCAGGTATCGTTGAACCGCAATTAAGTATATCTTTTACTAAAAGAAGAAAGAATCAGGGGCCCCATTTCTTTACATGCACCACAGACAGCTTCACTCTTACTGCACCACTGGCTGTCTTTTCTAAAGCATTTTGATTCCAGCAACTAGGTTTTTCCTGCAAGGAAAAGTTGGCCTGCAAAGACATTCTGGCGGTTTACAAACTGGCCTTTGCCTCTGAGATGTTATTAGTAGTGAAAGGGAATCTGATGCACATCGGGCTACCTGGCATGCACCGATTCTGACCCAGAACTGTTGGCTTTTGAGACACACATGCTTGCCTACCATTTTATTTCTGGACAAGGGCCTATCTCTAGCATGAATGCAAGATGGACAGTGTCAGCTGACAGGGGAGTCTGCAGGGTCCATCCTTTTTAGGACTTGTTTTAGTGGAATTTATTGTAAATAAAAACACAAGAAGGGAGCCCTGCTGGAGTACAGTATTGTAATAATGCTGACATTTAACCACATCGCTGCGGCGGCTTTTCCGCCGCAGCGCTAAGGGGGCGGGGGGGCCGCGCGGCGGGCTCATGCTCATGACGGAACTGCTCCGTCACCAGCCGCGGTTGAGCTGTGCTCATGACGGAGCGGTTCCGTCATGGCCCCGCCCGCTCAATAGAACGCGCCGCGCAGGCACGAAATCAGCGCCGTGCAGGCGAGTCGGGAGGGCCATGACGGAACCGCTCCGTCATCAGCACAGCGGCACCGCGTCTGATGATGGAGCGGTTTCGTCATCAGCATGGAACCGGTTAATAAACACCAACATTTATAAAGCGCGAACAGCTACCTCAAACAGAGGTGTCCCGGCGCTATAGCAATAGGCGGCAGGCAAAGAAGGTCTGAAACATAGAAAGCCCTGGGCATACTAACATAAGCTAATGTACTAGTCGAATGTAGCCTTTGTGTTTGGTGCCTGGTGAGGAAAGAATATAGGACATCGAAAGTTTAGCTGCAATGCCATTAATACGTGATTTTCCAGCGGCATTGTAATGATCAAATAGAAGGTTTACCTTTCAGTAAACACCAGAAGGACCGTCGCACAGGCCCTCATCCCCAGCAGGCTGGACTACGGGAACACATTCTACGTAGGAATCACCGCACGCCTCCCGAAGAGACCACAGACAATACAAAACTCAGCAGCAAGACTTATCTTCAACCTCCCCACATGGACCCACATCACACCCCACCTCAAGAAGCAACACTTGCTCCCGATCCAGAAGAGATGCCAGTTCAAGATGCTGACCCACGCATACAAAGCCCTGCACAACGAGAGACCAGCATACATCAACATACGCATGACTTTCCAACAACCGACCAGACACCTACGATCCGCCTCCCTCTTCCTCGCAGACAACCCCGGATCTGCCGAGGCAACAGCAGAGGACGCTCCTTCTCACACTTGGCGGCCAAAGCTTGGAATGGCCTTCCCCTGCACCTCTGGAACGCCGAATCCCTCCGGCACTTTGGGAAAGGACTCAAGACCTGGCTGTTCGATTGAACAGAAGATCAGGAAGCAGTTAGCAACTCCAGCGCCTTGAGCGCATTTGTCGTGCTTTATAAGTCCCTGATTGATTGATTGTTATAGCCGCAGAGAGTTAGAGCTCTACGATGCAACATCAGGGCAGCTGCACACCATACAAATGGTAGACAACAAATCACCTGACGTACGTCTTGACAGTTTCCACGACAGGGCCAGGCATTTCATGTACTTGCTTTGGTGTAATGCTCAATTTGTAAAAATAAATAAATAAATCAATACATGAAGTAGGGCAAGGTTTTCCTAAGGAATACACCATCCATTTTGTTGAACACCGAGGTTGGCGAATTCCAACACTGCCCAGTTATTATATTTATTTTTTATATATATTTATTTTTATTGCACAGTTACTGCAATTCAACTCCTCCAAAACTGAGGTTCTGTTTTGTGCTGGAAGCCGAATACCACGCCTGTTCCCTAGCGACTTTTGGCCTCCGGAAACACCGGAAAAACCACAGCCAGTCACCTCGGTTCGCAACCTGGGGGCCATGCTGAATAACAAGCTGAGTATGGAAACCCAGGTTGCAAAAACAGTGGGGACTTGCTCGGCCCTACTGCGCTCTTTGCGCAAAATCATGCCACTCCTCCCCGCACAAGCTCGAGCGTTAATAGTCAGGTGCACTATCCTTAGTCGCCTGGACTATTGTAACGCTCTGTTACTTGAGTCTCCAGTTGTGCTGCTGGATCGACTCCAAAGAATTCAGTCGGCCGCCGCCAAGCTAGCTCTTGGCTGGACCAGGAGGTCCTCTGCCACGGCGGCCTTAGCCGAGCTACACTGGCTCCCTTTAAGGCAACGAGTGGCCTTCAAGGCCCTTTGCCTTGTCTTCAAGGCTCTGCACGGAGTCGGGCCCAGACCTCTGCAAGCCTTGTTCTCCTGGTACACCCCCACCAGAACTCTTCACTCTGCCTCAGCCTGCTTGGTAACAGTTCCTAGATACAACAAAGTCAGGACTGGGGGTAGATCCTTCAGAGTCGCAGCGGCTAAACTGTGGAACAGTCTGCCCCTTGACATCCACCAAATATCGCAACTCCTCCCCTTTCAGAAACGTATTAAAACTTGGCTATTTCCTTAAATCCTAAACGCTTGCTACCCGTTCTCAGTCCCCTCAGTTAAAGAGTATTCTCCAGCGCCAGGAAAGCTGCAAGGTGTCAGCCGCGCTATATAAATATTTTAAATAAATTAAATAAATAAATACTTAAAACCATTTGCAATGCAACCGAACAATTAAAAACAGAACATTAAAATAAATTAATTTACAATTACAAGCAATTTAGTTCCATGGAAAGTACAAATAAAATATGAAAATTTTAAAAATTAACAAATTAATTATATGTGAAGCATAATGTCGGAGGTGTGCCTTAGTCTGTCCACTGCGAGTCTGTTTTCTTGCAGTTGGCGTAGTCTTATTCTTTAACAAGACTGGAACGCACTCCCTCCATATACTGCCCAATTTTGATTACACTTCATTGAATTTCTTCCATTACCCTACACTTCTGGTCTCTTTATCTCTCTTTTGCAGACTTTATTTCATCCCTACATTCTTCATTTGCCCTATCTTTCTCTTTGTCCTATTCTGTTTTTCTTGTTCTTGCTCTAGGCCCAAGTCTGAGGATAAAAACAAGTTTCAGCCCCCCAAATGCATTATATCAACCCCGATTAGCCTCACCTTTGTAAATGTAAATGTAGTTGAGCTTATATAGCGCACAGCTACCCGCAGTGGGTTTCCCGGCGCTTGCTTAGGGAACCCGTCCTGGTATTCCCCTGTGAGATATCAGGGTATCCACAAGGTGAAAGTCAGGCATCCCGCCGCGAGGGGCCGTTGTGGAGATTAAGCAAGCTATTGCCCAGAGTCGCAGAGTGTGAACCCGAGCGTCGAGGAGGCACCGGGGCGAGAATTATCGAGTCCGTGGAATTTTTAGCCCAAGACCCGCGAGGCGGGGAATTGAACCCTGGTCCAGTAACGATCTCAGCTTCCGGGTCTGCTGCCTCTAACCCCTGAGCCACACTTCTCCACTTGTGACCTATTGGCTTTGCCAATGCTTTTACCAATGTTTCACAGTATCAGCAAAAAGGCCAAAAATAAGAGAAAAGGTGTGATGATGCAAAAACCTGCATGCACACGTATGTGTCATGACACTGCCGGCACGTATGTGATTCCGTACTTATATTGCCACATGCATGTGCCACCAAGCATGCATACAGAATGACACGGACACCCGTTTATTCATTCTTTTACTAACAGTCCCAGGATGGCAGATACCACGAGGAACGACAAATAAAAAATACATTTTTACTTGTGTGAAGGCACTTTTGGAAAACAGAGCGACCAATCATCAAGCGGCTGCTTAGGGGTCATTGAAATATTCAACAAAAAAAAATTGCATCACGATAGGAAGGTGGGGGAGCAATGGTGGTGCATGCGAGGAGAGCAGGTGTGGTAGAACACCACAAGGAGGGGTGGAAGCAAAGGAAAGTGAGCAGGGGAGAAACAGAGGAGCTTGACGTGGCGGAGGTGGGAGTGAAAAAAAGCAAAAAAAAAGTCCAGTTACACAAAACGATGGATGAGCTGGGGGGTTTGGGGAGGAGGGAGGAACGGAGAGGGTGTGGGGTGGGCATTTGAGATGAGAAGTATCATAAGAGGGAGAGAGTAACAAAATACATTCACTCTCATGGAGTGCTTAAAGTAATTCCCAATGAGCAGCGGAAGGATACAAGTCGTCCAATCAAAAGGATGGTAAAGAAGCTCTTCTCCAGGGGAGGGTCAAACACAACAAGAGGAATAAAGGTCATGTAATATTAAGCAAGCATTTGAGAGAGACAAGATAGCCAATTAATGGTAAACAATGGGCTGGCTCTTAGCCCACTATAATGTTTTGCTGTGAGTTCTTTCTTTAATAGACAGCTAAAAGCGGTCTATAACCAAGGATCTAAAAATGAGTTTTGATGTCCACCATCTGTTAGTTTGTTATGTTATGTTAGTTTTGTCTTTTATAGCGCACGGCTACTCCATAGAGTGTCCCGGCGCTTTTATTTGAAAACCAGTCGCAGAGTAACACAACACAATGGAGCAAAGTGGATCAGGAACAATCAAAAGAAACGAACTACTGGGCAAAAAGCCAAGTTTTGAGGCCCTTCCTAAAAATCAGCAAGTTAGAGGTGCTGCCTAATGCCAAAGGCAACGTGTTCCACATCTGTGGCGCCAACAACCCGAAAGAACGGCCCCCAATACGGGCCCTTTTTACTCGAGGGACCACCGCAAGGAACAGTGATTCAGATCTCAGAGATCGGGTCGGATGGTAGAAGGCAAGCCTCCTTTGGAGATATTTTGCCCCAGAAGCATGGAGAACCTTGTGGGCCAAGGTCAAGGCCTTGAAAACTATCCGTTTCCGGATAGGCAGCCAATGGAGCGACTGCAGGAGTCCCGAAACTCTAGCACGCCTATACAGGCCAAAAATGGCCCGCGCGGCCGAGTTCTGGACCACCTGCAGACGTTGCAGAAGGTAATCTGGCAGGCCAAGATACAGGACGTTGGAGTAGTCCAATCTTGAGCCAATTAAGGCCTGCACCGTCATCTTCCTATGATCTAATGTTAGCAGAGGAAGAAACTTGCGCAGCATCCTGAGGAGGCCAAAACAAGTTCCCGTAAGACCAAGGATCTGAGATCTTAACGTCAGGCCATTATCCATCTTGATCCCCAGATTCTTAGCTAACTGGGACGAGTGCGCTGGAGGAAACATATTAACCGGCCACCATTCCTGCCAGTCTGGATCGTAAGGGCAGCCGAAGAAGAGTACCTCAGATTTATCTGAGTTGCACTTGAGGCTGTTCAGCTGGAACCATTTAAAAACAGCCCCAAGGCACTCACGGATACATCTGGAACCACTTGCACAAATTAAGCCCTAAGAGAAATTCACAGCATGCCTGGCACAAAAAGGATGTATATTTCTTATCCCAAACAGTCCCATGTTTCCTGTCAAGGACTTCTTTTTTTTTTTTTTACATTAAATTATCATTTTCCTATTAACCTTATTTGGTGTATGTTTTCTTGACACAATAGTTTCAAACCGGAGAATTTTGTGAAACATTTTTTCAGTTATTTAAATGTAAATTTTTGTGCCGGTGCCTGGATTTGACAATGCCTCTTCCAACACAAAACTCAGCAAACTGTCAGCACAGAAAACCCATGTATACTTGCCTGAAGCAAGTCAAATTGTCAATTCCTTGTACACCAAATAGGTTTTTCTCAGCCATGTATTGATCCATCCATCTCCAACTCCTTGCATCACTTCCTCTAAACAATGTTTCCAATCTTGCATCCATTGATAAAAAAATAAGTTTTTTTTACTTCTGCCGTGCTTAATAGGAAAGTCATCTTTCAAGGAAGAGGAAACCTCACAGAAATAATTCTAGCAGACCACCATTGCTGGCTCGGATACTGATAATGAGGTATTTAGACAGAATACTGGAAACAGAAATATATCGTGGACCAAAACATTCTGTCAAGATTATCAAGGACGCAAATATTGTGAAGATACATTTCTATAGATAAGCAAGGTTTTACTATATATAACTCCACATATATGTACACTTATGATATATATATATATATATATATACCTTCAAAATAAGTAGATGTGGAGTCAAGAATAGTAAATCTATGCCTACCTATTTGCACTTCCATTTTCGATAATTTGGTACTCCATATTTTTGACACAGTATTCTGTCCACACGATATTTCTGTTTCCGATATTCTGTCAGTGGTCCGTTAATGCGACAGAACTCGTCTGAAAGGCATTGCTAGCGGAGTTTGCCGGGTTCTTTTTCCGTTCCGTCGCAGAGCATCTGCTCCTAGTAGGAAGTGATGGCTGGGCTTCCAGACCTCACGCAGATGCCAATCTGTGCCACACAGTGCCTTCCGCATAAATGACTGACATAGACATGCCAGCCTTGTTGTTAGGGCAGCCAAGCAGCCTGCCTCCTGCGTGCACACAATCACACGTGGACACTCAGGCACACACATGCAAGCAATGTAGTGACAATTTTTATGCTGCACAACTGAAAATAAATTGTCTTTTGTTGATAGGTAATATGGTTGTCATTTGCACCTCAGTGCAAACTCACATGTAATCACAAAATAAATACCTCCACATTGCTGCGTTCCTATAATCTGCCCTCATGTGGACGGAGAGGTCTCATGCTGAGCTGATGATTCCACCTGGCTCGTCCAGTCTGCTGAGTCCACTTCACTCACGACACACAAATTAAGGGCGGTCTCCAGCGTTATAACTGGTCGTAGCCGGAGTCCCTACAAGGTGTTTATTTATATTTTATTTATAAAGTTTTATATAGCGCGAACATGACCCACGGGGGTATCAGAGCGCTTTACAGTACATAATTATCGCATATTATACATACAATCGGTAATCGCATATAATACAAATGAGGTAGACATTGCTGTTTGGATCAAATCGGTGGCAAGTAGGCCTCAGAAAGTTAAAGGTTTTAGGATGTTAATTTGTTTATGTGAAACATTTTCGTTTCTTTTTTGATTGTTTATTTAGTTGCTCATATTTTAGAGTGACTGCTTCTCTCACACCATAAATGTCCTCTTTTGAGATTTCCAGATGCCGAGTCATAAGAGGGTAGACACGGTCTGATCCGTGATGAAGTGGGACAACGAGCTCCTTAGGGTGTACACGGGACATCCAGGATACCTCGCTGAGGTCTGGTTGGAATGCTTGAATTAACACCCGCCACTCCTACAGCCAGGGTCAACTCTCCGACACAGTGGTGTAGCTAGAGCTTTGGACACCCGGGATCATCGCTTAGTTTGACACCCTGTGACGGTACGAGCTTGCCATTGATGTAAAGAGAACTAACCTTCAGTCAACCATTGACGTAAAGATAACTAACCTTCAGTCACCCACTGACGTAAAGAGAACTAACCTTCAGTCTCCCACTGACGTAAAGAGAACTAACCTTCAGTCATCCATTGGCGTAAAGAGAACTAACCTTCAGTCATCCATTGGCGTAAAGAGAACTAACCTTCAGTCACTCATTGGCGTAAAGAGAACTAACCTTCAGTCATCCATTGGCGTAAAGAGAACTAACCTTGAGTCATTCATTGACGTAAAGAGAATGAACCTTCAGTCACCCATTGACGTAAAGAAAATTAATCTTGAGTCATTCATTGATAAAAGATATTTGAAACTTCGGCTTGTCCATGACACAAGGAGAACCCACCTCCAGCTTCAGCTGTTATCCCATGCTTCTCTCATGTAATCATTGATTCCTGGTAATATTAGGATAAAAGGGCGCAAAAAAACGACTACCATCTCATAGGAAAGAGTGAATAATTTGCACTTATTTAAATCCGGGCATCAGACTTGCGCCCTTTGTACAGTGCTTCAGGGAGGATATCATGGATACAGGGTCAGTTTATTGACTCGCGGGCAAGGATATAAAAACTACTGCAATAAACTAGCCACTACCTTACATTACATATACCTTACGTACATCTACCTTACATACATCTACCTCACATACATCTACCTCACATACATCTACCTCACATACATCTACCTCACATACATCTACCTCACATACATCTAACTTACATACATTTACCTTACATGCATCTAACTTACATACATCTAATTCACATACATCTAATTCACATACATCTAACTCACATACATCTAACTCACATACATCTAACTCACATACATCTAACTCACATACATCTAACTCACATACATCTAACTCACATACATCTAACTCACATACATCTAATTTACAAACATATACCTTACATACATCTACCTCACATACATCTACCTCACATACATCTACCTTACATACATATACCTTACATACATCTACCTCACATACATCTACCTCACATACATCTACCTCACATACATATACCTTACATACATCTAACTTACATACATCTACCTCACATACATCTAACTTACATACATTTACCTTACATGCATCTAACTTACATACATTTACCTTACATGCATCTAACTTACATACATCTAATTCACATACATCTAACTCACATACATCTACCTCACATACATCTAACTCACATACATCTAATTTACAAACATATACCTTACATACATCTACCTCACATACATCTAACTCACATACATCTAACTCACATACATCTACCTCACATACATCTACCTCACATACATCTAACTCACATACATCTACCTCGCATACATCTAACTCACATACATCTAACTCACATACATCTAACTCACATACATCTACCTCACATACATCTACCTCACATACATCTAACTCACATACATCTACCTCACATACATCTACCTTACATACATCTACCTTACATACATCTACCTTACATACATCTACCTTACATACATCTACCTCACATACATCTACCTCACATACATCTACCTGACATACATCTACCTCACATACATCTACCTCACATACATCTACCTCACATACATCTACCTCACATACATCTACCTCACATACATATACCTTACACACATCTAACTTACATACATTTACCTTACATGCATCTAACTTACATACATTTATCTTACATGCATCTAACTCACATACATCTACCTCACATACATATACCTTACATACATCTACCTCACATACATCTACCTCACATACATCTACCTGACATACATCTACCTCACATACATCTACCTCACATACATCTACCTTACATACATCTACCTTACATACATAATGTGTGTTCACAATTATGTGCAACACTTTATATGTAGTTGTATGGCCTTTTCCTCGCAAGACCGAATAAAGACTTGAAACGAACCTAGTTGCAGTAAATAACAATTAATATTCGGCCAAATGTATTTTCACTGTTATATTGTGTATGTATTTGAGATGAAATAGATACATTTTTGTAGTTGGAAATTGCCTCAAGACTACTCTCTTTCCTGCACACATCTCTCAAACCCCCCTCCCTCTTCTCCTTTAATGGAGTTTACATGTATATGTATGATGCTGTAATCCTACGCGTGTGGCACGTGCAGATGTTGCTAAGTACAGCACGGCCCGACCCTTTCTGGGCTCGGTGAACGCCACATGAACAAGCGTAATCGCTGAATTAAAAATGGATTATTTAAATATGTTTATTTTATGGACCTCACCTCTGTTGCCCTGCCCAAGGCGCTTTAACTCTGGCGCGCAGCAGGTCGGCAGAGGCGCTACAGCGCATTGTAATCTTACAATGATGCATGCAAGATACAGTCTGGGTGCCCTGCTCTGACCCGTCCAAATGTATGCAGGGAGGTAAAAATTCAGCTGTTTGAACGAAGGACATCTGCAGCTTTTAACAAACACCCTTGGTTTTCACCCACTCCCCTACAGCACCCTAAGCCCACCCAGGGAGAGGGCAGGGGGGTGGGGGAGCAAAGGGACCTTCCGGTTAGACTGGGGAGAAAGTTAGGATTGTATAGACAGCCACAAGAACAACCACACATTCCTACAAGGCAAGGCAAAAATAACACAAGTGCAATACAACTCATTAACACACAACTATAGAACAAAGTAAGACAAAAGCACAACATAACAACAAATCAGCAATGCAACAACACAATGCAACACACCAACAAAATAAAACACACCAAAACAACAACATAGTAGCACACTGGTGCAGAAATACACCAACATAAAAATAGTCCAACACGACATTAACCACAAAAAACACACCACGAACACAAAATCACAAGTGCACAATGACACAGACGCATATCAACAGAGCATACTAAACAAACACAAAGTAGCAAATCAACAATGGACATGCTTTGTTGTTTTTGTGGTAGGTCCTGTGTATTCTGTAGATGCTAAAGGCCTCATTACGAGTTCGGCAGTGCGGGAATGGGCGGTTCACCACTGCCCCGCTCCCGCACCACCAAACCCAAACGCTGCCCATCTGCCAGATTACGATACAGATCATTGTCTGGCGGGCGGGCGGCATGGCGGTCTTGTGGCTGTGCAGTAAACATTTAATACTGCCCTGCCGTGGGACCACCACAGCGTGTTCCAGCACGGTATCAACTGTAAAGTCAATGCCGTGCTGGAATTGGGGGGTGATTGCACACAGGGGGACACAACAAGTGCCTCCCTGTGTGGGGCAAGGGTTTTCCTCACCGTCAGTGTTTACATGGCGGTGCTGGCCGCCATGTAAGGGTGGTGGTTGGGAAACTCAAAACATGCTTGGCTGTGCCACAGCAGCACACCAGCATATTCTGAGCCCCTGATACAGCACCACCACCAGGAAACCTGGTTCCCTGGCGGTTGTGTTTGTCAAATAGCGGTTGGATCGCCAAATTGATAATACGGCAGTCAGACCGCTGGTGCAGTGGTGGCTAGACCGCCAACGCCGTGCCCCCATGAGTCTGGCAATCCATGGACCTCCAGACTCTTAATAAGGCCCTTAGGTTTTTTTGGGGCATGCAGTTGTGTTTTATTATTGTGCAATGGAAGTGTTTTAGTAGTGTTGTTGTGATCTGTTCATACTTGATACTGTGATGTGCTGCTGTGTTTGTGTTATTATAGTGTGGTGTTGCAGCACTTTGCAGTGATTGATTGTGTTGTTGAATGTTTTTTTTGAAGGAGTGTTGTCTTTGTTGTAAATGTGTTGGAGTTATCAGTATTCTGCTGTAGTGTTTTTATTGTATTGTGCCCTACTGTTTGGTCTTTTGTCTTATTGTCACATTGTGGTGTTTTGTAATGCATTCTGGCATTTTGTACTATATTTTATGATTTTTTTTGTGTTGTGAGAGTGAGCCAGCATGTCATGTTTCACGGCAATTTTGAGTTGGGTATTTGTATTGCACAGTGTTTTTTTGTAATGTGGTTGTCATGAATGTTGCTGTGTTGTGTTATTGTTTTGTGTTGTGTTACTGTGTTGTGTCAGTGTTATTATGTGTTATTGTGCCATTAGTTTGTACTGTGGTTGTATTGTGCTCTAGTCTGCTGTTTTATTGTGTTTTTTTTTTCTTCTTGTTTTATGTTCTTCCTTTGCAGATTTTAACTAGTGCTGCTACTTTCCTAGCCTTAAACTAGTACTTTCCATGATCAATTTATTATCCGGTAGCCGTAGACTCACATTATGGTCACATGTTGAAGAATGCACCTTTCAATGCTTCCTGTCCCGGTTTACCTTCAACGCAGTGCTATTCGGACAAAAAATCCAAATATGTGTAGATGTCGTAGGTAGCCATTATCGGACCTGTCGTTTGAAAGACTTTTATTATATTATAAGGATCTTATTTTGGCGACCAGTATACTCTGTCACGATGTGTTTGATATCCCGTCCTCTGTATTATAAGTAGAGCTCCCAGTTTTATGGTATTTTTTTTACATTTCCGTCTGTATTTATCCATATTTATTTTATGTCAGCATTATCTGTATTTATCCATATTTATTAAGGGTTTTGTGAAAAAAATAAAGCTGAATCTGATATATTTACACATTTATTTAACCAATAAATATACAGTCATGCTTGAATGCCTGCCAGATTTCAGTAATATGAACACTCGCAGAAGATAAATCAATGCACTTATATGAAAATATGCACATTTCAGTATCAGCCTTGTGCATATCTACTGCTATTTAAGCCTCTTTACTAGAATTCCTTTTTTAACCCTATTACCTTTCAATCCACACAGTGTTTGGCCTGGCAGTCATGGCAAAGTGTATTTAGAATCACTCAAAAAGCACCCAATTTCTGTTGGTATCTACATTTAAAAATAAACATAGACAAAAAATGAATGGTTTTCTGTCTGTATTTATCTGTAAAAATCAAACGGAAAACAGGGAGCCTTTATTATAAGTGAATGCTCTTATTTGTGACGGAATATACCATCTGACAAAACTCGAAATTAGGCACTTAGTTTTAGGGCATCTTGCATTTCACTGGTGGAAGTACACCACCTTAATACTTTGCTGGAGTGAGAAAAGAGGAGTATATTTTGGAATTCCAGGGTTTCCCATTTCTAGCCCCTTCCATGCGTTTGTCGGGCAACGGCCATCACGAGCACTACCTCCGTAGTGCTGCGCACGTCTGTAGGCCGATGTGGCCCCGCCCACTCCGCTAAACCACCGCACCGTGGCGGAATTGCCGCTGTGGTTAAGCGGTTAAAATTCAATGGGATGAACGCACACTCGAGAGTTCTATGGTTTTCAAGATCTGCTTGATTTTCTGCTCTGGTGATTGTCAATAAAGGAGTTAATGCATACCGCCAGTCATTGACTTGTTTTATAAAAATAAGAATTATAATTTTTTATCGACCACCTTGGGAATTTTTTTAGATATTTGGTTAATGAGATGTGCATATTATTTTGAGTTGACCACCTGCAAGTGCATGTGTTTATTTTTTAGGCCCGGGTGAAATTTAAATTATGCCACTGTAATTTTGGAATTTCGAGTTATCCTTTTTAATATTTATGTTTCTCCTTTAGCCAGACTGATGAGAGATTTAGGCTTTACCCCTATATCGTATGCAGACGATACTCAGCTCCTCCTGACCTTTGACAAAAACAACCCCAACATCCAACCTAGATTTTCGGATGGCATGAAAGCCATTGCTGCTTGGATGCAGACCAACTTCCTGCAACTCCATGCAGGGAAGTCAGAGATAATGCTGTTCGGAGGAGCTGAAATATGCTGGACACCCACCTGGTGGCCAGATGAACTAGGTACCGCCCCCACCCCCAAGGACGCGGTTACAAATCTGGGGGTCAGAATTGATCGTAAACTGACTCTAGAGACACAAGCCAACACCACGGCGGGGTCCTGCTACTACATTCTGGGCCTCCTACGCAGGATATGCCCCCTTTTGCCCACTTCTACTAAGAACACCCTGATGCAGGCCTTGGTACTTAGCAGGATAGATTACTGTAATGCCCTTCTGTTCTCAGCCAACACTGCTGCTATTAAGAGATTACAGGTTGTACAAAACACCGCTGCTCGCCTTACGGTTGATGCGCCGGCTAGAACACCTTCAGCACCTCTCCTGAATCAGCTACACTGGCTCCCTATTATAAAAAGAATAAAGTTCAAAATAGGATGTATCATCCACAAGGCCCTCAGAGGGCAAGGACCCATGTATTTGACCTGTAAATTGACCCCTTATTCTCCTACGCGCTCACTTAGATCTAGCTCAGAGCTACTGATCACCGTTCCTAGGATCAAAAAAGCACGTAGTGGAGCCAAGGCATTTTCCTACCAGGCCCCTATGTTCTGGAACCACCTGCCTTTACATCTACGTGCCTGTCCCAATCTGATCCTATTTAGAAAAATGTTAAAAACATATCTCTTTTAATAATTCACTGGTACTGCTATGATGTTTAGTTCTAAGCGTCGAGATACCCTAATGGGTGATTCAGCGCTATACAAACCAATAAACATAAACATAAACATAAAAGAAATTCCTGATATCACGCTTTCATGCCACTTACTTATAATCACACCGCACTATTTGCGGCAAAAGTTTATTTACGAAATGCACCCTTAGGGACGTGAGCCGGTGTTGTTTTTGATGCTTTTGTTAAATGAGTCCTTGAACTAAAAATTGACACAAGGACGCAACGTACGCTAAAATATAGCGCTTAAATGCTGGACTTGCATTTCACGTATTTACGCATAATTTTGCAAAAATTTCTCATATTGGCACAAAAGCAAATTTCACATGTTTTACACACCCCTACTTATTAACCCCTTCGACGCTCATGACGAGCTGGGCTCGTCATGAGGTAGCCTCCTCGCACGCTCATGACGAGCCCAGCTCGTCATGAAACATGGGAATGAGTAAATCCCAGCGTACGGGCGGAATTCCGCCCGCACGCATGCGGTTAATGTTTACTGGACATTGAATTTCTTTATATAGGATCATAATCAGGTTATATTTCAAAAGATTGTAGTGAGAGTAACGAAGGAACGTATCAGCATGGAATAGCCAAGGAAGTAATAACTAATTGCCAATGATCCAAAATTAAATTCACTCCTTCTAGATCTCATGCAATTTCCTTTTTCACCAGGGCAAAACAACATTTTGAATTCAATAAAAGCTATGTAAGCACTCTTAGAAGGAATTACTCCAACCAAGAATTTGATCTGAGCAATTATGCTCATGGGGAGGAGGAGATCATCCTTCCATAGATGAAATTCCCTGTGAATTTGTGCACCCCAAAAATTACAGGTTTGTGGATATTCAGAAGCTCTTCTCTGAATACATTCAAAATGAAAAAGGTTGGATATTTAGTACTGAGAAGTGAAGGAGTAAATCTCTATCCAGGATGCAAAGTGGATTCGAATATCCCCAAAAAATAGTAGGGGTGAAGGAAAAGGGATTTCTCAATGGGGAAATATTTCCCCTGTGAACAAAAATAAAAAAAGCTACAGAGAGCGTTTGCAAATAGTCTGCAGATGTTTCTTCCTCGGGTTAGCACGTGCCGCAAATCCTGTTTATGGTCACTGTCAGCCTGTATGTATGTATATGTATGTATGTATATGTATGTATGTTTGGGTGTCAAATATCCAATTTTAATGGCAAGAAAACAACAAGACGCGTTTCGACTTCCTCAGGAAGTCTTGGTCAAATATATATATATATATATATATATATATATATATATATATATATATATATATATATATATATATATATATATAAGCACACACAGATATTAACACACATGTACACACACACAGACAGTGATTTTAGCAAAATGGCAGCAGAGTTTTGTACAGTGTCAAAAGGCAAGCATAAAGTCAACGAGTGATGGAAAAGGTAACTTGGTTGTGGATGGTTAACACACTGTGATGTAGTGTTCTTTGAAGAGGCGCGTCTTCAACTCCTTCCTAAAGTGGAGCAGCGTTGGGGCAGTCTTGTCCGTTCCAGAGATGCGGTTTCAGTTCCTGGATACATAGATGAAGAATGTGTTCCTATTGGGCGAGGGTGGATCCAAGTGACCTGTCATTCGCTGAAAGTTGAGGTTCGAAACCGACATGGTTCATGTAACTGAGCCAGGATTCTACAGTTTCTAGTTTGATATTCTTGGAAAGTAAGACAAATTCTTTCTTGGTCGGGCAGGGCTTCTGATGGGCTCTCGGCATCCTGGTCTGGATGACGTGCAGGCAGGGTTTTAGGCCTTGATTATCTGCAGCAGATCTGTGATTTTCAAGTAGGGTTGTGTATCATCAGCTTATTGGTGAAACTTGCCGCTCTTATCTGTGAGAAGAGCACCAAAGGGCTCCATGCAGAAGCTGAAGATGACGGGAGACACTATGGACCCCGGGGGGGCTCCGCAGGTGATGAGAAACCTTTGTAACCTGGAGGTATCCATGTGAACAAACGGGTGTCAGTTTGAAAGGTAGGCAGAAAATCATTGCAGGAAGGGGACAGGGGACATAACTCCAAGGGGTAGGGATGGTTGGGGTTTGGAATGCCAGGTGGAGGAGGAAGTTATTGTGGTGATGGATGGTATACCAAGCAAGGACCAGCTCCAGTGATGGAGGCATGATGGAAATGGGACAGCTATCTTGCTGGTGGTGGTCGACGTGGGGCACGGCGTGACCAGAAGTGGACAGGACTGGTGGCATGGTCTAGGTGGCAACGTTTTAGAGAAACTGCAAAGCTGCAAGTCACATGACTTTGCAAACCTTATTTAATTTGGTGATAGTGAAAATAATATGAATGAGTATCAATCTGTCAGAAAGTGCTAACATTGCAGCCTGGATCTGACTGGGTCAATAAATGTACTGGATTACAGTAAATATTCCTGTGTTTTGAAAATGTAAAGTACTTAGGGCCAGATGTAGGAAGCCTAATACCGGTCGGTAACGGGCGAATTTACCGAATTTCGGCCGTTACCAACCGGTATTAGGCATTTGAGATGTAGGTGGCTACATTTCAGATTCGGTAATTTACGGAATCGGTAATTTACGGAATCGGTAAATTACCGAATACTTAAATACCGATTCGGTAAATTACCGAATCTGAAATGTAGGAAGCACTCAAGTGAGTGCTTTTCACTTGTAAGGATTCGTTATTTACCACCAACTACAAGTTGGTGGTAAATAACGAAAACCGTTAAAAAAACAATTTTGTGCTTTTTTAACAGTCATGCCCTTAGGGCATGTATGTGTGCCACATGTGCACCCATGCACTATTCAGGGGTGCACCAGAGTGTCAAAGTGACACCCTGCCACCCTTGTAGGTCTTCCCCCTCTTACTGATTCGGTATTTACCGATTCGGTATTCCCCATTCATTCCTATGGGCCTGGAGGCCCATAGGAATGATTGGGGAATACCGATTTGGTAAATACCGAATCGGTATTTATTGAATTTCACCGATTCGGTAAAAATTACTGAATGAATACCTGCATACCATTTACCCATTCTAAAATACCGAATCGGTAAAATTCGGTATTTGAGAATCGGTAAATGTTATTTACCTACATCTGGCCCTCAGACATACAATTGAGTCTGGTTCCCAAGGTGCAGCAGCCCTCACAGTGGTGGCCTCCGGCTGAGTCAGAAATTAGTAAATGCAAGATCATGTACACACACTCACACAGAAGCATGGACAGTCTCTCACACACCGTCTCATACATACAGATAATAATTCATGCACACACGCAGGAGCATACATAGGCTCACACATGCACACGCACCCTCATACAGACAGGTGTAAGTACAAGTGCACGCACAGACAAACACACACCCACTCAAGAGCATAGTGTTATGCAGACACATGCAGGAGCATATATAGGCTGACACATGCACACACATCCACATGACAGGTATAAGTGCAAATGAATGCATAAATGACACACACACACACACACACACACTCAAGAGCATAGGGTCACACACACACAGGCTCACACATATAGGTAGAAATGTATGCAGGAGCATAAATAGGCCACATAGCCTCATACAAATAAGTGCATGCACAGAAAGACACATACACACACACACACACTCAAGAGCATAGGGTCACACACACAGTCTCACACAGGTATAATTACTAGCACAGACAGACACACAGGAGCTACATAGGTTCAGACACACACACACACCCTCATATAGACCGGTCATAATCCATGCACACATGTAGGAGCATACATAGGCTCACACATACACACACACCCTCATATAGACAGGTCATAATCCATGCACACACGCAGGAGCATACATAGGCTCACACATACACACACACCCTCATATAGACAGGTCATAATCCATGCACACACGCAGGAGCATACATAGGCTCACACATACACACACAACACATCCTCATATAGACCGGCATAAGTGCACGCACAAACACACACACTCAAGAGCATAGGGTCGCACACAGTCTCATACAGATAGCTTTAAATGCAAGAAAACACACACACTCAGAAGTACTCACTGCCACCAAATACACCCTCTCATTCGGATAACTATAGGAGCACTCTCACACACACAGACAAGTATAAAAACAAGTGAATACACACACGCAGAGGTAAATATAGAGTGGATACACACTCTCTGAACTCTCTTAGACACACACCCCGAGACCTGGCTGTTCGAATAAGCCTCTGGGGCCTGCAAGTGCCTGGATACCCTATCGGGTGGTTAGCCGTGTTTTATAAATCCTGATTGATTCATTGACCCACACACACATGTGTAAATTCAAATCACAATACACACTGAAGTATGCATACCCTCACACATTCACTCTCTTACACACACAGGTAAAAACCCAAGTGAACAGACACACAGCAGTGTGCACAGACCACATACATCCTTATATAGACAAGTGTAAGTGAGAGTGGAGGCAAGCCTCCCCCCCTTCCTCCCCAGGCTCCACCACATCACCACTCCCTTGATATCCATTGAAAGCGGATCTTGGCACAGGGCTCCCCTGATCCTATTAAACCGCCTCTCTCCATCAAGCATCTGTAGCACTTAAACACTTGGCTCACAGGAGCCGGTGCTCCATGTAATTTCCTTGATCATAATTTTTCGGGGTCACCTTGTAGAGAGCTGCAAACATCCCACCCCGCGGAGCGGCGGGGCTGTTAATATTTCTGTGGTGGCAGCTTCCACCCCTTGGCTCTCTTCATTTCCTTTGCTTTGAGCCAAGAAAATGCAAACTTCTGGGCCTGGAACAGAAATGCCAACCAAGAAGAAGGAAAATCCCAGAAGTCACCGGGGCAGGGAAACTGTGAACTAGAGTGGTGGGCGGTGCTTAGCCCCTTCCACGCTGATGACGAGCTCAGCTCGTCATGAGGTACACCTCTCGTACGCTCATGAAGAGCTGAGCTCGTCATGAACCGCGGGTTTTTAAAAACTTCAGCGCACAGCGGGAAAACGCGCCGCGCGCATGCGGTTAATTTGTAAAACATGAAGTGCCAGGGCCATTCTCGGAGGGTCACTGAAGCATGCACCACCCATTGCCCCTGCCAGCGCTGCCAATGACAGTACCAACATGACACCCAACCATCGCACTCCTACAAGCGTGACAATTCAGACTATTTCAGGTCACTCAAAGCTATAATAATGGCATGAGAGGCTGGCATTGTTCATTTTCAGTGTATATTGACTTAATAAACACAGTTGTTGTGCTCATCTCAAAATTTAAATAAAGACAGCGCCACCATGTGGTGGACTGTCACTAGAGCCGGTGTTGACAATTAAGTGCTGAGCACCAGAAACCACCGCCACAAATTAGGCACTGGTGGTGGGTAAGCGGAGAGGGAAGGCCTTCCTACTGATGGGAGTGGGAGACGAAGAGAACCTGAGGCTGACAAAGAAGGAAGCGAGTGAGGAGATGGGGTGTCCGTTTTACGGAGGGCAGTATCTAGTTATCCAAAAACCACCAGATGCCCTCCTTCCGTTCCAGCATCTCATTTAGGCTGAGGAACTACTTCCTTTCCGGTAGCGGAGTCTCTGCCAACTGTGCTGGTGGAAGCCATTTTGCAATAGACCAGCTACAGGCCTTCAATCTCTCCATGGCATTAGGAGATATGCCCTCTTTAGGCTTCCAACACTGTTTTCTCTCCTTTTTTTACCTGGGAAGTTAGTTAGGGTGGAACAAAATAGGACTTATCCCACCTGACAGAGAAAACTATCTTCTCCTCAAAGACAGGTCTTGCTCTGGCGAGTTGGCATTGTCCATTTTCCCTAAAATGCTTCCAGTCTGAGGGTGG
The DNA here is from genome assembly GCF_964261635.1 of Lissotriton helveticus. Taxonomy (NCBI): domain Eukaryota; kingdom Metazoa; phylum Chordata; class Amphibia; order Caudata; family Salamandridae; genus Lissotriton; species Lissotriton helveticus. The sequence goes on along the minus strand of NC_136072.1, from coordinate 53,117,841 downwards.
ATAGACCCTTGGCGAACAAGCCCAAAGCACCAGTGCCAGTCTCAAGACCCGGCACGCGTACTGGGGGAACTTCTCACACACATAGGGATTGGGGGGAGACACTCAGTTCTGCCTATGGGTGTGCATCTTACACATAGGGCTCGGTGGGAGACACTCAGCTCTGCCTATGGATGTGCATCTTACACAAAGGGCTCGGTGGGAGACACTCAGCTCTGCCTATGGATGTGCATCTTACACATAGGGCTCGGCGGGAGACACTAAACTCTGCCTATGGACATGCATCTTACACATAGGGCTCGGCGGGAGACTCTTCGCTCTGCCTATGGATGTGCATCTTACACATAGGGCTCGGTGGGAGACACTCAGCTCTGCCTATAGATGTGCATCTTACACATAGGGCTCGGCGGGAGACACTAAACTCTGCCTATGGACATGCATCTTACACATAGGGCTCGGCGGGAGACTCTTCGCTCTGCCTATGGATGTGCATCTTACACATAGGGCTCGGTGGGAGACACTCAGCTCTGCCTATGGATGTGCATCTTACACATAGGGCTCAGAGGGAGACACTCAGCTCTGCCTATGGATGTGCATCTTACACATAGGGCTCGGAGGGAGACGCTCAGCTCTGCCTATGGACGTGCTTCTTACACATAGGGCTCGGAGGGAGACACTCAGCTCTGCCTATGGATGTGCATCTTATACATAGGGCTCAGTGGGAGACACTCAGCTCTGCCTATGGACGTGCATCTTACACATAGGGCTCGGAGGGAGACACTCAGCTCTGCCTATGGATGTGCATCTTACACATAGGGCTCGGAGGGAGACACTCAGCTCTGCCTATAGTTGTGCATCTTACACATAGGGCTCGGAGGGAGACACTCAGCTCTGCCTATAGTTGTGCATCTTACACATAGGGCTCGGAGGGAGACACTCAGCTCTGCCTATGGATGTGCATCTTACACATAGGGCTCGGAGGGAGACACTCAGCTCTGCCTATAGATGTGCATCTTACACATAGGGCTCGGAGGGAGACACTCGGCTCTACCTATGGACGTGCATCTTACACATAGGGCTCGGAGGGAGACACTCAGATCTACCTATGGATGTGCATCTTACACATAGGGCTCGGTGGGAGACACTCAGCTCTGCCTATGGATGTGCATCTTACACATAGGGCTCGGAGGGAGACACTCAGCTCTGCCTATGGATGTGCATCTTACACATAGGGCTCGGAGGGAGACACTCGGCTCTGCCTATGGACGTGCATCTTACACATAGGGCTCGGAGGGAGACACTCAGCTCTGCCTATGGATGTGCATCTTACACATAGGGCTCGGAGGGAGACACTCAGCTCTGCCTATGGATGTGCATCTTACACATAGGGCTCGGAGGGAGACACTCGGCTCTGCCTATGGACGTGCATCTTACACATAGGGCTCGGAGGGAGACACTCAGCTCTACCTATGGATGTGCATCTTACACATAGGGCTCGGTGGGAGACACTCAGCTCTGCCTATGGACGAGCATCTTACACATAGGGCTCGGAGGGAGACACTCAGCTCTACCTATGGAGGTGCATCTTACAGATAGGGCTCAGAGGGAGACACTCAGCTCTGCCTATGGACGTGCATCTTACAGATAGGGCTCGGTGGGAGACACTCAGCTCTGCCTATAGATGTGCATCTTACACATAGGGCTCGGAGGGAGACACTCAGCTCTACCTATGGACGTGCATCTTACACATAGGGCTCGGAGGGAGACACTCAGCTCTGCCTATAGATGTGCATCTTACACATAAGGCTCGGTGGGAGACACTCAGCTCTGCCTATAGATGTGCATCTTACACATAGGGCTCAGAGGGAGACACTCAGCTCTGCCTATGGACGTGCATCTTACAGATAGGGCTCGATGGGAGACACTCAGCTCTGCTTATGGATGTGCATCTTACACATAGGACTCGGCAGGAGACACTAAACTCTGCCTATGGACGTGCATCTTACACATAGGGCTCAGAGGGAGACACTCAGCTCTGCCTATGGATGTGCATCTTACAGATAGGGCTCGGAGGGAGACACTCAGCTCTGCCTATGGGGATGCATCTTACACATAGGGCTCGGAGGGAGACACTCAGCTCTGCCTATAGATGTGCATCTTACACATAGGGCTCGGAGGGAGACACTCGGCTCTACCTATGGACGTGCATCTTACACATAGGGCTCGGAGGGAGACACTCAGATCTACCTATGGATGTGCATCTTACACATAGGGCTCGGTGGGAGACACTCAGCTCTGCCTATGGACGTGCATCTTACACATAGGGCTCGGAGGGAGACACTCAGCTCTACCTATGGAGGTGCATCTTACACATAGGGCTCGGAGGGAGACACTCAGCTCTGCCTATGGATGTGCATCTTACACATAGGGCTCGGAGGGAGACACTCGGCCCTGCCTATGGACGTGCATCTTACACATAGGGCTCGGAGGGAGACACTTAGCTCTACCTATGGATGTGCATCTTACACATAGGGCTCGGTGGGAGACACTCAGCTCTGCCTATGGACGTGCATCTTACACATAGGGCTCGGAGGGAGACACTCAGCTCTACCTATGGAGGTGCATCTTACAGATAGGGCTCAGAGGGAGACACTCAGCTCTGCCTATGGACGTGCATCTTACAGATAGGGCTCGGTGGGAGACACTCAGCTCTGCCTATAGATGTGCATCTTACACATAGGGCTCGGAGGGAGACACTCAGCTCTACCTATGGACGTGCATCTTACACATAGGGCTCGGAGGGAGACACTCAGCTCTGCCTATAGATGTGCATCTTACACATAAGGCTCGGTGGGAGACACTCAGCTCTGCCTATAGATGTGCATCTTACACATAGGGCTCAGAGGGAGACACTCAGCTCTGCCTATGGACGTGCATCTTACAGATAGGGCTCGGTGGGAGACACTCAGCTCTGCTTATGGATGTGCATCTTACACATAGGACTCGGCAGGAGACACTAAACTCTGCCTATGGACGTGCATCTTACACATAGGGCTCAGAGGGAGACACTCAGCTCTGCCTATGGATGTGCATCTTACAGATAGGGCTCGGAGGGAGACACTCAGCTCTGCCTATGGGGATGCATCTTACACATAGGGCTCGGAGGGAGACACTCAGCTCTACCTATGGATGTGCATCTTACACATAGGGCTCGGTGGGAGACACTCAGCTCTGCCTATGGACGTGCATCTTACACATAGGGCTCGGAGGGAGACACTCAGCTCTTCCTATGGAGGTGCATCTTACAGATAGGGCTCAGAGGGAGACACTCAGCTCTGCCTATGGAGGTGCATCTTACACATAGGGCTCAGAGGGAGACACTCAGCTCTGCCTATAGATGTGCATCTTACACATAGGGCTCGGAGGGAGACGCTCAGCTCTACCTATAGATGTGCATCTTACACATAGGGCTCAGAGGGAGACACTCAGCTCTACCTATGGATGTGCATCTTACACATAGGGCTCGGTGGGAGACACTCAGCTCTGCCTATGGACGTGCATCTTACACATAGGACTCGGAGGGAGACACTCAGCTCTGCCTATGGAGATGCATCCTACACGTAGCGCTCGGAGGGAGACACTCCGCTCTGCATATAGGGGTGCATCGTACACATACGGCTCGGAGGGAGACACTCAGCTCTGCCTATGGACGTGCATCTTACAGATAGGGCTCAGAGGGAGACACTCAGCTCTGCTTATGGACGTGCATCTTACAGATAGGGCTCGGTGGGAGACACTCAGCTCTGCTTATGGAGGTGCATCTTACAGATAGGGCTCAGAGGGAGACACTCAGCTCTGCCTATGGGGATGCATCTTACACATAGGGCTCGGAGGGAGACACTCAGCTCTGCTTATGGACGTGCATCTTACATATAGGGCTCGGAGGGAGACACTCAGCTCTGCCTATGGAGGTGCTTCTTACACATAGGGCTCAGAGGGAGACGCTCAGCTCTGCCTATGGAGGTGCATCTTACACATAGGGCTCAGAGGGAGACACTCAGCTCTGCCCATGGGGATGCATCTTACACATAGGGCTCGGAGGGAGACGCTCAGCTCTGCCCATGGGGATGCATCTTACACATAGGGCTCGGAGGGAGACACTCTGCTCTGCCCATGGGGATGCATCTTACACATAGGGCTCGGAGGGAGACGCTCAGCTCTGCCTACGGAGGTGCATCTTACACATAGGGCTCGGAGGGAGACACTCAGCTCTACCTATGGAGGTGCATCTTACACATAGGGCTCGGAGGGAGACACTCAGCTCTGCCTATTGATGTGCATCTTACACATAGGGCTCAGAGGGAGACACTCAGCTCTGCCTATGGATGTGCATCTTACACATAGGGCTCAGAGGGAGACACTCAGCTCTGCCTATGGATGTGCATCTTACACATAGGGCTCAGAGGGAGACACTCAGCTCTGCTTATGGACGTGCATCGAACATATAGGGCTCGGAGGGAGACACTCAGCTCTGCCTATGGAGGTGCTTCTTACACATAGGGCTCAGAGGGAGACACTCAGCTCTGCCTATGGAGGTGCATCTTACACATAGGGCTCAGAGGGAGACACTCAGCTCTGCCTATGGATGTGCATCTTACACATAGGGCTCGGCGGGAGACACTCAGCTCTGCCCATGGGGATGCATCTTACACATAGGGCTCGGAGGGAGACACTCTGCTCTGCCCATGGGGATGCATCTTACACATAGGGCTCGGAGGGAGACGCTCAGCTCTGCCTATGGAGGTGCATCTTACACATAGGGCTCGGAGGGAGACACTCAGCTCTGCCTATGGACATGCATCTTACACATAGGGCTCGGCGGGAGACACTCAGCTCTGCCTATGGAGGTGCATCTTACACATAGGGCTCAGAGGGAGACACTCAGCTCTGCCTATGGACGTGCATCTTACACATAGAGCTCGGCAGGAGACACTCAGCTCTGCCTATGGACGTGCATCTTACACATAGGGCTCGGAGGGAGACACTCAGCTCTGCCTATGGAGGTGCATCTTACACATAGGGTTCCGCGGGAGACACTCTGCTCTGCCCATGGGGATGCATCTTACACATAGGGCTCAGAGGGAGACACTCGGCTCTGCCTATAGTTGTGCATCTTACACATAGGGGTCGGAGGGAGACACTCAGCTCTGCCTATGGATGTGTATCTTACACATAGGGCTCAGAGGGAGACACTCGGCTCTGCCTATAGTTGTGCATCTTACACATAGGGCTCGGAGGGAGACGCTCAGCTCTGCCTATGGACGTGCATCTTACACATAGGGCTCGGAGGGAGACGCTCAGCTCTGCTTATGGAGGTGCATCTTACAGATAGGGCTCAGAGGGAGACACTCAGCTCTGCCTATGGATGTGCATCTTACACATAGGGCTCGGAGGGAGACACTCAGCTCTACCTATGGAGGTGCATCTTACACATAGGGCTCGGAGGGAGACACTCAGCTCTGCCTATGGATGTGCATCTTACACATAGGGCTCAGAGGGAGACACTCGGCTCTGCCTATGGACGTGCATCTTACACATAGGGCTCGGAGGGAGACACTCAGCTCTACCTATGGAGGTGCATCTTACACATAGGGCTCGGAGGGAGACACTCAGCTCTGCCTATGGATGTGCATCTTACACATAGGGCTCGGAGGGAGACACTCGGCTCTGCCTATGGACGTGCATCTTACACATAGGGCTCAGAGGGAGACACTCAGCTCTGCCTATAGATGTGCATCTTACACATAGGGCTCAGAGGGAGACACTCAGCTCTGCCTATGGATGTGTATCTTACACATAGGGCTCGGTGGGAGACACTCAGCTCTACCTATGGACGTGCATCTTACACATAGGGCTCGGAGGGAGACACTCAGCTCTACCTATGGAGGTGCATCTTACAGATAGGGCTCAACGGGAGACACTCAGCTCTGCCTATAGATGTGCATCTTACACATAGGGCTCAGAGGGAGACACTCAGCTCTGCCTATGGACGTGCATCTTACACATAGAGCTCGGCAGGAGACACTCAGCTCTGCCTATAGACGTGCATCTTACACATAGGGCTCGGAGGGAGACACTCAGCTCTACCTATGGAGGTGCATCTTACACATAGGGCTCGGAGGGAGACGCTCAGCTCTGCCTATGGATGTTCATCTTACACATAGGGCTTGGTGGGAGACACTCAGCTTTGCCTATGGATGTGCATCTGACACATAGGGCTTGGAGGGAGACACTCAGCTCTGCCTATGGACGTGCATCTTACACATAGGGCTCGGAGGGAGACACTCCGCTCTGCCTATGGATGTGTATCTTACACATAGGGCTCAGTGGAGACACTCAGCTCTGCCTATGGATGTGCATCTTACACATAGGGCTCAGCGGGAGACACTCAGCTCTGCCTATGGATGTGCATCTTACACATAGGGCTCAGCGGGAGTCACTCAGCTCTGCCTATGGATGTGCATCTTACACATAGGGCTCGGTGGGAGACACTCATCTCTGCCTATGGACGTGCATCTTACACATAGGGCTCGGAGGGAGACACTCAGCTCTACCTATGGAGGTGCATCTTACAGATAGGGCTCAACGGGAGACACTCAGCTCTGCCTATAGATGTGCATCTTACACATAGGGCTCAGAGGGAGACACTCAGCTCTGCCTATGGACATGCATCTTACAGATAGGGCTCAGCGGGAGACACTCAGCTCTGCCTATGGACGTGCATCGTACATATAGGGCTCAGAGGGAGACACTCAGCTCTGCCTATGGACATGCATCTTACAGATAGGGCTCAGCGGGAGACACTCAGCTCTGCCTATGGATGTGCATCTTACACATAGGGCTCAGCGGGAGACACTCAGCTCTGCCTATGGATGTGCATCTTACACATAGGGCTCGGTGGGAGACACTCATCTCTGCCTATGGACGTGCATCTTACACATAGGGCTCGGAGGGAGACATTCAGCTCTGCCTATGGATGTGCATCTTACACATAGGGCTCAGCGGGAGACACTCAGCTCTGCCTATGGATGTGCATCTTACACATAGGGCTCGGTGGGAGACACTCATCTCTGCCTATGGACGTGCATCTTACACATAGGGCTCGGAGGGAGACACTCAGCTCTGCCTATGGAGGTGCATCTTACACATAGGGCTCGGTGGAAGACACTCAGCTCTGCCTATGGACGTGCATCTTACACATAGGGCTCGGTGGGAGACACTCGGCTCTGCCTATGGATGTGCATCTTACACATAGGGCTCGGTGGGAGACACTCAGCTCTGCCTATGGTTGTGCATCTTACACATAGGGCTCGGCGGGAGACACTCAGCCCTGCCTATGGTTGTGCATCTTACACATGGGGCTCTTAACAAGACAGAGCCTGATGCTAGGCATGCTTGGGTACCCACTGGTTGAAGAGGGTCAGGTTAGATGGACATGCCCAGCCTCTTCCCAGCACAGGGGCCATGCACCTGGCCATACCTGTGCCCTAATGTCGTGGGAAGGACAGGGAGATGATGCTGCAGGAAGCCTCTCCATATTGCAAACATTCATCCCAAACTGCAGCGGCTTGGAGCTCATGCGCCAATCAGTAAATCTCTGTTAGAGATCTCTGGAAGCCAGCAGACGGATTTTGCAAGTCAGATGAGGAGGCTGCAGTCTCTCTAATGCACTTTGCACTAATTCCTGCCATCCAGAGGATGATAAGTGTAGCATCCTCCAGCTGGGGGAGGAAAGCAGGAATATTCCTGCCATGCAACCCTAGCAACCAGCGGCCATGGGAGCAGAAACAGACACACGTCGTGGCAGGGTGGACCAAGAGAGTGGCTGATTTAGAGGTGGACGGTAACGGCGAATCGTCTGATTTCCGCAACTTCTGGAGGAAGCGGTAAATCACGGGGTGAACCCACTGGTGGGATTTTCCCCACACAATATCCCTGCGGCGAAGGCAATTCCACTTGTGGATTCTCCTTGGAAATGAGCACAGTTACAAAAACATGTCAGTTTCCCATACCACCAACCACTGAACCAGACAAATTATCTTGCTGAAGTCACTTACAGAGGATCAAAATTGTCTTAACATGGAAAAATCAATTATCTACCTGCGCCTCAAATTTCAAATGTTTGATGTGAATAATAACTCTCAAGGCAAGCATTATTCCAGGTCCACGTTCCCTACGTTTGCAATGTGTCAAAAAACAACAAAAATCTCCAGGAAACGCATGGCGCTGGTGAAAGAACAAATATTTTTTCTAGAAGCGATATTTTTCATTTTCCCACATATTTACTTTCTACTGATATCCTTTAGGTAGTCCAGTTGCCAGCCTTCAAAGGGGGGTCAACCAGAGGTCGTTGACTCCTAAGCTAGAAAGCCATCCTCCTCATTCTGAATAGATGTCTTTAGGCACTCTGTATAGCACTGACGTGCTATATTTTTGTTGCTTAATGCTTCATGGCGCTCTGAGACATGAGCAGATACAAATGCCAAACACAGCCAGATCAGACAGCACAGGGAAGAGAATGGTGCAGAGAAAGCAGGGAGAGGTGATTCTGTCTTCCTGGTGGCCTATGAGGTGACAGAATTTATGGGCTGGGTAGCGGCATAGGACAGAAACACTCTCAGATAATGGGGGGTCTCAACCTGTGCTTTGTCTCAGGGGCGGTCTTAGGCATGTGCAAGCTGTGCACCTGCACAGTGCCGCCAAACCCCAGCGGCCCCCACGCCAATATATATCCTTAATATAATAATCCTCTGAGGATGGATACATATTTGCGTGGCGGCCCCTGGCAGGGATTTGGCGGCCTCCAGCTCTGTTCCACTTCCAAACACCCTGACCCCCCCCCCCATCTTCACTGGCCTCCGCTCTGCCCTGCCCGTACCCCCTCTTCCAGGGCCCCCTACCTACGCTCCCTGCCCAGGGCCGTCATGAGCCTAGAGCCGCCCCCGTTCGTCTGAAGGCCAATCTGATGTCTCGTCACTGCACAAGTGCTGCTATTGCCCTTTGGGGATGTCCCAAGTGCTGAGACTGGTCCCAACGGAGATCTAAGATGGAGTCTCATGGGAGCTTTCCGAAAAAGTCAATTTAAGGTCATCTTTAGCTCCTGGGCTAAGAATATGTCAACAGGAACCCTATCTTGCAAGAGTGATCCATTAAATTATGGAGAGACCAGTTTTTACCACTGATCTGTGCTTGGCTGAGACAGCCTGTAGATGGTAGGGGTGGGAGAGTGAGTGCGAGAGTGAGGGAGTGAGCGTCCTTTTTGTATGTTTACGTGTGAGTGGTGTCATATTTTGCTGAGCCTTGGGACACAGAAGAGGATGGACAACATTTCAAGAGTGAAGAGGACAAGGGGAGTATTCTATTATGAAGTCATGGGATGGGATGTTGGGTCCATAAGGTGTCGGAGGGAAGAATGGCATTCCAAGCTTTCTCAAAGAGGAGGGATGGTTGCTGGCAGGTGGAGAAGACGGCTGTCGATGCCAGATCATGCAGTATAATGGTCGCTACATCATTCAGTACATTACCTTCTAAATCAGAAGCTATTCTCATCTTGTTGTGGACCTGTGCTGTACACCTGGCATCCATTGGCAAGTTTTGAGAAATAAGGGGCCAAAAGGATACTTGTGGAGTGTAGCTGTGGTTGTGTACACTGGTATGAGAATTCAGATGGTTTGCTGAGGGGGTGAGCTCTTCTTAAGCACCAGTCACAATGCTTATCAGAGTGAACCACAAAGAGTCACTAAATTACCTGTGCTTAACCCCCTGGTAGCTTGGCACAAAAAGCAGTCAGGCTTAACTTCAAGGCAATCTGTAAAGTATTTATGCAGCACTAAAACAGTAATAACGTAAAAACACAACACGAGAAAAATCCAACATCGAGTTAAAAAAATTGAATCGGTTTTAATCAATCATTGGACACCAAAATGACAAAAATCCAATCGGTAGAACCAGAGATATGAGTTTTGTACGCTTACAGTGAAAACTACAACCTAAAAGATCACAGTGCCAACCACAGACATCGAGACCGGGGTAACGTCGAAAATTATAGCAGACCACAATAGAGCGCATCTTGAATATAAGTAGTGGTTTGGGCCCAGTCTCTGCTTACCGTCAGACATTTTGAAACAAAATGTCTGACAAGGTAAAGTTCAATGGGGTAAGGCAGCCAGCCATGTCCGAAGGGGAGACGTCATTGTTGCAGAGCTACTGCACGAAGTCACAGTGAAGATTTCTATGTTATGACTTAGTTTCTTTTATGAAAGTCAAAAATCTCCAGTGGGAGAAAGGGCCAGCTACCCCTTCTGCGGAAAGTCATTGAACAGGATTTGCTGCTGCACAGAAGAACATAGAGGGACCGTCCGCGATGTAAGGCCAACCGCCAAGTAGGTAGGTCTTGGTTGTCAGAGCACCTTTTGGCAAAAAAATTCTAAATCCCACATTTTAAGGTTTGTGCTACCTGGGCACCTTTAGCAACACTTTCAAGGGTCCAGGACAGGAGAGCCACCACTTGGAGGTTTAGGACATGTCGTCGGAAGGAAGGCAGAGTAGGTCTTTGAGGAGCACGACATAGTAGAGGGTAAAGGCTCACTTTGAGCAAGCAAAGCATCTTGTAGGTCTTCGCACGCACACTGTTGGTGCCGACACCAGTGACACGATTTTTCAATTTGACGAGGATGAAAGGTTCAAAATCCTAATGAAGAGCATGATAGTGTATTTCCTGTTACAAACCTGGTAAAACCAATTGATGCTTTTGTCACAATACTCAAAGAATGTGTCCAACCTTGTGATATTGAAAACTACAACTGTGATGAGGCCATGCACTCTCAGATATTAAAAATTGACATCTTAAAAAGATATTTACTAAAATATTATAAAAAATTTATATAGTCGACCCAAGAACCATTATATGGACAAGCCATGCTACTCCAGATCCCATATTTCTAGAAAACTCACACGCTTTGGATCTCAAGGGAATCAGGATTTAGTCTGATGGAGCACAGAATCCCTCAGGATGGCAGCCCTGTGTGGTCTGATACGAGTCAAGGGTGTGCGTAATCGCAATTCTTTGATATTGATAGAAAAGCGTGTGATGCTTAACACCATGGACTGTATCATTCGAAGGTCTCGGCTCTAATTTAATCAATTAATAATATATGCTATTTCACTTTCTTATATATGCCATTTACATATTTATTATTTATTTATTATCCTCCTTGCATTCTCCTCCCCTCCCCTTGCTTTTCTCTTCTTCTTCTCTGCTTTTTCAAAACTTCTCTATTTATTTATGAAATTATTTAATTATTTATTCACAATATATCTGTTTATATATTCCATATTTATATGCTTTTATTCATCAACAAATGTCATGTATTTATTGTTACTTTTTATCCTTATAGCATTTCTCATTTATTCTTTCACATTTATTACTGCCTCCTTATCCTTATTCTCCTAATGTATTTTCATTGTAAAACTCAATAAAAATATTTCAACAAAGAGAGTCTCGGCTCTGTGAGACGAGTGTCCAGGGTATTATTGAATCCCTCAGCCCAGTTGCTGTTCTCACCTTTTGCCTTCGACTTGTATACTTATGCTGACAACATTCAGATTAAACCCAGGTTAATGGGAATCTTCATATTATTGCTGATGGCTTTTACCAGAGTTTTACACCAGTCATTCCCTGGGTGTTTGGACAAAGGCCAACTCCAGCCAAACACTTGGATTGTGATCCATTTACCGCAGGCTACCCTTCCCATGTGTGTTACTTCTGTACACAATCCGGGTTTTACATCCGACCATGAAGTCACATGACGTTGTCAGATTGGCAATGGCATTTTGTTTCTTCTAATTTCTTTGGGCCCACAATGGGTGGGAGAGGCAGCACATACCACAGACCAGCTTGTTGGGTGTGAAAAAGGCCGCTTTACTGGAAACAGGTGCACCTTACAAATCAATGCCCTTGGCCTGTGCCGTACAAAACTAAACCTCACTAAATAGATAAATCCTAACATACCCCACCCCCTCCCCTAAACATGGTTCCCCCCTACAACAATTAAAAATACCAACTTGCAACTTCCAACTTTCCTAACTACCTAACTATATAACTTCTCTGGTTTGGATTATGGAAACGCTTTGTGTCTGGTTCTACCTCAAACTCTTCCATGGTGTTGCATGTTGTGTATGACATACCAGTATGGTTGCTAATTGCAGAACACATTTCTAGCCACCTTCTGGCCCTTCGCTGGTCACCTCGGATGAACACAACCCTTTTTAAGGCATTGTGTGCTGCTAACACTGCCATTCGGGGTGCCCCAGGGCAGACACTGCCCTTATATTCCTGGTCCTCATCTTTGGTCCTTATACAGGAATCCTCTGTACGATTACATAGACCCCAAAAGCCAGGGTTCTTCTGGTAATGTCCATGAGGGGAAGGTTCCATGCCAGATTTTCACGATAACTGCTAAGCAAATCAGTAGCAATTTGATAAATGTATGTACATTTATTTAATGGTGGATATCTTGCAAATCTAACATTTAATTGTTGATGTCTTAATATTCTAGCACGATCCGACCATCCTGTAATTTCTGGACACCACTGCAATCTTGTGCCAGACTCAGGGTCTCTTATCAGGCTCAAACCCTTTGGAAATCCCTGTCTTGAGGGCTTTTTAAACTTTGGTGGACAGGGTATGACGGCACAAACATAACAGAGGACCCAGTGTCCACCAAACTGATGGCCTGCTTGTTATATTAAGAGTCAGATTAACTGCCCGTAGAAAGCTTAGACCAGCGGCCAAAAGGAGTATGGGTTGGGGGTCTAAGTACCTCAGACCATCCGCCCTATTTAGAGCCAATGGCCGGTCATACTTTTGTTTCATATGCCTGACCATCAGGAAAGGCCTGATGTTCCCAAATGGAAAAATTTGAAAATGACCACTTTACCTGGCCATTAGTTTAATATTTTCCCATAGGAATCTCCAGCTTTGGGACTTTGTTTATCTAAAACAGAAAAAGTTTGCTGATAGGGTGGATGAAACATGGTGGCAGCTCTGCAGAGTTATACTTCGACGTCTCCCCAAAGTAGGTAGAGATCTCTAAATACGGCAGGTGGGAGTCCACCAGGGCACCAGAGGGTATTACCACTACCCTCCTGGCACACGACAGGTAAGGTTCTCCGTCCCTGACCATCGAATAGGATCACAAAAGCCTTTCTAGAGCTTTGAAGAACTTTATCGTGACCACTGACTAATTTCTTGCTCTCTTCCGCATTCTGCTCACGTATACCATAAAACGATGACAAGTAACAATGCACTAAATATGCAATACGAATGTTTAAAAAAAAATCAAACAAGATTCGCCTGCTACCACGAAAAATCTTTAGAGCAGGGTGAACAATGCCCAGTGGGGTAACATTAACCCCTGTGGTGCGGGGGGGAGAGGGCCCAAGCTCCAGGGGGCCCCTCAGTACAGTGCACTTATTGGGTCTGGGACCAAAGTGGTAGGTGGTGGGCTGGGGGGGCGGGGAGAGGCTCTATGTACGTTGCAGGGGGGGCCTTCAAGTTTTGTTACACCACTGACTATGCCACCTGTCCAACCCTGGCGCCTTGGTTCCTCATCATCTACAAATGGAGGTGGAGTCTGGGCGGTTATAGCCGACTCCAAGGCTGGCGACACGCTGCTGCCGCCCAGGGTAAATAATGAAAAACAGATTGGAAACAGAATTGCAGTTAATTGCATGTAAACTATGTTAAACATTAATCTCACTCTCAAATACTGCAACAATATTACTCTTTAGCCAACAAAAGGGATGCTCAGAACTGGCTAACCTGCTGTTATTCGTAGGAAAAAGGCTTTCGATTAAACAGGCCCGCGTATAAAAGCGCGGGACAGTTGATCACCGCCCTCGCTTCACCCTACTAAGGCGTTCAAAAGCTACTCTGCAATTTCAGATTTCAGAGAAAGGCTGAGAGCATTCATTGCTGTGAAATAAAAGCTGTCATTTGGTGAAGGAATGAAAGCCACCCGGCTTTGAAAAGGCCTGAAAATTGTCTTCTTGTAAATGCACATTCTTCACAATAAAATGCATATCACGCAGGACAAAGAGTCCGGGCTCCCCTTGATGTTATCACAGAACTGCCTCTGCATAATTACACCTATCCAAGGGAAATGATGTCCAGAGGGAGACCGCACAATGCAAGAGTGACAGCCGCGAGAAGATTGCACCGCGCGTATCCCCCGAGCCAGTCCTGGCCGAGTACGGGGCTCGCGCATTCTTTGTTATGTTATGTTAAAGGCATTTGATATAGCACTAAACGACTCACACCTGAAGGTGCATCTCGGCGCTAGCAACCAGTGCCGGACTGGGAACAGCAACAAGCCCTGGCAAATTGCTGCTCGACCGGCCCTGAGAGCAGGGTGTGTGGTGGTGCTAGTAAGAACCAATGCTTGGGCTTTTGTTACAGGGCACCGATATAGCAGCACTGATGCAAAACCAGCCCCAACGGCCACAAAACCAGGCCCCCCACACCTCCGGCCCACCGGGGAAATGCCCGGTGCCCGCTATAGCCAGTCCGGTCCTGCTAGCAACCAGAAAACGGCGAGTGCCGGTAGACCTGTTAGAATAGCCACGTTTTAAAAGTTTTTTTGAATATCGAAGGGTCCTGGTACATTCGGATTTGCATAGGAAGCTTGTTCTAATGGAGTGGGACAAGATGAGAGAAGGATCTGCCCCCAAGTCTGGAGGTGCGGATATGATGGATTTTTAGAAAACGCTTGGGTCGAGAATCTAAGCAAACGCGTCGGCTGGTATAGCCTGACTCTGTTATGCAAGTATGACGGAAGCTGTGTGATTAATGCCTTGTGTGTTAGGCAACACAGTTTTAAAATGGCCTGTTTCCTGATAGGGAGCCAGTGAAGGGCTTTCATTTTTATTGTATTTATTAAAATGTATTTCATTCAGAGGGAACCTTGTCAGACTAGCCAAGGAAGCACTTTACAACAGAGTAACACAACATTGAAAATCAATAATTCATGATCTAAGAACCATGAAAATTTTTAAAAAACATGACATCATTTAGTCAGTTTCTTTAGGCGCAGTTTAGTCGTGGAAGAAAAGTTAAACATTTGGAGGACAGTTATAACAATTATGTGAAACATTTTGCAAAAGAATGAGCATTTAGTATCCTGAACAATTGGGGACCCCTATATTCCACAAAAATTAAATGTGACCATCTTTTCATCGAAGCTCCATCTAAGACATGTCTATCCACAGTGGCCCGCAGCTGGACTGTCACAACCACCGTCTCGACTCTTTCTTCAACGTGGTCAATCCCTTGACAATCCGAGGATGACATTTTGGGGAGATGCCCCACTGTGCTGTTTTGACAGCTCCTCTGGAGCTGTGAGTAGAGTACTATTGACCAAGAGAGTGATCATCCAGACGTGCTCGTTTCACTACCTCACCCCCATACGAAGAGGTCTTCAAGTTGTACCACTTGGTGATAGAGTGGTTCCTTTTATCCTATTGGTCTGCTGAGGTGAGCATTTGAATTCAATTGCCCAGTAGACAAAACCATTATTTCAGTGGCTTCTTCAGTGAACAGAAGAGCACTGCTGTTCTTTCGAAAAACCAAAATACTCAATGATTTGTGAATGTTCTCTACTTTAGCAGTCCTAGTTCTAAAACAGTAATAGATCAGACTCTACTCTCCAATTGAGACCCAAATTCAAGTCACTCCATATTACAGGGAGAAACGTCCATTGAGCCATTTTAGGGTACACCGTGGGATGCTTCACATTACACCATCCATTTTATGCATGTCTGGCAAGTCGAATGACTCCTTAAGCACCTTTGTTCACAATGTAAATCTCCCATCCTCCATATTTAAAAAAAATTATATCTAGGACTATTTATTTAGGATCTGTACTGAGAGTGGTGGTGTGCAATGGTGCAAAGTTTTTTTTCCCTTTGTAACTTTATGAGATTTTATTTAGGACTGTATTATTTTAAGTCTAGCTAAGTATATAAAGTTATAAAGGAAACTAAGAAAACATTTTCAGGAAGACTTGCAGAAGAAAAAACAAGCTTTACACAAGAATTCGCAGACTCAACACATCACATGAAGTTGGAAATCCAGCATACTTCTCAAACTGTCTTAAGTGCAAAGTTTCCAACTTTGACCAATTCTGTAAGCAAATGTGAAACATTGCACCCAGTTATGGAAAGTCAGCTGAGCAGAGCATTAATATTCTTAATAACATCACATCTAAAAAGAAACATGTATTGAGCACCCCGGTTAGCTGGTTGAGTCTAAGTAGGACTTACATCCAAAAGCCACTTGAAGCGCCAACACCATTTGCTTCTATCCTAAGACAGGGATGTATTTGTATGACTATGTTTTGCTTGCACATGTATCAGGAATAGCCTCACATTATGTAAACATGCAAGGTTTGGGGTAACATGGTCCTCAAAAGAAGAATACCAAAGATGCCCTGAAAATGTAACTAGTCCTACAACTTCCAGAAGTTGCAGGTGTTCTGCAAACAAGGCCCCAATGCACCACCACTCAGAGTCAACACTCAGAATCACTCAAGAAGACCCCTGAAGTCATTGTGCTCATTTTGGGAGCCCCTCCATAAGTTGTGGAATACTTTAGACTTCACCAAAGAGACACTTCTAAAAAAATCTGATTCAGTTAAACATAAGATAAATCTTTTTGTCTAAATCCTATACTCAACCAAGCGATTGCAGTTTTTAGATTCCGAATGTACTTGTAACCACATCGTCAATTTTCTGAAATGTATTTTTAAACATAGAACAAACTTGTGACAAGTCTTTTTACTGAGAAATGGATGACTTATAGAATGCCTATGTATTAGATAGTATAGTAAGGGATCCCCAATGATGTTATGGATACCTGCGTTCAAAATGAATTGTAATGAGTTTTTTTTAATGGTGTGTAAAATATGTTTTGTATCTGTGATGCTGCTTTAATGGTTTTCTATTTAGCAAAACCGAATAAAGAATATATATATATATATATATATATATATATATATATATATATATATATATATATATATATATATATATATATATATATATATATATATATATATATATATATGTGATAGCTCCAAAATCCTCCGAGAAATACCCAGCCGGGCCAGACGAAGGAAAATAGCACTCACGGGATTCAAGCAGCTTGACAGCACGGATTATTTATTTAAACAAACGCGTTTCAGGAAAACAGATTCCCTTCGTCAGTGTTAACATCAGAACGCTCCTTCGCGGCAACATTTTATAATTGCATGCTGGGTAGTCAAGAATAGAGGTAGGACCAAAAGGCTCTACAATTTACGCGCCATCTTGGAATGTGCAATATGTATACATATAACATATGAATTTCATTTAAACATCAAGCCATAAATCGGCAAAGGTGATATTTTGACCCACATATTTATCACAAAAAGATATGACGCCGTGAATCGGCCTTACATGCACGTAAGCCATCTATTGATCACTATTAGTACATTCTAATGTGAATGGTTGTGCCAAGATCTATGTATCCTTACATAGACCTATATTGGAACGAAATCGTTCTGATATATTAATATCTTTCTCCTCTAATCTTGCCGTGTATCGGCAATTGCGGCCCAATTGGCCGCCGAAACTAGCAACAACTATCCAATTTCAGAGAAAATACAGTGATATTCTAGACACCCAGAAATTATACAAAAATCTTATACTAAAATGTTATACCAAATATGCAATACTCATTTACCAAACTTTTCACATATATTTTCTTCTTTCCACTAGGATTTGATATTTTTCGGAAATTCTTGCAATCAATCATTATACAGTATTACAGCTATGTAAATTAAGTTAGATGTGAGGCCAGTTCTTCCCCCATATTTAATCCTCCAGGTGCCTTGGTTTCTAAGTCTATAATATACCTGGATTCAAGTCTCCTCAGGGTCTGTAATCTGTTCCCTCCTCGTGGACTTTCTGGGACACAATCTAGACAAAAGAACCTGAGAAGATCTCTATTGCTGCTATGCTTGATTGCAAAATGTCGGGCAACCGGATAAGAAAAATCCTTGTTAGCGATTGCCCGCATATGTTCCAGCACCCTCAACTTGACCGGATTAATGGTACTGCCTACATATCTCTGTTGGCATGGACATATCAAACAGTACAGGGGAGGTAAGCCAGGAGAAGGTCAACTATCTGGACCTAGAGGTGAAAGTACTAGATGGTAAAATTTGTACATCACTTTATCGTAAACCCACAGCGGGGAATAGTGTTTTACACGCCTCAAGCAGCCACCCTAAAAAACTAATCAACAGTATCCCCTACGGGGAACTGTTAAGATTGAGACGCAACTGTACCCAGGATGAGGACTTTGAAAGAGCGGCCAATGAGAGCATAGCCAGATTCTCTGAGAGGGGCTATAAAGACGGTCTCCTTTATGAGACATTGAATAAAGTTAAGAAACTGCCCCGTAAGACTCTTTTTGAAAAGAAAGTACGTCCAGACAAGAACGGAAAGTTTCGCATGATCACTACATATTCCTCAGACTCCTCCAAGTTGAGGTCAATTATGACCAAACATTGGCAGATTCTAAAAACAGATCAGATTATTGGTCCGGACATTCCAGCTAGGCCCCTTATAACATTTAGGAAGGCGAGATCATTAAGAGATCACATAGTTCAGAGTCATTTGCAGCCAATAGTAAAAACTAAAGGTACATTAAAGGAGGCTAAAGGCTTTTTCCCATGTGGGAGGTGCAAAGCCTGCATAAACAGCAAACGAACTTTAACTTATGGAGTACGAGATTGTAAGGCAGGTAGAAGAATAAATAAATTCATGTCCTGTCAGACTGATCATGCAGTGTACTGTTTGATATGTCCATGCCAACAGAGATATGTAGGCAGTACCATTAATCCGGTCAAGTTGAGGGTGCTGGAACATATGCGGGCAATCGCTAACAAGGATTTTTCTTATCCGGTTGCCCGACATTTTGCAATCAAGCATAGCAGCAATAGAGATCTTCTCAGGTTCTTTTGTCTAGATTGTGTCCCAGAAAGTCCACGAGGAGGGAACAGATTACAGACCCTGAGGAGACTTGAATCCAGGTATATTATAGACTTAGAAACCAAGGCACCTGGAGGATTAAATATGGGGGAAGAACTGGCCTCACATCTAACTTAATTTACATAGCTGTAATACTGTATAATGATTGATTGCAAGAATTTCCGAAAAATATCAAATCCTAGTGGAAAGAAGAAAATATATGTGAAAAGTTTGGTAAATGAGTATTGCATATTTGGTATAACATTTTAGTATAAGATTTTTGTATAATTTCTGGGTGTCTAGAATATCACTGTATTTTCTCTGAAATTGGATAGTTGTTGCTAGTTTCGGCGGCCAATTGGGCCGCAATTGCCGATACACGGCAAGATTAGAGGAGAAAGATATTAATATATCAGAACGATTTCGTTCCAATATAGGTCTATGTAAGGATACATAGATCTTGGCACAACCATTCACATTAGAATGTACTAATAGTGATCAATAGATGGCTTACGTGCATGTAAGGCCGATTCACGGCGTCATATCTTTTTGTGATAAATATGTGGGTCAAAATATCACCTTTGCCGATTTATGGCTTGATGTTTAAATGAAATTCATATGTTATATGTATACATATTGCACATTCCAAGATGGCGCGTAAATTGTAGAGCCTTTTGGTCCTACCTCTATTCTTGACTACCCAGCATGCAATTATAAAATGTTGCCGCGAAGGAGCGTTCTGATGTTAACACTGACGAAGGGAATCTGTTTTCCTGAAACGCGTTTGTTTAAATAAATAATCCGTGCTGTCAAGCTGCTTGAATCCCGTGAGTGCTATTTTCCTTCGTCTGGCCCGGCTGGGTATTTCTCGGAGGATTTTGGAGCTATCATTGATATCGCGGGACACCGCCGCGTTTCAAGCACCCGCTATGTGAGTGACTCGTGCTAATGGTGTAAAGGAGCAGGATATATATATACATATATATATATATATATATATATATATATATATATATATATATATATATATATATATATATATATATATATATATATATATATCTATCATGTGACCAAGGCCGCAGGGACGGCCGAAACGCATCATGACTGAGCTGTTTGTTGGGTGAATAAACAGTATACTGCGAAAAAAGTTGGTCCATGCCTTGTAATTCACTGGAATGGTGGAGCGCTGCGAGGTATTGCAGATATATATATATATATACTCAACCAATCAATCAATTACCTTTCTTCGAGCATTAAATATGATCAGAAAAGCAAATACATAACATTTTAAAACCGTGAATTAAAATCCTGACCTTGGTACATAATGCAATCATAAGGTCACATGACTCCAAACACGGAAAGTGCTTTTAAGAAATAAACTGACACTAGAGCAAATCAGCCTTGAGCTCAGTGACTGTAGGTGAAGAAGGGCAGTAATTCTATTCTATTTTAACAGTACTGATTGCTCCTATGTTTTGTCCACAGTGCCAAAAACCCCAAAGATGATATAGTGCTTAAAACCCTCAGATAACAGCTCTTAACATAACGTGTATTCTTGCTGTTTATACAACAAATAGCTCTTTACACATAATCTAATATATTCTCCAGTGATACTGTACACATACATTTTAAGCACCTCCACTAATGCCATATCTCTGCAGAAATACTCATTATCGATAAACATATTTATTATGCAACTTTTTGTAGCTTCTGTATCTGGTGTTTATACACTCCAAAGAGCATTGCCTAGGAATGTGTATGCTTGAACGTTGAATTCAATAAAACTTGTCGTCATTGGTCTGTGCATGAGAGGGTCCTTAAGACAATAAATTAATTTTCTACACTTTTCCACTTTTTAAGCTATGTGATAATGCAGTATCTGCACTGTACCTGATGACTTTTAATAAATTGACCCCTACCAGCAGTAATATCAGTGGCGGCTCCTCCTCTAAGGCGGAGGAGTGTCGCCCTACTGCTCAAAATGATAATAACGTAACATTATTATTATTTTATTTTTCCAATTGCGTCAGGCGGGGCTGGCCAGAGCAGGGAGAGGAGTGGTTTGCCCTCCCTAAGTGCTCATGAATGTTTGACCAGCTATTTTGGGCAGGCCAAACAGTCATGCGCACTTTGCTTCTTCCCCACCAGGCTTCATTACACAGCCTAGTGAGGAACATGCATAGGCTCCCTGTTCCCGTCTGAACGTCGAACCCCCATGGTCAGACCAATCACAATGCTGCATTGTAACATTGTGATTGCCTCAGGGGATCCTCTCTGCCCAGGTGCTTCCTGCTCCGTGACTGGAGACAGGAAGACGATGAGGACGGAGACAGAGGACAGACGGCGGCCGGCCGCTCAGGCTAAGTTTATTTTTTTTCATTCTCCTCCCCACCACAGCCACCGCCCCACTACCCCATCCGGTAGCAGCCACCACTGAGTAATATAAGAGTCCTTAACTCTTCGCATTCCTATGCCGCATAAGATTCAGTATCTGTTGACCTTTGTAAATGTGTCTAACGCGTATAACAAGCCCAGCCCAGTTCATGGAGGCTGGTTCAATGCATCACTGGAAATACAAATGATGGTGCCTTAAAACAGCCCCTGGGGCTGCCACAACAAGCATTCCCACAAGTGGCAACCATACCTAGGACAAGACTATTTAACTGCAAGGAATTAGAGTTCCTTATTTAAAGATCAGCGGTCATTATACTCACCACACAAACATGGCGGTTGTCCCATCTGCCATATTACAAGTACATTAAAGCCTATAGCGCTTGGAATACAGCTGATGTGATATAATTACGTTTTGAGTTAGTATACCATCTGCCAAATTCTAAAGAATTCCCAGAGTCTTCGGAAATTGAGAAAGAGGTCAGAGCAGTGACTGAGCTCCCACAGGACACATAAAATCTGACCAGCAAAGGTAACTGGCAGGAACCCGTAGCTACACTGCGGCAGATTGGTTCTAGCAAACAAGGCCCGCCCAGATATCATACCCCAAAATTCTATAACTAACACAAACAATGCACCATAAGAAAGCATTAGAAAACCTCATTCAATGATATCCAATGGGACATGTGAACAAAATTTAACATGACAAGGTGTCCTCCAGGTCTTAGTTGGAGCCAAGAAACCTCTGGTGACCCTGATCAAATGCCCGCTAGTAGCGGGGATCCCACAGAAAGATTTTATCTTGGGACTCAACAGAGAAAAACACAAGTCAAACTCCAAGTCCACAATATGTTGATGTGTGCAATCCCCTTGCAGCCCAGAACTCTCACATGAAAAAGCCCTACACAGGGAAAAAAAGCAAAGCTCAATCTTGCGAAGTCACGTTGTTTTCCTAAAAAAGCTTTGCACCAGGGAATCCAGTGAAATTTTTCACCAAGTCCAGCGTTTTTCCACATAATTTGGTAGCAGTTTTACATTGAAGAATAGTCCTCAATACTGGCTTCTCAGATTCCCATTGACATCTCTCGGTTACACCCGGGTACCCACAGCTCAACTTGCAGATCCGCAAGGAATTACCATTGGCGACCAGTGAACTTAAATTTTTCCAAGCATGTCACAGATTCCTCATTCTCAGGTTCTTATGCACCCTCGAGCCTGAGGACATTCCACAGGGCCAAGAAGGCCTACCCCACCAGGAAGATGACCCCTTTTTAGACAGCATTTATCTGGCACCTTCGGTGTTGGAGAAAATTATCTAAGTTTAAGTTTAGGCAGAGAAGGGGTGATTCTCTCCAAAGGTCTTCGATGAGCAAGTAGGAGATCAACAAGAAGGGAATTCCTTGTCCCTCTTCAGTTTTAGGCAGATTCCCTCCTTGATGTGGGTCATGCAGGGTGTGTTAATGGCTAAGGGCACGGAAATTCAACCAACTGGAATTCAATTCCCAGGTTTCCCGTTCCCAGGTTTTGAGCAAAGTGATGCAGATCTTCGCTTGGGCATGTGGATTGTGGCATTAAAACTATTACAGAGTTTCTTGCATCACAAATCAAAATTGTGACAGTCCATGCAAAAGTCTATCTCCCTCTAGTGAAAGTGTCATAACTTAGGTGCTCATTAGGATGGCGGACGGACCTGCGTCCGTCCGCCACCCCAGAGTAGGAGGGACCGTCCGCAGGGGCAGCGGCGGTCCCTCCGTGCAAATTAGGATGTGACCGCCACCCTGGCGGTCACATCCTGTATTTTTAACATTGCGGCGGGTGCTGCCACCCGCCGCAATGTTAAAAATGAAAGCAGTGCATTTGCATGCACAAAGCGGCAGGCACCGCGCGGTGCCTGCCGCTTCGTGCACTGAAATGCGGGGGGGTACCATAGGTACCCCCCATGTGCACCCCCCACCCCCCTTCACCCCTGGGGGCCCGCAACGGGCCCCCAAACAAAAGTCCGTATGCCTTTCCACGGCGGAAATGCCGCCGTGGAAAGGCATAGAAATGCAGACAGCCTAATATGCCTGGCAGTGTCTGATAGACACCGCCAGACATGTTAGAGCATTTCCGCCGCGGTCGAAAGGCGACCGCGGCGGAAAAGCTGTGGACGGTCTTCCTGACCCCCCAGCCATCCTAATCTGGCGGGGGTCTTTGAAGGCTCCGCAGCGGTTTTTCCGCATCCTCCGGGCCGGCGGACACTTCCGCCGGCCCTGAGGATGCGGAAAAACCGCAATCCTAATGACCCCCATAGTTCGGAATATCTCGGCAGTCCATCAGCATGGCGTAATCACTAACAGCTTTGCGCTTTACTAGGAGAACCCAGTGGCAGCCGCTATTATTGTTTAGTGGTGAGGCGGGGGAGGGGATACATTTGCAACCAAATACTAAATGCACAACTAAAAAATAATTAAAATCCCTCTTATCTGCTGCTCCGACGGCCACAGCCTTCCTTCTCCTGTTTTTTCCAACCTGACTGTGCAACACAGCTGTGTTGGAGAAACGTAAGTGCGCATGTCTGTTTGGACGGCCTAGGACTGCCGGACAAACACACAAAACGACTAAAAAGTGCTCACCACTCCTCCACCTGCCATGTCTCTCTAATAAGATTGCATGGCCCGCCCCACTGAAGACACGCATCATCAGCGGTTAGGCAAAAATTAAATCATTTTACTATAATTTGTTTTCCCTCTTTTAGCAGGGAAGCGGCGCTCCTCCGCCATTACGGAGGATCCGCCCCTGGCAAAACCCTGAGATCCTCTACTATCACCCAACCTATCCAGTGGGAATACCTGTCCCTACCCAGGAAACATGCCCACAAGTGAACCTTTTAAGGCAAACTATCATCACAATGACTATTCAGGTTTGTGACCCACATTTCCTTATTTCACATTGCTCTGCCCATGCTTAAGAGTGGTACATGTAAAAACACATTTGTTACGTGGACATACCAAACACCAGCTTGTCATTTTCACTAAATACTCTTAAATACTACTGCCACACTTAGACAGAGTTTCCCCTACTTGCCTTTGTATTTAGTTTTCCCAAACTATGGAACCTCCAACATGACCATTAACCATGTAAAGGTGAGATCCGGCCATTGACCCACCACTGACGCACTATGCCTGATATGTGCTTAACGTGGTACGATTATGCCAGATTCTGCATGGTGTACTTCAAGAAATCCTTCGGCAGCAATAATGTTTGTGCTTGCCATTTTAAGCTTGCTGGTACACAATTCATTATGAGGCTCTATTGTGCTTGGCATGGGGTACTATAGCTGTACGCGCACGAAGGTTCCTGAAGGGCAAGACTTTCACGCTTGATGGGCACATCCTAAAGAAGGCCAATAGAATGTCCGCACTTGCATCATCTGAGATCTGGCAGATCCTCTGCTCTTTGGATCTCCGGGATCCTACGCAAGGCTCATCCTTGAGATCACGCCTTAGGGGAACCTACTGATGAGGAGTCAACAAAGATAACTTTAGTAGAAACGCATCATCCGGGTGTCCAAGAGTCCCATTGCCCTCCTTGCTGTAACACCATACACTCCAATTGGTCACCAGCTCACTACTACAACCGTTCAGTATCTTTGAAAACTATTAATGATCATGGGGTGAGTACTGCAGTCAGATTTCTAACTACAAAGGTATTGTGAAGGTAGATATGTATTGGTAAGAATAGAGTTACTATTCTTAACTCCATAATACGTATCTTGACAATAAATATATGTATTACACCATGATGGTCACCACTGTGTTGCTATAGTTTCCATAGGAAGTGATTTTGTAGTTTCACTAATAACTTTGGTGCCGTTTGACAAATTTTCACAAAACCTTTCATAAAAATGTTCATCCACCTCAGCTCCTTAATAGAAACTTTGTGCCGATCCATCGATTTATTTATTTGAAAAGTTTTATAAAGCACGATCATGAATCGACAGGGTATCAGAGCGTTGTACATCGTCGCCCGCTTGTTAGGCTAGAGCAGGAAGATATAGTCGAAATCAACGTAACAACAGTAAAAGCAGATGACAGGCAAAGGTAGATCGACATCATTGTGTCGCGTACAAGGTAGCTTGCAACGAAGGACAGGTAGTAGATAAGATGTGAGCAGCATTTCAAAATGTAAGTGATGTTACAAGCTATTGACACACAATTCTATTCATGATTGAGCCTTAAGTTACTGACCCGTCGGTACCAGGGCAATGTACAACAACGTCTGCTGGTTGAACTTTAGCAGGTAGAAAAACCCCTGAAAACTGTAAAAGAACAATACTAGCATAAAAGGCAAATGGAAGTGGGGCCAAGAAAAAGAGGGGGTCCCAAATGCACAATTTCCCATTTTAATTCCCACCAGAAAATTTCTTCTGAAACACAAAAATATTATTGAACAGAATTACACCTGGTTTGGTAAAAAGTTAGTACTTTACTCAGAAGTCATGCTTTTTATTTGATATGATGTAAATCTGTTCAGCAATTTTTGGGAAATTAGTGCTTAAAAAAGGGATAGGTTAGGCATGAAGAGGTTAAAAGTTAGGTAACCTGGATAGTAAATAATTAAAGAGAGACGTCTACATAAATACAGCATCCCCTTTCCAAATCTGTTCACCCAGCCTGCCCATTTCCTTCAGAGAGCCCTTATTTTAAAAAAGTAATTTTGTTTTTCAGCCATATATATATTCACTGAAAAAACAAAGATTAATGTGAAGTTGTGAAGTGCAAAGAAAAGATGAGGATGCAGTTGTTGGTGACAGAAAAAAGTATACCCTAATATAAAGGGGTTGAGCATGTGGTTGTTGAGCACACTACTGACAGAATAAAGTAAATACTGCTAACCACCTGATTCACTCTATCTGTACAGCCATTAGCTTGTGGGTGATAGACAAAGGAGAGAGTATTCGATCTTTACATTTCTACAAGAAGTATTTGAAATTCATGAGAAATACAGACACCCACTCTCTACGATTATATCAAAAGGAAAGCAGTGCTGATAGCAAATACCGGAATAAACGATAAATGGCCTAATTCAGGTAATGTGCATATTTCAAGTAACAGAAAAAGATATGTTTTTGCCGTTCTGATGAAGGTTTATTTTTTTACCATTATAATGGAGTAGTCTTCTGACCTAGTGTGTTCAACAATGAAATGTGTGCCATTAGCATGCCAGGGCAGAGGACCACTTTAAAATGAAATAGACCACAAAACTTCTGATAAAAAGATGTAACAAACAGGACTTCCAACTAGGCCTGGGTGGTAAATTCCGTTCCGCTCACGGAATTTGGGTAATTTCACGTTCCGCGGAGAACGCGAAATTGCCCAAAATTGTGCGTTCCGTGACTTTAAGAATTGTTTTTGCTTGTTCGCATTCTCAAAATGCAGGTTCGCGAGATATTTCCCCCGAGCACGCAAACAGCACTTGCGAATAGGAAAAAAGCATCGCAAACAAGCAATTCCGCTTGTTCACAGAATTTCTGCGTGTTCGAGGAGATTTTACCATTTCGCTGAGATATGCGCAGCGCGATAACGCAAATTCTGCCCACCCCTACTGCCAACCACATAATCCTTCACAATAACAAGAGAGTTGCCTCAAAAAGTATCTGGTCTTGTTCTGGTGTAACCCTTTCTCCTCCGAGTCTTGATTAACCGTCCTCATGCACAGACCTTGATTTGCACCATTGGTTGCATCAGGTGGGACCCACCAGCACTCATTTTTAAGGACGGGCATTTATTTTTCCTCATCACACTTTGACCCAGAGCAAGAAAGCTAAAAACACACATGTGGGAATGATAGAGAAAGAGAAAGATGGAAAGAACGTGACAAATGGAGAAAGCAAAAACCTATGAGATTGAGATAAAGCATGTGGGAGCCTTTAGCAGCGTGCAGCTGGAGTCGATGATCGTCAGAGCGGAGCAAGGTGGCATCCGTAGGAGCAGCAGGTAAATGCAATTTTATTTAATTTATTATGTTCCATTTTGTTTGCGTTCCCCCCTGCCACCACTAATGAATCCCAGAAGCCACCACTGTTGAAATGGTTAAAAAGGAAATTGAGGGAAAATAATAGTCGGTGGTGGCTGTAGCTTTTTATGGCACTAAAAGCTTTTAGATCAAATAACTAATTGGCGTATGCAACTGTCCATGTGTTTCCTTATTGGCTGCCAAATGACAATGGCTGTGAGCGGTCTGTTGTGCTGTAAGTATTAATCTATGTGGAGTTCTGAGCAGCACTTCTGTGAAGAGCTCAGCCTTTAGTTTTCTTGTGAAAGGGAACCTGGACGCTTGTGAAGTCTCAGGGAGTTGGAGACAGTGGTCCTACAGGATGCTCCCATGAGCACGGGATGTACAGGGTCCATGAATGGACTGGTTTGTTTGAGTTGGAGACAGAGGATGGAATATGCATGTTTGCAGAAAGATTGTGACTCTGCTATCTGCATGTTCAGAGATACACCATAGTTGCAAACTGTGTGTACCTAGCCAAACATGGATGAACATGGTGCAATTTTGATCGCGTTTCACCAAAGAGGACACATGCCGGATCATGTTCCCAGGAGGCTGCTGTTGAAATGTAAACGTTCCACATTCGTTTTGCTTGCATATTATTTTATGTAAAGTTAGCATTCGCTGCACCATTTTAAGTTGAGCTGCCATTTTGAACCGCGATTGAAACTAACCCTAGCTTGCTGAGCAATGTCTCCTTTTGTTTTTTTCCTTTTTCTCAAGGTTTAACGCTGTCTTTCACTGAGTACATTGTCCTCGTTAGCACATACCTTTTCCACTAGTTAGGGGCCTTCTCCCAGCAGCCCAGCTGTGGGCACGGGCAGGACAACCTTCAATTACAGATGGTGTGTACCCAGCCTTAGAGTTAAAACTTATCCTACTGTACCCCTTTGTTTTAGCTGTATGAGCCTGGAATTTTCCATTCTGGGTGGTGCCTTCATTGGTTTGAAATGTATTTAATGTATCTCTATGTTTGCTGAAGTCAGTCCCTTTGCAGCAATCCATGGAGGCTGGTCAGACCGGAATCTGCTCGAGTGTACCTGAATCAAATATGCTTGGTTTGTATTCTCCACTGTCTGACCGACTCTTCATTTGTGAGGAAGGCTGAGAGGTGGTCGTGAGAGACCCAGGTGACCCTAATCAGGTCACTTCCTTCACAGTGAACTGCTCTGAACTCAGGTGCACCGGCACCAGAGAAGGTGCTTGGGGGCTGGTGTTATAGGATCACAGCATCTGGGGTGCAGGGTGAGTCTGGCTGCCATTCGCTGACATTTTGGATCTGCCTTTGTGGCAGCGTCACGTGTAATCCTTGGGAGTGGTCCAACCATGGGAGAACGGCCATACACACAGCACAGAGACACACAGTCATACAAGCGTACTCCAGAGCAACGTAGACATTTTTCTACGAACCCTGAATTTGCTAGGAAACTGTCGCCAATATTATCAGGAGGAAGCGTCTCCTGAGTTCCTATTGCTTAGCACATGGCAAGCCTTGCACACACATCATTAGCAGGGTTGATAGCACAGGGTCTGAAATACGGCCAATCACAATGCGGCTGCACTGTGATTGGTTGTGCTACATCTGTGTGCTGCCAATCACACTTTGAATGTGAGGCCATGGCCTGCCATTGGCTTGGAGCATGAATCTACAGCACTGTACACATTCCAGGTGATTCCTCTGCTTATATCTCTATAGCTACAACTATATACTAATATATCCTATTAATCCATATTGCATCATCATTCTGCCACTTTCTCCATTATTCCTTATCCTTCTGTCCCACAGTACTCCTTTCTTTCTCAGTCACTCTCTCCATTCCCCTCCTGCTCTCTCCCTCGTGGTCCTTCTGTGTTCTTTGTGCCGCTCTCCTCTCCTTCTCACTGTCTCTGTGCCTGTATCCCTCTCTCACTCGGAGTGGCTCTGACCCTCTTTGTACATCTCTTTACCCGCCTCTCTTCCATTCTCCCTCCCTCTCTCTTTCTTTTATCCTTCCCCTGCCCCACCCCCAGCTCTCTCAGTCGAAGTAGGATTTGCTCACAGTGTGAGGCAGCATCTCCAGGAACAGGAGTGCATTTTGGGCAGATGATCCTACATCTAAGGGGACAGCAGTCACAGCATTCATTTTAAATATCTGACCTACAATAACAACTTTCCTCCATGTTAGTAGGCAGCCCCAGATTGCACTATGATGAGAATTGCTAAAATTAAATATAAAATAAATAATCCTTGAAAAGCAGGTATTTGACCCTGCTGATAGCCAATAAGCAAATAGCAAAGCTCTGAGCACCCAGACAGATTCTAAATATCAATTTTAAAGTGCATACTCCAAGTGCACCTTATGCCTTCCTTCCTGAGATGAACTGTGCAGAGTTCACCGAGGGCACAGGGCCAGGTAGACCTGTCTATGACAGCAAGTCCTGTGCCTGCATTCTGTGGGTGAGCAGCACATTGGATGCTGGAGCCTGTGGAAATGAATACATCCAAAGCTTAAATGTATGTGAGTGCAAGCTGTGCTTTTGTGATGAATAAGAGCAACCTGGTTATCTAGGTTGTGCTGTGTGGTGACACTTGTGATGTCAGAGGCATGGCGAACTGCCAAACCTTCGCTGATGCGCATACGGAGGTATGTTGTGTTGGTTGGATCTGTACTCTGACAAACTGTATGTGGATAAGATTCTGGAAGATTTGCAAGGGAGAGTCATGAATGTCGGTGTGGTCTCGGTTTGAGTGTTGAGATTAAGGGCCAGATGTAGGTAAATACCATTTACCGATTCTAAAATACCGAATTTTACCGATTCGGTATTTTAGAATGGGTAAATGGTATGTAGGTGTTCATTCGGTAATTTTTACCGAATCGGTAGAATTCGGTAAATTATAATGGAGGCCCATAGGAATGAATGGGGAATACCAAATCTGTAAATACCGAATCGATAATTTACCGATTCGGTATTCCCCATTCTTTCCTATGGGCCTGCCCATAGGAAAGAATGGGGAATACCGAATCGGTAAATACCGAATCGGTAAGAGGGGGAAGACCTACTAGGGTGGCAGGGTGTCACATTGACACCCTATTGCACCCCTGAATAGTGCATGGGTGCACATGTGGCAGACATGCATGCCCTAAGGGCATGTATGTCTGCCACGGCACTGTTAAAAAAGCACAACATTGCTTTTTTAACGGTTTTCGTTATTTACCACCAACTTGTAGTTGGTGGTAAATAATGAATCCTTACAAGTAAAAAGCACTCACTTGAGTGCTTCATACATTAAGGATTCGGTAATTTACCGAATCTGTATTTAAGAATTCGGTAATTTATCGATTCCTTAAATTACCGAATCCTTAAATTAGGCCCCTACATCTCAAATGCCTAATACCGGTCGTTAACGGCCGAAATTCAGTAATTTCGGCCGTTTACCGACCGGTATTAGGCCTCCTACATCTGGCCCAAAGTGAGGTGCATAGTTTGGGAGGCACATGTTGAGTGTGCGTTACTTGGAAGGAGGTGGACTGGCCCAAGACTCCTCTTCATTTAATATCCGTAAACAAGAGGCCGCTTTGTCCTTGCACCACTTACTGAGGACTCTCAGGTAAGAGATGCTCTGGGGGTGGTCAAAGCGAAGGTTCTGTTTTGAGAAAGGGGTCAGGAAGTTTCTGAAAATCGAAATAGACTAATTTTATCCTAACCTTTAACTTTTGATTCATTATTTCTTTTTTCCTGTGGCTCTTGGCAACTATAAGGAAGTTTGTCATCTGATACTTTTGGGTAGTGTATTTGTTGTATTGATCTGAAGTATTTGCAGCTCTCTAGCTCAGCAACAATGACTCAGACTTCTGGGCTATCCAGATACAATTTCCTGGGATCTCAAAGGCAATCTGTTGCAGCTATTCCCCTCTGATGTCACAGTTGCTAAGAAACCCAATATATGAGTCACAAGTGACCCACAGAGGCTTGAGAGCTCTAGGAGTGGTAAAGCTATAACATTTGGGGTTCACAGATCAGCCCAATATGGTCAGGGAGCTTCTAGTTTCCTTTGTTGATCCTCATTGGAGCCCTAGCCAGAAGCGACTGCCGGCAACAGCCTAGGACTAAGGCATAAGAAGGAGGCTGGGTGTGGTCTTTACCAACAAACAGCAATTGTGAACCTATTTTCTTCTAGGTTCCATCCAAAATCCCTTTTTTCCTAATCTTGGCCTTGCTCGATTGGACTCTACTAGTCCCTTTGAGGGAGCTGCCTAGCTTTAAATCTCTCAATGCACTACTTATGGCATCAAACAGGAGACCATGGAGATATCACTGGTGACACCTTCACTGGCAGCGATATCACATACACAGACACGTCCTACTCCAAAATCTACGTGACCACAACCTCCTTGCCATAGAGGCCCTTCCCTGGCTCCCATCACTCATAGATTGGCTTTCAGCATCTTCTACAATACACAATAGACCATAAATAGCAATGTTAACTCAGTTGGGTGTGAAGGGTAATCAGGCGCTCATAGTATTCACAACTTTCTAAAATAGAGAAAGTAATTCCAAGTGTCTTACGGTGCGTTCAGAATGGGAAAAAGCACCCTAAATCCCCAAGACTCAATCTGAGATTGATCAAACTATTTACAATTATTGAAGCACACATATCTTATAATACAGTAAGTACAGTAGTGTAAGGAGACAAGACAGTAGTAGATCAGGCTTTTGTTTCTTCTTTAGTGTAACAGGGTCTTCCACTCCCTTACGCCAACGCGTTTCGTCGTTATAGGATATGACCCAACGACTTCCTCAGGGCTTACGACTTCTTCCAACCAAGTATCTTAAGAAGGTAAAATCCAAAACTTTTTCAATTTCACTCTATAGCGTCCAGTATTCAAGGTTTAATGCTAAATGTCAATCAATGACCCTCAACAGTAACGATGTTGTTCTGACAATTAAACACGATATTCCTCTTTTACCGCGTAGACAATCACGCTGAAACTTACAACAGGTCCCTGAAGTACGGGGCATCTGTGAAAGTATCATCCGCACCCGGATGCAGGTAACTGACCACCTTTTCTGCAAACAAAGCTCCGGAGATATTCTCAGAAAAGCACTCTATCATCCAGGATAATAATAATAATAATAATAATAATCCATATTTGTAAAGCGCAGACATATCACCCCTTAAGGTTTCAAGGCGCTGGGGGCCGTCGGGGATATTAAGTGAGCTATTGTCCAGAGTCACATGGTGCTGAGCTGAGCTCTTGAGAGCAGCGGGGATTGAACCGTGAGCTCCGGAGTCACCCGCTCTGGCTGCTGCGCCACAACTAATCATACCACCTTACAAGGCGACTGTCAGGCTGCTCCATGCACTGTGCGAGCTACAAAATGGTGGAAGTCACTTCCAGCAAAGGTAAGAGCTATTGAGCACCACTGTGAATTACAGAGGCTGCTTAAGGCCTGGCTATCCATTACTTCAAGCCACTAGATTTACAGTCACACCACTAGCAACTTAGAAGAACAGGCATCACAGTGCATCCTTTAAGCACACCCAACACATTCTCTTCCGCTCTATAGCTACTCCCATGATGGAGGAGGCTCCAATGAATGCCATATGTCAAATGCAAGTGCAAGTGACACTTGAAGAGCTGGACCAACCTGGTTGGTGACTCAGTACAAATCTTCTATTATTTGAAGGCAATGTACCTCTTCGTTACACAGAGTACGGTGAATTGTGTGCACCATTCCACACTGGCACAGATTGCAGGTATGGTCTGCAAGATATCCTGCATGACCACTACTATAAGCGTGACCTACAAATGGAACAACGTCTCTAAGGGTTGTACGTCTCAACACATCAATCATCTCAGCTTATCGATGACCATGAAGTCTAGATTAAGCCCTGTAACAACCTCAAACATCTCACTACAAGGCAATATGAAAACTCCACATATAACAAGCTGCATACATTTTGGTATTATGGTGTGCAAATAGAATTACAACCCTGGCTCCCTTATGCATGACAAACTCCTTAATGATGTCAAGCTGCCCATATAGCTCTTATTAGAACATGACGCACAATCAGTGTTAAAGCTCTTTCACGGCAGCTGGGCCTCTAAACTCTACGCCCCAAAAACATTACCGCTCTATCTCTCATCGCCTATGAAACCTCATGTAAAACACCAACTAATGAGACTACGTTTTGGCTTAATCCCACTGATGGCATATAAATTCGGTCAAGGATATAAGAAAGCTGCCCCCACACAATGCTGCTTCTGTAAGCAAGAGGAGGAAAACCTAATTCACATCTTGTGCATTTGTAGTCGTTTACTAGTCCAACAAACTTTTTGGCTTCGTCCGATTTGGCTTTCTCTTAACATCAGGACATGCCAAGAAGCAGTGGAAGTATGCATGAGGGGCGACTCATTCGAGATGGCAACTCGCTTTGTAAAATTTATGTCTGAAATTAACTTTTTGTTACCACTAGATGACCAAGAATGAACTCTAATTCCCAAAATCAATTTTCCCTTTCCTATATGCTTACTGCTTTTATTAGAATTTGATTAGTGTTTTTCTTCTTAACTTTTAACCAGTGTCTGTATAAATTGCAATGATTTTAATTAATTATGCAAATAAAACTCTTACTTACTTACTCTTATTAGAACATTGGAATGTTGAGCGCTCTATTGTAAACAATGGAGTGTTCCGGGCTCCTAATGGCTGGTAGAAGCCCGGAGCATCAACATTCCAATGTTGAACAAATGCCTTACCGAACCAGAGGGCATTTCAACCCCCCTCGGGCTCCATGAGGCCTTTGGTATAGAAATTAGAACATTCTGCCCTCTAGGGGTGGAATGTTCTAATAGCCTTAGAGCCCTCTGTAGCGGGCGGGCTCTACCGGACATGAAAGGCCTGCTCCCTTGGTAAAGGCCCTCGCATTCGGCTCGGCCCTTTAACGCTGGAGCGGGCCTTTAATGGCCGGAATAGCCCACAACATCGGGCTCTAAAGTTATAATGGATAATAAAGTATTAATAATGGCTGTAGAACACAATCAAATAGTCTGCCACAAACTGCATGCAAACAGCATGAAATAGCATCACAAGTATAATTCTAATATAGCCTTATGCATAATAAAGCCACTCATGTCGTGGGCTCACAGAGAGTAGCGTGCTACCTTTCTCCAAAGCGTTTCAGCGACTGGTTGCTGATAGTAAGCACTATACAAATACCCATAACACGCAATATCAACTGTGACATCATAAATGACATAATGTCACACATGGCTATTTGTGTAGGTACATAGAACTACAGAACCCGCTTCTGCACTTACATAACGGCTGGTTTTAATAATTTGTGCTCAGTTTGTGACATCGAGAGGATGAAGGGCTGGCCTAGGCTTGTCAGGACTTGGTGTGACCTCCCTGAGTGAGAGACATCAAGAACTCTGAAGTGACCCTTTAACTCACCAGGGGTTATAATCAGTGTACAAACATGAAATTCACAACAAATATAGAATTTCTTACAGTGCTGTCTCCCTCAGAGTGCACATTGCTCTGATAGAGACTTTACTTGCTGTCAGTGGCAGGCTGTGGCGCCTTAAATCTCCCGCGAGCCTGCATTACATTTATAAATAGGAGCAGTAGTACCTCCGGGCTAGCTGCTGCTGTTTAGAAACATCCAGTGTACCTTTAAATGAGCCTTTTGGGGCGTTCGGCAGGTCCACTTCCGCCCACTTCCGGTGCGGAATGACATAGGGCTAGTGTCTCGCGAGTACCATTCTGCATTACATCATCAACAACCAATGAGAAGGTAGAAGATGTGTCTTTGCTCATTACCACAAATGTATTTTTAAATATCGATTCCCTAATAGCATCCTTACGTGGGATGAAAGGCGGAGCAGAACTCTGATTCGACACAGATGCCCAGAGTGAAGGCTGTGTGACTCAGCTGTAGTGACACATCCATGATGTATTTCACCTTTGACCCCTAAGTTGAAAGGCAGGTCATTCCCAAGTATCTTTGGCTTTTAAAGGCATTAATTATTGATCACAGGCCAGCTGAGTGCCCCTTCTATAATCTCATTTGTAGAGAAGATAGGGCGTTTTTGGTCAGAAGGAAAGAAACTAGAATTTGCACTTTTTTTCAGACTGTATTGGAAAAGGTCGAAATGGGCTATCCAACACCTTTTGCGTGATGAAATGCAGGTCTGAAGGTGAGGGCAGGTCAAACTGGGGAAAATCTCATTTTTAAAAGCATGTTCTGAAATTTTAGGAGCTAATCTAGACACACGTTACCTGTTACCAGTTAAATTGCAAAACGAATACCTCTGTGGGTTAAAGTGCCTCCTGCAGAGCTCCTAGCGTGGCCTGCCGTTTTACAGGTTCTCATTGTACTGAGAAAGCTTGGTCGGTGAATGCACCCACTGCAGAGTTTTCAGTATCACACAGGTCACTGTTCTAGTAAGAAAGATCAATGAGTTACGGGAGCTATTTAAACACAATAATTTCCACCCCTATAAACACCTGCTCGCCTTCTTGGGAGAGAATTGAAGGAATACGTAGAGGCTTATGTGGTCTGTTTGGACTTGGTGGGGGGGGGGGGCGGTCGCTTTTGGGGTTAGCAGAGATGGGAGAAGCAACAAGCCACCCGGGCATTAGTGTGGTGACCTTCGAATATGCCTGTGAGGCTAGGGAGAAGAATGGGGTTTAAGCCCCATGTTCACATTATGTACGGGTGAAGGTGGAGGATGGAGCGAAGATAAAGAAAAATCCTTGGATCTATTCTCACTAACAACCACATTGCAATTGACACTACTCCGAAGATACTTCGCATGTCACAATTTCCATTAGTGATATCCAGCGACTCAAATCCTCCTGTCTCGAATGAAATCCAGAATTAGATGAATTGGAAGGCAAGTACCTTCCCAGAAATCCATTCAATGACAATGTAATTGGTATTTTTGCCAACAGTTCCAAGTTTCCACTGTTCAATAATCCAGATGGCTACACCACACAGCTCAAAAACAGTGCAATATCCCTTGGATTCAGCCTTGACACGGACCTCGCTACCAAAGAGGCACGCACGGTACCTGGTACCTGCTCCACCACCTGAAGAAAGTGAATCCCTTTCTACCAGAAGCACATTTCTCAGCAATGGTGCAATTTTTGGCCCTGCTTCAACTAGATGGACACAAATCTCTGCTCAGAGGCCTCCCTGACACCACTTGGGCACCTCTGGAAGGCTTCCTGCACAGGAGGGCAAGTCTCATCAAGGCTCTCCAGAAGTTTGATCAGGTCAACCCAGCACGAATGAACCTGATTCGCCCTCCAGATCTATATCATCTTCCAGGTCAGTTGCATCATTGCCAAGAAATCGGAATCAAACGATACCCTGACACACCTATCCAAGAAAACAACACCCTCCTGCGGACAGTACCATAGGAGGAGAAATGACGTAAGGAGAAACCGCAGCCCTTGCGGGGCAGGAGGTCCCACAACCGTTCAGTGGGCCCCCTTCAGCATAAGGCCTACAAGTATGCATGAGATATGGCAGACTCAGCGGTCACTCATCACAATCTGCTGAAGGCCCCATCATTCTGTGTCAACACCACTGACCAGGGAGACAGGACAGCACAAGACTGGAGACCACAAGAAGCAAGAATGGAAATAAAAAGAAGACAGGCCTTCTTCATTCATGCACCCTTGACGTAGAATATTATCCTCACTGACATCAGAAGTGCTGGGTCCCTCCTGAAAGCCGGGAAAACAAATTAAGATAAATCTCACCTTAAAACACCAGAACTTGTACATATGGCTTCTGTCCCTTGTTCCACGCTCTACTACTTCCTGGCTAAGTTTGCGGTGCACAATTACTACTGCACACATACTTACATACAGAAGTGTGTCATAGTCATGTATTTGCCAGTGTAGGTCCCATTAGTGTCCAGTCCCTCCTGAAAGCAATGATGCTCACAGGGTAAGGCATTATTCCCTATACCTTACCCAGGTACCCCAGATGATGCAGCCTGTATAACCTAATAGGGGAGGCTCCTCACCTGACGTGTGCGCATGCCATGGGTAGAGGGTCCCCCGTACCATTAAGGATTCTGTACGGTACCATATCCCAGATCAGCAAAGGCTCTATTTCACTGAGTGCCAAGACTTACTCACTGGGGTACAGATATGGTTGTGGTATTTACTCACAAAGGGAGGGTATGAACCTCTGGAGTAAGTCTGAAATGCACACTAATATCTCACCCACACAGGAAGTCAAACATTTTATGACTATGGCCTCCCACCAGACATTGCTTGTCAGCAGGAACTAGATCTTTGCCTCTCAGGCCCCCCTTGCTGTCACTCGGGATGCCTTACTGTCCCAAGCCGAGACCCAGAGGCATGTCTAGCCTTACTTGACATAGGAGAATCAGGATCTAAATTGTAGAGTAACACTATAGGGGGCTCAGGAATCTACAACCACAGTGAAGACTCTTCCTCGCTTCTAGCTTTAGTGATACAGAGCATTACATGTAAATCCAGTATTTGTAAAGCGCAAACAATAGCCCGAGGGCGTCAAGGCGCTGGGGGCCCTGGGGAAGATTAAGCAACCTATTGCCCAGAGTCACATGGTGCTGAGCTGACCTGCTGCATGTGCCGGGGATCGAACCGTGAGCCCCCGTGTTCCGGAGTCAGACGCCCTGGTCGCTACACCACACCTCTTCCACTTAAAGGAATGTACTTCCAGGGAACCCAGCATGGGACCATCTACATGCAACCTCTGCCTACTGCCAGCATCCACCACTAACAAAGGAAGCAAGATGCTCAGTTACTTTGAGCAACCCAGAAAGGTTAATACCAACTATGTACTTATCCCCAGATGTTTAACCACTTTTCTGCCATCCGATGCTCTAGGTTCTCAGGAGGATGCAAGCCACTACAGCCCATCCGAGAGACCGCATAAGTGGAGGGGAGTATCCATCAGTGACTATGGACAGGCCTAGTGATCTGTTTACCTGTTCAATTCTCTCATGGTCCCAAAGACCACAACCTGCCCGAACGGGGGACGCTTCCTGTGTACAGAGTCCCAGGTAAAAATGCTTAAGGGAGATGAGCAAAACACACAAGGTGATGGACAGAATGTTGCACATTGGCAAAACATTCACCCCCAGTCACAGATCTGGGTTTAATACATCATTATTTTGCTCACCACGCCACCCCAGTTCAGACATGAACATATGCAAATCAGTCTTGACCATGTGCCTCATGGGAACAGTCCAGCCCGAACTGCCAAGCCATGTCTTCCCTGGACCGGAATCAAGCATCCTAGGACCAGTTTCGGGGTTTCACCCCTCTTCAGCTAGGATAGCTTGACTCCAGTGGTGTAAGGAGATGAAAGGCACCAAAGACTTTCCCTCCATTGACTTATACATCAGAACATTCCCACACCTGGCAGACTCCTGGCTCCATGCACGCGCCATCTTACGTCAAGTACAAATACACTCTTGTTATCGATATGGGCAAACGGGTCCTGCCTGTACAGTCTTATCAGGCTCCTGTGCTGTTTCAGGAAAACGACTGCTATCTCCTCTTGATCTTTCTAGGCTATGGAGAACACTTGTACGTGGTGTGGCCAATGTGAGTGTGCACGGTAGGCACTCTCAGCTCCTCCCTAGGAAGCATACCTGTGGCCGGACCAAAGTGGCACTCAGCCTATGTAAGAAGGGACCCCTACATTTGCAATGGTGGCAGGAATACTTCCTGCAAACTGGTTTGAATGGTCTCCGGAAGGTTAATGTTAATGAGGTTGTTAAAGATTTCCTGATGTGCAAATTCTGGGTGACAAATTATTTGAGCAAATTACTAATTTTAATGATGCATATGGCCGTAACCGATGAACTAATGAATTTGTGCTTACAATGAGATGATTATCTCATTTAAAAATGTGAAAAATGATGTAGCATAGTTATGTCACACATTCAGGCGAGGCACCATTTAGTTAAAATGGATGCGTTTCTGGCGTTCTGCTCAACTCGCTACACGCCGCGAGTTTTCTCACCCCACCGTTTCCGCGGAACACGGAGAGCTATGATACGAATAGACAGTAGCATCAGAAAGCATGTATTGTGAATTAAACCTTCCATTGTGCACCTAATTTATCATTGTGAAGGCTTCCGCTAGAAGTTCCTATGCAGGTGTGCAGAAGACTGTACGGGCTATTGTTAAGAAA
The DNA here is from genome assembly GCF_964261635.1 of Lissotriton helveticus. Taxonomy (NCBI): domain Eukaryota; kingdom Metazoa; phylum Chordata; class Amphibia; order Caudata; family Salamandridae; genus Lissotriton; species Lissotriton helveticus. The sequence goes on along the minus strand of NC_136072.1, from coordinate 53,078,087 downwards.
TGTTTCATATTGATTGATTGATTGATTGTGGGTTTCTAAAGCGCTAGAATCGACTCCCGAAGGAGTATCTCTGCGCTGTAGACCGCTGGGGAACCCGTCCTGGCTTTCCCTGTGAGATGGTCCCTACTGGGTATCTCCAAGGTGAAACCAGGCATCCCCGGCGTATGTGGGGGGCCGTTGTGGAGATGAGGCAAGCTAATGCCCAGAGTTGCCGAGTGTGATCCCTAGTTAGAGTAGGCACCGAGGCGAGAATTATCGAGTCCGTTGATCCTGGTCCAAGATCCTGCCGCGTCGGGAATTGAACCCTGGTCCCGGGCCGTCCTCTGCTCGCGGGTCTGCCGCCTCTAACCAGTGAGCCACACCACTCCACTTTGGGTTGTACATCTCTGGAGTGCAGGTGCTGAGGAAGCAAGTGGAAGGTTTCTCTTACCTTAAGAAATGGGTTAGTGCTGAGAACCTTCCGGATTACAAAATTGTTTCTGATTTGCCAGTGCAACCTAGCCATGATCATAACATGCTGAATTAGCACTTTTCTTAATTATTGTGAAATTATTGTGCATAAAAACCATTGATTTTGAGGGATCAGCAAGGAAAGAGGTGAACATGGAACAGAAGATCATTAGCACAGACCTTCCTTTGGCCTCTGGAACTGGCTAAAAGACATTTAGCGCAGAAGACCCAGGACAAGGGAGCAGTGATCTTACTTCCCACCAAGGGAAGAACAAAGTGGAAAAGCTAACGAGTGTGAAAAGAGTTGAGAAAGAAGAGAACAGGGAAGTGAAAAACTTCAGTAGAAACCTTTTAATATTCAGAAAGAGGTAAAAGCGAGGAGAAATAAAGATATTTCTCCTCGTTGCACCTCTATCGGGAAGGCCTATGATTCTTGCGCATTCCCAGGCTTATCTACAATTCTTGCGCATTCCCAGGCTTACCTACAATTCTTGCGCAATCACAGGCTTACCTACGATTCTTGCGCATTCCCAGGCTTTTCAGAAAAAAGAACCTATCCCCTAGGCACTAATCATTTTTTAGCTTTTATGGTGTATCATGTGTCGCAAAACATTACAACAAAACCTCCCTTCTTTCAATAAATGGGGTAGGAGATACACTCACACCGTGCCTTAGTTAAAATTTGCCCAGTCCCTATTCATAAAATAACAACAGAAGTGAGACAACAAACAACACACACCAAAGTGTCACGCTAGGACAAAAGAAAAAAGTGTGTGTGAGCGAGATGGCACCTCACGGGCGAACCACCAACGGGAACCTGGCAGGTACTCACCAGGATTGCCCTGTTCTCATCCTTGGTACCATCAAGCTCAAAATATATGTGTCCAAATAAACAAACAAATAAAGTGTTTGCAAATACATGCAGTGTAAACAGACAAAAATTGACAAGACTTGAAGTCAATACAACATAAAAACCACAAGCAACACGGATATCCAATTTTTATTCTTTCTCCACTTGGCAAGTGGAGTATGGTTGGATAAGTAGTAACCATACTCATTTTTTTAATATTCCACAACCAACACTAAGAAGAAAGAATAAAAATTGGATATCCGTGTTGCTTGTGGTTTTTATGTTGTATTGACTTCAAGTCTTGTCAATTTTTGTCTGTTTACACTGCATGTATTTGCAAACACTTTATTTGTTTGTTTATTTGGACACATATATTTTGAGCTTGATGGTACCAAGGATGAGAACAGGGCAATCCTGGTGAGTACCTGCCAGGTTCCCGTTGGTGGTTCGCCCGTGAGGTGCCATCTCGCTCACACACACTTTTTTCTTTTGTCCTAGCGTGACACTTTGGTATGTGTTGTTTGTTGTCTCACTTCTGTTGTTATTTTATGAATAGGGACTGGGCAAATTTTAACTAAGGCACGGTGTGAGTGTATCTCCTACCCCATTTATTGAAAGAAGGGAGGTTTTGTTGTAATGTTTTGCGACACATGAAACACCATTAAGCTAAAAAATGATTAGTGCCTAGGGGATAGGTTCTTTTTTCTGAAAAGTTGTTGAATGGAGGGCGACCTATGACCCCAATTCCCTCTGAGCTCGTTGTTGTTGCGCATTCCCAGGCTTACCTACGATTCTTGCGCATTCCCAGGCTTATGTACAATTCTTGCGCATTCCCATGCTTACCTACAATTCTTGCGAATTCCCCCGATTACCTACGATTTCTTGCGCATTCCCAGGCTTACCTACGATTCTTGCGCATTCCCAGGCTTACCTACAATTCTTGCGCATTCCCAGGCTTACCTACAATTCTTGCGCATTCCCAGGCTTACCTACAATTCTTGTGCATTCCCAGGCTTACCTACAATTCTTGCGCATTCCCAGGCTTACCTACAATTCTTGCGCATTCCCAGGCTTACCTACAATTCTTGCGCACTCCCAGGCTTACCTACAATTCTTGCGCAATCCCAGGCTTACCAGTCTTGGTAAATCTGAGAGTGTGCCAAAATGCATGGGTGAATGCATGGGAACACCCACGCAGCACCCACGGAATGACTTCCTGGCACACAGAAAGACAAAGCAGTGACTTTGCCGCCTTGCGTTACTCCGGATTTTCCAAGCCACGCAGGGCGACGTAAGGAGGTCTTGCGATGCTTGGTAAATCTGAGTTAAGGACTGCGCTGCCCTTGCGTGACATCACCTTGCATGATGCAAGGGCAACGCAATCTTATGAATAATCTGCACCTCAGTGTCTGACTTTGTAGGGTCAAAGGTTCCTGGCAAAATTCACAAGATATCCTACTCAGGTTTATATTCTGCATACCCTGTATGTTTTCTGGTGCAGGAGATGCAGAGAAGAATTCCCTGACCAAGTTGTGTGGCTCACTGACTGTTTCAGTTCTTTAAGTAAAGAAGAAATTTATTAGGAGAAAATAATTACAACAATGTGCAGAATATAAAAAACAATGAAGGCAGTAGGTCCATATACAATGTATCAAGTGGGTTTAGAAAATAAACAAAATATGAACATAACAAATAAGAAATGCAAATACAGTCAAAAATAATGATAACATAAGCTATTTATTTTTATTTATTTTCAAAGTTTTATATAGTGCGAACAAGATCTTTGCAGATATCAGAGCGCTTTACAGAAAACAAGGGCTAGGGGAAACAAGAGGGTGATTAAACAAACTATTGGGTACAATATAGTAGTCGGTAGTAAGTGAAAAGCCAAATCGGATAGCAATCAGATAAAAACATAATACAAAAAGACAATCAGATAACCAATAATACAAAAACGGTGCAAAGTCTTCGATCCACTAAATATAGAGTTCAGGTGAATTTAGCCATAAGGATGGCTTTTACCTCTTTCTTAAAAAATGCAGTGGAGGATATAAGTCTGGTTTCAGGAGGGAGTGCATTCCAGATCCTGGGTGCCATTCCCGAGAAGGAGCGTTTGTATGTTTTTTCCTTCCGGAATCTTCGAGGTTTCAGGAGGAGATTTTTTGTGCTTCTATTGGATCTCGAGCCTCCTGAGATAGTCAGCTTTTGACTGAGGTAGTCGGGTGACTTTGTGGAAAATGACTAAAATTAGGTATATATAAGCGGCGTTCATTTATGTTCACCACAGCCACTGTTGAAAGTAAAGTGAAAATCGTGAAACAGTGGCCACGCCATCTTGTCCCTTTTAGGCCCTTTCATGTACGAAAGTAGCAGCCATTTTGTGTGCCTTGCCTCTCTGCCTACTGCCAATAGCCTGCACGTCTCTCCCCCTCACTCCCTGGCCTCGCAAGCATCCCCCGCGCCCTGCCAGCCCCGGTCTCTCCTGCTTGGGCCATAAATGCACCTCCAGCGCGACCCTGCCTCAGAGTCACATCCCGTGCAGAACCCCCACACTCCTTTCATCTCACCCCTTTTTGATAAACCTCTTCCTCCCTGCCCGATTGTCCGGTCTGATCCCAGGCCATCACCTAGCCCAACAGATGCAGTTTATTGCCCCCTACAGTAGGACCTCGCCTCACATCAAAGGAGCGGGGATTAATCAATGCTTTCGCACCCCGAAGATCCGACTGATCACACACATCCCCGTTCCCAGCGGAATGTCCAGCTGCGCGATAACCACCACATGTTGAGATCGGGGTGGGAACTCTACTGTAGATATGTGTGGGAACGGGCCTGGACCGGGGATTCCGAGGATGTCTTTTCTGTCCTTCAAAGAAACATTACGGATGCAGTGTATGTAATAAAGCCATAAACCTGTGTATAAGAGGCCAGGCCTCAGAGATGCGGTTAGAGCACCTCGAGAAGATACCCTGTTGTCTGATCTGACGTGTTCTGCTCCGTCGGAATAAACTCCTGTTTCCTGCCTTCCTGTATCCAGCGCCTGCCTCTTTGTTTGGTAATCTCGAATGGTATGAGAGGTGGCTAACACCGGGCAAATACTGAAGGGTTCTTGGTCGAATTGGCCCTTCCTTTTTTCACAATTGGCGTCCCAAACGTGGGGCCCATCAGCGACACGTGGATCCAGTGGGAGAGGTCCCAACGACAGAGTGAACGACTGCAACGATCGGGAAGTGCACCTGCCCGATAGACCCTCGTCTGGCAGCCGATCATCCGAACTTCACTGGTTCCGAGCAGACCTCTCTCGAGTGATCTACGGTCCTGACTGGGAACCATCAGGAGTGCCACAGCAATTACGGAGAATAGAGGACGATCAGGTGCTGGAAGCGGAAGACGAGAAACTGTCCATACGGTCCGGGTAAGGTCGTGCATCGCAGCGAATTGCGAATTGATTGTTTGATTGTTTGAAAATACTAGTATTACTCATTTGATTGTTTCTGAGAGATTCTCTATTTGCAAACAAGCACAGAGTCGCAATACTCTGTTTAGCCTTTGCAGATAGTGAAGGGTAGGTAACGCAGGCCTTTGCCCCCATTGTAATCCGTCGTGCCTGCTTCCCTCTCCATTTGATTGATTGTTATCCAAGCATTTACTGTTTTGGAATTGGTTCTCTTTGGATCATTCTCTATTTGCAAACAAGCACAGAGTCGCAATACTCTGTTTAGTCTTTGCAGATAGTGAAGGATAGGTAACGCAGGCTTTTGCCCCCATTGTAATCCGTCGTGCCTATTTTTATCCCTCATTTGGTTGATTGTTTATCCGAACATTGATCGTTCGGAATTGGTTCTCTTCGGGTTATTCTCTATTCACAAATAAGCACAGAGTCGCAATACTCTGTTTAGTCTTTGCGGATAGTGAAGGAAAGGTAGTGCAGACTTTTGTCCCCATTGTAACCCGTCATGCCTATCTTCTCCCCATTGTTCAGTAGTTGGTTCAAGCCTGGACCGTTATTAGAGGTAGATCATCTGGCTTCACCGAGGACACCCCTAATAAAAAGGACATGTCTATAAAAATGCGGATTAGCCGCTGTATCGTGCTAGCAAACTATAACATAAAAATCGTTAGGAAAAACAAAAGGAATCGAACAAAATCAGTAGGCCACTGATGGGATCTTTTTGACCCCGCTAAAATTCATGAGAAATATGAAACTAGTGAGAAGAGCCGAGCTCGACGCCATGATGGCCGCAAGACAGCTCGGCTCCGCCGCCCACCCCGCCCAAATAACGACAAACCCTATGCAAATATTATAAATATATACAACACTCCAGCAAAGTAATATGTTAAAACGTTTTATTATTCAACTATTTACATGGCAGCCGGCTGAAACATCAATCCCAATGCATTCCTTGAGGTGGCAACGTTGGGCTGCTTTTTGGTTGGTTTTGGGCTGTTGAAAGTCTACAAAAGCCATCAGCCAGCGAGGTAGCGTCGGTGGCGGCCTGGGGTGGAGGACCGTTGTGCGAATAGGCCGGAGGCTACCCCACGCGCCGAGGCACGTCCCCAGATCATCCAGAGGTGATGTCCAGCAAGGTGTGTGCGGGGGATGCCTCGCTGATGGCTCCCCCCTTTGTTGCCTGGCGTGGGGCGCCCGCGGAGAAGCAGCACGGACGGCCACCCCTCCACCCCCCCCCCAGGTGGAGGTTCCTCTCCTGCACCAAGACTGCCATTAGCGTTCCACTCAGCGGGCCCCCGCGGTTGACTGGCCGGGGGACCCGATCCGGTGGCCGTGGTGAAGGGCGGCTGCTGGGGGGGGCTCTCAAGATGGCGGCCGGCCCCCCGGATTTGGGCCTAGTCCACTAGGATGGCTCTGGGCTACCATGGAACTCGGATGCTTGCCTGCTCGGGCATGAGCCCCACTCTTGAAGACGTCCTCTCAGCTTTAAAGATTCTACGAGAGTCGTTGGCCCTCGACTCCCGCGGGCTTCCGGTGGGGGCAACCGCCACTGTTGCTCGACTATCCCCCATGGGTATGCCGCTGCCCCGGGCGGCCGCCGCCTTACCCACATCTGGTGCCGTAGGAAAGACTGATTCAGTGCATCTGTGGAGGGATACGCCTGCTGTCCCGCTCTCCGGAGTGGCCACAACGTTGTCGCAAGATGGTGGTGCTCTCATGCTGACACCAGCTTGTCCGAATTACTAAAAGACACTGTAGACTGCCAACTCGATCAGCTCCGGTGGGACCTCAGCGTGACCCAGTAGGGAAGATTTTGTCTTCCTCGCCTTTAAGTCGCGGTTCATGCCGCCTGTCCCTTCTGCTGGCGTTAACGGAACTTTTTTTGAAGTGCCGGAAGGGATTCTGGTCCGGCTGCTAGCTATTGGAGGCATTTGAACTATACTCTGGACCCGCCTGGCCTCGACCAAAATGGCGCCAGTATGGGCGGGACTTGCAACTCCTTATGACGATTCTAGTTACTTAGCCTTGATGTTATGAGGGATGTATGCGGTCTTTGTGCTCATGGCGGGCGGGGAAGGATACTGACTGGGCATACGGACAACCCTATTGATGTCGGGTTTTTTACTATTGATTATTGTATTATTAAAGCTCCGAAGTAATGTTACTCATGATACTCGCCCATGGTGTGCGTGTGGACGATTTTATTGTAACTGATCCCGTTATACTTTCAATTATAAAATCAACCTTCACTGATCCTGCAACCGTTTGTCACGTTTAGTTTTTTTAAATGGCTCGCTCGTTCAAGTACGTGGTAGGTAACAACATTTTCGTGTTTATGTGCGCTGATGTGCTTTGAACGCTGCCCACCCCCCCCCCCCTCTCTTTTTCTTTTTGCAGGTTACATCGAAATTTCAGTTGAAGTATGGAGGAGACCTAAAAACCGCACCGTGTTCCACGCGAGGAAAATAGGCTAGCTCTGTGAGACGGCACACTATATGTAGTAGCTATCTCTGGGAGCGTGAAAAAAGTTGTATGGTATGAATGTGCGCATGGGCCCTGATTTGTACGGTATGAATGCGTATGTGTGGCGCAAGTCTGGGTCAATAAAAGAATGCTTTTTTGTATGATTGAGGCGTTGATCGAACGGTTAATGGAATAGGAAAATTAAGCCCGAACTTGGTACCTGCATGTTAAAGACGAATCAAAATATAGCACTTTCCTTACTTAGGAACGACTCTCTCTGGAGCTAGCGAATGGGAGAGTGGCCTACACCAGAAACTTGAAGGCTTATTTCAGTACGACGAACCCAACCCCAACCGATATCCCAAATATGCACCCAAAATAATGCGCACCAGTGAGTCAATTTATGTGCTGACTAAATAAGAACAGTTAAGAGTACCCCGGGTTGGGGTTCATCCAAAAATCCCCCTCAGCCCAGATATTAGGGATATTGATATTTTTTAGATTTTACCCCTTCTTCTTCCACCCTCATAGAAAAGTCCGAATTGTACCATCGCACGTCCAACTGACACCCCTCCTTTACCTCAGCTTGGATCACCATTTGCTAGATGTTGGAAGACCCCACCGTGACTATAAGCACGACTGGACTAGTGTCCGACCAATTAAAAAGGAGTAAGTATTTTTGAAGCGAGGTCACCAACAAAAATTGTCTACTATTAGGAAGGAAGGAGAACAAAGAGCTCGACCCCTAAAATGAATTAAAGGGAATACTGAGAATACGCAACATGCATGACAAAGTCCTTTTGCCCAAAGTTGCTCTGTGGTCTGTCTTAGGTTTCCGTACTTGATGTATGTACTGTCGCACCCTATCTGGTATTTGTGTGTACGTAAACTATGAATTTATGTTTTCCCTCAGCTTGTGTTTTATACGTGAAACCAACCCGTACTGTTCTATGTGTGTGTGCACTGAATAGCCTATTATTATACACGTTTTTCTCTCTCTCTCTCTCTTTATGTTGTAGGTGTACTAATAGCCTATTTGGTACACACGGCGCTCTCTCCCTGTGAGGGCTCCCTTGCTCCCTTTTGAATAAATGACGACACTGTACCTCGCCGGTACAGGTATAATTGGCTTTAGACACGACAGTGTTTGAACAAATTGACAGAAACAAAACAATCGTATTTTGCCATATTACTACCTCTCCTTTCTGTAAAATGATGGAACTTAATTGGCTGAGAGAGAAAGGACAGGTAAGACGACTAATGTCCCCTAATCTGACCCTTAAAAGGGAACTATATGTCAGTGGCTTTTGTTTTAGTGCTTTAGTAACACCACCCTCATCATTCGGATTACCACCGCCCATTGCACAAAAGTAGAATGTCCGAAACGTCCCCGTTTTTCCAGAATAGGTCCCAGTTCTGTAACCAGCCGTTCCTGAAAATTTTAAAGACTGTAGCTGATTACCTTGTTTTTAAAGATAAATCGTCTAAAACTGATAAAAGTTAGCCGTTGCTGTCAGAAAAGAAAGAGAAAAAAAAATGCTTAACGTATGTCCTTCCCTGGAAAAAGTAGCTGTAAGATAATAAGCACTTCACACTTTTATGAATTAGCAGACCTTGAAGAAAAATATAGCTCAACAGGATTTGTTATAGAAAAACACAAGTTTCTACTGGAGGAGCCGGTTTGAATTCAATGAACCATGTAATTGTTGGATATCAGACTTCTTGCCACGCTCGCGAATATAACACCAGACAGACATGATGTTTGAAACTAGAAAGATACTTGCAGACCTGCACCACAGCAATGATGCATGAGTTAACAGCATACACCCATGTAAGGATCACTAAGCATCCACCCTATCGTGACCAATAAACGTTTCCCCAACTACTTGGGGTTGGGAGAGAAATGAAAGTGTGTAAACATCTTCCCCTGCCAGTTCTCTAAGACTTGTTTTTTTGTACTCATTTAAAGATAACGTGCGGTCGTCGGAGGAGAGGGGCCGGACGTGACGTACAACCTGGCTGCAGATCGGGGAATATCTATGACCTCGACCAAGGTGGAGCCACAGAGCAAAGAGTTGCGGGACAAGGCACCATTCTCAACGTGGAAAGTGAAGGAAAGAAGGGCTGTCCAGAAGCCCCTGCATGTTGATGAACTCGTGCCGAAAGTCCCAGCCCATTGTGCCCGATTGATGGGCCCACTTGCTTGAAATTTCTGCCCTCCTTGGTCCGTTTCAGCCCTGATCCCACTCCACCCTCTTTTCCCTCGGCCTCCCAAAGCACGCCCCCATCACCCCCTTTTTCCATATGAAGTTTTTGAACTTGACTTAAAGAAGAAACACAGCACAAAAGATAGAATAGGGTTTGTCCCGAAAGAAGAACGGAATACGGGTACCCCGACTAAAGTACCTATGGTAGATTAGTTAGGTAACAGGACAAGCAGGACTGTGGTCCGAGAGCAAAGAGTGGCCACACCCTGCAATGCGAAATCTGAATCCGAGCTGGACGCATAGCTCCACCGCCGGTGCTCAACAGTGCCAACGAAAGAAGAAGAATAATGAGAGCCTACCAGTGATGGCTCGCTGTAATAAGACACTGGAAAGACGAACCCTTTTTTTTTTTAACAATACCACCCCTTGACTGTCACTTGTATTAATTTGAATTCCTCTCCCAACCACTTTGTATTGATTAATCACCCAATTGAGCTTTCGAAACCTTACATCGGTCACTTTCAACTGTGCATGAGTAACTAAGAAAACGTTAACCCTGTATCATGATGATTGTAGAACACCAGTCATACATATGAACATGCTGTCGAGTTTTGATCCCCACGAAGTCCAAACCTCAAGTAATGTACTTAGTAGCTTTTATCCTGCCAGAACATTTTTTGTATGACATCATGTTTGTATTCGAACAAATCTCCTACATCGTCTAAAGTAATGTCCCCTCCTCCAAGGTCTAACGTATGACGCAGCTAATGTGATTTTTTATACACTGTCTCCCCGCCCATCACATTGACTACATATGGTTATGTGCGATTCTGTCTGCATTGATAGCAGAATTATTTCCATCTACCTGTAAATGCATATGGGCTACCAAAGCGAATTGTATAACTAATGTCAGCTTGTACATCCTCACCTATGACATGAACAGAAATGAACTAACTTATGATAAAAACTGGGGACTGTGGAAAATGACAAAAATTAGGTATATATAAGCGGCGTTCATTTATGTTCACCACAGCCACTGTTGAAAATAAAGTGAAAATCGTGAAACAGTGGCCACGCCATCTTGTCCCTTTTAGGCCCCTTCATGTACGAAAGTAGCAGCCATTTTGTGTGCCTTGGCCTCTCTGCCCACTGCCAATAGCCTGCTCGTCTCTCCCCCTCACTCCCTGGCCTCACAAGCATCCCCCGCGCCCTGCCAGCCCCCGGTCTCTCCTGCTTGGGCCATAAATGCACCTCCAGTGCGACCCTGCCTCAGAGCCACATCCCGTGCTGAACCCCCACACTCCTTTCATCTCACCCCTTTTTGATAAACCTCTTCCTCCCTGCCCGATTGTCCGGCCTGATCCCAGGCCATCACCTAGCCCAACAGATGCAGTTTATTGCCCCCTACAGTAGGACCTCGCCTCACATCAAAGGAGCGGGGATTAATCAATGCTTTCGCACCCCGAAGATCCGACTGATCACACACATCCCCGTTCCCAGCGGAATGTCCAGCTGCGCGATAACCACCACATGTTGAGATCGGGGTGGGAACTCTACTGTAGATATGTGTGGGAACGGGCCTGGACCGGGGATTCCGAGGATGTCTTTTCTGTCCTTCAAAGAAACATTACGGATGCAGTGTATGTAATAAAGCCATAAACCTGTGTATAAGAGGCCAGGCCTCAGAGATGCGGTTAGAGCACCTCGAGAAGATACCCTGTTGTCTGATCTGACGTGTTCTGCTCCGTCGGAATAAACTCCTGTTTCCTGCCTTCCTGTATCCAGCGCCTGCCTCTTTGTTTGGTAATCTCGAATGGTATGAGAGGCGGCTAACGCCGGGCAAATACTGAAGGGTTCTTGGTCGAATTCGGCCCTTCCTTTTTTCACAACTTGTGGTGTATGGCCAAGTCTGTCATACAGGCGATTTTCAGCTGAATTCTGGCTTCAAACGGCAGCCAGTTCAGGGATTTTAAGTCAGGGGATATATGCGAATGTTTCCTTGATCCAGTGATAAGTCTCGCTGCAGCGTTCAAGGTGGCTCTTAGGGGTGCGGTTGTTGATAGGGGGAGTCCGCTGAGAGCCACAATTCCGTAGTCTATGCGTGGGATGACTAGGGCTTGTACAGCAGTTTGGAAGTCCTTAGCTGGGAAGAAGGGTTTAAGTTTCCTCAAAGTGTTGATTTGGAAATTAGCTCCTTTATTTGCTTTGCTAATGTGCTGCTGCATGTTGAGATTGGCGTCAAGTGTGATGCCTAAGGATTTCGCGGAGTCCACGATGGTGGGTTGGACATTGAGTACAGTTAGGTGCTTGAGCCAGGTTTGGGTGATGGTGATTTTCGCAGGAGGTGCGATCAGAAGGAACTCAGTTTTCAGAGCGTTTAGTTTGATGTGATTGTTGGCCAACCATGATTGGGTGTTTCTGAGTATGAAGTTCAGAAGTTTGATGTCTTCCGGGGATTGTAGTTTGAGGTAGAGTTGAGTGTCATCGGCGTACATGTGAAAGTGTACATTAGATGCTTGAAGCAAGGTAGTGAGTGGTTCCATGATTAGGTTGAACAATGTGGGGGATAGGGAAGATCCTTGTGGAACGCCTAATGTTACAGGCACAGATGAGGACAACATGTTGTTGATCAGGAACTTCTGAGACTGATTTTATGTAGGAAGGAAGTGAACCATTTGAGAACAGTTCCGGATAAACCCATTCTGGTGTTTAACAGCTCCAGTAGGTTCTCATGTTTGACAGTGTCAAATGCAGAGGAGAGATCAAGTAGGATGAGGAGGCAGGAATCGTTATGATCAAGGATTTGGAGGGCGTCATCAATTATGTGCGTCATAGCCGTTTCCGTACTATGTCTTGCTCGGAAGCCTGATTGATGAGGGTTGAGGAGGTCAAACTGATCAATGTGTTTTGTCAGTTGGAGTTGAACGCATTTTTCCAGCAGATGGGCCAGGGTGTGGATATTGGTGATAGGGCAGTAATTGTTTAGGTCAGCAGGGTCAGCTGTAGGTTTCTTGAGTATAGGCGTGACTTGCCTCACCTTGAGGGAGTCCGGGATGAGCCCTTGTTGCAGGGAACTGTTAATGATTTTAGTCCAGAGTGGGAGGAGCAGGGGGGTGAAGTCTTTTACAGCATTAGCAGGTATGGGTTCTGTGAGGTGATTAGAGGGTTTCAGGGTGCCAAGCAGTTTGTTAATTGCTTCTTCAGAGTAGGTGTCAAAGGACGACCATGCCGCGTTGTTTTTAGGTTGAGTGTTAGTTATGCTGATGGGGCTGGAGTATCGGCTTACATCATTGAGGAGATCACTTCTTATATTATCAGTCTTTAGCTTAAAGAAAGCAGGAAAGTCTTCACAGGATGGTATAACGCTTGTTGTGCTGTTTGATTGTAGAGGTTGTTCCTTGGTTTGAGTTTTGACTAGTTCGAACAGTTTTCTTGGTCGGTTTTTTGCTTGGTCAAGCTGGAGGCTGAAGAAGTCAGATTTCGAGCGCCTGATTTTCCTAAAGTAGGCATTTCTCTTATTCTTAAGAGTTTTAAGGTGCAGTGCTGAGGGGTCTGACCTCCAGGTGCGCTCTGCCATTCGCATGGCACGCCTGTCTTCATTGAGTCTACCATCATACCATGGGTTCGAGTTCTTGGTGGAGACTCTTTTCCGTTGCAGGGGGGCGACTTCATTGATTATTGAGGTCATAGAGTCGAGGTAGAGGTCGGTCAGAGATTGTACGTCAGAGGCGCCCGAAGGGGGAAGGAGGAGACTGCAGGTGTGGGAAGGCAAGGATTTGGGGTTAAGTTTCTTCAGGTCCCTTTTCCAGATCTTGGATTTGGTGGGTTGAGCCGGGTTAAGTTTAACTTTTTCGTTGATGAAGAATGTGATAATGTGGTGGTCTGACCAGTCACTGGGTAGGATTGCTCCCAGTTGGGTAGAGTCCTCTTTGGCGATGATAAGGTCGAGGATAGAGCCTTTGTCATGTGTCGGGCTGTTGCAGATTTGGGTGAGGTCAAGCGCATTAAGGAACGTTTTGAGACTATTCACCACTGCGTCATTATGATCGTTCCAGTGGAGATTGAAGTCACCCATGTAGATTTGAGTGTTCTGCCGTCCGGCATTGGATGAAATCGTGTGCATGAGTTGTTGGGTGAAGGTGAGGTTGTCCCCGGGCGGGTGGTAGATGACATGTAAAGAGCATACAGGTTTGCCCTCGCTGGTGATATCGAGGCAGATGAGTTCACAGGAGGTGAGGGGGGGGAGGTGACTTTAGTAACAGAGAGGTTGCTCTTAAAAATGCATGCGATTCCCCCGCCCGTCTTGCCGGTCCTGTCAAGTCTAATGATGTGGTAGTTGGGGGGGACTAGAATGTCCATTATAGGTGTAGAGGATTCAGTTAGCCAGGTTTCAGTCAGAATGGCTAGGCCAAGGTCCATTGTTATGATGAGATCCGCGATGTCGGAGGAATGTCTAGGGGCCGATCTGCAGTTGAGTAGGATGCATTTGAGTCTGGGGGTGAGAAGAGTGGTCGAGTGTTCTAGAGAGAGGGGGACTTTTCTGAGGTTATTGGGGACGGAACTTCTGTTGCTTTGTGTGGGGGGCCTAAGGGGATTTGAGAGAATCGTGGGTATGGGGAGATGTGTGGTGGTTGAGTGGTTTAGGGGACCTGGGACAAATGAGCGGAGGAGGGTGTGTATGTCGTGGTCCGAAAGGGGATTAAGGGCGCGTCGGGGGCGGTTGGTGTGATTGCGAGCGGGAATAGAGGGCCAATGAGGGGAGTATTGAGTGAAAGAGTCTGTGGGGAGGGTGGGGGACTTGTTGGGCGAGGAAGTGGTGGTGGGTAGGGGGTGTCTGGGGTGCATGAAGAGGAGTTCTTTGATGGTGTGCAGATCTTCTTTGACTTGGAGGAGGGTGGACATAATCATGTCCAGAGTTGGATTGGGGATGGTGTTGGGGATGAGAGCTATGGGCTGGTTGAACAGAGAGCTGGAGTGGGGGTGGAGGGGTGCGCTAGCGTTAGTGCAGGGCTCTGCGGTAATAGTAAGTGGGATGGCATTCGGAAGGTGGGAGAGTTTAGGGGTGCAGGGTGTGGATGAGGTAGGGGGTAGGTTGGTGGCATAGGTGGGGGTGTTGGTGGGAGGCAGCGAAGGTGAGTTGGGGGATGAGTGTAGGCTGGAGATGGTGGGAGTGCAGGTATGGTAGTGGGGGCTGAGAATGGGGGGAGAGAGGAAGAGGGGATAAGGTAATGGAGGTGGTGTGTTCTGAGAAACTAGTTGTACAAAATATTGTACAAAAGAAGGTATAACTATAAATATAAATGAACACTAAGGAAGTCATGGAGGTTTAGTAACTTCTTGCTGCAGAGGTCTAGGGGTAGTAGAGCATTTTGCACTAGCGTCAATGAATAAAATGACTGGAGCCCATAAATCAGAACGCTTGGATGCCAAATGTGATGGATATACAAATGTAGTGTCTAGCCTATGATTATAACAGACCGCATACCACCATGCTTGATATGAAAGCATAGTGAAATCCTTCCAGTTTCTCATTATTTGCTGGAAGGCTACTGTTATCAGGAGGTCAATTATTTTGACGTTAAAATCAGAATGTTCCCAGATGGAAGATAAACTACCTAAAAAAATAGGCAATGTAGAAAAGGGATGAGTGGACTGAAAAATCAAGTTTTGTGGAGTCCATACCTTTTCCCAAAAAGGGCAAAAAAAATTACAAATAAAGAGTAAATGGAGTAAAACTCACTGACTGATTAATACCCAGGCTATGACACTACTAAAGATCGGTGGCAGCTGAACCAGTAGTGGAGTACAGGCCCTTTTTATCTGAATCTCGCTGTGGGCATTGCTTTCATGCAGTCCACATATATCTGATTTGTAAGTTCTAACAGGATCCCCCTCATTCCTGCTTCATATTTTTTATGTGTACATGAGAGTGCCTGAATAAATGTGAGATGGGATAGCCAGGTTGGGGCGCTCCCTCTATATATGAAGCCCTTAAATTGTAGGTTGCTCCATGGGGTTAGTTTTAGTCAGATATATGTCTCCTCCAGTGCTCTCCGTCAGTATCCCCTCTCCCACTGGAATTTATTATGTAACAAAGTGTAGTGTTAAGCTTTCTACACCAATTACTATGAAGAATCATCTGTGATCCGGCTAAACTTAGGCAAGTTGCAGAATTCCAAGGTGTGACCTGAGACAGACAAGACTTGGACACAGACTTTGGAATGGTGGATTGGGCAAAAGGGACACCTCAAATAGAAAGGATTGGGCTCAGGCTCCACCTGACATTGTGTGGTTTGTGCCAAAGATAATCTACTCCGTACTCTCTACCTGGAGTGCAAATGCCCAAACGTAAAAGTTTAAGGTCAGCATAATGTGATGTGGCTAGACGTAAAGAGAAATTTACCCTGCAAAATTGGATCCCTCCACTAAAATTTGAACTTGATTAAACACTTAACAATTCCACAACTGGATATATATGAACCCCAGGTAAGTGCTCACCTTTTGATGCACTGCGTGACCATAAAGACAAAGGACCAGATCAGAGGCAGAATCCATAGCTGTGTTCCGTAAAGGGATTCGGACGCAATCACTGGGACAGCGGAGGCAGGGAGTCTGTGCGGATGAGCCCTGCGGAGAAGGAGGTAGAATGTCTTCTGTGCTGAGAACCAGCGATGCCCGGTCACAGCCTGGTTTCATGTGTGCCTGTTCTGCCATGAAGAGCATAGCACTGCTTAATCTAACGAAGACTGGATCGCTATATGGCTGAACTCAGACTAAAGCTGAAAACCGAAGCAGCCCACCTGATGAAGACAGCTGTACAAGTGCGAGCATGTGATCCAGCAAGAGGCACACCAGGTTGTGGCCTGTTGCTCCTGTGAGCCACAAGACCCAGTTGCAGTGACAATATGCAATCCTATTAAAATCACATCAGATGGGCCCTCAGCATTCTGAGCCCTTTCTTCCTAAAAGCATGAGATCCATATGTTATCCCATGAACTTTAATATTTGTGATATCTCAACATTACTATGAGCCACTGCGACCTGGCCTTCAGCTGTACCAGAGACCCAGCATCCCCAGCACGGTGCGCAGAAAATGTCTCCCGCACAACTCAGTGATTGTTGCTAAGGCGAATGGGGAATTTTCCTGCGGTCCTACGTATCCATGATCACCCAAAGACACACACAGAGCACAATTCTGAGCCATCACAACTACACAGGCAGATCCAACATCACAGACCGGTCCCTCGCCTCTGAAGTACTGGGTACTACCAACTGCAGATCTCCTGCCTCTGCCATGCCAGCAGATACAAATAAACAAACAGAATCCACTCGTTTGGGGTGTATCCTCAGCATTTGTGGAACACCTTCCTTGTTTTTTACGTCCCCTCACACACCAACAGGCCTCTTGGCATCCGCACCACACATAGTCTATCAAGTGCTCCCGCGTATCTGTAGGTCTTAGCTTGCCGTACCCCATAGAGGGGTATGATGACCCCGATGATGAAGCATGACACCAAGGGGCCTGTTGGTGTGTGAGGGGACCTAAAAAACAAGGAAGGTGTTCCACAAATGCTGAGGATACACCCCAAACGAGTGGATTCTGTTTGTTTATTTACATTTGCCTAGGGAGAACGAATCCATTTGCTTTATTTTTCTCTCTCTCCCCCTTTTGTTATTGATAATATGCCAGCAGATACAACAGTGGAGACGAAAAAACACCCCCAAGATGGTCCAAACCATCAGCAGAAACTCTAAGCAAGTCCTAAGAAGCAAGGGGGCTTCCAGTTCCTCTTGCCATTTTACCCTCTGAAGGGAGAAGGATGTCTACTCTATGGTGGACTTACAAAGTGCTTAGTCGGTAAAGGATCATGGCGCTACAAGGCTTATTAATCACAAAGACTGCTGGAGAGGTAGGGAAACTAAAATAAGTACGTTTGAAGTGCTTTCTTACAAGAGATGAAATTGAGATCCGCACGAAGAGAAAGGGGAAGGGTATTCCATACATTGGCTGATGCAAGTGAAAAGGCTTGGTCACCAAATTTGGATAGATGCATTCTGGGAACAGTTAAGAGACAAGAGCCTATGATCATCCCATGCCTATGTTAGAGTTAGGCTCAGAAAAAGTCTTACATACATTAATAAATGGCTCTATGCATAATGTTCATGCCTTTGAATACATTACGGCTTTTCACCTGAAGCGATTGTGGTAAGGAATATCCTGTCCGAAATATTGACGGATCACAATATTGTGACCACAATATCAAGGGACCAAATATCGAACAGGTAAGTACAGATTGGAAGGTAAGGATTTACTATTGTTTACTTTACATCTACGCATCTTAAAGATATATATATATATATATATATATATATATATATATATATACATATACATATATATACACACACAAGGTATATCGAGTTGTAGTTAGATATAGAAAATGTATGCAAACCTTCCTTTCAATATCCGGTTCTTCAATATGCTGGTCACGATATTTAGGGATCGATATTCTCAGTTTACGCCAATAGCAACCAATGCAGCTGAGCAAGTATGGGCGTGAGATGTGTCCTTCTCGATAGTGTGTGATCAACCTAGGGCATGCATTTTATACCAGCTGTAACTGGTTAATCACAGCTTCTGGATTGGCCAGATAAATGTTGACTAGGCTGACATAATATGCAGGTATGATTTAAGAAAACAAGCATCTTAAAAATTTCAAGTGCCAGAAGCAAATTTTTTAAACATGATGTCCTTGGGTTTTAAAATGTTAGCTTCTTAACCAACAAATTACCTAAACTATGACCAGATTTGAGGTTTTAGGGCAGATGCTCATTGTTTCCGGACAAGGATCCAAAGTCATGGGTGGGGACCGAGAAATGCAACAGCAGCCCTTCCCAGATTCAATTCCATGTGGTCGGTGGACATCCACCCAGCAATAATGGATAAGGAATAGGGGTGTGTGAAATTTGATTAGTTTGCTTTTGCATAATTACGGAAAATTACAGCAAAATGTAACATCATTATGCATAGTTACATAAAATGCAAACCGGTCATTTCGAGCAATTTTTTACAGCGAAATGCGTTCTCGCATCAATTTTTGGCGCAAGGATGCATTTAAACAGCATCACGAACAGCCGCCTCTCGTGCTCTGTTTTTCTATGCGTTTGTGGTGACCTTTTTCTGCAAAAGTCATAAAATTACAAAAGTGGTGTAATTGATTAATTTCTGGAATTTCGCGAAAGAAGGCTAACGTAAACGAAACTATGCAAATTACGCCAGAGTAATTTAAATTTTGCCCAGGGCTTACAAAGAATTGGCCTTAGAGTGGGGCAGACACTCCATTACAGGACAGACGCTATGAAATCACCAATCTGCTTGCAGCTTTGTTCCCTGGTCTCAGGGGCGGCTCTAGGCTCATGGAGGCCCTGGACAGGGAGCGTAGGTAGGGGGCCCCAGAAGAGGGGGCCCGGATAGGGCGGAGCACGGACGCCAGTGAAGAGGGGGCGGACGCCAGTGAAGAGGGGGTGGGTCAGGGTGTTTGGAAGTGGAACAGAGCCGGAGGCCGCTAAATCCCTGCCAGGGGACACCACGCAAATATGTATCCATCCTCAGAGGATTATTATATTAAGGATATATTGGAGGGTGGCCCCTGGGGTTTGGTGGCCCTGTGCAGGTGCACAGCTTGCACATGCCTAAGGCCGCCCCTGCTGGTCTGACGCACTGATAAGATGTCACCCACAGGAGGGGCAGGGGGGATCTTTGCCCAAACTGACACAGACTGAAATGTCTTGTACTCCATCACTGCCCGCCAGCCCCAGTTAACGGGCATGCAACATATGTGCACGATTAAGGAAATCTTCTTGTTAATCGATCACATTACTGTCTTTATTGCTCCATATGTTTCCACAGCAGAGAGGAATAAACAGGGCGAGCTCTGAAAGCAAGCTTAGCTCAAATATTTTACAACTACAATATAAACAAATAAAATCATAAGCATATCCATGTGAGAGGACATGCTTTGCTTAACAGCATTCCCTTTATTTATTTTGTATCCACTAGTTTTATTGATTTGGTGTTCATACGCAGGTTGTAAACAAATAATATGGCGCATTTAGAAACCTCCCTTATTTTATTTACTACAGAAAGATACCGACTGATCACATAAAAACAGCCGCGGCCCGTGCAGGTAAGAGTGGTAGGGCTGGGTGGGGGGCGGGTGAAGGATTGCAACAGATGCTGACGAGGGGAAATTAAATAATTAATTCCATTTCCCTCATCGTCGTCTGTCGAATTCCCCCCATACCCGGCCCCACCGCCCTCACCTGCATAGGCCGCGGCTGCATACAAAATGCACAAAATAATTTACCATTTATATCCATCAAATGGGTGTCCTACATACCACAACAGTCCCATTAACATACCTGGTGACCCCCACAACCACTGTAACAATGATGCACCACATTTTCACATCTGTGGAAATGCCATGCCTATAGTGGCCTGTAGGGGGCGCAAAGCTTTATCACAGAAGGTATCTGTGACATTTGGTGCTATTACATGCGCATAAACTCTTGAGGGAGGTAAATGCTAAAATAAGGTTGCATGCCTGCACAGGAAGCCTGGGGTGACATGGAAGCCTAGGTAGACCACCCTGGGTCTACCTAGGGTCTTAACCCCATTATGGGGACAGGTTAGCGCTGGGAGGCTGGGGAGGTAGTCATTGAAGCAACAGCCACACTTGTGTGTATTAATAGATGTACACAATTCAAACGCGACCTTTGGGTGACCTTGAGAGTGCCATCAGGGTGGTCTCAAGGGTTCCCAATAGCGAGGTGCATTCTGGGGCCACATTACAATTCTGAGAGCCCTGAACCCCCTCAAGATTTGTGGAGGTTCAGCAGACAAACACAGAGCCACAGTTTCCTCCACCACTCTGTGTGCATTTGCTAGCACCAAATAATTTTGTTTTTCAGATCAATAATCGATCTCAACCAAATTGGCGCGACCATGAGTGCAGCAAATAGGTAACGATGCAAGATATACTGCATCAAGTGAGCGATGCACGTAAAAAAATGTGGGGTAAGCCACGGCTAGTCCTGAAACACCACCAACAAACTGGGACCGTACCACAAAACTGGTCAACTTGATACAACCAACTAAGAGATCGCGCCCAACTACCAATGCTTATAAATTAATGCACTGATCCAGTTGAGCTGTGACATAAACCAACCACACTACAAAACAACCACATCCTCCCACACAGATTTCTGAGCTACTACTACTTAGCTACTTTTCATCATCATTTTAAAAATATGGCACAAATCTTAGCAAAAATCTTACTACTACAGAAGTTTGGTTGAAATTGAAATTATTTTTTATGGTGAAATCTTCCAAAATTTTGATGAAATTACTGGTAGTATGCGTCTTGCGTAAACTGTTTTCTGATTTTCGCATGAACATAGACTACAAGAGCATGCTAGGCTGAAGTCACGCTAATTGCCAACAAGTGACTGATACAAGAGCAAAATATCTTTCAGTCATAGTTTCACTGTTACAGCGAGACATTTTGTATTGGAACCTGTTTCGGGCTGGGAAAAATTAAGCAAAATTGTGCACCTGTAGAATATCACAGAATCTGTGGGACCTGCTCAAGATTTCGCCCATGTAAAAAATTGATGCATGGAATTATTCCTAACCCAAGCTCTAACCCCAACCATTACCTTAACCCAACCGTTCTCATCATACCAACGGACAGCTCTCCATACCGCCCACACAACATATACAGCGCACACCGGCCCTTACCAAGGAGGCCAGTGCAGCCCTGAGTACCAACCCCACACCTCCGTTTCCTCACCAGGGAACGTGGACCTATGCCCTGAAGAAGTTCATTCCCATGAACGAAACGCGTTGGCTGGCAATTTTTGTAAATAAAGGAGTATTCAAGACTTTACATCACAAGACTCATTGATTATTTGACTACTACTGGTCTCAATACGGAGTGGTACACCGCTCCGAAAAATGTGACTACCTTAACCCGACCCCACTCAAACCATAGCACTAATACTTTGCCTTAACCTAACTATTACCATAACAGTAAGACTTACCTTTGCCCTAACAATGTACATTACTCTAAACCGAACTTTAACTCTAGACCTTATCCTTACACTTTTCCCTTACCATAATGAGTACATTAACCATTAAGGGAACCCTATTCCTTGCACTCCCCTAGCACTGCCTCTACTGTAAACCCTTACCATAACCCCCCAAAAAACTCTTACTCTTCCCATAAACCCACGTCAAACATTAGCATAACCTTTATTTTCACTTTTTATCCTATTCCTAACTTGAACCTTTGTTAAATCTCGCTCACCAGGCAGCTTTTAGCTGTCTCTAGGTAAAAGCCGATTGTGGACCATACCAAAACCTGCAGTAGTCTTAGAACTCACCATTGCTTGATTTTATTTTCACCCTCAGTTCCTTACATTTTACTCAATGGCAGGCCTTCCTCTTCTTGAGTATAGCCTCTTTACCATGCCTTTGATTGGCTGATTTGTATCCTTCCACTGCTAACTTCTTCAGCACTATGTTTTTTTTTTACCTTAGGCATTTGATGAAAGTGCATGTGTTTTCCAGTTCCTTCCCTAGTGTACTTCTCCATGCCAAATACCCTTCAGTCCATGTTTGCCTCTCCCTTATGCGCTGCTATCTCTCATGCACCTTCCCACTGTGCTCCGTGTTGCTCTCTCCCTTGTGTGCTATTTTTCTTTCCTTCATCCCTTGTCCCTATAGCATCCTCCCCAGCCCGGGCACATCTAAATATTCATGCCACACATGGACCTTGGCATTACACGTCTTTATTCCTCAGCGTGTAACCTTAATCTGAACATTCTACAGCGCGAATCCTAACCCCACACACAAGCACTTACAGCCATGTTCTACGGAGTCCATCAGCGACCAAAAGGGACCCATCATCTCCAACTCACAAGACACTACACTCCCAAAATCCAGCCTTATTTTTATTTGGTCCCTCCCACTTTCCATTGCTTCATCCACTTACTCCCCTGTTGCTTGCCTATCTCTAGCTGCCATATGAACTTATATTTTTACTTTTTTGTTTAACAATTCTTGGAAGGCTCAGCAGCTGCCTTTTGTCGCCGGGTTATTCTGCTAGCTCAAAAGTGTGTGAGGGCATTTTAAATGGATTTTATTTTAAAGTACTGCAGCTCGTGGCATCCACTCTTCTTGGATCAATAATAAAAAAAATGTAAATGACTCCTGCATCATTCAGAGGCATGTGCATGCGTGACATATACATAATCACACATGCATGCCCCTACTAAATGAGCCAGGCACCAGTATCATCATGACAAGTTATTACACTTATGCGCTACTTTTTTTTTTTTTTTGCTGATGCTGCACAGCATTGTCAAAAATGATTTTTGATTCTCACCAATACTGTACTGTACAGCATCACCAAAAAGCATTGGCAAACCCAATATGTTCTAATAGCAAAACCTATTGGCTTTGCTTGTGCTCGTTTATTAATGCTACATTCCTTCTTCAAGATTTCAAAAATTTACATTGCCTTAATATTTTTCATAATTTTTCATTGCTATCTTTAATTACTAAGGCAGTGCTTCATTTTTTTTATATGTGGTTATAGCATTTCTCTGTCATACTGATTTCATTTTACTCACCCTTATCTAATGTCAATCGCCTCCCCATAAAGACACACTTCTTGTCAAAAGGGATGTGTCAATATGATGAAGGCCATAATAAAGGACAAACTTGAAACCCATAATCAAGAATCCATAGCTATATTTTTTTTGTGATTTAACTTCAGGTTAACCACAAATAAGAAACAATAATCAAAAATACTGTCATGTCAAAGATTTGGAATCAAACCTAACCCAAACCCTGGCATTAACTCTATCTGTGACCATAACGCTGACGCCAACCCTAACCTAAACACTATGGGGCAGATTTATGAAGGCCTTGCGCCGCCGGTGCGTCATTTTTAACATGGGAAAAAGTGACGCACCGGCGGCGCAAGGCCTTCATAAATCTGCCCCTATATCTTTTCTTAATCTGAACCCTAACTTTAGTCCTCACCATGCTCCCCTTCCTTTACCACCATTGTGCCTGGGAGACATTTTTATTACGCTGGAGTAATCGGAGTAATTTTGGTGATTCTGTGCTTCTCTTGGGCGTGGAATTATGGATAATAACACAATTACATAGCACTAAAGGCACAAAAATGTGTGGGAATGTTTAGGGCATAAGAGTACCTACTCAAAGTGTATATCAAAACTATAACTCTTCCAAGTCCACTGATTAAATTAACAATAACCTACAACATTCACTACTTCATTAATTTGTCGTCAAATATTTAATCAAAATAATCGAAAAATACGCAGAACAACCAAAATGTCTTAAAAAAACATGGTTCAAGTGATGATCACAACAAAAACAAAAAGACCCAACTACATCCATCCTAGTAAAAAAAAAGCTAGTTTGAAGGTTAAAAACAATGCGCCTGTTGAGTACCTACAATACAAACGTCAAGGAGGGAGTCCATACTATGTACTCCTTTTGTAGCCAACAACTATAAGCACTTAAAAGCATTGATGTACATCATCAGATTGCCTTTGCTTCTAGCTGGATCAATGGTAAGCTAGCTAGCTGTCTTCAACCCGTTTACCGCGGCGGAATGTCCACGCAGTGTGGGCGTTCTACTGAGTGGGCGGGGCTGCGTCGGCCAGCGGCCGTGCGCAGCACCCAAAAAAAGGTAGTGCTTGCGTCGGCCAACGGAACGGGTTAATTGGGCTTTTCACCTCATATTTAGTTGCCGGGTCTGGTGGCTCAGTGGACTAATGCAACCACTGCAGGGGCCTGTGTTTGACCTCAAGGTCACAGGTTCAAATCCCGGCAGGTCCACTCAGCTTTTCATCCATCCAAGGTTGATAAAATGAGTACCATTGAGTTGGGTAACAATAAACATCTGTTATTCAGCGCCAAGATACCCCGTTAGGGGTGAACGCGCGCTTCACAAAATCCCATCTTATGTTAAAATCCAAGCTTTTGCACAAAGGATATTTCCTTATGTTGTCAGCTTTGCTGCAATCTACAGTTTTGATTTTGTAGTGGGTCGGAACAGCTAATTCATCTGCTTTTAAATATTCTACATGTATTTAAATACTAGGAGAGTGTGAATCTGTTCATGTAGTGATGTTTCTGCCTGAGGAATGATAGGAATGTCTTGAAGAAATGTTGTTCTTTTGATAGAAGGTTGAATATGCAATATACGATTTATTATGTACATTTAAACCTAGCCAAACATCAAGTTGGTCAGGGATGATTTACTGATCTCTCAACTACAGTTGATTCTTGTTGATGTTTGTAATGATTTAAACATTTTTTATATCAAGAAGTAGGTTGGGTATGCAATAGCCAACCTATTTTGTTGATTGAAATTTAAATACTATTTATTGATTGGATTGTAGAATGATGAATCGTGATTGGTCCAAATAATTGATCACTTTTCCAATCAGATTGTGACTTAATGTATGCCAATGGATTAAATCACAACAATGAAGGGAATGATATTCATGTGGTGATTTGTGTTTTTAGCATATGCTTAAATAAATATATATTTCTTCTCTCATTCGAGCCCTTTGAGTAGGTTTAGTGATTGAAGACTTAATTAACAAATCTTCTGTAAAACGTAAGATCCTGCTGTACGTACGTTTACGCGTTTAACTGCCTACTATTGTTGCCCACAGTATGGTCCACCGAAAAGTACATTGACGCTTTTAACTACCTACTATAGCTCGCCACACAAGGAGTAAAGATTATGCACTCCTCCCTTATCATTTGGATTGTGGGTACTCAACAGGGACCTTGTTTCTAACTGAGAGGGCATATTAGCAACAAATAGCGATAATTATCGCTAGATGTGCTTAGCACATTTTTTTTTTATCGCCAGCTATCGTCGGATATTATCGCAGAGGTAACTTGCTATTAGCAACATTTATCTCCAAAGAGATAAAATATCGCGGCTCAATGCGTGAATATTGCTGGAAATCCAGCGATATTCAGGCATCATCGCTAATGGGGACTTAACCTGTATATCCAACTCACTTTGGATATACAGGTTAAGAAGTGGTCTGAGTAGGCGTTGGGTTTTGGCGATAATCGCGCTTAGCGTAAGTTTTTTTATCGCTTCACCTGCCTTGTTAATAGGCGATAGCTGTGTTAGCGATTGCTTTCAGTCGCTAACAGGTTGGGTACACCCACTTTGCATGTCATTAGCGATAAATATCGCTGACATGCAAAGCAGGCCCCAAAACTGTATCTATCGCCTACAAGCTGTCGCTAACTGCTGTTAGCGACAGCTTGCTAATAGGGCGATAAAAATATTGCTGCTTTCGCGGGAAAAAGTCCCGCTAAATCTGCGATATCGCCCTTTCTAATATGCCCCTGAGAAACTAGAATGGTGTAGTTGGGGGCTTTTTGTTTTTGTTCAGATCATCACTTGAATTATGTGCTCTTCTTTGTGACTTTTTGGTTGAAATATCATTGTTCTGTGTTTTTCTGGATACTGTGATTATTTGATGATAAAATAATAAATAGTGAATTTTGTAATGTGTTTGATTATTGTTAATTTAATCGGTTTAGTCGTGGGAGAGTTGCTGTTTTATTAATAACGTGAATACACATGCTTGTGTAATTCAGAGTAATTTTGGGGGGAAAATCGTACGGCGGAGCACATTTTGTGAGGTTGCTGGCATTTCTGTTTATGTGTTATTGCATATAGCGATATTTCTTGGCGCAAACTGAATTCTCACAGTCATTTTGGATGTGACAGGGCATTGTTTGCACTTAGAGAATAGTGCTAAATGAAGAATTACTTTGTTGTGTGATTCTGCGTAATCTTGCACAATCTTTAGGTAAATTCGCAAGATTACGCTAAATGGAACTATGCAAATTACACCTGCCCCTAACCATAACCAAATCGCTATTCTTAAAGCGGGCCTTAATCCTTAATTTTACCCTTCTTCTATCATAATACCTAATGTTAACCAGCACCTTATTTAAAACATTAACCTATAATCTTTACCTCAACCCACTTTGAACCCCAATCATGACTTTCATTTTAGTTTTTACCATACCCTTATTTTTATCAGCATCCCTTTGTAGTTAATGTTGCATAGATCTTTCAAAGTTTCAAAAATGTACACCCCCTTAATATTCTTTATTTCTTCAGTTATTCATCAGTTTTATCATGGCTTTTCTTTCATTTCCAAAGCTATTTCTTTATTATGGTTTCTTCAGCTTCACTTCATGCCGTAGAAAGGGTGTTTGAAATTCTGCTTGAAAATTACACCATTTTGGTTACCTTTTAGGGCTTTTGAGTGCATTAACTTTTTTCAAACAGAACTGCTTATTGCATCACTTTAGCTACAGCTTTTATAATGTGATGGAATTGTTATTACAGGGTGATTTACAGTTACCGATGAGAAGCTAGAGGCGGGGGTGGGAGAGACGGATAACATACAAAGTATTTGCTGTGAACTTAAGTGTGCCTTAAATGTGCTATTACATTATAACATGGCATCAGGAGAAGCACATATTTAAATTGGCTTTGGCTGACTTTGTCACCTAGACAAAAAAGTTTGACTGCAACGCTAGCAAGCAGTCTTTGGTTATACCTAGTGAAGATTGTGACTACCTTTGGGTGTATAAAATGTCCATGGACTCACCAGGAGGAGGAATACAGCATTTTTGTAATTAAGGTTTTTGTTGCAAATACACAATAAATGTTGATAATGAAATGCACTTCTTTCTATATGTGTGGAATGTAATTTACAAGGAATAGGCCAATTGGGTAGCATTCCATCACTTAAGTTAGAAAATGCCCCCTAATGAGTAGTGATACTAACGTTGAAATAGTTTAGAGTTTGAAGGATCAGGGTAGGCCTGGGCTGTAAATTCCGTTCAGCTCAGGGAATTTGCGAAATTTGGGTAATTTCGCGTTCCCCTGAGAACGCGCAATTACCAAAAATACCGCTATCTGCTGCTTCGTGGAATTTTTTGCTTGTTTGTACTTTCAAAATGTGTAGTCGCATGATATTTCTTCCCGAGTACGCAAACAGCGTTCGCGAACAGGAAAAAAGTATTGCAAACGGGCAGAACAAGCAATTCCGCGTGTTCGGGGAACTTTTGCTTGCTCGCAGAGTGTTTTTTACCTTTTCGCGGAGCTTTGCGTAGCGTGACTACGCAAATTTCACCCACCCCTAGATCAGGGGAAATGTTTTGTTTGTCGACTTGTATAGCCCATGATCCATTAGCGCGCTATTGTATGGTTCTCCCTCGTATATACTTTTTCTTGTTGTAACCTCTGCAGAAGCCAAACAAAAAGCTTGGGAGAACAGGGGTCTAATGCAGGGGGCTTCTGGGGACAAGGATTCTGAGGATAGTTTAGGGATGGCTGATCACTCAAACAAAGATGCATCAATTTACCACACTAGACTGCAATGGTCCTGCTTGGATTTGTGCTGTAGGGTGAATCAACTAATGTGAACCAAAGGGGCCAGAGATGCAGCAGAGACGCAAGGGGCTCAACAGAACAGCCTTTCCCCTTTGCTCTTCAAATTTACCCTAATGCCTTTCGCCTTCCTAGTTTCTTCAAAGAACCGCTGGGCCTCATAGCTATTTTCATAACATCTGTCGGTTAAACATGATGAACCCTTGTCCTTATTCCCAAGCACTGTAGTAATCTTTTTTAATCAGTTATCCTTCTTTTTATGACTGGATCAGAACAGAGGAAAAGCTTATCTACCACCTTGTTCACTTTCTAGTTCTCGTACAAGGACAGTGCTTTCTACCTTTTAATACTAAGGGGTTGATTACAATGTAGTTGGGAAAGTTTTCCGAACGACTGATTACGATGTTCGGAAAGCGTTCTGACTTTCCAACTCAGTTCCGAATATGAACCAGACGGCATTCAAAAATTTCAAGTTGTTCAGAGCCGAATCGTATGTCTATGGGCTGTGTTTCCGAACCACTCGGAAACCTTCTGAACGAGGTATTACGATGTCAGATTCGTACAGCCTATCCAACTTCGTTGTTCTGACTCGGATCAGTGGTCAGAATATGACTTTGGGGGCCTGTAGCAGGCCCCCCTTCACCCGGGGCCTTCCGAATCGGACCCGTGGGTGTACCTATGGATCCCCTCTAACCAACCATGCACGGTATAGCAGGCACAAAGGGGTGCCCGCCACCAGGTGCACGATTTTATCGAGCCACCCTTTTCTTCAATGAGAGCCTGTGTATTCGGTCGGAACACGGGCTCCCATTAAAGTCAATGGGAGTCCGACCGAATGGCATCCCTGGATCCAATTCGATCATAAACCATTCCGAGACTGATACGGTTGGAATGCTTTCCGAACGCCATCGTAATCGACCCCTAAGTCTTATGTTTCACAGATCCAGCGGCGGCCACTCTGCAATGGCATTGATCCACTGGCTCCGGGCTAGCAGCTGAAAAATAAAAATATTTAATTTTCATTATATTTTTCAGCTGTTGGCTGAACCAGCGTGTGCAGGGAAGGGTGGAGCTGGGCCATGGAAGGGGGGGGGAGGAGGAGTGGTAGGTGCACTTTTAAGTGCAGACGTCAGTTTGGCCGGCCATTGCACTAAGGTTTCTCTAACCCAGCTGTAGTGCACAGCTGGATTGGAGAAACAGCACAGATTCCCTGTGCCTGAGCGAGCGTTAATTCAGCCTTCTCAGGCCAATCCCCACATTGCCCTCATGCTTCAGAGCAGTGTGGAGATTGGATTGGGAGTCCTAGATGTTGTTCCAGGGACTGCTGGGACCAGGAACTGGATGCAGAGGCGAGCGAGGTGCCCGGCGGCACCAGGTAAGTATTTTTTTTTTATTATTAACCCCACATGCCGCACGTTTCCCAGTCGACAACACTGCGCCCCCTCTACCCGCCCACCACTCTTTATCTTTGTCGGCCGCACCTGCACAGATCAAGAGATTGTCCCAGCTGGTACTGATGCTGTCAATTGGCTGAGATTAGAATGCAGATAGGTGCAGCCCACAGCACGTGCCCTGAACCTTCTGACCCTCACTCCACCCCACATCCACATGCAGCAGGTAAATACCTTCAAATAACAAAGAAACTGTCAGAGGGTATGTTTTACCAATCACTTACATTTATAGCCTCTGGCTTCACAGTGAAGAAATAAAGGCAAAGGCAGTGGTTAATTTGTAAAAAAAAATACGCGCCAGGGCTCCCGTCAGGAGGCAGCTTGCACCAGCCCAAAACTGGACATAAATACAGACCATGAAAGTGGGGAGAGGATGTGGCGTAAGGGCCAGAGTTGCCCACTTCGGAGCTGGGGAACCAGGTCCGAGTCTCGGCGTCGGCTCAACATCCTGTGATTCTAGATAAACCACTTAATCTCTCCGTGTCTACCATAAATTAATGTGTCCTTATCTGGTGC
Organism: Lissotriton helveticus; assembly: GCF_964261635.1. Lineage (NCBI taxonomy): Eukaryota > Metazoa > Chordata > Amphibia > Caudata > Salamandridae > Lissotriton > Lissotriton helveticus. The sequence goes on along the minus strand of NC_136072.1, from coordinate 53,048,154 downwards.
TCATGAAAAGCGCCGTGGTGATGGGTGAAATCTCCCACATTTTGCCTTCCATGCACTCATCCTCGTGAGGGATGGCGTCCTTTCTGACTCGACCAATCTGTTGCAACTCAAAAACCTTCAGCAACTTTTCCTTCATTTTATTAGGGACTTGAAAATGTGAAGCTCAAAGAGAATATTTAACAACACTTAAACTCATGACGCTCTCTGCTTCTCACAAAGGAGTTTGCACATTTACACTTTCAGCTTCATTGCAAAAAAGACAAACTTAGAAACTTTGTAACTTCCTAATGCTTCCAGAAAAAATCCCACAAAAGAAGTATTTGTATCAGAGTTTCGCGTGAAAAAAAGAACAGTGGGGCAGATTTACAATAACTGCCGCATCCCTGCATATCATCAGGGATGTGCCAGTTATTGTGCGTCACGGCTCCGCCACCATGGATGCTCCGCATTTACAATGCGGCTCACCATGGGGCAAAAATGGACAGATGCGTGACGCATCTGCTGCCGTACAGGTGGCGCATTGCTGGAGTTGCGTCTAAAGCGCGACGCAGCTCCAGCAAGGCTCAGGGGTGCCCTATCTTTAAAATGTTGCGTCAATCCTTACGCCTGCTTCCAGCAGGTGCAGGGTTTTGATGCAGCATGGCCTTAAAAGTGTCTGAGTGAAATCTTGTAGATTTCACTCAGCCACTTTTAGGAGGCATTCCTGCGCCGGAACGCCCCCCCCCCCCCTTCGCAGGAACGCCTCCTTCTGGCGCAGGGCATCTGGGAGCGGCATCACGTTGTAAGTACCCCGCACCATGGCGCTGGCTTTGCGCCACCGCTGCGTCACAAAAGTGACACAATGGTGGCGTAAAAGAGACGCAAAGGGCTTGTAAATCTGCCCCAGTACGTTTAGCTGGGGTTTTCATGACAAAATATGCTGGTCTACAGTGCTTTGCCTCACTAACTTTGTTTTAAACCCCACCATCTTCCAGAAGGAAAGGTTTTAACAAACATTGCACATAATAAGCAAATGCCAACTTTGTGCATTTCCACACTCCACATTTTCATGCTTCCAGTTGTTAATGAAGTGTGGGAATTTAGCACCATTTAAAAAGTAACAAAATATTTCCATTTTCAAACAAGTAATACCTTCCACTTCATAGTCATTTATAATGCCCGCTTTCATTTTTTTTCCAGTGCTATCATTATGGTTTTACATTATTGGCAGTGCTTTTGTCTGGACACCGTGTACTTGTTTTTCAGGATAAATGACTTCACAGCCTGCTCTTATTGTTGTATTAATCATCATGTCTAGGCCAGCTTGTTTCTTATTGTCTCTTTTCGTCTCATCTCTCTAGCACAAAATTGTCATGACAACCTTTCTTATTGACTTAAAAATCATATCAGAAAGGTCATTGCAGTTAAGTCAATGCTAATTCTGCATTTTGTCCTACTATTTTCATAATTTCTGTCTTTCTTGTTTAGGTTGGTTATGTTGTTTTAAGTGGAAATGTTTTACTGGAAAACTCAGGACTACAACTACCAGCATGCTAAGGGAAACCTTGAATACGAGATCAGCTGTTCATGAATGGACTGGGAAAATTAAGAACTACCACGGTTCAAAAGGAAGTATGACCTTCAGATATAACCTTAATAGAGACAGTTACTGCTGTCCTCACTTGCTTCCCTAGGCTAGAAGATGACTCAACCAATTGTCTACTTTTAGCTAGCCCATCTATGTAGCCGGGCATGGTGCCTCACAGAAGTAATTCACCCAAGCCTTTCCACTCAGACTTTCATCTATAAGGCTGATAAAATGAGTGTCACTAAGTTGGGTGGCAATAAACATTTATTAGCAGAAGAATATTTTAACCTCTTCCGTGCTCATGACGGCTCCCGGCCGTCATGAGTCACGGTGGGTGTGTGCTCATGACGGCCGGGAGCCGTCAGAACGTTGCCACCCACCCACGCGTGTTAATTCCCCTGCAAGAGAATTAATCAGTGGGCGGAGTTCTGACGGCTCCTGGCCGTCATGAGCACACGCCCACCGTGATTGGCAGGGAGCTGTCATGAGCACCGCAGCGCCATGCCCACCCCCTAGCCCCCCACACCGCGGTGGAATTCGTGCCGCAGCGAAGGGGTTACGGGGAGAGTGTGAGGTTTGCAAATACATGCTATGATGTCATGCCTGCTTTTTGCCTCCCACCCGAGGGCAGGGGAGATGTGGCAAAACAGGAATTGTAAACTCACATCCATGCATTTAAGTACCAAACAGTTGCCAATATCCTGTCTCACAATTTATTTTTGGGTATACTTGAGAGAAACTTTGGGACTGAGTGGGCTATCACTGGCCTAAATTCTACACCAGTGGGACAGATGTTATAGTCTCCGGTGAGAGCGAGGACCCGTGGGGCCCACTCATCTGCCCCAGGGGAAATGGAAACTATCCTACATCGATGCAGTAGTGAAGAGCCCTCGTGTTAATGTGGTCACCAACCTATCTTCCAGGCCTCAGATCGCGGATGTTTAGCGATCTTGATTTTTTCACCTAAAACCTTTGCATAAACCACTACCTTGTATGAATAAAATTTAGGGCATATTTACAAGCCCCAACTGTCACCGGAGAGTCACTTTTTTTGATGCTCCTGCTAACGCGGGATTTCTGGTTACTAATTATCTTGCCAAATCCCTTCTTCCTGTCGACTGAATCGTTGGTACCTGTCTTGAGTAAAAGGTAATCTCGAGGTAAACAATCAATTTAAGAACTTACACCACTCTAAATGACCACTGACCAAAATTAAGTTTTAAAGATTTAATATAAAGTCAAAGATAACTGAAGATACAAACTTCTCAAGATGAGATTTAAAAGGTATATCGGAATCACTATGAACATGAACTTCTTGAATAGTCTGAGTCTGAAGAACAAAATAATAAGTACAAGTTCGAATACCATCAGGGTTGCTAAAATGGATACAAGTTGCAACCTCAAAGTCATTACAGAAAAGAAAATCAAAGTTAGTCTGTCCCTACACTATACTAAATGACATCCCTACTTAACAAGATCTTAACCCTCTAGGTGTCAGCCGTGGTGACTTCCTAAGAAGATCACGCACTTCTCTTTGTCTCTTCTCTGATAATGGGTCTCTCCTGATCAGCCTATCTGCCTACCCATCCGCTTCCTTAGGCTCCCAAAATCATCTGCTCTCCTCTCCTCCCGGGTCACTTTCCCTAATACCAAATCACATTTCCAATAGAAACGCCCCTTGGGACGCCCCTCACGTGGTACGTCTTTCCGCGGCAAACTCCATGATGGTACTCTTGAAGACCCTCGTTAAAGTTGACCTTGGTTCCCAGGCTTCTTCTTCCGTGCGCTGATACCCCCTGAAATTCCTGGAAACTCCTACAGGCCTGCGCAAGGCGCCACTGAACAAAGTCCCTTTCATTCGAGCTGATTAGGACCCTCGCACCTGCATACAGCTCGTCCTACAGTGGGCCTCAAATTCCAGACTTCACCATATCTTAGGCCATAAAACACTCTCTGAGCTTCATACTGGACACCTCACGACCTCTCCTCTAACGAGCACATGACTATTTAAACTACATGACATTATCGGCTCTGGCCTACTTGATTTACATGCAGCAGGTTCCTGCACTCTTAAAACGTTGACTTGATTTAAACAGCAAACATTCTTAACTAGCATACGTTTCTAAAATAACACATCTATAAAGCATATACTTTTAACCCTAAGTTCAATAGTACATTTTGAAAGAACCATGTCAACCTTGTCTCACATTATTTTAGCAGCACGTTTAGATTTGCTTGTGAATTGCCATGAGGCCTACACAAAATACCGGGTTTTAAAGTTACATTCAACTCTTACATTATTCCTTTAACATGAGAACATGAGGTTTTCATATTCATCCCAAACATTTCTACATTAGTCTCACACAGTTATGATTATCGTTACTCTACTTAAACATTCTATGCATTTCACCACTGAATATAAGACACTCTGTGTATTTCACTTCTAAATATAAACACTCTGGTGCAAAGTACATGTGAACTAACTACGTGCTTGTAAATATGGCGTACTTATACATTTTTTCCAAACTTGTGCTCTCTCAGTCCCCCCTTTGATGACCTTCAGGGGTCATCATCACCATGACACAAAAATGTAGAACCTTTAAAGTGAAGTCAGGACAGTACCACTTCTTTTCATACTCTCTAATGCTTTCAGACTCTTATATTGGGTGTCCTGCATCGCTGTCAACTCTTCTTCCTGTTTCTTCATAGCTCTCTGTAACCTATTTGCTCTATACCATTGGTACAAACGCACCAATCCCCACAAAGTGATTACACAAATCACTACTATGATGATGGGTTTCAATATGTACCAAACGATACCCTTTCCTAAGTTGGCAAACCAACTTCCAACTTTACCCATTCCATGGCCTACTTTTTCCCACACATTTACCTTTGCCAGGTCCTCTATTTCGTAGTGTATAGCAGTGATGTTTTGTATATACTTCTCTAGAGGCTTTGAATTGTCTGGAATGTAAGTACAACATTCCTGTACCTTCAAGGCCCTACAGACTCCTCCCTCTTTTGCTAACAGAACATCTAAAGCAAGTCGGTTCTGAAGAACCATTGCCCTAATCGATTGCATCTCCCCCTCTATCAGCATCAAGGATCTCGCAGTACTGGCAGACAGTCTATCTACGACTGTAGCTAACCTCCTGATCTTAATGTCATTCATTATCAATCCTAAGAAAGGGAATGCAGCACCTATTACATCTCCGATTACTTCTGCTGCACCCAGTCCTCGCTTCCATCTAGTTGATATTTCTTTCTTAGGCGTGTCTAAATTCTCAACATGATATATTTTAGGGAAGACAACAGCCAGATAGCATGATCCGTACCAATTATCTGGTAACTTCACATAGGCATATCTTCCACATACAAAATATACATTTGGTATTGCTTGCATCCCTTTCATGAAGTTCTTAGAGTAGTACTCCAATTGAAAAGCATGTTCGCAATTGACTTGTCCTACATAAACGTTTTCATAGTAGGAGTAACTCCTGTGAATGCACAGTTTCCCCCGTTTCTCCTTATCCAAAGCAATTGGACCAATACTACCTTTTCGTTGTTGTGCCCTTTCTTCCTTGGTCCAATCTGTTTCTCCTTGTCCTGATGCCTTCAATGCCTTCTGCTTTCTGTATCTAGTATCTACCTGAGCTATAAACTTTTTCTCAACTTCTGATATTTGACAAGTCAGATTGTTGTTTCGAGCATGTGAAGTATCTAACGTTCTCCATGGAATAAACCATTTGTGTAACCTGTCTTCGCTTTTGTAGTAGTCCCATTTATTCAAATGCTTGAAATTCGGAACCTCTGGCAATGTCGAGTCGAAATTCGAGAAGTAATACTCAAATCCGTCTCGTCCATAAAACATACTTAACAATAAACTGCACGTTATTCCATATGTCAACGGGAGATGATGGTATTTGATACCCTCCTCCACCGAAATTGGTAACTGCATACATACATAGCAGTCCTTTACCTCCATGGCATCAACATATTCATAAAGCAACTTAGCATAAGCATTTGACTTGTAATTCCCCTGTGATTCATCCATGTGTAACCTTTTTACTTCTGCATCTAACAACGCTTTGTCTTTCTCATTGATGTTTCCCTTCTCCTTAACTGTGGTAGTTCTCGGTGTTGACACTCCCCTATCCTCCTTAACTGTGGTTCCATCCCCTTCGTGTCCCGCTAGGAATGAAACAGTTACCACTAAAATTATAAGAGAAACCACTACTCCTAAAAATGTAACAGCTATACATTTTGCCCTGCGGTTCGGGTTGCCAGCCTCCATGTTCTCAAACAGTGTAGTTTTCGACTATCTTCCAGCATTCACTTCCTCTTCTTTTCAAACAAAGTCTTTCTCTCTTGCAATGTCTTTCTTGAAACACTTGGAAGCTTGACAATTTGTTTCCGCAAAACAGTTCAAAGTCCAGTAGAAAATAGACAACCCTAGCCCTTCTCCATCCACTAAAATGAAACCCCTATCACTTTTCTTCTTCCACTCGGCGCTAGGTTATCCTGCAACAAGTTTACAATTTATTTTCAAAAGTCTTATTTTCGTCTGAAGTTAGGTATGACTCAAGGAGTGACACTACTTCTTCATAAACGTCCATCCGAAGTATCATTCCCTCAGGTTCTGGACAGTTCGTACCACACCATGGAAAGTCAACCTTTTCTAGGATTATTCTCCTTATTTCGCTCAAGACAAGTGGACGGACGAAATTGAGAGTTAGCGTTTTCTCAATTTCTAATCCTGGTACTATCAGTTCTATATCCACAGTTACAAAGGGGTCCGTTCTAATCAAGATCACTTTCTTCACTTTTCCAGATCTGCACCCCTTTGAAGACATTCGTAGTATGGTTTTAGTCCACAACAATAAGCACTCCTAGCAATTCTACTACTCGTTCAAGCATTTCCAAACGAAGAAGAGTTCCCTCCAATATTGGATATCGTGAACAGCAAACTGGAAACTCAACTGTCTCTAAAAGCAATTTTCTTATTCCACTCAGGAGAGCAGGATGAACGATGTTGAGTGTCAGCAACCTTTCGGTCTCCGCTCCTGGCAGTAGAAACTTTATTTGCACTGTGATGATCGGGTCAGTTCTGATCAGTTCCACTTCCCTGATCCTCCCTGTTCTGTGTCTCCCAGACATCTGCAACAAGGTAGGTCCAGTCGGGAGTAGAGTATCTTCTGCTAGGCACTCGCACTCTACTTGATCTTCTAAGACCCTCCTCGGCTTGATCCTGGATATCTTCTTCTGGATCTGAGTCTTCGGATATAGGAGTAAGCGTTTCTTCCTGGGCCGACCTCAAACTTAGCCTTCTTCTTCTTGTTGGCCAAGTGGCAGCTCCAAGCCTTATTCTCCTATTCCTTGTCCTCCCACTTGGTTCTTGATCGCTCCGATACGGATCTGAGTCTGAGTCGTATTCACTTCTGCTCTCTCCTTCAGTTGCGTCTTCTGTCTCACTGCCGTCCTGCCTTCGCTCTTCTTCTGAATCCGATGCGTTCCCAACTTCTTCCGACACCTCCTCAGCTGCCTCAATCCCTTCTTGCGACTCTTCTTCCACTTCCGGGCTTTCGTCTGGGATGGGAGCTGTTCCTTCTAGAGGTGCTGGAACTCTTCTAGTATGGGATGCATGGATCCAATTTGGCAGCCCCCCGCACTTCACCGCGGTGTTCGTGATCAGGATTACCTGAAAGGGCCCACGCCAGCGAACATCTAGGCAGTTCTTCCGGACGTGTTTTTTAACCAGGACCCAGTCCCCTGGGTTCAGGTCATGACACAGGTTCCTCGCTGTTGGAACTTCAGCCGCATGCACCTGAAGGGACACAGAATGGATGGCGTCAGACAGTCCTTTACAATAATCCAAGATCAGATCATCTGTAATATTCAATAGAGCAGTAGTTGGAACTGTAGGAAGTCTCATGGCCCTCCCCATCAGGATCTCGTGGGGAGAAAGACCTGTCCTCCTATCAGGCGTGCTGCGCATGCTCATGAGCACCAATGGAAGAGCATCTGGCCAACTCAAAGATGTGGATGCCACTACTTTAGCCAATCTATTCTTCAAAGTGCCATTCACTTGTTCCACAATTCCTGAAGCTTCTGGTCGATAACTACAATGCAGCTTTTGATCGATATTCAGTGTGGAGCACAACATCTTCACTATTTCGCTGTTAAAATGTTTTCCTCTGTCCGATTCCAAAGAGGCAGGCACCCCGAAGCGCGGTATCAACTCCCTGAGCAACAATTTAGCCACTGTGAGAGTATCGCACCTACGTGTAGGGTACGCTTCAACCCATCTGGAAAATACGCATACAATCACCAACACATACCGAAGGCGATTGACTCTTGGCATTTCGATGAAATCTAGTTGCATTCTATTGAAAGGCCCCCCTGACCTCCCAATGTGACTCAGTGTGACTGGTGTTCGTTTGCCTACGTTCAGTTGTTGGCAGGTAACATATCGCTTACATACTGATTCTGCTGCTATTCTGAATTTCGGGCAATACCAAGTTTGCCTAAAAACTCTCATCATAGCATCCCTTCCTAGATGTACTGGACCATGTATTTCTCTCGCCATGGGATTAGCTAATTCTTCAGGTAACACAGCTCTCCCATCTGCTGAAACCCAAAAATCCATTTCACTTCGCACACAGCCTGCTATTTCCCGTGCCTTTTTCTCTGTTTCAGGTGCGTTCTCCTGCATTATCCTTAAATCCTCCCAAGTGTCTACAGTTTCTAACATCATACTTAATTCAGTCTTTTCTTCTGCACCTTCTATTTCCACCTTTGAGAAAGAATAACTTTGTTCCGCACAATAGCGTGCGACTTCATCAGCATATCTATTACCTTGTGACACAAAATCTGTATTCTTAGTATGAGCTACACACTTCACCACTGCAATATCAACAGGACCTTGTAATGCTTCTATCAGCAATCGCACAAATTCTCCATTTCGAATGGGCGAACCAGAGGAGGTCATGTAACCCCTCTGAGACCACAACTGCCCGAAATCATGAACCACACCGAAACCATATTGGCTGTCCGTGTAGATGGTGACTCTCTTTCCATTTCCTGCTATGCAGGCACGAGTTAGGGCAATAATCTCTGCTACCTGTGCGGAATGTACTCCTTCCAGGCAAGCGGCTTCCACAACTCCAGTAATGGTACAAACAGCATAAGCTGCTCTTAACCGACCAGTATCGTCTCTTAAACATGAGCCATCGACAAAGTAAATCTCATCAGGGTCAGACAATGGCTCATCCACTATATCTGGTCTGGGTTTCGTGCATAGTTCAGTCACATCAAGGCAATCGTGGTCTTCACATCCTTCGCCTTCTATTACAGTAGGTAATGGCATCAAAGTAGCAGGATTCAAGACAGAGCATCTCCTGAGAGTCACGTTTTCTGCGGCAAGTATAACTTGCTCATAACGCGTGAGCCTACTATTGGTCAGATGCTGCGTCTTCGTCCTGGTCATTAACAATTCAACTGAATGCGGTACATACACTACTACTGGATGTCCCATTACAATACTTTCGCTCCTTTCAATGCTGACACCCGTTGCAGCAACGGATTTGAGACATCCGGGCAACGCTGCGGCTACTGGATCTAATGTAGCCGAAAAATATGCAACTGGTCTACGGGCATTACCGTGGGTCTGTGCCAAGACTGACAAAGCACATCCCTCTCTCTCACAGCAATAGAGTGAAAACGACTTTTCATAATCTGGCATTCCCAGAGCCGGAGCACGACATAAATCGTCCCTCAGCTGTAAAAACGCCACCAGACATTCTTCATCCCATGGTACCGGATCACTCACCTCCTTGTGCGTCAGTTTCTGTAAGGGCTTTGCTTTCAGTGAAAAGTTAACTATCCACTGTCGGCAGTAACCCACCATTCCTAGGAACATTCTAACCTCTCTCTGAGTTGTAGGCGCATTCATTTTCATTATCGCCTCAATCCTCTCTGGGGACACCTTACGTTTCCCTTTTTCTAACCTGTGCCCTAGATACTGTACTTCTGTCAGACAATACTGTAACTTGCTCGGAGATACCTTATGTCCATTTTCAGCTAAATGATTCAGTAAGGCAATTGAATCTACTTTACAAGCTTCCTCTGTTTCTGACGCAACAAGTAGGTCATCTATGTACTGTACCAGAACCGAGTTCTGTGGCAGTACTAGATTCTCAAGATTCTTTTTCAACAACTGATTAAAGATGGATGGACTGTCTGTGAATCCTTGTGGAATTCGACACCATGTTAAAACGCGATCTTCCATTTTAAACGCAAAAAGGTACCTGCTCTCTTCATCCAATGGGATTGAAAAGAAAGCCTGACAAAGATCTATCACTGTGAACCATTCTGCTTGACATGGTATTTGAAACAATATTACTGATGGATTCGGTACCACGGGACAACATGAAACGACTATGTTGTTAATTTTTCGTAAATCCTGAACTATCCTAAACTTCCCACTAGGTTTCTGCAAACCCATAATCGGGGAGTTACAAGGACTGCCCACGATTTCCTTCAGTATTCCCTGCTGTATCATTGACTCGATCACAGGCTTTATTCCTGCAATCGTTTCCTGGGACAATTTGTATTGAGGCGTTCTTGGAAACTCAACATTTGGTTTTACCAGAATTTTTACCGGTTCTACCCCTTTAATCAATCCTATATCTTCTCCTGTGAAATCCCACACCTCTGACGCCACTGCATCTCTTAAGTCTTGTGGAAGATCTTCTACAGTCAGAGTAGGATATAGTTCTACACAGAATTTTGAATTGGCCACCTTAAAGGTAGCATCATCGTCGGTAGTCTGTACCTCCACTCCTTGTGGGGTGCAGTATATGGTGCAATTCAATTTGCATAACAAATCCCTACCTAACAGACATACCGGACTCGAGTCACAAACCACAAACTGATGTTCGTTCATGTGGTTTCCAATTTTCACAGACACTGGTTCTGTCAAGGGACTAGTCATTCTTTTATTTGCGACTCCTACCACCTGAATTGTTTCCCCTGACATCGGCAAGTCTGGAACCACCGCTGATCTCAGAGTCGAACGAGTAGCCCCAGTGTCCACTAAGAACGTAGTGGGACACCCTGCCACTTCTGCCTCAACAAATGGCCCTCTCTGATCCACTTCTAGAACTGCCCCGAGGGTACAGTCTTCTTCACTGCTCACCCGTTGTCCTGTCAATGGATCAATGTAATAACATTTTTCTTCCTCGATAAACAGAGGCATTTGTTTAAAGACCTTTCCTCCAGCTGCTATCTTCGGTGGCTGTGGGAATTGGGCCCGTGGAGCCGAAGTCCCCCCTTTGGCCACCTTACTGCTTGGGACTATCACTTTTTGCACTGTGTCTTCTTGGACCTGCTCTTCTACTTCTTGCTCTCCGTTTTCAGGGTTAAAGGGACACTCGCGTCGCCAATGCCCCACCTGGTGACACAGATGACACTTGGTCGTTTTCTTTAAAGTGGCAAAGTCTATCCTAGGTCTCTGCCCTTCTTCATTATCTTTGTTCTGACCATTTGGTTTTCGTCCCATCCCCTGCTTCTGCTGGCCACCCTTCCCAGCGGACTGCATTTGCACCACCATCAATTTCTCCTTTAGATTCTTGGCTTTAGAATCTATCTCGTCACTGCAGTACCTTGCATAACGTAAAATCTCATCTAGTGGTTTGTTCTGCCAACAGATTAAATGTTGCTGTATCATCAAACAAATATCAGGTCTCAACCCCAATACAAACTTTGACACGAACTGCCCTATGTCTTTGGGATCCATTACATCTAGTCCACTGTATTGCTTGAATGTTTTCAATAATCTTTCATAAAACTCGTGAACTGTCTCCTTGGGTTCCTGCCTTGTTCGGTCTATTTTTACCCAATCTATATCCTGTGGTGGTACCTTATCTTTCAGCCATGCTATTACCCTTTCATACTTTCGCATGACTATCTCAGCTGGTCCATTAGTTCGAACATCTCTCAATGGTTCAGCATTTGGCCATTCGACACTAGTCTTACAAGGGGTCCACAAATCAGATGGGACCACGATGTCAAACAACGTGTTCAAATCTATCCACAGTACTTTCGAAATTTTAACAAACCTCTCTACCTGCTTATACCACTCGACTGGGTTGTCCCGCAACTTCGGAAATGAGTTGGTAAATGCGGCTAAGTCTCCTCTACTCCAGGGCACATGTACATAATTTCCATTTGATATTTCTCGCAAAGGGAATGCCTCCATCTGCATTACCCTTCCCTCAGGGGTCATCACATTTGTACTTCGCCTAACTGTGCCCTTTTTCGACCACCTTTCTTCCCATTTATCCAGTTCTCTCCACACTCTTATCCCTGTTACCAACTCTCTTATGTGTGTTTTTAATCCAGCAGTTCTCTTCTCATCTAGATCTTGGTCTGCGTACTGTAATCTGTGGTTGCTCTGCAATGCCCTTGTCCTAGACAAATCCACGGCATACTTGTCTGCCAAATCGGTCAGTTTTTCATGAACCGCTCTAGCTTTCCTAGTAATATCCTTTGCCATGAACAATAACTCATCCTGTTCATACAATTCTATCCTCTCCAAAGGCAATGTTCCATCTATTATCTCATCTACATCTGATTTTAAACTGGTAACATCAAGCCTTTTTGCCTTTATTTCAGCTTTCAAGACACTCAATTTAGCTCCTCCATCCGCATCTCTCCCATCCCAGCTCCGAGATCTACGTTTAGGTATTGGTGAATTATAGGGAGTCCTCCCCTGTTCCCATCTCTCTAAGTCCCATGCCTTTCCGTCTTCTCGGGGTGGGTGGTGAAACACTCCTTCATGCCTCCCAGCCTCTCTCTCTCCATCCTGGCTAGTTTCACGGGATTGAGGATAAGAGGTTCTATTACTCCCTCTTTCTTCCCTACTTCCCTGTGCTTCCAGAGTATTCGAGGCGTGGCGGGACCTATCGCTGTTCTCCTTTCTCCAATGTTGAACGTCTTCCCCAAGCGTATGGTGAAGGCACCTAAACCTATTCTGAAAATTCCGTACCGCCTCATCTCCTCCGTTCCCCCAAAGACGGGACATTTCCTCACATTCTACAATCCTAGTATTTTGTTCCGACTGTTCTCTCTGATTTGTAGGACCTGCATCCCCTCTATTCTCTTGACTTTGGCCTTCCCGGCCCTGACTGCTTTCGCTGGCCCCACAATGAGATACAGTCCCGTTACCCCTGCTTTCCCACTCTGGTTCCGTTCTTGTCCTGTTACTCGGAGATACTATGGACCCGTCCCATTCCCTCAAATCAGCTCTTAACTCTGAAAAAGATCTTGGCCGCGGTCCCCTTAGATCCATTGGTCCTCTCGGACCTCCCTGTTCTGAATTGGGACCGACAGTTGTGTCTAATGGGGTGTTCCACGTTACCGAACCTGGTAATTGTTTCCATGCATTCGTCACATTATTCCTCCTTTCCATCTCAATCCTTTCCCTATCCAATTGCCTTTGTTGTTCCCCTCTATCTCTCTCAGAATTATAGATCGAAACTATGGGTCCTATGGTAACAGGCACTTGAAGAGCGTCTGGCAATCCCACAGACTCAACCCTTTCTGTGGTTGGCGTTTTCTGCACCACAAACCTTCCCACTACACTCTGTACAGTGTTGTTTGGAGGTGTTTCTCCGCCTTTGCTAGGTGTCCATTCCGATATAGGGAGTGGTGTATACCCCTCTATCTCATTCCCATCTTCCCTTGCGAGCCCTCTATCTTCTATCAATCCCACTCTCGGAGGTGGTCTATCCATTAACAATCTGTTTATCAGATTGTCCTCCGACTCGCTTTCCTCGTCTTCTTCCATGAGGTTTCCTCCTCCTGACACCTCCCTCATCGGATACATTTTCTCCACCTCAATAGTCTGTACCCTCCAACGCTTTCCCTCCTCATCCCATTTGGAATCTCGCACTGCCCTTACCGATCGCGTCAGCCTTTGTTGACGCCTGTTCAAATTTCGGTCGTGTGCAGCCTTAATCCATGCATTAAGAGCCTCAAACTGTGTTGGTCTAGGTGAAGGTTTCAATGAGGACATGGTTGCTTTTAGCCGATGTAACACCTCTAACTTAAACGTTCCGTACTTTGGGAACTGCATTTCCTCATTTCCTTCCGTAAGCTTATTCCAAGCCCCAATCCATAATATCGTATGCAGCCCCACATTCGTTGCCATATAATGAGCTGGCGTACCCTCTGGGGGAGCCTCTTCCCCGTAATAATGTTCACTTCGTTTACGTTTAAAAATCCCTTTCAAACACTTAAAACACTTCATGATTTCTCTTTTCTCCGCGTTTGTTTACTTCCTGATGATATTCCACCAATCTCGGCGCCGTTCTCACTAACTGGCCTATCCGTACGCGACTTTCCTCCGACGTCACTCTAGCCGCCCAACCAGAGCGCGGCTCTAGCTAACGTCACACCAACCGCTCAATCACAGCGCGGCTCTAGCCGACGTCACCCGTCCCCCTTCGCAGCAGTTCCCCTCCTTTCTCAGCTCGTCTCCTCGGTCATGCACGCATCCCATTCATACACTGAAAAATGATTACTTCCGTCCAAGCGATCACCTTTCTTTGACTGTACGCCCACAGTCTTTCTGTAGTTGTCACCCTAACTTGGCGAGATGTCTTTCCGTTTACTTCCAGACAATCGCCTTCTCCGATAGGTTACTCACACGCAGTAACTTTCGACCAGCGTCCGTTACTCATACATTCACTCTTACACTCCCCCTATCTTGGATCCACGGCGGTCAATGGTACCTCGTGACCTCCGTACTATGGTCGACAACTACCCTGGATGTTCGATACACCCAAAACCACTTAAGCTCTGGCCTGAACTTAAGATTTCACCAGTACACCCGTTTACCAGGTTACCAGTTTACCAGGTTGCGCGCGCTCACAACCTTCTCTCATTCACACTACAGGCATTCAACTCCGCAAGACATTACAATACAAATACAACACAAAACACCGCAATCTGTTCACGCATGACCCTTTTTATACTCACTCTCCGATACTGCTGCTTTTCTCGCACCGTCTGCACCTTTCGGCACACGATTCTTCCGCTGCTCGTCTCTCGACGTCTCGGGCCTTGGGGTAAACTAACCTCTCTAGATTACCTTCCTCAAGAAGATAACCATCCTCACTCTGCTACCAACTGCTAACGCGGGATTTCTGGTTACTAATTATCTTGCCAAATCCCTTCTTCCTGTCGACTGAATCGTTGGTACCTGTCTTGAGTAAAAGGTAATCTCGAGGTAAACAATCAATTTAAGAACTTACACCACTCTAAATGACCACTGACCAAAATTAAGTTTTAAAGATTTAATATAAAGTCAAAGATAACTGAAGATACAAACTTCTCAAGATGAGATTTAAAAGGTATATCGGAATCACTATGAACATGAACTTCTTGAATAGTCTGAGTCTGAAGAACAAAATAATAAGTACAAGTTCGAATACCATCAGGGTTGCTAAATTGGATACAAGTTGCAACCTCAAAGTCATTACAGAAAAGAAAATCAAAGTTAGTCTGTCCCTACACTATACTAAATGACATCCCTACTTAACAAGATCTTAACCCTCTAGGTGTCAGCCGTGGTGACTTCCTAAGAAGATCACGCACTTCTCTTTGTCTCTTCTCTGATAATGGGTCTCTCCTGATCAGCCTATCTGCCTACCCATCCGCTTCCTTAGGCTCCCAAAATCATCTGCTCTGCCCTCCTCCCGGGTCACTTTCCCTAATACCAAATCACATTTCCAATAGAAACGCCCCTTGGGACGCCCCTCACGTGGTACGTCTTTCCGCGGCAAACTCCATGATGGTACTCTTGAAGACCCTCGTTAAAGTTGACCTTGGTTCCCAGGCTTCTTCTTCCGTGCGCTGATACCCCCTGAAATTCCTGGAAACTCCTACAGGCCTGCGCAAGGCGCCACTGAACAAAGTCCCTTTCATTCGAGCTGATTAGGACCCTCGCACCTGCATACAGCTCGTCCTACAGTGGGCCTCAAATTCCAGACTTCACCATATCTTAGGCCATAAAACACTCTCTGAGCTTCATACTGGACACCTCACGACCTCTCCTCTAACGAGCACATGACTATTTAAACTACATGACATTATCGGCTCTGGCCTACTTGATTTACATGCAGCAGGTTCCTGCACTCTTAAAACGTTGACTTGATTTAAACAGCAAACATTCTTAACTAGCATACGTTTCTAAAATAACACATCTATAAAGCATATACTTTTAACCCTAAGTTCAATAGTACATTTTGAAAGAACCATGTCAACCTTGTCTCACATTATTTTAGCAGCACGTTTAGATTTGCTTGTGAATTGCCATGAGGCCTACACAAAATACCGGGTTTTAAAGTTACATTCAACTCTTACATTATTCCTTTAACATGAGAACATGAGGTTTTCATATTCATCCCAAACATTTCTACATTAGTCTCACACAGTTATGATTATCGTTACTCTACTTAAACATTCTATGCATTTCACCACTGAATATAAGACACTCTGTGTATTTCACTTCTAAATATAAACACTCTGGTGCAAAGTACATGTGAACTAACTACGTGCTTGTAAATATGGCGTACTTATACATTTTTTCCAAACTTGTGCTCTCTCACTCCAGTGGCGTAGCGCCATTTTCCATATTTACAAGGTGGCGCTAAGATACAGAACATGGCTTAACGCCACCTTGTAAATATAACCCTTTCCTCCGCAGTACTCTGCAGCAAAGGGGCATGCAATGGGTGTTGCTGTGGTCATTCCACTGCAAACAAAACATTGCTTTTTTTACGCTGCCCCAGATTTACAAGGCTGAGGCAGCACCAAAAATAGCGCCATTCTAACACCATGGATCACCATGGATTGGCCATACAAGGAGAAATCATTAAGAGCAAATCACCATTATTGATTGTTTATGTGCAGGAAGGTGTCCTTTCCTGCAGATAAATAAAAAATCGCCCCTGCAGCACAGGCACCCTGCTACATGGTGGTACGGTGCCTGCGCTGGCGCTAGGCAGCTTATTTTGCGTCAGAACTATGGGAAACATAGGGGTGCACCGTATTCTTGTGAATACAGCGCATCCCTGCATTTTAAAAATGTAGGAGCTGATTTTGGTGCAGTTCTGCGCAAATACATTTTTTGTAAATATGCCCGCTTAGATTGTCAGGAGTGACAGCCCTGGTTGGGTCCAAGCCCGGTTATGCGAACGACGGGTAACTATTGAAGTCAGTGGCAGGGTGGTCGAGCTCCCCCCTTACTGGTTCATGACACTGGGAGAAATCTCCTGGCAGATTTACTCCTACTGGGTCACCCAATCATGTGTCAGCTGCAAGATGCAGTACACACATGGCACAGTACTGAAGAACATGATAACACTTAATGTGTACAACATTTGTACTGTGGTACCCCCAAAAATAGATGAAGATATCATATAAGAACCCTGAGAACTACAGCTCGTGCCCTTAATGACTAGAAGGATGCAGAAAACACCAAGCACTGAAAACACAAACAGATGCATGCACACAGCACAGACACACAGACAATCCAAAGAGCAAAGAGAGTATCATGGAATATTGGACCAAAAACCCAAGACCAACAAGCAGATGGATGTTGTACAAATAATGATGAAATGACCTACAGCCCCCATGGATTACAGCCAACAGCTACCTTTCGAGAACCTGGTGACACACTTACAACACGTACATAGTGTGTAAGCAGACAGCATGGCAGAAGACACACTCCAGAAGTACCATTGTGACAATACAATCACAAAGCTGAAAACCACAGAAACCTTAAGCAGAAAAGCACGCCAAGCTAAGAAGGATCTGGGTGAAGCGGACTCTAAGTATGCCAGGTCTGAAACAGTTCACTGCAAGATTATCAAGTCAACCATAGGAAACACAAAACAGGGTGGCCCCTGGAGTCACCAACTTGTCCGAGTCAATCCTTCAGCCCATACAACGTATCTTTTACGGGAAACATCCTTTACGACGCAACTTTTACCACGCAGTGCCTTTACAATGCAGGTTTTTCAACGCAAGTCATTACAACGCATTGCGCGGGGGGGCGCTCTAGGATAGGTAACAGTTTAATTTACTATCCAACACCTTGCCTACTATCCACGGGGACTGGAGTTGGTATAGTAAATTAAACTATTCACTATCCAGCACCCCCCAACGCAAGTCGTTGTAACGACTATCGTTGAAAAACCTGCGTTGTAAAGGCATGCGTAGTAAAAGCATGCGTTGTAACAACGTACATCCATCTTTTACTTGAGAGCAACACTGAACACTAAGCCTGGGCGGTGAACTCTGCTCTGTTCACTGAGTTTTTCGCACTCCGCTGAGTTTTTCCCTCGCTCGTGCTCACAAACAGTAAGTTGGCGAGCGAAAGCAAGGAAAATCCAATGCTAGACCCCTTTCCTGCGAGATTTCTCAACGCGGACGGTTATGATGGTCGCTGCTGCTCGCATTGAGAGACTTTCCATTCACGTTGAGGAAGCTGCCGCTTGAGTAGAACTTCTACTCGAGTGGCAGAAAGAAGCAACACCCTCCTGCACTGTGCGAGAGGCCGTATGTACTGATTTTACAGAGCATGACAAACACCCAGGACTAAACATCAGTGTCAACGGCGCAAGGTAATCCACTCTGCCGTTTGCAGAACTCCGCTTAGCTGAGTTTTTTTGTCACTTTGTGGAGTTCGAACTCTGAGAACTCCACCCAGGCTTACTGAGCACAAGAACAGCAAAATGTGTTTGTTCAGAGGAAAGACTGTCATCTATCCAGAAATGCAGTCATCTTTTGAAGGAAACTATAATTCCAACCATCAGACCAGGCTTCTTTCTGTTGTGCAGCATGTCCTCTGTCTTTGAAATTGTACCTAATGCATTATTATGCATGTGCCCCCTTCAAGACCGTCTCGAGGGGTAGCTGGAAGAGGTGGCAGAGCCTGGTGCAGAGGAGCATGGTGGCACATCCATAGAGTGCCCAGATCACCTTGGACAGCACACCAGTAATGCCACAAGAACAGAATTTAACTCCTCTGTACATCTGATGGTGCTTGAACCCTGCAAGACACTTCATGTAAGTATTTTGATGAAATTTGAGGGTAATTGAACAATGGACGAATCATGCAACAGGAGTGAAAATTAAGCCAAACAGAGGTTTGTACCAACGAGGCACCAAAGAGAAGCGTGACTGCCAGATGCCCGGGCCTCTTACCTGAGAGAGACCTGGGTGGAGTGCCCTTAAAAACTTCACAGAAAGGGTGTCAGATGCCGGATGTATGACAGAGGAAGTCATGGCTAAACAACGCATGCCTCTACTATGCTGCCGAAACCACGAATGGGTCTGAACAAAGCATTCCTTACCACGCATGCCTATACCACACAATTTTGTGGTAAAGGCATGACTGGTATAGGGATGAGTGGTAAAAATCTCACCCTATACCACCTGGCCTAACAACTACCCCGACCATGCCTGAGCCCTAAAAGCTAACCTGACCCCCGGTCTCTAAATACTTCTCTGATCACCCCTTGCGCCCTAAAAAGGTCCTAACCAACCCTAGCCCCTAAAGAGTACCCTGGTCTCCTGAGTACTTAAAACTGCCTAACCCCCCCAGCCCTAAAAACTACCCTGCCTGACCCTAACACCAACCCCGCCCTACCAGCCCTAAAAGCAACCCAGAACCCCTAACCCTGAGCCCTAAAAATAAACCCAACCCTTGACCGCTTCCGTGCAGCAGGAATTTCAGCGCTGTGCTGAACATTCCAATCGCGGGTGTGGTCGTGACGGAACCATTCCGTCATCAGCACAGCTCAACCGTGACTGATGACGGAATGGTTCCATCACCAGCATCGAAGGGGTTAAAAAGTACCCCCAATTTTCCAAAATCTGGCCCTAGCCCCACTTACCTCACCGGTCCTCTCCGATCCTTTCTGTTCCTTGGCCCACCCATTTCAGCCTCTAGGCGGCACATTGCATTAACTACGCATATGCGTGGTTAAAGCATATCAGTGGTTAAGGCATGCGTGGTTGCGCTTGTGTAGGAAAGGCGCACGTGGCTCTGCCCGAGTCATTCATGCCACTTCCCCCGGGAACCATAAACTTAGGAGCGGACGAGTGGTTGTGTTGAGGCCACAGAAGCAAGAGAGTCAATTTACGGGGAAGCCGAGTATGTGACGCCTTCCTTGTCTGGGTGATATACACCAGGGACAATGTGGCATGAAAATAGAAAGAGGACAGAGCTTGGCAGCCACGTTTGATCGATGAAGAACCAGTGGTGATAAGCGGATATGACAATACAAAAGTAGGAATTTTTAAACATTGCAGTGAGGCTTCCAGGACAACTTCCAAAGGGAACCATAAGTAGGATTTGCTCTGCACCAATGTCAAGCAGGTACTACATACAAAAACAAGAAAAGAGAGGTCGGATCAAACACTTGATCAGTCTAAGCGTAAACTACAGACCACAATTCAGGGAGTCAACACAAGATTAGATTCTCACATCCAATTTGGATGATCAAGAAAGCCCTCACACACTGACCTAGTCAGTGTCATGCTTCATCATCGGGCCCCACCGACAGAGGCCGAATGCCTCTGTGGTGTGCTACGACGCCAGAAAGACTGCGGAGCAGGTTTTTTTGTGTGTGGAGGGCGTGCTCTTAGTTACAGTGAAATTTTAAAAGTGCCTAAAGCAAGGGTATCAACAAAAATATTTAATAAATGATCCCTGAGGCACAAAAATAAAGAGTATTACGTGTCTGTATTTATATGCCAAGGTTCAAGGTTGGTGAAATACAGAATATACTCAGTTCATTACAGTCAACATGTTTCAGCCATAAGGGTGGTATATTACCGTGGCATTCATCAGGACTATACCCCGGCGGTATGGGCTCTCTAATCACCCACCCTAACCTGGGGACGTGAAAGTGAAAAGTTGTGAAAAAAGTGCATAAAAATTGTGGAAGAGTAAAAATACTCAATTCCAAAAATACTCCGTAATTTTGGAGTGTAACTGCACTTTCAAAAGGGGCGCTACTCGCACCATGGGTCTCGGGAGGGGATCGGAGCGACCTGGCACATCGCCCTCAGCGCTTCCGACCCGCTGATCAACCTAGTCATCACCTCCAAACCGGACCCCGAAGATCACCATACTCAAAAGAGTTTAGAGTCTTTTGGAAATAAGAATCATGGAAATAGAGAAGATTCAACAGTGCACCTGAATGGGCCCAGAGATGTGGGCAGTGCTTTAGAGGATCATCGATTTGGAAGTAAGAAGTAGGAGAGACAATGTGAGGATAACTAGACTCCAGGAGACTTTAGAAAAGAAAAACACCATATCTTTCTTCAAACATTTTGCTGCAGCTACTGAAAATAAACGTTGATCCCGTGAATGGAATTTCAGCAAGCACACAGGGTAAGGTCCAGTTACAATAACAATTCTTCGAAAACAAGACAGATGTTGTCTTGCTTTTTGCAACAATCACAAGCATTCCAGGTTGTTGTTGTGGCGAAGAAAAGCATAGCTTATTTACAAAATACGAATGCCAAAAGACATTGGGCCTTAAGGCCTTCGTCACTTTTGCACCACCAGCAGCGTAAATAATGTGTCATGTTGCGCCATATTTACGAAGTGATGCCTCTAGGCAGATTCGTCACTTTGTAAACCCCTGCACTATATTATAGCTGCGTCAGCTATAATGTATGCAGGGTGGGCGTTCCCCCACAAGAAAGGGTCGTATGTGTAAGGTGCAGTCAAATCTATGGGATTTCTCTGAGCCAATTCTAGGATGCCAATGCGTCAAAACTTTACACTTGCCTCATGACAGGCCTGAGGGTGACGCATACCCTTTCACATGGAGCTTGCCCCTTGTGAAATGAATATTGCTGGAGTTGCGTCATGCTTCAAACACAACTCCAGCAATGCGCCACTTTGCGCCGACAAGCATGTCAGTAATTCTGACGTACCTGTCATTCCTTGCAACATGATGCGTCATACAGTAAATAGGACGCATCATTTGTGTGGCAAGGAGGGCGTACTGAGAAGTGTTGCATCACTGCTTTCACACAGCGATGCAACACTTCTCATAAATGAAGCCCTTTGATTCCTGGTATTACAACCATGACTGTGGAAGCGTGAGTTCCGCTATGGGATTATGGACCCAGCGGTCATGGTAATTACTATAGATTGAAGAACTAAGGAATATGAGGAACCTGAACATTTAGAGAGTTTCTTGGATGCAATACAGCCGGAAACAATGAAAACCTCAGTGAAGGATCTCAGCCCAAACAATTGACATCTGGTGAAGGACTTGACAAACACCCAACTGATGACCAGGAAGAACATCAGAGACTGGAGAAAGTGACAGAGATGTGGAAAAAAGAGGTCAACACAAAATGAGAGCGGGGAAGATAAAGAAATAGCGGGAGGTTACTGTCTGGGTGGATAGTACTATTTCGACACTATTTAGTGGCAGCTTTGCCTCACACTATTCCTCTCTCTCCCTCCATTTTTTGGATGACATTATGGACATGAACATCCTTAAGTTAATGGTCCTCGTGTACTTGTCGGACACCCCATCTACATCCCTGACCATGCATTGCGTGTTTGAGTTGTCTGTCCTGTGCTATTTTTTTGCTTTCAAGTCCTTTTTCGCATATCCATATTTGATGGATGGTATGACATTTATGAAATTACAAGATGTGAAATGTTTCTATGCCTCGTTCTCCCATTTTTGTGGCCTTTTTTTTTGAAGGGGGTGATTTTTATGTTTAATAGGTATGAATTATGCTTCTTATATGTGCTTGAGATGTGTCTTGGTTCTTAAGAACGAAATTGTAATATATATATATATATATATATATATATATATATATATATATATATATATATATACATAGATATGTAGATAGATATACTGCTCATCTATTCCGCTTCTTCTCAGCAAAATAATAACAGCACTCCAGAGGGGTAACTCAGATCCACAATTTTATTATCTTAGGGACCACACAAACGCGTTTCGCCGTGCTGCCTTTGTCAGTGTCATTGACACTCTCCCAATGACATGTTAATAAAGTTTTCTTAACATTCTTGGACATAAACAAAGGACTCAACCCTCACATCCAACATAGGCGCCATCGTGTAACATGTATTGTTTCATTACAATGCCTACTAGTTGTTGCATTTAACCTGCTACATGGGTTGTTACATATTTTTCGAGGGTATATTTGTTATATTCATAGAATTGACACTTATACAGCCGTGGATCGGCTAATGTCCTTCGTTATTATGCCCATTTCGTTAATAACCTTTCTGATCAAATAGAGCAATATGATCTCCAAAAGGATTCAAAAAGTTCGAAAGATTAATCAATCAAGATCAAATAAATCAAACCACATAGAGAACTCAAGAATCACAGGACATAACGGGAAAATCAAGTTAAAATCCCACACAATTAATCAAAATGTATATAATCAATGCTACTGCCGTTCTTCTATATACATTTATGTTTATGCATTTCATCAAACGACAATTTTACGGTAATTTCTGTGAAGATCCACATCTTGATCTGTACCTTCGTCATATCTGGATCCTATGTTATTCTCAGATCAAACTTTCAACGTCTGTTGCATATAAATCACAACATAATCACAGCAAACAAATTAGCATGTTCAATCCTTCTCCTACTTTATCATTTCCCCAAATGAACTGCCATCTCCTCCCCGCTGTTCAGGCCCCTGGGATATTTCGTGGACAGGTCTATTATATACCTAGAATCTAGTCTATATATACATATATACACACACATATATATATATATATATATATATACATATCTATTATTTTGTAATATATATTTGGTTAATGGTGCTGGATTCTCTACAGTAACGTCATGAAACACTTTCTTTATGTATCATGTGTGTACTGGAATGTGAACTTACATGTGTTCCTTACATGCTTGCAGCCCTGAGGAAGCCTATGATTAGGTGAAACACGTTGGCAGCGCTTGTCTGTAATTTCTGAAGAGGAACAGAATAAAAAAGAAAAATACAAGCAAGGACTAACTCGTCTTGGATTCTTTGTTCTCTGCATAACTCTTTGTTCTCACACTTAAGCTACTGTTGCCTCTCATTTTGTCTTGAAATCGGTCTAATGTATGACCAATTGGTAGCTGGCTAGTTGAGGTGGGCAATTTTGTGAAAACTTCAGGTGGTGTAGTAACAGGTCACTTGGCTTCCAATATTTGTCTTAACTATGTGAGATAAAGATGTACAACCTAGGCGCAGGAAACAATTTGCAGGGACACATTCTGATATCAACTAAAAGACTAGAACAGAAAAACTCTTTTTTAATACAGCTTAATTTTCTGTTCACAAACATCTTAAAACGAGAAAAAGTATAGAAAGATTGCGAAGGAAAGAAATAACCACTATGCTATGAAGTACAATGTTTCTTGGCTACTAACCGTGAAATGATAATCTATAAAGCAGGGTGGCAGCATTGATTAATTGGTACAACTAAAGTATACTTGAGGGATGGGTCTGACATATCTTTAGAAAAAGAAAAAAATCATTTAATACAAATACAGGCTGGTTTGTTCCCCACCTTAAAGTATTTTATAACAAGACCTATCATGGATGATGTCAACCAATAGAATCTGATCCTTACGCATTTAAAAAAAAATCTTTTTATTGAACATGTAACCATTGTACATAAATTATATAGTCCCATAAGTTTACATGTGTTCCCTGTACCCCCAAATTACATCATACCTTGGATTTCACTGGTTTGCGGCTGCTAATATTGCTCTCCCAAGAAGTATCGCTCAGTTATACGGTCTAGGGAGGCTTGTAAGCGGCCCTCATTCCTCTGCCCAAGGACCTCTCTATTTTGCCCAGGTTCCCCATATCTTCCCCCATTTGCGCGGAACGCATGAATTTGTATACTGTTTTATCAAAGTCGTATGACAATTGCAAAGGCAAAAGAGAGAGTTAACCAAAAAAAGAAACAAAATAATAAGAGTTAATCGCACCTAAAGCCAGTGATTCAGAGGACACTTAGCCAGTAGATACATTTAAGGGCATAGGCTCATAAATGACAGGCGCTTTGCATAACAACCCGTACACCTATCTTTTGCAGTTTACTGACTCATGAAAAAATAGCCCATTAAACCCCCTAAAGGTAGACTTGTTCAATCAGTGTGAATGGCCTAACTCATTCTATAAAAAGAAAATAAGTTCTTACTTCCCTGAGGTATCAATGACCAGGGTAGCACGCTGGCAAGAAACACGCCTTACCGACAAATTGAAAGGAGAATGGGTCGGGATAAAGTTATTTACAAGTGTACATTAGAGAAAGTGGAAGAAACCCCACAAAGGCCACTGGAACAGAGAAATAATTGAGTGGCAATACTGACACACAAAGCACTGTAGTTGGCATCTGGAAAAATATTGACAGAAGATTTGTATTTGCTGGGATAAAAATGCAAAACAAGACAGTATGAGTTGGGTCAAATTTTCCACAATAGATGACAAAGCAAATTTATTTAACTTCCTATCCAGATTACTCTATACTTTTGGAAAAACTAACATATTGATGGGTGGCGGCTGGAACACCATTACTGACCCAAGTTTGGACACTTCCGGCAGACCTCATAACCATCACAACAAAAACAGATCCATACTCATTGACATAACGGACGACCATGCACTGACGGAATCCTGGATATCACTACACGCACGAGAGAGAGACTATATCTTTATATCATGCCTACACGACACAAGAATGTGGATAGACTTCTTTCTCATGTCCGCTCGACGGACTATGAGACTTATCATCTTTAATATCACATTGAGCCATATCAGACCAGGATTTAATAAGCATTGAACTCAACATTAATCCAATGCCTCCACCACCTGGTCAATGGTGCATGAATGCACCAGAGTATAGAGATGCCAGAGAAGAATACAAATGATCTTCCTTCTTCAAAACCTTTATCGGAAATAATGAATAGTCAATATCATCGGCACATATTTCATGGGCAGCTGGGGAGGCTTTTTTATCAGAGGGGACTTGATGAAAGAAGCTGCTTCACATAAATGTAAGAGCAAAAAGAGGAAACTTCAAGGTGCCTTAAATGCTCATACCATGCAAGAAATTTTCGGGGGGGACTCACCAAAGATAAAAATGACTTGAAGGGGATACATTTTTTTAATGCTGAAAAGGCTCTTTTTAGAATGATACACCAACATTACAATAGAGGAGAAAAGGTAGGGAGGCTGATAGCTGCACAACATAGACAATTAGACTTGACTAGAACTATTCCAATTATAAGAAACAAACATAATAGATTGATGTTTCACTCCAATTGAAATAATAGAAGAATTTGCTTCATTGTATAAAAAACGTTCCACCTCAGAGGCTTTATAAGACTGTATAAAAGAGAGACGTTTTAATACTACACCTTGAGTTGCCTTTTGTAAAATAAAACACAACAATTCGGGAAAAACTAAAAGTCTAACATGAATTTAATGCACAAATAGCCTGTAAGCTGGGAAACCAAGGGGTAGCAATTGCTGTTTCAGTGGACCAGAGCGTCCACCCTCAATCAGTTGAAGACTTAGGGCCCGATGTAGGTAATAGTGAAATACCGAATTCAAAACACCAAATTTTACCGATTCGGTATTTAGAAATCGGTATTTCCTATGTAGGTAAGAATTCGGTAAAAAATACTGAATCCTTAATATTCCTTATTACCGAATCGGTAATTGAAATTCGGTAATAACGGATACCTACCCATTCATTCCTATGGGCTTGGTGGCCCATAGGAATGAATGTGACGACATTCAGCATTATCGATTCGGTATTACCGAATCTGTAATACCGGGAGGTATTTCAAGGGTACCAGGGTGTCCAAATGACTTTAAGTTGGTGGTAATTACCGATTCCTTAAGGCCCAAAAGCACTCTTTTATGTGCTTTCTACATTGCCGATTCCTTAAATGCAAGGCCAATTAGGAATCGGTATTAAGGAATCGGTATTTACCGATTCCTTATTACCAATTCCTTCCCTACATCACTAATGCCTAATTACCGGTCGGTAACGGTGAAATTTACCGATTTTCACCATTATCGACCGGTATTTGGGTCACCTACATCCGGCCCTATATATGCTAGAATCCATAATATTCACAACACATTTTATACTGTTATCCTAAATATAGGTGAATAGAAACAAGCTCACGATTGATACGGTTTACTAGATTAAACAAAATATTAAGCAAGTGGCAGGATCTCCTCCAGAGAAAGAATGTGAGAAGTCCTAGATACCCGACATACAAACAAGCATGGACTTCCTTACTTTCAAAAACTTCCCGCTTTGCGGTGCCTGTCCTCAAAATAAGGCTAAGCTTACTACATGGGGAAGAAAATGTGCAATTGCATATCGTTAAACAAGAAGGCTTCGGTGTATTGAAAATTTGTTAAACTTAAAAAACTTAATAAAACAAATATGCTTTTCAGATTAATATAAAATCAACATTACAATTCAGTAATAAATTGTATCAGCACATGATAAGGCATGCAGGAACAAGTAATTCTACTTTCGTAGCTTCATCACAGATGGTCAGAGAAACTAGGGATAGAAATATCAGGAGAGGAAAAAGGGTTAGAAATAAATGAAATGGCCTTTTGAAAAGAACTGAAAAAGATAGCTAAAATATTATAAAGTAAATAACAGGTAGATTCATCAAAGACCCGTTTTGCGAGTCTTTAATAGCGATTCATAAGGAATCACTATTAAGGACTTGCAAAACGGGATTCATAAAGGAATCGCTAAATAAATTGCGTTTCCTACACATTCCTTATTTGTGATTAGCAAATTGCTATTCGCCTACAGGCCCATAGTAATGAATGTGAAGTTATTCCTTATTTGCGATTAGCAATTTGCTATTCGCAAATAAGGATGCGATTTCAAGGGTGCCAGGGGTGTCCAAAGGACACCCTGTAGCACCCCTGAAATGCAAATTTACACAGGTGTTGCGCACGCACATGTCCAAAGGACATGTGTTGTTAACATGCAACTGAAAAAAATGCACTAAAGTGCTTTTTTCTATTTTTTTCGCTATTTACCACGAAGTCTGACTTCGTGGTAAATAGCGACCAAATATTGCGAATTCGCAATTTAAAATTGGTTAATGAATTGCATTTAAGGAATCTCAAATAGAGATTCCTTAAATGTAATTCCTCGCACATATGCGATTTCGCTATTACCGATTTTTGCATTTGGGATGATGAATCCCAAATGCAAAAATTGCGCTCGCAAAGGGCCAGATTCTGAGAATCTGGCCCTTTGCGAGCGCAATTTCCTTTCATGAATCTACCTGTAAGTCCTTAATGGTACAGTTGCTATGTAAAATGTCCAGGGAGCATCAGAATCGGGGGAAACTCCTTGATGACTGCAACAGGGCCGAAACATCATAAATAGCTAAGCCAGGTGGAGATGGTTGGAGACCTCTTCTAAGAACACTTGTTGGCAGTGGTACACTACAGCCAGCACCTCTGTGTGTGTTTGCCCCAAAGTTTGAGAGACAAGGAGGATATTCTCCAGCGTGCTCAATGTCAAACACTGTGCCATCCACAATGCTATTAAGTATGCATGATGCCCACATACAAACAAAACAAGAAAATTTGGTTGACAGAGCACAACCCAAACAAGTTACATAAGTGACTCAAGTGAGTCGACAGTTCAATTAACAGTAATAGCACAGATCCTCTAGTATGTATAGCCAAAATATTTTATTCTTAAGTCTTCTTCAATGTTGACCCGTAGAGACAAAAACAAGAACAGCCGACACGTGTTTCGTCTTGAGACGACTTTGTCAAGGCTAAGATCAACACTCTGCGTCGAAACTTGTTATGTGATGACGCTTTCAAGATAGCATTCGAAGCATTTGTATATTCGTCCAGGCTCTAAGCCTAATGAGGCAAGAGTATCCCACAGTCAGGTTAAAGCGATAGGGCCAGAGGCGTCCAAAAAATGCAAGGCCCTTCTTGACGTGAAAATCATAAATGACCAGCAGTTTACAGAGAGGTGTCTACAGCCTGGGTAGTGCTAATGAATTCTTCCTTCGAGAAGCGCACCTCCGTAGTTTAGAATGGGCAATATGATAATTTAAGGATCCAAACAAGTTTGCAGGATAGTTTGTAGGGGAACGTCAAAAGGTAAACCTCACTTGATAATGATGTGCTTCTAACGCTCCCAGGCGCAGGTAGCCTGTCCGAGAAAGTATCCTCGGTCTTTCCGATTCTCGCCACGATGGTTGAAGACCTGTTAAAATTTCTAATAACAG
Organism: Lissotriton helveticus; assembly: GCF_964261635.1. NCBI lineage: Eukaryota > Metazoa > Chordata > Amphibia > Caudata > Salamandridae > Lissotriton > Lissotriton helveticus. The sequence goes on along the minus strand of NC_136072.1, from coordinate 53,019,183 downwards.
GCCGAATTCACTTATATACATAGACATGAAGATCTTCGCCAAAACTCAAGCCAATAGTGTCTAAAAAGCCACCCAAAGGTTAATTCAGCTGATATAAGTGGTATTTATGTCAGTGCGTTCTTCAGTAAGTCAACCAAGTACTTTTTCCCCATCTTTTATAGCAAACTTGGAATGGCACAGATGAAAAAATTGTGATATTACGTTGATGGTTTTACCATTTGTGGAGAAGTGTGGCTCAATGGTTAGAGCGGCAGACCCAGATGCAGAGGTCTGGTCCGGGACCAGGGTTCAATACCCGCCTCGGCGGGTCTTGGGCTCAATTTCCTCAGACCTGTTAATTCTCGCCTCGGTGCCTATTCTAATCATGGGTCCCACTCTGCAACTCTGGGCAATAGCTTGCTTAATCTCCACAACGGCCCCAACAGCGCTAGGATGCCTGGCTTCACATTGGGGGTGCCCAGGAGTGGGCACTTCACAGGGATAAAGCCAGGAAGGGTTCCTATGCGGACAGCGCCGGGACACCTCGGGTGAGGTAGCTGTGCGCTTTACAAATGCCCTCATTTCATTTCATTTCATACACTGGCCAAGGTGGGATTAGGCAGCTCATTTAGTAATAAAGTTAAATTACTTTAAAATGATCTTTTGGTAGTAGTACACTACAGTGGTTTCCTATCACCTTACTTTCTCATTCCACAGGAAGCCAGTCAAGGGGGCCCACTTTCCCCCTAATTGTTCCCGATAGCCCCAGAACCACATAGCACAAATAATAAAATGGAGGGAACATCAAACTGGCGGAAGACAATAAACCATTATATTACGCTGATGATATTAAAGTGACTGTCTCTAATCCATCAAATCCTGTCGCAGGAGTGATATGTGTAATTAATTCATTTTCTAATTTCTTGGAATATAAAATTAATTGGACTAAATGGCAAGCAATGCCAATGACCCCAATCAAGACCAGTGCCCTACTAGGGACCCCGTTGAAACTTAAGTATTGATACATATATCTTAACAGAGGACTGGACCATATGGTCAGCTGAATTGAAACTATGGTTCAAACTACAATAAAGCAGGTTACAAATAGGAAAAATTTACATTTCTCCCAGGTGCAACCAAAAACACGTAATGCGGTGCCAACAATAGTAAGAATGATTAAGACCTTTGGGGTGCAGCATGACCTAGATTGTAGTGTCATAAATTACACATGGACACAAGGACGGGAATTTAATGATTACCACATATGGAATAATACTGGAAGTCCATCAACTTGCATTGGAAAACGACATGTTAAAGACACACAAGGGAACATATCAATAAAGCCATCTATCAAATGCCACAGGTGAAATGACGTTTCTTTAATACTAAACACCCACAAACCAGAGAGGAAATGAATCCGATGATACAATCGCACATCGGGGGAAGGGAGTCTCAGCAAATCTACATCTTAAAGCATCTGTGTGGAGAAATGAGACAATAAAAATAGAAGGGGAGGAGACTGCCTGGTCCCTGTGAAAGACACTGGGTATTGAGTGCTTGGCGGGCGGACTTCATACAAGGTGGGTCAATTATGCCATGCCATACAATAAAACAGGACTTCAATTACTTTGAATACAGAATTGGAGCTACATTAAATTTTCCTATTGTCTGACACAAATTCTCCGGACTGCCCTAATGAATTGCTGAAATCACCCATATTACAACACTTCTAACCTGGAAAGAGCACCGTGAGACAGTATTGGGAGTATACTAGGTTCTAATTGGACACATTTCTTTGAAAATATTGAATCATTTACAGGATTGGTGGGAACCCAGACTGATGATACAATATCAGGGATAATATACCGATGGCAGACAGCCTTAAGAGTCAAGAAAGCAAGACTAAAGTTTAGTTACTTTTAAATTCTCCACTGTCGGCCGTAGTATCAAGCTAATTTAACCCAGACGAAAATGTGTCCAGATTCGAAATGCTGGAGATGTGGACAATTGACTGTGTTACAGTCCATATTTTATAAGCATGTCCAACGTTAGAGAGGTACTGGACTCAATATGGAGGGATATGGAAACAGAGATAGATCAAGCACCCTGTTGACTACTAGAATAGACTTATTACATGAAGTATCATATCTATGGGCAACGCCTTTTCATAGCAACTGACGGTTAGCAACCACACTAGTAAAATGCAAACTGTACGCCACTGGAAAATGGACTTCATTCCATAGCGCAAAGCCCGGCTGGGGGACATACATACCACCGGAGTGCTTATCTCACACTTGAGCAAAAACAACAGTTGATGGACAGAATGCAGATCAATGTCATACATTCACCCCAGTACAGAGATCTGGGCCTAAATCCGTCGTTTTTTTGCTCACCATGCCATTCCAGTTTGAACCCAGCCCCAATCAGTCTTGAGCCTGTGCCTCATGGGAACAGTCCAACCCGAACTGCCAATCCTGGTCCTCCCTGGACTGGAAACAAGCATCCTGGGACTGGTTTTGGGAAATCACCCCTCTACAGCCAGGATAGCTTGATTCCAGCGGCACAGTGAGCCCAGGACCCACGTCTAGCCATGCCTGGCGCACTTAGAGCGAGAAAGCAAAAGACACACAATTGATGGACGGAACGCAGAACAAATCTAAACATTCACCCCAGTCAAGAGATCTGGGTTAAATCCATCATTCTTTTGCTCACCATGCCACCAGAGTCCATCAATTGTGTGTCTTTTGCTATCTCACACTTGAGAGCAGAGGCTGTAGATGGGAAAGGCAAGCAAGACTCAAATGTGGCTTCGGCTGAATGTCTGAGTCTCTTTTGGCTTTTGGCTGCAGTGATTGGCTCATCAAAAAACAGCCAAGCTGGTATCTCAGACATGGTCCTTTTCCGTGCAGTTTTTTTTTCATTAAAAATTTCCAACCACAGCACAGTTATGTGCAAACATACAATCCAAAAGGGTGGGCTTATTGAACTTTAATTGGGTAATACAAATGCATGCATACGAAACTCTGCAGGTGAGTACTGTCCTTTCTGTGGCTCACCAAAGATTTATAGTAACTCCAGAGTCAACTCGATCCAATCTCTGACAGCTCTTTTTTTTGTGCATGTTTTATCACCTTGACTAAGGCGTTGATTCGCTCCTTAAATTGTTTTCTTTGTTGTATCAGTGGAAGCCAGTATTATTAACATACAGAGGGGTATATCCTCAAGAACATGCGATAATCATCGCCAAAATAGGTTAACGCAATTTCACATAACGCCATCTATTGCAGGAAAATAACTCGTCACCCATGTCACATTCTCAACACGGCGGTAACATGCGATAGTGTCCCCATAACATGTCAAATGTCCAACGTGATAACATTACCGGACCGGCGATAGAAATCCAAACCCGAACGCAAAAAAAGTTGTGTTGGGCCCAACTGCGATGAAAAAGTCAGCCATAATCTGCGCCAGGCCTGCAAGTCCCACAAGTCAGGCTGCAAAAATCAGTATAAAAGCTGCAACAAAAAACACAAACAGAACAGAAACAACTGTGAAGTACCATGGAGGTAGCTGGAGCAAGTACAGAGGACAACCAGAACCCCATAAGCCCCACGGAGTACCAGCCTGGGCCCTCGGGGTCAGGGAAGGGCAAGGAGAAGAAGAAGAAGAGGAAGACGCGGTTCAGTCCACAGGAAAACAGGATCCCGACACTGCCACCATCTAATTGCCATTGGTGAAATTGTCAGCACTAAATGTTGCACTTAGACTTGTCAGAGTGATGTACTAATTCAGAACAGTGACATGCACACAGGGAATGTGTCTTGGAATGAATTTATTTCAACATGCTGTTCCTGTGGTCATTTTGTCCTGTCCCATGTTTGCTTAGGACAGTCCCAATGGGACGTGCTTGTGTGAAGAAATTGTCAATGATTGTGTCCCTTCGGGCTAGTCCTGCTGCTGCTGTACTGGGGCGAGGTCCACCTGCCTCATCCTCATCCTCCTTGTCCGGTGCATCTGGTACATGGATCCATGAGACATTGGTGCGTACACATATGTTGTGCAACACATGACATGCAATGTTCATCTTGCACACTATTTGCGGGCAGTAAAGGAGTCTTCCATCTGTGATGTCCAGGCACCTCAAATGTGACTTCAACACGCTAAATGAGCACTCCAAACTGCCCCTCGTGCGTTTGTGGGCCGCATAATACTGCTTCTGGGCCTGGGTGTTCAGGGCTCAGAGGGGTGTCATCATCCACGGGCAGAGTGCATATCCTTGATCACGTGTGACAGGGGAGAGACATGTGTCAATCGGTGGTTCTGCATCCTGTCTTGGCAGGCTTATTAGTATATTGGTGTGTGATGTGTGGGACTTTGGGATTCATGTTTGACATGTCTTGCATGTGGCACATGAGCGGCATCCATGTGTATTACATTGCCTCACAGCTGCTCCTCACTCCCCCGAGCCTATTTACTTGTGAGCGCTGCGCGGCTGCATCACTTGCACTCCTAAGACACATCATTGTCATGGCTGTCTGCGCATGTCCACAAGTCTAACAAAGACACTGTGAAATTTTGGTATATGTTACGATCTTTACGAAATATGTTGTTTATGTTTTGGTTAAGATGTTACCAAGAACTTCAATAAAATAAAAGATTAAAAAAAAAAAGGACACTGTGATATTGGCCAATGAAGGTGGTCAGCCACGTGTGTGTAGGCCTATGGTCAGGATATGGCAAATACAGAGACACACACAGTAGTTGCTTTGGTGGCCATCCCGGAAGTGAACAACACCCTGAGCCCCGGGATATTAATTTCCATTCCTACGCTGGCCCATCCCACTCCACTTACGCTTAGAGGGGGGACGACATAGATACATGTCCAAGGTCTACCCCACTGCCTGAGGTAACATGGTTGCGTCCACCGCCTATGACACCACATACACCAGCAGTATATGTCCACATGGACATGTCTGTGCTCTCCATACTTGAGTCTGTCCAGCACATTACTGCCTCACTTGGCATTGTGTTCATTCTGATTCATGGGTCACTTGCCTCCTTCGCACTGACTGCTATTGTGTGGCAGAGGTGCCATGACGTGGATGGTTTGTCTACATGGCTGGAACCTGTTACCACAGTTCCCTGTGTTGTTGTGTCTGGTAGGTGGGCATGTTGTATGTGATGTTGTAACGTGTGCATTCCCATAGTTGTGAGTTGCATGTTTGTGGAGTTGAGGTGTGTGGTGTGTTCATTTGGTACTTACCAACGAGCAGTGCATTTCTGTTAGTGCCATCCACGAAGCGCTGGTTGGTGATGGCCTGTCGGAAGATGTAGGAATCATGCACACTGCCTGGGTAGTTGGCGACGACGTTGGTGAAGAGTCCCCGGTGGTCCACTATTGCCTGCACATTGCTGGAATGCGTGTGCTTTCTGTTGCGGTAATTGTGTGCAGTGTCAGAAGGGGGCACAAGTAGGACATGTGTGTAGTCAAATGCCCCCAACACGTGTGGGAAGCCAGCTATGGCGTAGTTGCCTTGCTTAGTCTGCAGCTGTTCCTGCCCAGTGTGAGGGTAGGGAAGGTGCTTGGGTACCAAGCTGATGATGGCATCCAAGACAGATGTGATGAACTTTGATTGGGGCTGGCTGTGAGACTCCTCCGACTCTGGCGGTTGTTGGTTGGAAGGTACCAGAGGCCAATGGTGCAGCACAGCTAGCAGCTTTGTCTGCGGAGGGATGTTAGTTGTCCGCTGTGTTGGTACCGTCAGCCTGTGGGCAATGTGGGCAATGTGTGTCACGATGCAGAAGATGGTTGTCCTTTTGAGCCTGTAGTGGGCAATGACTTCCTCTGGCGTTAAGTCTGTGAGGCTGGTGCGTTTTCGGAAGGACCGGTGTCTTTTTCTGCGCTGCCTCGGTGGTAGTCCTGGGGGGGTCGTCCGGGGGGGGCTGGGGGAGGGGTTGTTGTGGGCCTCTTGGGCCTCCGAGCTGTATGATCAGTAGCTCCATGACATGTGTTGGTCTCCAGATGTGGCTCTGGACTGGACTCCCTTTCATACTGCACGTTGTCGTCCTGCTTAACGCCAGTAAAAGGTTTTTGGATCTCTTCGCCGATCTGGCTGATCATTGAGAATATCGCGAAGTGGTGTTTTTGTGTGTTTTTGCACGGGGACGCCTACTATGCAGATCATTAGCGTTAGTTGTCGCTCTTATCCGTGGTGATGTTTTTTGCAGAAGCTATCGCTGGATAACTGGCGATATTGGCAGTTTACACCAGCTTGAGAATGGGGCGATAATTCTTTCACCACTTTTCCTGTGCTAAAGTGACAATAACACAGCGATAAGTCCTTGAGAATATGCCCCAGAGTACCATGCCTTCCTATAACTCAACTTTTCACTTTTTTTTAGAGGAACATCTTGAATCAGAGTGAATTAACATGTGATCTGCGCATTTACTTAACACAGTGTTCTATTTAGTTACTGATGGAAGTTAATTAAAAGCAGAGTGGTTTAGTATTAAACGGGATAGAAAAGTAGTTATCATTCAAGTGGCTAAATAGCACAAACTGCTTAACAAAGTAACCTGGGTTCAAATCCCGGCTTTACCAAATTGAATGATCTTAGTCAAATGACTTCACGGTGTCTCACGTGCCTTCATCAAAGACAAAGTAACATATTTCAGCTTTCTATGTTTCTCCATTTATAGCAAAAACATTACCTATACAACAGAGACACATAGCTAATTACTTGTCTCTTTCTTTGCTCATGCGTTAAGGCTTCAGCAAACACATGTCTGCTAATCTTACAAGTCTTTCAGATTTTTCACATCATATGCTTGCGTAATTACCATGCTTAATATTTTGAGGGCGCGTCTCAAGCTTAGTTCTTACACCCAAACAAGCCCCATATCCAGTGCTTAATTTGAGCCTGTGGTTTCCGGTACTCAGCGCCGGCATTAAATTGTCAACACCGGCACCTATGACAGCCTGCAACATGGTGGTGCTGTCTGTCTATTTTACAGATGAGCACAACAGTTGACTCTTAATTCAATATAGATTACAAATGGCTAACACCTGCCACCCAAGCCATTCCTTTGGGGGACTGGAACAGTCTGAATTGTCACACTTGTAGGCAGGGCTCGAGTCGGGGTACCACGCAGTTGGACGACGTCCCCCCACTTATTTTACCGGAAGCTCCATAACTGGAGCAAATGGAGCCACACTTTCACTCTTTGGCCTCTCGGGGCGTGATCGGAACTCATTCAGGACGCTGCTCACGCGCTGGCTTCTCCGATGCAATCGCATCCAAGGGGTGAGCGAGGGGAGGCAATGAGTCTGATGGTGCAAGCCACCTTTTGTGACGTCACTTCCTGTCGAGACATCCCCCCACTACTTTTTTTAGGACTTGTGCCCTGCTTGTAGGAGTGTGATGCTTTGTAGTTGTGTTGGTTGTGTCATTGGCATCGCTGGCAGGGGCAATGGGTACTGCATGCTGCAGTGGGCTCCCGATGAGGACCCTGGGACCTATTTTTTTTTTTTACAAATTAACCCCTTGCCCGCGGCCGAAATTCTGCTCCTGTGCTGGACAGTCCGATCGCGGGCGTGGTCATGACGGCCCCCAGCTGTCATCAGCACACGAGCACTGTGTGCCAGGACGGCTGGGGGCCGTCATCAGCATGGAAAGGGTTAAGCATCGCCTATATCCCTATTGGTGTGTTGTCTTCCGCACCACTGGCAGAGACATTAGTCCACTTTAAGCAATAGGGACTGTGTCAGGAATACAAATATCTTCTACGCAATCTTACCCAGATGCAGGTCAAAAAACCAAGACATTTTTCATGTTGCCACGTTTAAAATGGATTGCATTGGGAAGGCGGGCTCGACAAGCAGTGTGTGACTCATGCTGTGTACTATCCCTAGAGGATGATGTCACCCAACCAGAGAGTCCTCCCCTGCCAGCTTCGAACTAGTTAATTTAATCAACTTCTTGGGCGTCTCCCTCTGTCGCTGTATCCTGACAAATGTCACCGCTTTTGGCATACCATTCCTATGTGATTCTTAGAGTTTATCCATTTGTATCTCTTCCTTGAGTGACTTTACAACTTGTACATTTGCAATTTTTTTCTATTTGTATCTCTTCCCTGTGTGACTTTACAACTTGTACATTTGCAATTTGTTTCTATTTGTATCTTTTCCCTGTGTGACTTTACAACCTGTACATTTGCATTTTTTTCTATTTGTATCTCTTCCCTGTGTGACTTTACAACTTGTACATTTTTTAATTGTTTCTATTTGTATCTCTTCCCCGTGTGACTTAACAACTTGTACATTTGCAATTTTTTTCCTGTTTGTAATCTTTTATGTAACTCATGTAATCCTAAAACCTTATGTATCGCAACTGGTTCTTTTGTAAAGCGCTCTGACACCTTCGGGTAATGTTCGCGCTATAGAAAATCGCATTAAATAAACAAATAAATAAATAAATAAATAAATAAAATAAAAAACAGGGTCGGCCGAAGGAACTAGTACTGTCCTCGCGCAGTACGTCTATTGGCGCATGCTGCACGCAGGGTCCCCCACGCGATCCGCAGAGCGCACGCGCGACGGCGCTTTGGCACGAGACGCCGGGCCGAGCATAATGGCTCCTGCTTTCATCGTGCACCTGCTTGTTGGATAAACAGGCTAATTGATGTTAGCATAATGGAAAGCATGCTCTCCGATTTGATCAAGGCTTGACCCGCACTCGAAAGCTCCAGTGGTTTATGAATTGATTAAAAAAACTGTTCTATATTCTGCTCTGTCATTTCTGGCAATGGGGCAGTTTCAATAAAATATAATTTTTTTTTTTTTTTGTAGCCGTCTGCCGCCCGGCCTGCTGTTTTTTTCCATCTTTCCTCGGTAGATGTAATTAGGTTATTTTGATGGAAACCAATTTATGTGAGAGCCATCGATTCCAGCCTATTAATCTGTGTCTATCAGGAGGCTGCAGTCTATGTGGGCTCGCCTTATGGATTTTAATACCTTCCCGGAGAATGGCTTGTACCAGGGCGGGCCTCCGCTCTGCCTTCTTTATTTACAGCACCAGACGATGCACGGAGACACTAATTCGTAATGAAAGAATGAGCCATGTTGTGTTTACAAGGCTGGGACAAGGGCAGGGAGGGGCAGACAGGGGCCCAGAGATGCTATTGTGAAGCTGCACCACATCCACATTAAGATCAGAAAATATAAAGCAATTGCAGGTGGAATGGGGTCGGTTTCAGAAGATGATGCTTAAGGGAAATGAAACTGACACCCTGCACCCTTGTATTGTAATAGTGACACCTTGACAGGTATTCAGATGACAAATGCAAAAAGAACTCTTGATGGACAGACTGCAGAACATTGTCATACATTCACCCCAGTACAGAGATCTGGGCCTAAAGCCATCGTTTTTTTGCTCACCATGTCATTCCAGTTTGAACCCAGCCATATGCAAATCAGTCTTGACGCTGTGCCTCATGGGAACAGTCCTAGGATGCTTGTTTCCGGTCCAGGGAGGACCTGGCTTGTCAGTTGGGGCTGGACTGCTCCCATGAGGCACAGGGTCAAGACTGATTTGCATATGGCCATGTCTAAACTGGGGTGGCATGGTGAGCAAAAGAATGATGGATTTAACCCAGATCTCTTGACAGGGTGTGAATGTTTTGATTTGTTCTGCATTCTGTCCATCAATTGTGTGTCTTTTGCTTTCTCGCCCTAAGTGCGCCGGGTATGCCCAGACGTGGGTCCTGGGCTCCCTGTGCCACTGGAATCAAGCTATCCTGGCTGAAGAGGGGTGAATCCCCGAAACCGGTTCTAGGATGCTTGTTTCCAGTCCAGGGAGGACCTGGCTTGGCAGTTCGGGCTGGACTGTTCCCATGAGGCACAGGGTCAAGACTGATTTGCATATGGCCAGGTCTAAACTGGGGTGGCATGGTGAGCAAAAGAATGATGGATTTAACCCAGATCTTTTGACTGGGGGTGAATGTTTTGATTTGTTCCACTTCCTCATTGAAAACTGAAGAAAGGTGGCATCCCGAAATGGGACATAATGGAATTTAGACACATTTCAGCATTTAGTTGCTCTTGTGTTAGCAGCTTTAGGAACCTGCTCAAATAGTGCAGCACGCTTTGTTTAATTTCACCTGACTATTCCCACGGATGCTACTCCTGTCGCACAATTTTTCTTTTACTTTCTAGCCGTGATCACGTCACTCCAGTGGCCATTACTCATTCGCTGCTTGTAGGCCCAAAATTTCAGGCGGCCATTTTTGCTTGGGACTGATGTCCCATTAATACCCCAGAGCCCTCCAACAAAGATCATGCAAGTTGTGTCGCGGTTCAGACATCGTTGGGCTATTAGACCGCATTTGAAAGCTATGTCCGCAGCTCTTATGATGCATCATCTATTAATGTGATTAACTTCACCAGGTGACGGATACCTGTTGATACTTGTACCTGTGTCCATGTTCCCCCTACTGTTTCCTTGAGGGTCTCCTAAGAGGTCGTTTAGCTTTCTGGCAGGGGTTACAAAAATATATATATGCTGCCTCATCAGGAGGAAGCTTGCACCAGCACATTTCTCCTGTTAGAGCCACCTAAAACAGATTCAACTACTAACCATGAAAGTGGGGAGAGTGGGGAGAGGGTGTGGCATAATGGCCAGAGCTGCCAACTTCGGAGCTGGGGAACCAGGTTCAAGTCTCTGCGTCGGCTCAACATCCTTTGATTCTGGGCAAATCACTTAATCTCCCAGCGCCTACCATAAATTGATGTGTCCTTAACTGGTGCTCATGGAAAGTGCCGGTGTTGATGATTAACTGCCGATGCTCAGCACGGGAAACAACCGGCTCAAATTAAGCACAGCTTTCGAATCACCTTCTAGAGAAACAGCGCTCTTTTTCCCTTCACTGCCCTGGTATTCCTCCTCTTACGCATGACTCTGCACATTGCTAAAAGATTTGCATGGAAATTCTTGCAAGCCTTCATACCTTTCTACCTCGTGCGTTCACGTAAACCACTGCAGTATGTAACCACCACCGCTCACAAGAGCAAAAATCATGCAATAATGTTATCCATCGCACTCTATCAAATACACAACCATCAACCTGAAATATGCACAGACTAGCAGCCCCATACCACCTGATCACTTGAACACCCATAAAATCAGTACTAAGATTTAATCTACAGCTTGGCCTCCAGCCCCTGTACCTCTCTCTCAGGTTTATCTGTAGTCCAGACCAACCTCTTCACATTGCATATGCACTCTTTTTAAACTTTTTCCCAAAATGTACAGCAAATGAGGTGGGGTGGAACGTCTCCTCAAAAAGGTGCTATATTCTTCTTCATTTAAAAGCCCTTTCATCATCTCTTGAAACATATCAACTTCATTCAAGGCAACATTTCAAACACATATATGGGCCATACACTATCCTGGCCTGCTTCAAGGATCTTGATTGGATCCTTGGCTCGCTCCACCCCAGTTCACCCCACCTACCCCATCAGAAGCAATCTGGGAGCTAAAGCTGATGGCCTTGGAACCTGCGGACCTGTGCTCTAATCCTCAAGCTTCACCCCCTTGGTACCACTAAGAGAAGCTTGCTCAGTACCGCAGTGCCATAGGGTTGAATCTTGGGCACTGGTTTCACTGCAGTATTGTGCTACCTCACAGGAGGGTTGCACTGGGTCCCACCGGAGTACTGAGGTACCCACAGTATGAACAAAACATATTTTCCTTTAACATTTTGTCACCTGGGGTGGTCAATCTGAGTCCCCCCCACAACTGCAAGGGATTCAGGTTGTCCCTCCCCAGCTCAACTTTTCTAGTACCTTACTATATATGCTTAATACTTATAAACATTTAGAAAACATTCACAATCACTGGATGATGTCATTATCAAGGTCATTGGAGATGTCATCAGTGATGTCACTGACAATGTCATGAGTGATGCAATATGAAAGGTAATAAGCAGTGCATTACGGGGGCGAGAGTTATTGTTAGCTCAGGTGACGACAACTGCTGACTTTGTATGGGTTTGTGTGTGTGAAATCTGAGCCTAACTAGAACGTCCTGGTAATCGTTATTTTTTCAGTGAATTTCTATGGCTTTTTAATGTTATTTCCAAACTGTAACCTTTACCTTTTGATAGTGGGTGTGTAAGTGGCTATATAGGTCGGTGAGTGGGTGTGTGAGTTGCTCCATGCATGGGTCTGTGAGTGTGTGAGTGGCTCTATCGGTCTGTGAGTGGATGTGTGAGTGGTTTAGTGGGTCTGTGAGGCAGTATGTGAGTGGTTGTATGGGAGTGTGAGTAGGTCTGTAAGTAGCTGTATGGGTCGGTGACTGTGTGTGTGAGTGGCTGTATGAGTGGGTGACTGGGTGTGTGAGTGGTTGTGTGGGTGGGTGACTGGGTGTATGAGTGGCTGTATTTCTCTGTGTGTGGGGTGTGAGCGGCCGTATGGTTTTTTGAGTGGATGTGTGAGTAGCTGTATGGGTCAGTGACTGGGTGTATGAGTGGTTATGTGGGACAGTGAGTGTGTGTATGAGTGGCTGTATGGGACTGTGGGTGGATGTGTGATTAGCTGTGTGGGTGAGTGAGTGGCTGTGTGGGTGTGGGTTTGTGTGTGGGCATGAGACTGGATGTGTGAGTGGCTGTATGGGTCTGCATGAGACTGGGTGTGTGAGTGGCTGTATGGGTCTGTATGTGGGTATGTGAGCGGCTTTATGGGCCTGTAAATTGGTGTGTGAGTGGCTGTATGGGTTGGTGAGGGGGTGTGTGAATGGTTTTGTGGGTGGGTCTCCGAGTGGCTTTATGGGTTGGTGAATGGGTATGGGAGTACCTGCATGGGTCTGTGAGTACCTGTGTTGGTCAGTGAGTGGGCCAGTCAGTGTCTGCATGGGTGAGTGAGTGGGGGTTTGAGTGGCTGTGTGGGTCTGTCAGTAGGTGTGTGAGTGCCTGAATGGGTCTGTCAATAAACAAAAGAAATTGCCTCGCCACTTCTTTTTTATCCCACACTTAAGGAAAAGTTGAGAACACTGTTTGTCGTACTCAACTAGGTATTTTTATTTATACCAATCAATTTTTGATTTCAAATTCTATTTTGTCATAACAACCTACTTATGATCAGACAAACATATATATACACAATATGCAATCAACATTTAGTGTAACTTATATACATAACGACATGTTATCACAACAAATAATATTCACTATTGGCAAAGAGATTTAGGTACAAAAGCTTTTCACAACAGAAAACAATATTTACAATATAATGAGTGAAACACAAATTGACAAATGAAAAAAGACTTTGTGCGAAACACAAAATTGGTGATGAAAAATTAGGAAAGGAACGTGAAAACAGATTCAAAATCAATTGTCAGCCAGCGAATGCTGCTATCCAAATTGTCCTTTCTAATTGGCCGACGCGTTTCGAATCCTGGTGATTATGTACCGGATTCTCATCAGGGCACAATTATTTTGTCTGTGAAAATTTAAAGAGAAAAGATAGCGTTTCAGTTTGTGGGATTGAAAAGACAGTGCTCCCTGTATAGTGACATACAGCAGAGGGACCTACCGGGTCTTCTGCAGAAACGAATTCAGGGTGTAGTTGGGAATGCAGGCTGGATTAGCTCCTAAAGGAGTCAGGGGGGCAGAACTACCTGCAATAGGGTGGATTACTATTAGCGCGGCTAGAACAAATAAAGTGCCCAAGTCGATTGAAGAGAAGACTCAAAAATGCAGAAATGCAAAAAGGCACATACCGTCAGCTCCTTCTTTGCTGAACGTGGGCAGTCGCCTTCGGAAGTGGAATTAAATCCTTCCGTGAGTTTGCACTGAGTGGTGAGTCCGGGCGCTGTGCATAAACAGTGCAGGATTAATATATGTGGCTGGAGTTGATGTGTACATCGAGCACAAAATTAGTTGGTGAAAAAACGTACCTTTGTTTTTTGTTCGCTCTGCGCGAGGGGTCTGGTCATACGGATCAATCTGACTTCAAACGCCAGCGCGTACAATATTCCCCAGGCTCCGGTTACTATGGGCAAATGGAACCGGGTTAGTCTGAATGCGCGAAGCGCGAGAGTGATCAAAGCGGGCGGCATGGCTCCGCGGGAGCGGTGCTTACCTCCGTCTTGCTCGGAAAGCGTTTCCCGCATACTGTGTGGATCCAAAGATGGACGCCACCGGTGTTGCCATGGCAAAAAGCACACCGCCGTGCGCTGCGGTTTATGGGGCTTGTAGTTCTATCCGCGCAGGAAAAATGATGATAAATTACATGCAGTAAATCAACTGAGGAACTAATGAGACAGACCTGTCCAGGCAATAGGACTAGAGGCACAACTGGTCTATAATCTCGCGATTTCAGACAGACTGTTCAAGCCCTTGCGGACACTGTTGAATTTTAAGATAAGGTATGCTTCCTTTTTAAGGAGCAATCGGTCCAAATCCGCGTTGGTCGTTGATGGACGTAATGTATACAGTACCGTCCACCTTAGCTCATTGGCATCGTGTTTGGCAGTCAGAAAATGTTCCACCATGGGGGCAGTCGTGATTTTGTTTTTAATCCGAGACCGATGTTGGCAGATGCGTGTATTAACTTGTTGGGTAGTTTTGCCAATGTAAATTTGGTCGCAAGGGCACTGCACCAAATACACGACATTTTTGGTTTTACAATTAGAAAATTCTCGGTGTCTCCACTTCGTAGCTCCATGTTGGAACTCGTCACCTTCGATAGTATTGGGGCACACAACACAGGTGCCACACTTGTGGTGTCCTGTGATTGGTTTCAGGTTCCACTGGCTTAGTAGATCAATTTTCTTCTTGGGTAATGACACGTCTGCTCTCGTAATATGTTGTCCCACATTTTGATTCCTCTTGTAGGCGAACAACGGTCGCGGAAGTGGACAATCTAAGTTCGCCATTAGATGCCAGTTGTTCAGAACAGTTTTTCTTATCGTGTGTGTGTCCGGTCCGAAAGTGGTGACACAGACCAGTCTCTCCAGTGTAGGTTTGGGCCGAACTTGTAGGAGTGTTTCTCGGGGGGTGAAGCGAGCTCTTTTGAAAGAGTGCTTTAAAAGTTTCTTGGGGTACCCCCTTGTTTGCATTTCCTGGCAAAACGTCGTTGCGTGAGACGTGAAGTCATCCAAGTGAATGGGTCTGTCAGCAGGTGGGTGTAGGAGAGATTGTGTGGGTCTGTGGGTGGCTGTGTGAGTGGTTATGTGGGTCTGTCAGTGGGTGTGCAAGTGCCTGACTAGGTCTGTGAATAGGTGTTTGAGTGTCTGCATGGGTCTTTGAGTGGGTCTATGAGTGGCTGCATGGATCTGTGAGTGGGTGTGTGACTGCTTGTGTGGGACTCGGTGTGTATGAAAGTGCCAGCATAGAACTGTGAGTGGGTGTGTGAGCACCTGTGTAAGTCTGTGAGAGGGTGTGTAAGTGCCTATGTGGGTGGGTCTGTGAGTGCCTGCTTGGGACTGTGATGGGTTTATCACTGTCTATGTGGGTCTGTGAGTAGGTGTGTGAGTGCCTATGTGGGTCTATGAGTGGCTGTTTGAGTCTCTGAGTGGGGTTGTGAGTGGGTTTGTAAATGACAGTGCGAGTCTGTGAGTGGCTGTGTGAGTGCTTTTGTAGATCTGTGTGGGTCTGTAAGTGGGGCTGCAAGTGGGGCTGTGTGGGTCTGTAAGTAGGTCTGTGAACATCTGTGTATCTACTTCTTATTTGACTTGAATGACTCACTGCATGATTAGGGAAATGGGAGGGGTGTGGTTTATGACCAGTCCACGTTTTTGAACCTTTACTTGGTGAATTGAAAGCATAAAACACTAGTTTTGAATTGTTAAACATCTGTGGGTAAAATGCCATGTAACATTTGCAGGATTATTTGAAAGCATTAAAAATCAATATCATGTTTTGAATTGTGAAACATTTGGGCTAAATGGCATGAAATATTCGGCTTCAGGACAAGGTAGGCACGAGAACTATTAAATTGCGATTCTCCTATTTCCATGACTAGAGAATCTGGATTTCATTAGACTCGGAGGCTAACATGATGCATATAACTTTTATTAGAACATTGAAATGTTGGGAGCTCCATTGAAAACAATGGAGTGCTCCGGGCTTATAATGGCTGGTATAAGCCCGGAGCACCAACATTCCAATGAGTCTTTGTTCACTGCTCCGGCAGTGAACAAAGGCTTCAGGGAACCTGAGAGGATTCCAATCCCCTCACGCTCCCAAAAGGCTTTGGTTTTTTTGTTAGAACATTCTGTCCTCTAGTGACAGAATGTTCCAATAGCCTTATAGCCCTTCGTAGATGGGCTATACCGATATTAAAGTCCCTCTTCCTTGTTAAAGGCCCTCGCCTTCGGCTTGGGCCTTTAACGCTGGAGAGGGCCTTTAATAGCCGGTATAGCCCTCTACGGCGGGCTATAAGCCTATAATGCAGTCCAAGCAGCCGCATACATCATAAAAGTAAAAGGGTTCCAGAATAGAACACTCAGAACTAATAAAAGGCATGAGCCCATAACATTCTGCCCCTTTAGATTGTGGCGTAAAATAGGATAAGTCTCGTAAAATTGAACAACTCCAAACAGTACATTAAACCATAACAAAACAAAGAACATGCCGAGTGAAGAATGCAGGCGGGGTCGGAATCAGATCATGAAAGATTATCTGAAAAAAAGGAAAGAAATAAGTAAATTTTAAATGATTAAGAGTTAAGTAAAACAAGAAGTAAGCAATTCTTGATATAGGCAGAGTCATTGAAAGAAAACATGTCTGAAAGAGAAAACCCAAAGGTAAGTTAGGAACATTGTAAAGGCACTGTAAAACACTTCAATTATACTGTAAATTTATGACAGGCTGATAATAAAATTTGACAATTAATAGTAAACTTTAATAAGTTCAAGGGAAAGGGAGGGTGGGATAATGTTAGCCTCTGAGTCTTTAATGAAATCCAGATCCTCTAGTCATGGTAATAGGAGAATCGCAATTTCATTACAAGATCGGAGGTAGCCATGTAAGACAACATCAGACAATGAGCAATTGGTTTACAAAAATGACGGGCGAAAGTACTTGCACGAGTCAAGTCAGCAGCTTTTAGAATATCATCCAACTTACCACCAGACCAGAAGGATTTACTGGCCATAGCACCTCTGATCGAGTGAGCTTTGAACAAATTTAAGTCAATGCCTGCTATATTCATAACTATTTTGACCCATCTGGCGATAGAAGTAGCGGTTATAGCTTTGTGTGGTTTAACGACGGAGATAAGGAGATGATTCGCACCAGGGGGGCGAAGAGCCTTCATTCTGCAGTCATACTCTTTCATACAGTCAACCAGGCAAAGTTTTGTGCATAAGTCAAAACGTGAATAGAAAATAGAGTCAGGCATAATCTTGGTTCTTCTAAACAGATCGAATTTGACTCCAAACATGTTATAGGATCTATTGGAAATTTCGAGCGCTTTAACATCTGAAACTCTACAACAAGAAATAAGACAAAGAAGAGTAGCAAGTATGATGGAGAGGTTTTTTCTACTTAAATGAATATTATCGGGCCAGCTAGAAAAAAGGTCAAGAATAAGATTAACGTCCCAGAGGGACTTATATCTGGGTTTAGGAGGTCTTCTGAGTCTAATGCTTTTGAGTACTCTACAGATACCAGTGGGTGAATTTGACCGTCTGCATCTGTAAGAAGGTCCTGTAGGGAAGGAAATAGGAAGGGAATGTCGCAAGCCAGTTCTACAGTTGTAGGGAACCAGGCCTGGGATGGCCAGAAAGGAGTCATAAGATGGAGCATCGTTGATGTCCCACCTTCTGGTGCACTTTCTGGATCATGGAGAAGGAGGGAAAGGCATATGTGTTGGTCCCCTTCCAGCACTGGAGAAAGGCATTCACTGCTAGAGCACCCGGGTCGGGCATCCAGCTGTAATAATTCACCAGTTGGAAAGTTAGTCTGCTCGCAAAGAGATCTATTTCCGAAGGACCCCAAATTTTGTCAAGGGATATGAAGACAGAGACGTTGAGCTTCCAAACACTGTGATCGAAGAGGAACCTTGACTTCCAATCCGGAGATATATTGGATTTTCCTGGCAGATATTCGGCCTTCAGCGCTATCTTGTGTTCTAGGCAGAACATCCAAAAGATTGGAGGAGTGTGGCTCAATGGTTAGAGCGGCAGACCCTGATGCAGAGTTCTGGACAGGGACCAGGGTTCGATTCCCGCCTCGGCGGGGTCTCGGGCTCAATTTCCTCGGACCTGTTAATTCTCGCCTCGGTGCCTATTCTAACCACGGGCCCCACGCTGCAACTCTGGGCAATAGCTTGCTTAGCCTTCACACCGGCCCCAACAGCGCTAAGGATGCCTGGCTTCACCCTGGGGGTGCCCAGGAGTGGACACTTCACAGGGAAAGCCAGGAGGGGTTCCACAGCGGTAGGAGTATCAGCGCCAGGAAGCCGCAAGGTGACCGTCTGGTGACAGTGCACTCTATAAGTACCATGACATTTTACATTTACATTTCTTGGCTAAATTCGAGAGGTCTGCAGATTTCGTTCCTCCCAGACGGTTTATATAAGCAACCGCGGACATGGTGTACTTCTTCAGAATGACCGATCTGCCCTGAAGGGAATTTTTGAAACTCATCAATGCATAGCGATTTCCAGGTAATTTATGTGGTGAAAGGATTCTGCTTGAGACCAAACACCACCAGTGTTCTGGTCTAGGAGACAGGCACCCTAGCCATGAAGGCTTGCGTCTGATTCTAGAATACAGTCTGGTGCAGAGCCAAAGATGGCCATTCCAATTCAGACATCCAAGTTCTCTAGCCACCATGTGAGTTCCAATCTGGTTTCCTGGTCCAGCGAGATGAGATCTCCGTACCAGAGGGTTGATCTCAGAGCTCTCGCTTTTACTCTTTGAAGAGCTCAGTAGTTTAGGGGGCCCGGAAAGGCAGCTTGAATAGAAGAGGAAAGGAGACCCAGAAGCCTGGCAAGTTCCCTTAAGGATAAAGTCTGTTGCTTCAAGACGTGTCTGATCTCTTTCCTGATTTTGGATATTTTCTTCGGTGGGAGTAGGAGAAGGCACTTTGTAGTATCTATGGTGAAGCCTAGAAATTCTAGAGATCTGGAGGGAGATAAGATCGATTTTTCTCTGTTTATGATGAAGCCTAGGCTCTCTAGAAGATCTATAGCGGTCTTCAGGTCCTGAATGATTTGGGAATGATGCTGGGAAAGGATGAGGATGTCGTCTAGATATAGGATTAGACAAATGGCCTTCTGTGTTAAGTAGGAGGCAATTGATCTCATCACTTTGGTGAAACACCAAGGGGCGGAGGAGAGGCCAAAGGAAAGTGCTTGGAACTGAAAGAGATGATACTTCCACATGAATTGGAGGAAGGGTTGGCGGGCCTTGGCCATTGGGGTGGTGAAGTAGGCGTCTTCTAGATCTAAATTGACTTGCCAGTCCCCTTCCAATAATAGGTCTCTTAAAAATGGATGCCCTTCATCTTGAAGTGTCTGTAGAAGAGGTATTTTTTTGAGTTCCCTTAGATATATTACAGGTCTCCAACAGTTGTCCCTTTTCTTGACAAGAAAAAGAGTACTTAAAAATGTAAGCATTTCCAGAGGGACTTCTATTATTGCGCCCCTCTGAAGCATAGAGTGTATCTCTTCCTCTATTATCTTCTCCTGATCTAGGGTAAGAGGAATGTCCCTGGGAAAAGAAAATTGAGTTGGAATTTCTGTGAAATCTATCGTAAACCCTTTCACAGTATTCAGGACCCAAGGATCTTGAGTATTCAATTCCCAGTTGTGGTAGAAAAATTGGAGTCTGCCTCCCAAAATTCGTACTCACTCTGGGAGTTGTTGTCGTTGGAAGAACCTCTAGATCTGAAGCCCCTGGAGCGGAAACCTCTTCCTCTTTGATGGTAGAATTGGGGGTAATGGAGGGTTGGTAACCTCTTCCGAATCCTCTTGCTCTTCCGAAGGGCCTGCGGTTGAAGCAGCCGGAGCAAAGGCCCCTCCTGGCCCTGGCAAAAAGGTTATTGGTGAAGACCCTTTTCATGTTTTGATGGGCCTTATCTAAGGCCGTAAATGTGGAAACATATTTTCCCAGGGTCTTGATATCCAGAGTATATTTCTCTAAACGCGGTCGAGAAATCTCCGAAGACAGATAGGAAGGTGTTGAGGCAGTGAGGGAGCCTCTTCTGCTTAAAAAGCCTAAGGATGGCGCTCCTCTCCCCCGGTTGCGATTCAAAAAGGCAGAAAGGCAGAAGGGCTAACGGAGCGAGCAGGGGTCAAGTGCCGGTCTTCGTAAATTGGAGTGTGGCGAGACCAGGGTGGGAGAGAATGGGTAGAGCGATATCAATCGCAACAAGGGAAGTGAAAAAACTGTAAGATTAAGGGTCCTGAGCACAAAATGTCCACGGACTCGATAATTCTCGCCTCGGTGCCTATTCTAATCATGGGGTCCCACGCTGCAGCTCTGGGCAATAGTTGCTTAATCTCCACTATGGCGGCCCACCCGCTGCGGGATGCTTTGCTTTCACCCTGGGGACACCCAGTAGGGGTTATCTCACAGGGAAAAAGCCAGGACGGGTTCCCAAGGCAAGCGCCTTGATGCCTTCGGGTGATACGTGTGCTATATAAGTCGCAATACATTTACATTAACATTTACAAGGCAAATTAAGGCAGTTTAGAGCAAAAGTATCTAAAACATTGACAGAAATGCATTGGCAAAGTGAAGTTTTAGCATTAACAAGTAAAACGTTTGTAAGATGAAATATTTAGCAAAGGAATATCGAATAAGCAGGTATAACAATCAAGCCAACAGTAATAGGAAATGTAATGAACTTATCTGCTGGGAGCCACATTTAAAAGAGGCCGAATGTTATGGGCTCATTTGTTCTGAGTGTTCTATTCTGGAACCCTTTTACTTTAGGATGTATGTGGCTGATTGGACTGCATTAAAAGTTATATGCATAATGGTAGCCTCCGATCCTGTAATGAAATCCAAGTCCCCTCAATATGACAATCATTCAATAGACTGATTGTTATTCGCACACTGAAAATGCTGTCAAAGTCTTAAAATAATGGAATAATGAATTATCGGAGTGTAGATATAGGAGTGTAAATACTTGGATGTTAATTTACTCATATAGGGTCCAGAGCAGGAAGTATGTTGTTTATGTCTATGACTCATGTAGCACGCAATGTTGTAAATATACCAGGGAGTATGGTGTCATTCATCGTGACCTAGGCTGTAGTCAGCCAAAAAGTGTAGATGTTAGCACATTGGCCAGAATAAAGGAACTAACTACACAACTTCATAAGTGCTGGCCTCTTTATTGAGTTATTACAGAGGAGGATAAAAATATATAAACACAAACACACACACAGGTAAAGGTTAACAACAATCTTTTATCAAAATATTTACTACTAATTACCTGTGAAGTAGTGACTCCAGATGTGCATGTAGCAAAATGTAACAATGGAAGGACACCCCATACACTGCCTGTATATAAAGGTAGCATAAGCCTGAAGCCTGTTTAAAGCCTAGTGTGCAGGTGGGCAGATGAAGAATTGCATCCTTCAGGCCAAAGTAATGACAGTCATGCTCTATGGAGAAGAAATATGGGTCCTCAGTCAAAAAGTGGCAATGCCTGACATGGTCATGAGAAGAGCTGGGAAAATCTGTCTGTTTGCTGCAAGCAGGGGGGAACTGAGTGTTAGAAGATTGCTGCCACACAAGTGTTTCTCTGAAGGACATGACAGCATCCCTCATCTAAACAAAGATAATCATTTGAAAACAACCTGACAGGATCCTCATAGGATAACCCTGCAAACACCTAAAAAATTAAGAACAATAACTACTGAACTTCACTGTATGGACAGGTCCAAGATGGGAAACATCCTTTACAACGCAACTTTTACCACGCAGTGCCTTTACGACGCAACTATTATAACGCATGTCATTACAACGCATTGCGCTGGGGGGCGCTTTAGGATAGGGAATGGATTTAATTTACTATCCAACATCTTCCCTACTATCCACGGGGACTGGAGTTGGAATAGTAAATTAAACTATTCACTATCCAGCACCCCTAAGTGCCATGCGTTGTAACAGCATGCATTGTAAAAACTGCGATGTAAAGGCATGCGTGGTAAAAGCATGCGTTGTAATGTCATACATCCGTCCAAGATGTATTTCCTTACAAGAACAATAATCTCCCAAAATGGTTGATTGTGGGGACATGGCCTGACATGATGAGGTGAATACGTCTAAGCTATTGCTCCACCAGCGGCAGCCTAGTGTCCAGAAAATATCTAACTTATTTCATCCCATTGTACAGTAAACCTTAAGTGATGTTGTCAGAAAGCGGTGCGACATAACATAACATAACACGTGTATTTGTAAAGCACACGTCGTTCATCCCAGCAACGGAGCATCTTAGCACTGAAATAACAGATGTACAATGTTACCCAACTCAATGGTACTCATTTTATCGACCTCAAATGGATGAAAGACTGAGTGGACCCGCTGGGAAATGAACCTGTGACCATGAGGTCGAACACAGGCCCCTGCAGTGGATGTATTAGTTACAGGGCCGTTTTTGCAGCATAATCGGCCCTGTAACAAAATCGGCCGAAAACCAGCCCCGGCAAAGAGCTCGGCGGCACCCACAACCCCCCGGGGGTGGGGGGGGGAGGGGTCGGCCGAGCACTTTGCTAGGGCCGGTTTTGGTTCCCAGTCTGGCCCTGTAGCTAGAGCTTTTGCTGCTCAGGGTGGTTCCCGAGTTTGCCGCCAGTGCAGGTAAGAGCAGGGGGCAGGGAACAGGGAAAATTTAAAAATAAAAACAACACTTGCCACCGCAAAAAAGGGCCACCAGGGGTGGACCCCCGATCACACCCCACCTCCCTCCCCAAGCGACACCACTGGACACTACCCTCTTTGAGAAGTCGAAGTCTGTTCTAAGGTTCACACCCACAATTGCTGTCCACACAATCGATGCATTATACCTCTACAACTCGTAAACAGGAAGGGGACGCTCCTTTCACACCCCCTCCTATATGCTGTTTGCACAGGGTCAGAAAAGCTCTTTTATCAGCCAGAAAGAGACTTCCACCTGGTTAAATGCCATTTGTCAATAAAGAAATCAATTTTGCTGGTGCAACCCCTGTGATTTTGCAATCACTGCAACAAAAGTTCTCAAAATTCCAGTAGCCCTCATTTTAACTCTTGTATAGCATAGAGTATCAACATAAAACAAAAGAAAATACCCCCTTTTTTTTTTTTTACAAATTTTAATTGGAAAAAAAGCACGTGTACAGTAGTGGTTAACACAAGTCATAATACTATAACCAGGAGATGTATCTGTTTGGTGGTAGGTAAAGTGTTATAAAAGTGCTGCCCTGCAGAAGAAAGCAAGCACTTAGGTCCATAGGCACGAAGCCATTTAGCATTTCTTAATGGACCGAATCTCAATTTCATGCCGTAAAGAAACGCTAAATAGGCTTCCATGTTTACAAAAGGGCAAATGCGGTCACAAAAGGCGATTTCTACCAAGTAGAAATTGCATTTTGTGATTCCCAAAGCAGGGTATGTCAAATAGAGATTTCATATTTGCGACTTCCTAAGCACATGTACAAAGCATTTCCTAAATGCGAAATGGGGATTTCGGAATCTATTACCATCGGATACAATCCAATGGCAACTATGTGCAGTTTTAAAAAATGCACCCAAAATGCTTTTTTTGCGGTGCCACGTAGCATGCACATGCCCCGAGGGCACTGGAGCACCTTACACAAGCACCACTTACTTTTTTTATTTTGGAGGGGACTAAGGGACCAATGGTTTTACATTTCCTAATTTGCGATTTCCTATTAGGATATCTCCAATTAGGGTATGCAAAACCATTCTTACCTATGGCCTTTAGACTCAGAGGAAGGAGTGGGTTTACATTTCTTAAAAAGCGGTTTTCTAATAGCGATTGTGACTCTGTAGGAATTGCTATTTGGAAATCTCTATTTTTGTACATTCCATTTTGAATTCCCTAACTAGCGATTTCTAGGGATTCGCCATTTAGGAAATGCAAAATGGAAGTTTCGTACATATGGGCCTTAGGGAGTTATAGCTTTCGGACCCCGTGTAACAGTGGTAGCGGACCCTCGAGATGTTGATTAAAGTGTATCAGTATAGATTGGGTGGCAGGGCTCTTCCAGAGTAGGCGCCTGTGGGCAGATGCTGGAAAGGTTTGGTATTTTGACTATAATGTACTTTTTAAAGTCGAGTTCGGCTGTAGGAGAATCATTGAATTTTTATTTGGTGTTTGAAGGTGTGTTTGAGTTAAGAAAAATCTCACAGAACATCACTGACAGATACATTTTGGTTGAATGA
The DNA here is from genome assembly GCF_964261635.1 of Lissotriton helveticus. Taxonomy (NCBI): domain Eukaryota; kingdom Metazoa; phylum Chordata; class Amphibia; order Caudata; family Salamandridae; genus Lissotriton; species Lissotriton helveticus. Next base: position 52,994,802 of record NC_136072.1, on the reverse strand, counting down.
TATTAAATAGGGGAAACATCCTTTACCCCGCATGCTCTACAACGCATGCCATTACCCTGCAGTTTTTACACCGCAAAATATTTTACAACGCAGGGCTATTTCACCGCAAACTATTACAAGGCATGCCCCAAAGTAATGTCCTAGTGGAGTTAAAATAGTAAATTGTGTTGTAATGGGGAATGCGTTGTAATGGAATACGTTGTAAACACCTGCGTTGTAAAAGATTTTGAGGTGTAAAAACTGCGGAGTAATGGCATGCTGAGTACAAGTGTGCGGGGTAAAGTGTCCTATTCATTAAATAGTAAAACCATGGCTTTAAGGGTTAAACCTGTGCACTGAGAACAGATTTCAGGGCACAAATGTGATTTTAAGTATATTAAAATAGGCCTCCATCTGGATGTTAGAACATAGGATTTAATATAACCTTAGAGCCCGCAGTAGTGGGCTCAACCGGCCATTAAAGTCCCACTTCAGCCTTCGGCGAGGGCCTTTAAGAAGGGGAGCAGGCCTTTAATGTCCAGTACAGCCTGATATGGAGGGCTACAATGCTATTAGAACATTCCGCCCCTAGAGGGCAGAATGTTCTAATTAGTAAAACAAAGCCCTCATAGAGACCCAGGGAGTTGAAATCCTCTCGGGCTCAATGAGGCCTTTTGTTCACAGCAACAACTATGAACAAACATTGGAATGTTGGAGCTCCGGGCTTCTACCAGCCATTAAAAGCCCTGAGCACCCCGTTGTCTTTAATGCAGTGCTCAACATTCCAAAGCTCTAATTTCTATTTGAATGTGCATTGTTTTTGTGTTGTGAGGGCATGCTGTGTTTGTTTGAGCGTAGGTCGATATTTAGTGTCTGAAGGCAAGTCTTGGTGTTGGAGCAAAGGTTGAAGGCAGGACTTTAGGATGAAGCAAAGATTGATTTTTGTTTTATGAAGGTAGAACCTGGGACTAAAGCATGGGTTCATTTCTACAGGTACGGGTGCTGATGCATAGGCCTGTTCGTTTTTGAAGACAGATACCGGGGTAGACCCGTAGGTTGGTTTTTAGTTGTTGAAGGCAGATTGGGGTAGTGGAGCAAAGGCTGAATTTAAGTTTTTGAACATAGATCATGGGATGGATCACAGGTTGATTTTTAGTGCTTGCAGGTGGGCATTGGCACTGGAACATAAACCGACGATTGGTTTTGGATGGTGGGTCGAGGTGTTGGAGCACAAGTTCTTTTGGGGTGTTTGAATATAGAGGTGGGCCTCAGCCAGGCCTACCAGTGCTAGGAGTTTGCCCTTCTCTGCACGCAAGTCCTCAGACCAATAAATAGAAGTTGGCATGGAAACTGAAATGTCAAAAGAGATATTTATTAAACCTCATGAGGTGGAACTACATTCACACAACACCCTTCGGTAGAGTATGAAGTAGCAGAAGGAGTAGAAGAACCATGGGTCTTTTATACCCACACAGGGGCTGAAAAGAAGGCGGTACAAGCACACATAGGAGAGTTCAAAAGTCAAAGTCAAAAGTAACTTTATTTGGTTTTCATTGTTTACAAAACCATAAAAGTACAGTTTAAAAAAAACATTTTTCTTTTTACATCTCATAAAAAGGAAAAGAGTCCATAAGTTACAAACTTTTAAAGAATAAAATTTAGGCTAAAAGAAAAAGTTCTTATATTTCATGAAATAGGCTAATTTCGAGGGAACATTATTTCATATTTATATTAAAATACTTAAAATCCTAGACAGGAGAATGATACTCTATTCCAAATTTAATCTATGACGAACAATGAACTTTAAAAATATAATTATAATCTTTGTTAGCCATCGCTCCTCCAAAAACTGTAAAAATAACAATGCAGGTTGGCACCTCCTAATTACCATATGTTTCAATAACGGAATAAGCCAGAACTTTCTAGGTTCACAATAGAACTTACAATATAAAATTGTATGGATGGTGGCCTGGGTAGAGAGATCGTCACATGGACAAGGTGGTAAAGCTGTTGAACAGTCATTTCTTTTCGGAAAAGTAACCAATCGATGGAAAAAATGTAATCTAAACCGGGTCAACAGAAATCTCTCATAACTAGTGATATTGAAAGTTAAATAGGGTTGAATAGAAAATGTGGTCTGTATGGCCAAGCTGTGCACAGTTGATGGTTTACTGGTCTCTTTGGTCAATAGCAATTAATCGAAGTGCGTGAAGCACAGCGCCTGGAATGCTTTTCTGGATATCTCAAGGATTGAGGTGGGTGAATGGAAATATTTTTCCAAGCCTAAATCACACAGAAAGGCTTTAATGTAACGTAACCACCCAATTTTATTAGCATTTTCCAGAGAAATACAATCCATAATAAACCCTTGGGAAAAAGTGGTTCTGTCTGAGGTCCATACACGATGCCACAGGAAGAGTGGTTGTTTTTTAACAATATCAGCCAGATAGGAGAGGCCCAGTTCCAAATGGCATGAATAGGTCGCAGTACCCCGAGGAACAGCACGAAGATACCGCAGGAATCTATTTTCAACCATTTGTAGAGCATCAATATTTTCATAGCCGCACACACCTGCCCCATATGTCGCTACGGTTAAACATTTGGCCTTGTATATCGCTACTAATTCAACAGGGGGTCTTCTTCCCAGCCTTCGTGCAAAATGTACCAGAGCAGAGGTAGCTCTCATGAAGAGAGGTTTTCTGGACTCTATAGCCGGTTTCCAAGTGATTTTGTGGTCAATAGTAATGCCTAAATATGGGTATTTTTCAGTACACTCAAGCTTTTCGTTTTTCAGAAAGATACCCTTTGTTCTTTTCTTATTGGATCCCGAGGACATGACAAAGGTCTTTTTGATATTTATATTTAGGTCCAGATTGTCCATAAAAGAAGCATATCTGTCAAGGGCCCGTTGCAATTCAACAGGGGTGCGGGCTAGTATCACCACATCATCGGCGTAGAGTAGGGCGGGAATTGGGTGATTGTTTATGTAAGGGTGGTCCTGGCACCCTTTGACCATGTCCCGCTCCAGGCAGTTAGTATGGAGTGTAAAGAGAAAGGGTGCCAGGACACAGCCCTGTCTCACCCCTCTCTCCACACCGAACGACGCAGTTAACTCTCCATTTACCCCGTACCACACTCTGGCTGTAGCGTCTGAGTAAAGTTCACGCAAAAAATTTACAAGCCTCAGCTCTACCCCCATTTCTAATAGAACTGACCAAAGTTTTGCATGGCTAACACAGTCGAAGGCGGCTGATAAGTCAACATACACCATGTGGAGGGCCCCGCCTTTCGCACTGACATACTTGCCTAACAACAGGGTCAGGTTAAGAGCTTGTTCGGTAGTCCCTAGCCCCTCTCGAAACCCGAAGTGTAGATCAGATAAGATCCCACCGTCGTCTGCCCACTGCTGGAGGCGTTCAAGGATGACTCGGCCCGCCACTTTACATAGGAGAGTTACATACATAAATGGTCATACAGAAATGCCCAATCAACAAAGAAGGAGGAGTTAACAGTTGCTGATGTCAGTAGAAACATCCTGACAGTAACAAACCTAAACAGGTGCATGGGCAGCTACAAGCTCATCTGAGCATGTGCAGAGTAGCAGAGGCTTAGTATAGCCAGTCATGTGAACAGAGCACAAGGGTAAACGACAGAGAAGAGGGAAAGAGCACATGGCAAGCACATGGCAGACAAAATGGCTGCCGGGAACAAAATGGCTTCAGCTAAATGCTAACATTGATCGCTGCCAATTTTCCACATGAAGGCAGGACTGGTTGTCTGAACGTGCCTGAAGGCATACTGTTCCAGCAAGGTAGATTCTCTGAAGGTGGGGCAAGTGTATTCGTCATCAGACACCATCTTTCTTCAGATAGGATACTGAACTACAGATATTCAGATTAAACCTTGCCATGCATGGTCAGTGGAAACTGTCAGCCCAAGGCTTAATCTTATTTTATCACTCATGGTGGTCAGTTTGTGAAGGGTGGGTTCAAGTCATCCAGTAATGGGCCCCACTTTGCTCAGAATCTGGTGTAGGGCAAAACAAACCCTATTCTAGCAGAGGAACCACAATCAAGAAATTAGTATATATTGATGCATATATCCCTCCAAATAATCCTATTTGGGATTTCATATTCCCTTGAACTACAAATTTGGCCTATGGAGTCCTCAAGGAAGGTGAATTCAGGTGCTTGTTGTTGCTACTTCCATAGAAGTCAACGGAAGCAAACACATTTTTTAGATGATGAAGAAGATTTGCACGGCCGGTGACCCCATGGGAACAGCTTGGCATCTTGAGAGATTTAAAATACCCACAAGGCTGGTGACACACTCTAACTGAGGGAGAGTTAAAAATAGGAGTGTACTTAATTGTGAAATTTTTGCACAAAATGTCATCAAAGGTCATTCAAATTTTGCAAAATTATGTTTTTAGGGTGAAATATTGTTTCGCGGAATCTCATCTGACTTTTTTCATGTGAGGGCATACTTTTTGTACAGTACACTAGAAGAAGACTACTTCGAGCAAAATATGCCTCTTGGTGAGACATTTCCTGTGTGAAGAAGTTTCCTGTGGCCAGAAATAACACAAAACTTCATAATGAAAAATTTCAAGAAATTTCATATAACGTGAAACCCAATAATTTCATTAAATTTGCCAGCATGATTAAAATGTTGCCAGAGTCCGGATAAAAGATATAGTCATAATACACTGATATTACCAAACTAAAGTTTGTGAATTGTGAGCAACCAGAGCACGCAAGAAAAACATGTTAACAGAGTAATTGGTGCATCAACCTGGAGCCAGTGGATTGCTTGTTCTTGTTCTGAACGATGACCCTTAAAATTTGATATTAAGTGTATCACACAGGTTAGTTAGTGTGACTCAGGTCATGAAAGGATTCAACCTTGATCTGCAGAATGGACAGAATTTTGGATCAGGCTTGTAACCAAGAAAGTGACCTTATTAGATTCATGAGAGCTATTCAAGACACAGTAGGCATGGGCCACTTTTTGCTAAAGGCAGTAGTCTGCTATTTGTGAAGATTCACATCTCTTTCTCCAAGTGTAGGTAAACAGAAGTTGCATCTACATATACACAATATTTAACCCGAGTCTGTGCTGCTCTGGTGTGGGTTGCATCCTCTCCATGCTAAAACAATCTGGCCTATTTTGCATTTTCAATGAGCATACGCATGCAGTGTTGATCATAGGAGTGGAAAATCCCATTTGTCACCTGCTGTTAGTGTGCCGCCACCTCACAGGCGCGGGGTTAATCTGCTGGAGAAATGGCGGTCTGGTAGCGGCGGAGGGCGGGACCACTGACGCGACCACAATCGGGCATTCTGTGAGCGCACCATTAATTCATGCTCACCTCATGGGGAACGAAGACCCCAGGGTGGCCTAAAATGCATAAAAAAAGGTTTTGAAGCTGCTGGAAGAGGTAGACAAACATCATAGCTGGGAGGTGGCAAAACCAAAGCAGTCACCCTTTAAAGTTGTAAAAAGCCGATTTATTGATGCTGGATAGACCTTATTTTGACACCTCCTCTGTTCAATGCTGGCCAATGTTTAGGAAGACTAAACAGAAATATTTAGAAAAACAAGTTCAGAGAAATTAATTGCATTGATGCTAAAAAAGTTTTAACTTAGAGAAAGGTAAAAAGCTGTATATTTTTCTGAGAAAATTCAGAGGTATGGAGCCTAATTCCAGAGTGTTGACACGTCTACCTAAGCCATACTAACTAGTAAACAAAAGACACACAAGTGGTCAAAAGACGCACATTTGACATCCAACTGCTTATCTCAACTACAAAACACCACCCCATTGTCCCCTCCAACCAAGTAGGTTTTGCTTTTCCAGGTTAAGAGCAGAATCCAGCACAAGAACCCTAAAAAGTCTGCACCCGAGATTGTCTCTAAGTATTTAACCCACATCATCTATATGTCGGCACTTTATATTTAGGAGGTAGATGTGGTTTTCAAAGCAAAGACTGTTTATTTATTTTTTTCCCCCCGCTTTAAATGTTGTCCACTTCAATGCATGTTAATGGCAATGTTGAATTACCCCCCATCTCTTTCTAACTCTCTCTCTCTTATTTTTCCTTAATAGATGGGTGCTGTTCTCCACCAAGGCCTGAGCCTACCACATGCACTGTCACTTACAAGAGATTTTGACTACAAGGGGCTTGAAACCTGCCCATTGCTTACCTTTCGCTGGTGTTTTTGTTACTCTTATTTACTGCCTCCTAATTGGCCAGCCTCACTTTGTCTTCTTTCATGTGGAGCATGGGCCAAGTACTGAATGCTTCATCTTGATTAATGTCCTTCCGCTGCTCGTGCTGTGATTAAAGTATGTTTTTTATTATTTCTTCCCCCCCTGTTGTCTGTGTTGCTTATTCCTCTTCCCACCCCAATGTCCATGTTGCTCGTCCATTTTGCTTCTTCCCCCTCCCACTTCCTCTTGTCCATGTTGCTTGTCCATTTTGCTTCTTTCCCCTCCCACTTGTCCATGTTGCTTGTCCATTTTGCTTCTTCCCCCTCTCACTTCCTCTCGTCCATGTTGCTTCCTCCCCTCCACTCCCTCTTGTCCATGTTGCTTCTTACCCTCCACTTCCTCTTGTCCATGTTGCTTGTCCATGTTGCTTCCTCCCCTCCCACTTCCTCTTGTCCATATTGCTTCTTACCCTCCCCACTTCCTTGTCCATGTTGTTTCCTCCCCTCCACTCCCTCTTGTCCACGTTGCTTCTTACCCTCCACTTCCCCTTGCCCATGTTGCTTCTTCCCCTCCCACTTCCTCTTGTCCACGTTGATTCTTATCCTCCACTTCCCCATGTTGCTTCTTGCCCTCCCACTTCCTCTTCCCCATGTTGCTTCTTCCCCTCCACTTCCTCTTGCCCATGTTGCTTCTTTCCCTCCAACTTCCTCGTCCATATTGCTTCTTACCCTCCCACTTCCTTGTCCATGTTGTTTCCTCCCCTCCACTCCCTCTTGTCCACGTTGCTTCTTCCCCTCCACTTCCCCTTGCCCATGTTGCTTCTTCCCCTCCCACTTCCTCTTGTCCACGTTGGTTCTTCCCCTCCCACTTCCTCTTGTCCAAGTTGCTTTTTCCCCTCCCACTTCCTCTTGCCCATGTTGCTTCTTCCTCTTGTCCACGTTGCTTCTTACCCTCCCGCTTCCTCTTGCCCATGTTGCTTCTTCCTCTTGTCCACGTTGCTTCTTACCCTCCCATGTCCTCTTGCCACGTTGCTTCTTCCCCTACCACTTCCTCTTGCCCATGTTGCTTCTTCCCCTCCCACTTCCGCTTGCCCATGTTGCTTCTTCCTCTTGTCCACGTTGCTTCTTCCCCTCCCACTTCCGCTTGCCCATGTTGCTTCTTCCTCTTGTCCATGTTGCTTCCTACCCTCCCACTTCCTCTTGCCTATGTAGCTTCTTACCCTCCCACGTCCTCGTGCCCATGTTGCTTCTTCGTCTTGTCCACGTTGCTTCTTCCCCTCCCACTTCCTCTTGCCCACGTTGCTTCTTACCCTCCCTCTTCCTCTTGCCAATGTTGCTTCTTCCCCTCCCACTTCCACTTGCCCATGTTGCTTCTTCCACTTGCCCATGTTGCTTCTTCCTCTTGTCCACGTTGCTTCTTACCCTCCCACTTCCTCTTGCCCATGTTGCTTCTTCCTATTGTCCATGTTGCTTCTTACCCTCCACTCCCTCTTGTCCCTTTTGCTTCTTCCCCTCCAATCCCATCCTTTTCCATGTTGCTGCTTCTTTCCCATCCTCCTGTGGTCCTTGTTGCTTTTTCCCTCCCACCCACCACCCTCCCACTGTCTATGTTGCTTCTTCCCTACCACTTCCCCACCCTCATTTTGTCTGTGTTGCCCCACCCACCTGCCCTAGGCCCTATGACGCAGTCAGTGTTGGATGCATCATACCACTTTTTTTTAGCCATCCTGTTGCTCGTTCCCTCTCACGCTCCCTCCTGTTGTCCGTTACCTCCCCCCACTGTCCACGTTGCCCACCCCACCCGCCGTAAGAAGAAAAAAAGAAATCAATATGACTTTTTTTCCAACTTTTAGCTATGCTGCACAGCAACTGCAGGGGCGGCCTTATGCATGTGCAAGCTGTGCACCTGCACAGGGCTGCCAAATATATATCCTTAATATAATAATCCTCTGAGGATGGATACATAGTTGCGTGTCAGCCCCATGCAGGGATTTGGCGGCCTCCGGCTCTGTTCCACTTCCAAAGTTCCTGACCCCCTTCCTGAGCTCCAGGGGGCTCCGTCCCGCCCGGACCCCCTCTTCCGGGGCCCCCTACCTACGCTCCCTGCCCAGGGCCGCCATGAGCCTAGAGCCGCCCCTGGCAGCTGTGCTGCTCTACAGCATGGCTAAAAGACATTGGCAAAGTGAATCTCCTGGTAGGACAAGCTTTAAAACATAACCGGTAGCAGCAGAATAAAAGGACTGCCCCTTTTATTACAAAAGACATTTGCAAAACCAATAGGCGTGGCTATTTTATACGTGGAAGTGTTTTTGAGCAGTGTGTTTGTATGTGTGTGCATGCATGTATGGCTGGTTGGTGAGTGACTGGATATATGTAAGAATGAGTCAGTGGGTGGATGGAGCAGTGACAGCATGAATGAGTGAGTGAGTGAGTGACTCAGAATATGGATATGTATTGGGTGTGTAAGTGCATGAATGGAGGAAAAGATGGCTGCCTGGATGAAAGGTTGAAAAGTGAGTGTATGGATGGATGACGATAGGTTACACAAATCGTACAGAATGGAACCTCAAACAGGGCTGGTGAGAGTGTTACAGAATTTATTAAAAATGTCCAATATTATGCCAGTGCAAGCATTACACTAGGGCAGGGCATCATCATGCAATAAATGCCTGCTACATAACATATATCGAATTGCCACCATTTTATCAGTGGAAATAGTTTACAGAAGTGTATGTTCGGATTTGTACCATCGTTCACTAATCCTAAATGTGTGTCCAGATTTGCACCAGTACTCACCAATTATAAATGTGTCCAGATTTGTACCATTGCTCACTAATCCTAAATGTGTGCCCTTAAGTGCAGCAGCATTCACTAATTATAAATGTCTGTTCGGATTTGTACCATCGTTCACTAATCCTAAATGTGTCCAGATTTGCACCATTACTCACTAATACTAAATGTGTGTCCAGATTTGTACCATTGTTCACTAATCCTAAATGTGTGTCCAGATTTGCACCATTGTTTATTAATCCTAAATGTGTGTCCACATTTGTAATATCGTTCATTAATCCTAAATGTGTGTCCAGATTTTCACCATTGTTCACTAACCCTTAATGTGTGTCCATATTTGTACCATTGTTCACTAATCCTAAATGTGTGTCCATATTTGTACCATTGTTCACTAAACCTAAATGAGTGTCCAGAGTTGCACCATCGTTCACTAATCCAGGTGTGTGCGTAGATGTGTTCCAATGCTTAGTACTCATTAGTGCTTAGACAGATTTCCACTACCATTCACTAATCAATCTTGCATACACACAATTGAACCATATTTCAATACCATTATTGTCTGCTGACAATTTCTACAAATCCCAGAAATCTTGAACACGTGGCACGATTTGCACCAATCTTGACTGCTTGCCCACATTGTAACATTGCTCATTAATCCTCGGGGCATATTAAATGTGCCCCACTGTACAGTAATCCTAGGTGCATTCAAGCATTCAACCCTATTACTCTTTACTCAGTGCGTGTTCAGATTTGCTACCACTGTGCACATATCCTTGATGCCCAATTAAATGTTCCCAATTACTCGTTGATCCCTAGTATGTATTCTGATTTGCACCATCAAGCAGTAATCCTTAATGCATCAGCAGAGTTGCACAGTCACTCTTTAATTATAAATGCATGTTTGGATTTTCACCATCACTTAGTAATAGTAAATGCAAGTTCAGATTTAAACCAAAATAAATTTTCTTTCAAATTTGTAACATCAGTCAGTAATAATTTGCACCTGCTGATATTTGTATATATTCATTCAGAAATCTTGATTTACTGCACGTTTTTACTCAATCACCACCTTGACCCCAGCCTCTGCCTGAGATATTGCTAGAAGCATAGTCAAATGCCACAGCACATTACAGGCTGGCTTTTAGGGCGAGTTTATGTCTGGGTTTAGGGGTCACAGCCTGCAGAGTGCTGTGGGCTACAAATTAAGAAATCTAGGTCATAGATGTGAAGCTTCCCAGGTCCATGTGTGAACTAGTTAGTCCAGCCCGGTTGTTTTCGTAGAATTCTGGGACTTGTAGTCCTGGCTTTATATAGGGGTAAATAAGGCTGCAATTACCAGAAATTGATGGAAAAACTCGACTGCACTAATTAGTCATGCAGTGATCTGGAAAACCTGGGATCTGTGCTAGACCAATACTATTTCGGCTTTGGACTTCCCTCCTTGGGCACAATCATCAATGCCAGAGGTTGACTGAGCAGAGCTGCTGAGCCAGAAAACCATCCTGATGCAGGAACTTGACATAATAAGCCCCCTGTTGAACTACAATCGATGGTAGAAAAGACTACAAGTCCCAGCATTCCTCTGGACCGGGCATCACTTTAAACATCCCATCCAGAGTCACACAACTGCTGCCCGTCTGAGTTCTAAACACCAAACTTGGAATAGTGAACATGGAAAAAGGACAAGGGAATGTTGATCACTTTACTCGGAAGTGGTGATTTGCTGGTGCGCTGTTACCTGGACGCCTGTGGGTTCATCCTGAGACGCTGCCAGCCCTGCTCCTGAGTCTACCTCTCCGGAAGTCACGGCCATGGAGGAGTCCATCCGCTCTGGAACACTGGGGGTACCCGAGAGGCAGAATGGTCCCTTCAAGTGAGTTATTTCAGTGAGCCCCATCATAGAGGTGGAAGGTGACAAATAGTTAAAACTGGGGGAAAGAGCGGCCTCTGGCGGTAGACCCTAGTATGACTCCCTGAAGACAGCATCTTAGATCAGAAGTGGTATTTACAAGGGGAGGTGGAGTCTGATTTTGGAGTGTTGCAGGTGAGTGGTTGAAGTAAAGATGGCTCCCTGCTCTCACTCACTCGCCCAGACTTCTATTCAGTAATCACTGGTGCATGGTAAAAACGCCACTCCCGTGTCTTCCGCAGGATTCACAGAGACACAGGGCAGTGCAAAGGTTTTCACTACCCTAACTTCATTCATAAAGCCCCGCCCTCCTTCCTGTCCTGGATGCACAACACACGTCCCCTGCAAGAGCTCTAGGCTTGCAAATCCGCCTCCAGGTGAGCAGGAAGCTACCGCCGCACATGCGCAGAGAGATCCAGCTTCCCTCGGCCCCAGACTCTGGTGCACGTCACTAGTGCAAGGGTTCTGGCCCTGCACAGGTGAAGATTTCTGACTCTTCTTAAATTCACACACGTTTTCCTAATAATGCCTTGTAACCTCGACAGTTTCAGGTTTCCAGGTGTGCTCCTGGGAAACAATAGTGAAATTACATGTTTTTATGTGAAAGTACACTCTTTTATGCACGAGAAAATCACCAGTGGAAATGCACCAGATACATTTTTTTGGTCCCAGAGGTAAAAGCCCACCAATGTTAGGGGTTTTATCTTCTTCCTATTGTGGAAAGTGATTAATTCCTGTCCTTGACAGCCGTGAGAGTGCCATTAACCCACCATATTAAGAAATCCCAAACTGACAGGGGGGGGGGTGCTCGTTGCCTCATCGTTGCTCTGTTGTGTTGTCCCCGAGCCCCTCTACCTCCCCCACCCCATTGGCAAAGATTTTTGTTTTTCTAAAACCAACTCCCAGGTGAGAGATGTCATTTATTTTATTCAAAACAGTGACCAAGAGGTGCAGAGAATTTTCTCCCTGTGTACTGGGGCCATTACTTGATTTCACTGCCCGGTATGTCACTGTGTCTGCGAATTGTATTGTACTCTTTTAGTTTTTAACCGAATTAAGATTTCTTGACTGCCTGACACTGCCGGGTTGCAGGTCAGAATATCATTTGCACAATTGTAGTCCGACATAAGTATTGTATTGAAAATATCGTTTACAAAATTATTGTCCATTGGTTGAAGATTTTTTTTTTTTAATTAACTCCAACAAACCCAATTTTAAGTAAATTAAGTTTAAGGCATATTATTTGTGTCATACATTATTCTGACAATGTTCTTCAGTTACCATACCCCCAGTTTAAGCTCCCCCTGCCTCAGGGGATGGAAATGTTGTGACCATTGCCCTGCCCTAAATCCTCACATTGCCCTTGTGCCACAATGCTGGACAAGCTGTCAGGTCAATGGTTCCCACCAATGAGTGGGCGAGGCTGTGCCAACTGAAACCCAGCCAGGCTCTCAAGTCTAAATGGGGCAGGGGAGTCAGGGCTTTGATGAGGCAGTGTCTTAATTTGTGCCGGTGTTTGCCAGTGCTCATCCGGAGCCTTTATTTCTTAACACTGACACATATTTATGCCAATCTGCCATATAGTGGTGATGTCAATCTATTTGTAAACAAAGCACCTCTGCAGTAGTTTTAAAAATGTAAAATACATTTAAAAACTAAATAAATGTCAGGGCAGGCCATTCTTGAACCTATAGGTGACGTGGAATAGTCAAAACTCTAAAATTCGGAGTAGTCTGATGGGCAGTGGTTAACAGTGCCACTGGCATTTGGCAGCACTGGCACAGACACGGGGAGGTGCCAGCAGCAGTGGTCTACTGAGAAGTATCTTGTCCTGGCAGTTGTTTTTTGACAAATTAAGGCCTGGCAAAGACCCTGCTGAGCCAAACTCAAAAGACCCCTAAATAGCCAACTTTGAACACAATGGCAAAGGATTAGAAAAAAGTTTATGAATACCCACAAATATACACGTTTCTAAATGTTAACAAACTCACAGGGTATATGTGCTTTCAGATATCCAAGCCCCACCTACCAGTGCTTAATTTGTGCCGGTGCTTTCTGGTGCTCAGCATTGGCACTTAATTGCCAGCTCCGGGGCTTATGACTGTCTGCCACATGGTAGTGGTGTCTGCCAATTTAGGCACGGGCTCAACAACTTCTGTTTATTATTTCAATTTACATTTCCAATTATTAGTTTTTGCCTCCAAAGCTATTCTTACAGCTTTGGGGGCCTGTAATAGTATGAATTGTCACACTTTTAACCCCTTCCGCGCTCATGACGAGCTCAGCTCGGCATGAGTTACGATGCTCGTACGCTCATGACGAGCTGAGCTCGTCATGTAACGCGTTTAAAAAAAAACCGCAGTGCACAGCGGGAAAACCGCTAGTGCGCATGCGGTTAAGAGTGTGATCATTGGTAGTGTAGTGTGTTGGTGCTGTCATTGGCAGTGCTGCCAGGAGCAACGGATGGTGCAAGCTCTAGTGTCCTCCTGTCGAGCAAATTAAGCACTGCCGAGTCCCAGCACCTCTGCTTATAGATCAAATCTTTCTGAAAATAAATCCATTTACCAGTGAAAAAACACTTTTTCTAAATGAAAAATTCTTCTCGCACTCACAAATCAGGCTATTTGTATGTGTAAATCGAAATGATATGAAATAAATAGCTTTGAGAATTCTCCCGGAGAAACACTATTGTTAATTGATTTGATTTAAGCTCATGTGTCCTGACTCGGCTAATAATTGAGATGTCTCGCTGCTGTGTATTAATGGAACCCTGACACCGGATCTTTATGTGGTTTGTGTGTTTCTGCTAATTATCACTTGCCTACATTTTAATCTCTAAATTGTTTAATGCTACAAACATTTCCATTATTGTGTGTTTGGCATGGCGTCTAAATGAATATGGATTGTACTTATCTGGCTAAACACTGCCTCAAGCTTTAAATGGGTAGGGACTGTCTAATAAATACTTAAAGATGGCTTCTGGGAGCACCATTATCCCAACCACTGTGGCATCTATTCATAAGAAAATGTGTAAATCCACGGAGTGCTCAATTTGTGAAAGAATGAGTGCGGGTCCCCAAAGCTCCCCTCAGAAGCCCGTGGCCGGTGCTATTAAATGTCAGCGTGCCATGTACTAGTCCAGGGCAGTCTTCCATCCAGCTCATGCCTCTCTAATCCACCACCAGACAGTCCCTGACATCTTATCTCTCCCTTGCAGGTTCAGGCTTTCTCTGAGACAGTTTTCTGTCTTTCTCTTCCTGCATGTATGTTTCCTTCTATTGCTCTCCGGATATGTTTGATGAGGAAAAATAAGTGCCGGTTCCCAAAAATTAGTGCATGTGGTCCCCACCGGCAACCACTGGCTCAAATTAAGCACTGAATCTACACATGTACAGGCACTTCTCACGTGGGTGTCATTTTATCTAGGCATTCTAGAATGTTTCAGGCATTTTATTCAGGCGTTCTAGAATGTTCCAGGCACTTCATCCAGGCATTCTAGAATGTTCCAGGCATTTCATCCAGGCATTCTAGAATGTTCCTGGCATTTTAGAATGTTCTAGGCATTTCACTCAGGCATTCTAGAATCTTCCAGGCATTTGATCCAGGCATTCTAGAATGTTCCAGGAATTTTATCCAGGCATTCTAGAACGTTTGATGATGTCACAACAGGTATTGAGATCCATTGCGGCATCATTCACCGGACTGCCGGGTATCATTGTTAAAACCACCCCAGCGGGCGATAGAATAGCCTTAGTCGAGGGCAGTTCTTTGCAAGGGAGGGCACAGCATCATTCTGTGGTAGCAGCAGTGCTCATTCAGAGCTCATTTAGAGCACCTGAGCATGAAAGCAAAGATACCTTTACCTCCTCCCCTGGGGATCTACCAGGTGTGACTCTGGGCGTCCCTCTTTGCCCTTAAAGGAGTTTCTTTGACCACAGCCTACTTCTCATTCCCACCCACTCACTTATTGCATTACTTGTTAGCCCATGTTTATTATTCTAGTTATTGAATATATATGTCTCTTAAATATCATTAGCCAACAATAATTTAATGCAATATTAGTAACAATGAGGGTCTATCTCTCAACACCATCGACAATGTGTGATATTTTGTCGCCGACGCTGTCACTCACAGAAACAAGGGCACCTGCAAAAATATTGCAGAGAAATCACGAGCTCCGTTTTGTCAAGGCCCGTCCAGCTTTCTAACTGAGACCACTTTATAACTTTCTCTCTAAAGCACCAAGGAAATCTACCATGATGCCCAGGGGCGACTCTGCTGGGAGGCGAAGCAGTGTGCTCCCACACCAGTTTCTTATTTAAAGGCTCCCTCGAGCCGCTTTGAGCTGACGAGCTCGTGGAGAGGCACCTGCGCGGCTGGAGAGATACTGCGTTCCAAGAATAAGGCAGCCTGCTCAGCAACCCCAAATAATTTTGCCTAATCTCTGCTGATGACGGATAATAATCCAGAAACACGTGTCCAGAGATGGCCAGCACTAATCTGCACCCACCTGGTGAAACACTCAAGACTTTCCAAGTGTACTCGCTTGTCGATCTGAACTGCATCTACCGTGATGCCCAGGGGCGACTCTGCTGGGAGGTGAAGCAGTGTGCTCCCACACCAGTTTCTTACTTAAAGACTCCCTCGAGCCGCTTTGAGCTGACGAGCTCGTGGAGAGGCACCTGCGCGGCAGGAGAGATACTGCGTTCCAAGAATAAGGCAGCCTGCTCAGCAACCCCAAATAATTTTGCCTAATCTCTGCTGATGACGGATAATAATCCAGAAACACGTGTCCAGAGATGGCCAGCACTAATCTGCACCCACCTGGTGAAACACTCAAGACTTTCCAAGTGTACTCGCTTGTCGATCTGAACTGCATCTACCATGATGCCCAGGGGCGACTCTGCTGGGAGGTGAAGCAGTGTGCTCCCACACCAGTTTCTTACCAAGGAAATCCATCTGCCATGTTCAAGTGCAACTGAGTGCAAAGGGCTTGATTACGACTGTGGCAGTCGGGGAGCGGGCTGCCACGCCTGCGCCCCAGTGCAGGACCACCAAAGTCTACCACCGCCCTCTTGCCAGATTACATGCTTTTTCATGGTCGGGCAGGAGTCATGGCGGTCCCGGGGGCCGTGCGGTCTAGAAGCTCATAAGTGAGCCTTAGTACTGCATCGCCGTGGGACCACCAATGCACGTTCCTGCGCGTCATGGACTGAGCAGACCCTGTGCTGGAACGGGGTGCATACACACAGGGGGGACACAACATGTGCCCCCCTGCATGCACCCCCCATTCACGGGGCATCAGGGGCCCTGTAGGGCACCCTTTGTTTACCCACCGCCAGCCTTTAAATAGTGGGCTCACCTCCATGAAAATGCTGTGATGGGGAAACTCGTAATATGCGTGGCGATGTCGCAGCGGCACCACCATGAATATTGCTTCCCCAGGCCACTGCGCCACTGCCAGGGATCGCATGTCCCTGGTGGTTGCCACAGTCCCTTAGCTGTGCGATTGCCATACTCATAATGTAAAACCAAAGACTAATTTGCATATGGCCAGGTCTGAACTGGGGTGGCATGGTGAGCAAAAGAATAATGGATTTAACCCAGATCTCTTGACTGGGGGTCAATCTTTTGATTTGTTCTGCATTCCGTCCATCAATTCCACTCATAATATGGCAGTCGGACCGCTGGTGCGGCGGTCTCCAACGGCCAACGCACCTCCACCACGAGTGGGTGATCCTATGGACCGGCAAACTTGTAATCAGGCCCAATGTCTCCTAACATTGACAGAAAGCTCTTTCCTCATGTACATATCATGTGTTTATCCTGGGTTTTAAATACATATTTTTAATTACTAGCATTCAATAAAAACATCAAAATGCACTGTGGGATTTCTAGCACCACACAATACACTCTCCCTATTACCACTTAAACAGCTTGTTTCTCCACAATGACAAGCACCTATATATTTATTTTCTTAATATTATAGTTATTATTTTCCCCACAATATTTGGACAGGGCGATATTTAAACCTCGCCACTTTTACTAGAATACCCAACCTCAACCAGCTATATTCCATATGCATGACATACGGAATAATGTCATTTATTTAAAAAGAGAATTATTAATGATTTGAAACACAACAGGAGAAGTGGCCAGTCCCCTGATCCGCATACAGGACAAAGAAACCGACGTAAATGTAAGTAATGGATTGTCCAAGGACCTGAAATATTAATTTATGGAGATATCGAATAGCCTATGGTGTTAATGTACTTTGTTTTATTCAGAGGGTGAAAGCCCTCAAAACAAAAAAATATATATATCCTTGTATCTTTTTAACATCGTATGTGAAATCACTGGATTTAAACAAGTCTCTTTGGAGGAGAGACAGAAAGAAAGTTGACAAGAAAGTCACATTTTACAGTCAAAGTAAATATTAATGAATACATTAATTCCACTCCTTTGTTTTATATGGACAAATAAGCCAATACTGCTGCCTTTATTCATAGGCAAGGGGCTGGTTGGTGAGAAATCAGCACATCTAGACAGCTGCATGCTACCAAGAAAAAGATCCCATAAAAATATGGCTCTGGGTTACATCAATGTGTAATGTCACTGGGTGCACACAACACAAATCAGGTGCCAGGCATACACACTGCTACAGGAGTACCTGTAACACCTTGCTTCATAAGCCACAGAGTTGCAAATGTGAGAAGATGACAGGTAGGGGCAGTGGGGGGATACTACAGGGTTCATGTACATTACTTTGTGCTCTCACAGCACTCTAAAGCAGTTACTTTAAGACAAAGACCTACTTGTACTAACCCCAGCTTACCTAAGGGCAATGCAGGTTATACCCCAGGGCACACTTGCAAGACAAGTAAATAAAGTGCCCAAGGCCCAAACAAGAGTATTTCTAAACATGGATAAATTACCAAAATGTTTGTCATGAAAATTTATAGATTTGTTTTTTTTTTTGTCATGCTTGCACACTAACTGGTTATAATCTTCAAGTTGGTTTTAGTTTCAGCACTTCAGCAATGACCGCAATTACCATCAAGCCAGCACGTGTAAGATTCTTGCAAGTGGGACTGAGAGGCTATGTTTCTGAGCCCTCTGGCAGTTATTGGGTCGTGCCTGTCATTTACTTGAACCCTCTGGCAGTTATTGGGGTGTGCCTGTCATTTACTTGAGCCCCCTGGCAGTTATTGGGGTGTGCCTGTCATTTACTTGAGCCCTCTGGCAGTTATTGGGGTGTGCCTGTCATTTACTTGAACCCTCTGGCAGTTATTGGGGTGTGCCTGTCATTTACTTGAGCCCTCTGGCAGTTATTGGGGCGTGCTTGTCATTTACTTGAGCCCTCTGGCAGTTATTGGGGCGTGCCTGTCATTTACTTGAACCCTCTGGCAGTTATTGGGGTGTGCCTGTCATTTACTTGAGCCCCCTGGCAGTTATTGGGGTGTGCCTGTCATTTACTTGAGCCCTCTGGCAGTTATTGGGGTGTGCCTGTCATTTACTTGAACCCTCTGGCAGTTATTGGGGTGTGCCTGTCATTTACTTGAGCCCTCTGGCAGTTATTGGGGTGTGCGTGTCATTTACTTAAGCCCTCTGGCAGTTATTGGGGTGTGCCTGTCATTTAATTGAGCCCTCTGGCAGTTATTGGGGTGTGTCTGTCATTTACTTGAGCCCTCTGGCAGTTATTGGGTCGTGCCTGTCATTTACTTGAACCCTCTGGCAGTTATTGGGGTGTGCCTGTCATTTACTTGAACCCTCTGGCAGTTATTGGGGTGTGCCTGTCATTTACTTGAACCCTCTGGCAGTTATTGGGGTGTGCTTGTCATTTACTTGAGCCCTCTGGCAGTTATTGGGGCGTGCCTGTCATTTACTTGAACCCTCTGGCAGTTATTGGGGCGTGCCTGTCATTTACTTGAGCCCTCTGGCAGTTATTGGGGTGTGCCTGTCATTTACTTGAGCCCTCTGGCAGTTATTGGGGTGTGCTTGTCATTTAGTTGAGTCCTCTGGCAGTTATTGGGGTGTGCCTGTCATTTACTTGAGCCCTCTGGCAGTTATTGGGGTGTGCTTGTCATTTACTTGAGCCCTCTGGCAGTTATTGGGGTGTGCCTGTCATTTACTTGAGCCCTCTGGCAGTTATTGGGGTGTGCTTGTCATTTACTTGAGCCCTCTGGCAGTTATTGGGGTGTGCCTGTCATTTACTTGAACCCTCTGGCAGTTATTGGGGTGTGCCTGTCATTTACTTGAACCCTCTGGCAGTTATTGGGGTGTGCCTGTCATTTACTTGAACCCTCTGGCAGTTATTGGGGCGTGCTTGTCATTTAGTTGAGTCCTCTGGCAGTTATTGGGGTGTGCCTGTCATTTACTTGAACCCTCTGGCAGTTATTGGGGTGTGCCTGTCATTTACTTGAACCCTCTGGCAGTTATTGGGGTGTGCTTGTCATTTACTTGAGCCCTCTGGCAGTTATTGGGGCGTGCCTGTCATTTACTTGAACCCTCTGGCAGTTATTGGGGCGTGCCTGTCATTTACTTGAGCCCTCTGGCAGTTATTGGGGCGTGCCTGTCATTTACTTGAGCCCTCTGGAAGTTATTGGGTTGTGCTTGTCATTTAGTTGAGTCCTCTGGCAGTTATTGGGGTGTGCCTGTCATTTACTTGAGCCCTCTGGCAGTTATTGGGGTGTGCTTGTCATTTACTTGAGCCCTCTGGCAGTTATTGGGGTGTGCCTGTCATTTACTTGAGCCCTCTGGCAGTTATTGGGGTGTGCTTGTCATTTACTTGAGCCCTCTGGCAGTTATTGGGTCGTGCCTGTCATTTACTTGAACCCTCTGGCAGTTATTGGGGTGTGCCTGTCATTTACTTGAACCCTCTGGCAGTTATTGGGGCGTGCCTGTCATTTAGTTGAGCCCTCTGGCAGTTATTGGGGCGTGCCTGTCATTTACTTGAGCCCTCTGGCAGTTATTGGGGTGTGCCTGTCATTTACTTGATCCCTCTGGCAGTTATTGGGGTGTGCCTGTCATTTACTTGAGCCCTCTGGCAGTTATTGGGGTGTGCCTGTCATTTACTTGAGCCCTCTGGCAGTTATTGGGGTGTGCCTGTCATTTACTTGAGCCCTCTGGCAGTTATTGGGGTGTGCCTGTCATTTACTTGAACCCTCTGGCAGTTATTGGGGTGTGCCTGTCATTTACTTGAGCCCTCTGGCAGTTATTGGGGTGTGCCTGTCATTTACTTGAGCCCTCTGGCAGTTATTGGGGTGAGCCTGTCATTTACTTGAGCCCTCTGGCAGTTATTGGGGTGTGCCTGTCATTTAGTTGAGCCCTCTGACAGTTATTGGGGTGTGTCTGTCATTTACTACTGATGTCCGAGGCCTACAGATCCCTTTCTCCCCAAGTGAATAACCAAGTACACGTTCTGCATCCTTACCTCTAGGAGGGTATTTAAGTCCAGTAGTCAAGGCATATCCCTGTAGGTGTCAGGATTCCACCATCCTGCCACTTGGTGTCACTCACGAGGGCCATTTACGATCCTGCCTTTATATCAGTATAGGCCAAAAAGCACATCAACACCTACTATACTTAGTTTCACTTCACACTTTACTCCAAGGTTTCTGTTCCGCTTCATATTCCAGTCCAGGTTTCCGCACCACCTTTCTCATGCATCATGGTTCCTGTAGTCCTTTCTGTCTCCAAACCATGCCCCGATCATGTCCTGGTGCTGGTTCTCTGTTGACTAGCTTGGAGCCCAGATCCTACGGTTATTCTGACCATTTCATAGCTGCACTCTGGACCTTTTTCTCTCTTGGATCCAATGCCTACTCCTTTCCTGTCTTGTGCCTCCTGGTTTTCCTGATCTTCTCCCTTCCAAGTCCCAGTTCAGCCCTCTCTTCATTGGCGGTTCTCAGATTCTTTGCACCTGGCTCTCTCCCTGTACCCGCACTCCTCCCTAGAGCCTCCAGCAATATTAGTTCTGTGATCCCAGACCACAGCAGCTGGCATTTGACTACTGCTGAGTCTCCTTGGGCTCTGTTGTGTTCTTGCTACTGTCATTCCAGCTGTGTTCTTTGATTCTATTTCCCTTATTTCCTGAACCCATTTTCTTGTTTGTGGTTATATTGTGGTATCTGTTTCTGGACGGGTATACCCAGACGTGTGTCCCTTGCTCTCCATGCCACTGGAATCAAGCTATCCTGGCTGAAGAGGGGTGAAACCCCGGAAACCGGTCCTAGGATGCTTGTTTCCAGTCCAGGGAGGACCTGGCTTGGTAGTTCGGGCTGGACTGTTCCCATGAGGCACAGGGTCAAGACTGATTTGCATATGGCTGGGTCCAAACTGGAATGGCATGGTGAGCAAAAAAACGATGGATTTAGGCCCAGATCTCTGTACTGGGGCGAATGTATGGCATTGTTCTGCATTCTGTTCATCAACTGTTGTTTTTACAATTGTCACCCCGAGTGGGACATCATACATTTGATGTTGCTACTTATTGGGTTATGCAACCAATGCGTGCCAGCAGGATGACCCAGAGGGATGGCACTATTATAATATTTTACTCAATTACATCCTTGGGCACCAGTGTCCATTTTTTTAAAATGCACTCCTTGGTTGGAAAAAAACTGTTGACACATTTTGGACCCTTAGAAATTAATGAGTTCTGCTCAGACGTTTCTAAAATTGGCATTTTCAAAATTGTAACATAAAATCCGACTTTACCATTAAAAAGGATTTTACATTCCAATTTCTCAGATACTAAACATGATTTTCCCACCTGCTGCCAATCAAAGGTTAGCACTCATTGAAAGTAATAAGGTAACCCAATGTTGTCCTAAGGGAGAAGTAGGCCTCACAGTAGTGATAAATAAATTGGTGCGTTTTTCACTATCAGGACATGTAAAACTTAAAAGGACTTGTCCAATTTTTTAAATTACAATGCACCCTGCCCTATTGGCCATCTAGGGCCTACCTTAGGGGCGACTAACATGTAGTAAAAAGGGAGTTGACGGCTTGCTAAGGGTGTTTAATTGGCAGTTTAAAACTGCTACAGGCTGCAATGGTAGGCATCTTTTAAGGGGCTACTTAAGTGGGTGGCACAATATGTGCTGCAGACCCACTAGTACAATTTAATTATCCAGCCCTGGGTGTATGGCATACCACTTTGCTAGGGACTTAAAAGTACATTTAATATGCCAGTGTGGTACAAGCCATTTTTACATGTTTAAGGGAGTGGGCACAAGCACTTTAGCCCAGGTTAGCAGTGGTAAAGTGCACAGAGTCCTAAGTCCAACAAAAATGATTTCCTCAAAAATAGAAGGGGTGAAGGCAAACAAATTGGGAGAAGACCACCCTCAGACCAAACAATTTAACACTGCACTAGGGTTGGGTTCACCAAGTACTACTAATCTATCCCTCTAAAATTTTTATAGTCCACATAGACTGGAAAATGTATTGTTTGAGCTGCCTCAAAATAAAATAAAGGGCATTTCAGGTTACAAACAGACACAGTACTCCGATGAAAGATCTGTGACACTCAGGTGTTGCATTTGTTCTTCATTTCGGGGCTGCAGATTCTTGTAACCTCTGGGCAGGTTCAGTTCTTCAAGTCATCTTCCATGCTAGTTTCAGTACACTAGATTTGTTCCTTATCCTCCTAGTTATGGCTGCTCCTCTTCTCCCAGAGCAGTGCAGCCAAAAACAACATGTATAACCCAGTATACGGATTATATAGAGCTTTTCCATTCCACCACAGGTATTTAAAAAAATAAAGGTTACCAATAGGGAGAGAGTAAAGGTGCTGTGAGAGGTGAGGTCTACATGTAGGTAGAGTTGAGGGTTAGATTTTGGGTTAGGGTTGCAGGTCATAGGAGGGTATGATTAGGAATTTGTCTTAGTTTTAGGGGTTAAAGTTGGGATTACGGCCAGTGCTAATTTTGGGATTGGTAAGGGTGAGGTTAATTAGAATAAATTTCTAATAAAGGCTTTGGTTAATTCACCTAACATTGTCAACATGTTCTTTTTTTGATGTTTCTTCATAAAGGGTTTTTCATTCTAGTACATGTTCCCTAAGCAAATTCTTCATTCTAAGAAAACTCCATGCTGCCTAACCACTTCAATCAATCAGTGTTTGTATAGCATTGCTTATCATCCGTGGAGGGGGGTGTGGGGGGAGGGGGGTATCCAGGCGCTGAGGTATGGATGGCTCAGTCGAAAAGCCAGATCCTGAGTCCCTTTCTTAAGTCGGTGAGTGAGGGTGAGGTTCGTAGGTGAAGTGGGACATCGTTCCAGGACTTGGCGGCGAGGTAGGAGACAGAACGATCTCCACTGCAGCTACCCCAGATACGGGGGACATGTGTGAGGGAGATGGATCGAAGTTGGCTGGTGGAAGGTAAGGTGGTGGTTGATGTAGGAGGGTCCTGCATTGTGGAGGACTTTGTAGGTGTGAGTCAGTAGCTTAAACTGACATCTCATCTGGACACGGAGCCAGTGGAAGCTTTTGAGGTTGAGGTCATGCTGATTCATTTGGGGAGGTCGAGGATGAATCTGTTTGCGGTGTTCTGCATGGTCTGCACTCGTTTGAGGAGATGGGTGGTGGTTCTGATGTAGAGTGCATTTCCGTAGTCCAGTCAGCTGGTGACGAGAGCTTGAGTCACTGTTTTCCTGGTGCTGACAGGGATCCACATGAAAATCTTATGATGCATACGGAAGGTGTGGAAGCAGGAGGAGGCAACTGCATTGACCTGGTGCTTCATGAAGAGATAGCTTTCTAGGATGATGCCGATGTTGAGGGCGTGGTTGGTGAGAGTTTTGGGAGGGTCAGAGTGCAGTGGGCCACCATGTGTTGTCCCATGGGGAGGTGTTTCTTCTCAAGATGAGCACATCTGTCCTGTAGTTGGAGCTCATCCAGTCGGTGACGTCGGTCATGGGGCTCTGGAAGTTGGATCTGGTTGTGGCGGTGTCTTCCATGAGAGAGGATTATTTGGGTGTAGACAACGTATGAGATGATGAGTGTGTGGGTGCGGATGATGTCAACCAATGGTGTCATGTAGGTGTTGAAGAGGGTGGGCTGAAGGAAAATCTGTGGGGGATGTCGCAGATGATGCTCTTGGGTTCAGAGGTGAAGGGCCGTAGGCTGATTCTCTGTGTGCATCCTGTGAGGAAGAAGGCGATCCACTTGAGGGCATTTCCTCTAATGCCGATGTGGTGGAGTCTGGTGATGAGCGTGTGGTGGGATACAGTGTCAAAGTCAGCTGAGAGGTTGAGGAGGATCAAGGCTGCTGTCTAACCACGGTTGAAGATGGATCTGATATAGTCGGTAGAGCGGTCTCGATCCTGTGGTTGGAGTGGAGGCCAGATTGGGAGGCATCCAGTAGGTTGTTTCCTTTCAGGTGATCTGTGAGCTGGCGATGATGACTTTTTTCAGGACCTTGGCCAGGAAGGGGAGCAGCGAGAATAGGTGGTAGTTCTTCAGCTCACTGGGGTCGGCGGAGGGTTTTTTCAAAAGGGGTTTAACGTCTGCATGTTTCCAGGCATCAGGGACAGTGGCGGAGGTGATGGATATGTTAAGGATGTTGGTTGAAGGTGTGGTGGTGGACGGGATCTGTCGGTGCTCCAGAGTGAATTGAGGTCATGATTGCTGTGGTGATTGGCGTGGTGATCGGTGTCCAATTGGTGAGGTGGCTTTGGGAGATATCGGTGTGTGTTAGGAGGTGGCTGAGGGTGGTTGGCCATGGAACGAAGTTGCTGGAGATGTCTTCTATCATGTCAGGGGAGTGGTCTGCCAGGGAGTCACAGAGGTCTTGGGAGGGACAGATTGTAGTCTCTGTATTTGACAGGCATTACTATTCTCTGACGATGCTGAAGAGTTATTTTGTGTGATTGGAGCTTGCCTCAAAACGGGTGGTTAGGGCAACCTTTTTGGCTTCCTTGAGGTTGTGGTGGTATTTGCTGAGGGCAGATTTGAAGGTGGTGAGCTCTGAGGGGTTCCTGCTGGAGCACCTTCATCTCTACAGTTGCTTACACTCACGTTTGGAGGCTCGGAGTTTGGTCGTGAAACGGATGGCGTGTTTGCTGGGTCTGCAGGTGCTGGCCAGCGATAATGTTGGCACAGTTAGAGATCTAGTAGGAGAAGTTTTGGATGGTTAGCTCAAGGTTGCTGGTGGCGTAGGGTCTGATCGTGTTGAGGGCAGCAGTCCATTAGGTCTCGGTGATTTTGTTCCATCTGTGGTGGGCCGGGTTAGGTGCGTGGAGGTGTGTTGTAGTGAGCATTTGATGGTGAGGTGCATGATGCTGTGGTCTGGCCATGTGAGTTCGGTGGTGTGGCTGAATTTGATTCTGTCACTGGCTGTAAAGATTGGGTCCAGGGTGTGTCCTGCACAGTGAGTGGGACAGGTGACCACTTGCGTGTGTCTGAAGTTTTAATGCTTTCTAGGAGGTTGGCGGAGTTGGTGTCATTGGGATTGTCTAGGTGGAAGTTGGGGTTGCTGAGGTGGATGTAGTGGTTGGAGTCTATAGCCAAGCGGACGATGAGCTCAGAGATGGCGTTGTAGAAGCCAGGGCGGGGGGCTCCCATCAGCTTGCCCGCTCCTCTAAAATCATAGCGCGCTTCATCTGTCCAAAAGCTGATGACTTAGGTGAATACAGCACCGCTGGGCGCCTGTCTCTGATTGCTTTATAATTTGGAAGCATTAAATGCCTGTAATTGCACAAAACGCCCCCAGAGGTTTCCTAATGTGGCATAAATTAGTGTTTTCTGTTTGTTGGTTGCTCTGCATTAGTCAGAACCTCACAGTATGAAGATTGTTTTGATGGCACCAAGACATATACATACAGGACCCTATACAATCCGCATTTTCTGTGCGCGAGTGTGACTCATTCATGTATAAAGCTGTAACTTTCACACTCTTTACTCACAGGTGATTCACAGAGCAAAGTTTACATATAGAGGTGTCATCTATGCACACACAATCAACAAAAGCTATACATATATTCTGCAGTTGCAAATGACACCTAAATGCATAGAAGTGGTGGGCCAAAACCGTACTTAGATGGGTGGTTTTCTGGGTAAAGTGTAGTGTTGTTGTGGTTTTGTGGATCGTGTGTGCTCTTGTAGTTTGGTTGGGATCTTTTCACTAGGATGTGGTTTAGTGGTGAAAGTTTGGCTTCCGCCTTTAGTTGTGGTGATGTTGTTGAAGTCTCTAGTGCTGCAGCTCTGGTGTAGTTGTGGCCTTATGCATAAGTCACAATCTTGCATCTAAGAGGTGCCCCTGGGAGTGAGGGCTGGGTTCTGAATGAAACATAGTTCTCCCTCTATTTGTTTTTTTGATTGTATGTTTGAGGACCTGTCCTTTCATTGAGGTAAGAGCTTGGGGTCAAATGTAGGTTTGTAGTTCAGGTGTGGTATATGACGGGCCATAGCAACAGTGCCATATGTCCTAAAGTAAGCACAAACATGGACCCCTAGCCCCTGGATGCATTTTTAACGACAGCCATTACTGAGTGATATGTGTTTATGCCCACTCAGGGATTGCCAGTAGTACTGAGACTTGTTCAATCTTATTTTGAAAATAGCAGCAGAAGAACATTAACATTCCAGGTATAAACATATGTTGTATCTTGCTGTTCGGTTACTGAAACTACGCATATTTTTTTTGCTGTGTTAATGATAATTCCTTATTCTTGTTATGTTATTAACATTTATAGAGTGCACATTTACCCTAAGGTCTCTTGGTGGTAACTGCACTTGAGCACTAACTGATCACACTTAGTTACTGAAAAGCCATGTTTTAAGTTCTTTCCTTAAGGAAAGTAAGGTGGAGATGGCTCTGATATGGGGGGCAGACTGTTCCAGAGTTTAGTTGTACCTGTGAGAAAGATTTTTCGAATATTACATACATATTCTGCAGGGTATTGCATGCAGAAAAGGTCCAAGCTGAGACGTGTTTCAACCGTTGCAACAAATAATGCCTGGGTGTTTTTTAAGGATGTGGACAAATTTGTTAATATAGTTTGTTCATTGTCCAATAGCAACACGTGTGCCCTAAATAAGATACCTACATGGTACACATAACACGTGGACGGTGCGCTTTACTACGAACCAAGGTATCTAAATTGAAGCTGTAAAAAAAAGGACTAGTTCTGTTTTACAGTAACAAACATATATGCCCTTAATTCATAGGAAGTAATCACAGTAGTCTATGAGACTCAATATGGACCACAAAAATACTGTTCACAAAAATAGTGATCAAAACATCGACCACAATATCGACTTTCTGTACATATAATGTAAAGTACAAAAATAATTACTAGCAAAATATTGTGGTCTGAAATATGAACATTATTGTGGTATGTTTATATATTTAATAGTAATTAACATTATAATAAATTAAAATAAAAGTTATTGAAAAACATCACCGTAGTTAAAATATAGTCAACATTAATTTATTAACGTTAAAATATTTTTCAAGCTGTATATAACTTTAAAAGTAGTAATACATAAAAAATACATTTTAACATAAAATTATAGAGCACAATAAAGGTATTATTATAATTAAAATACTTGGGAAGTGCACACATTGGGGGAACATTTACTAATCTACCTCCAGTCTAACAAATATTTAGGTAAAATGTACATTTGTCAGGAGGGTGGTCTAATTTCAATATTCTAACTTCAGTCCAACAAACTTTGAGCAAACTGCTTGCAATCTGGTGGAGGGTGTCCGGTTTACTATGCTAACTCCAGTCAAACAAACATTGAGGAAAGTGCATACATGAGTAGTGGGGCTGAAGGGGTGAGATTTACTAATGTATAGAATTTGAATTTGAATTGAATTTAAAATACTTGTATAGCGCAACGTACACCATACGGTTTCTTGGCGCTTTTGGAGGCGTGAGAACAGAAGATTAAAAAGGGACAATTAGTGTGGGAATAGCCACTCCACAAACCATTGTGGTAAGTACATATGTGGGGGAAATCCCATTTACTATACTAAATCCAATGGGAAACGTCGGTTACCTCGCATTTTTTACTCCGCGTGGCTTTAGCCCACATTTGTTACTCCGCAATAACTTTTACAACGCAGGGCTTTACACCACAAAACTGTTACTACGCATTCCCCAAACTAACGTCCCCCCTGGAGTTATAATAGTAATTGCATTTGAATGGGGAATGCGTTGTAACGAATTGCGTTGTAAAGTCCTGCGTTGTAAAAGATTTTGCAGAGTAAAAGCATGCAGGGTAAAAGCATGCAGGGTAAATGCATGTGGGGTAACGTCACATAACCAAATCTAATCTAACAAACATTAGGGAAGGGTTTCAGATACTCTACATCCTAATAATACAAATACACATTAAATATAGTTGTCAAATTGGTCTTCATAATGTACAGTTCCTACCTATCAAATGTAAAATTGGCTGTTCTACAATGGCTGAACTCTCGCCTATTGACTTTAACACAGTGTTTTGGCTACGTTGCACAGCTTTTTTTTCTCCAAATGGTCTCATGAGAGTGCTGTGATGCTTTGAGCAAACCAGACCCACTAAGGCAGCTCCTTGATTGTGTCAACAGTGTTTGCTTTTTACCAGGGAACAAAGTCCCTACCTAAGAAAAGAGTCGGGGAGTAATTATCCTATTCCGTTCACAGTGGCATCACAGGATGTGTCGTCACAGGGAGTAAGGGCATGCCCTTATGGTGATGCACACTCAAAAGGTCAAAGGATATTTTAGAAAAATAACAGATTAACAATCATAAAAAACAATTTGATTTTACTTTTCACAAATCAGATATATTGTTTCCAAATATTGATGTGTAAGTATCTTCTGAAAGTTGCTGAAACTCTTGATATAGCAGGACCTCAGATCAATCAATCAATCATAGCATCTGTAAAGCGCACTACATACCCGTGAGGGTCTCAAGGCGCTAGGAGAGGGGGAAACGCTGCTACTGTTCGAAGAGCCAGGTTTTGAGGAGTCTCCTGAAGGTTAGGAGGTCTTCGGTCTGCCGTAGGCAGATGTGGAGGGCGTCCACGTCTTGGCGGCGAGGGCGAGGTCTGCGGAGCGGAGCTGGCGGGCGGGGTGTAGAGGTTGAGTCGGCTGTTGAGGTACGCTGGTCCGCTGTTGTGGAGTGCCTTGTGTGCGTGGGTGAGGAGCTTGCAGGTCTTTCAGGTGGGGTGTGATGTGGCTGCGGCGGAGGATGTCAAGGATCAGGCGTGCAGAGGCGTTCTGGATGCGTTAAAGTCTTTTCAGGCGTTTGACCAGGGCTCCTACATAGAGTGCGTTGCCGTAGTCCAGTCTACTGCTGACGAGGGCCTGGGTGACCGTCCTTTTAGTTTCGGTGGGGATCCACTTGAAGATCCTGCGAAGTGTGCGAAGGGTGTTGAAGCAGGAGAAGGAGACGGTGTTGACCTGCTTTGTCATGGAAAGTGTGGAGTCGAGGATGACCCTTAGGTTTCTTGCTTGATTGGTGGGTCTGGGGGGTGCTCCTAGTGCTGTTTGCCACCAGGAGTCGTCCTAGGCTGAGGGGGAAGCGAGGATGAGGACCTCCGTCTTGTCCGAGTTCAGCTTCAGTCGGCTGTTCCTCATCCAGCCGGCGACGGCCTTCATTCGTTCGTGGAGGTTGGTTTTGGTGGTGTGGAGGTCCTTGGTGAGCGGGAGGATCAGCTGGGTGTCATCGGCATAGGAGATGATGTTAAGGTCGTGCAGAAGCCCTTATTTGCAAAACCCCGGATAATGGTTAGCTTTTCAAATGTCGAGGGCACCCACATACCAGCGGGAACGCAATGGGGTACACAACCGCTCCCACAACATGGGTTTTTAATGTTGAACATCTGCCCAACTACTGCACATATTTGCATTTTTCCATCTAATAACCCCACCAATCAAGTTTACGTTGAGGGAGGACTAGTGCTTAATTTGAGACGGTGGTTGCTGGTACTCATTTCTGGAGACTGACACTTATTTTTTTTATTATCTGACATTTACCAAGAGCAAACGAGAGAAAAGCACACCAGAGGAAAGAAGGACGAAGAGAAAGAAGGAAATACTGTTAAAAGAAAGGAAGGAGGAACCTGAAAATGTAATACAAAAGGGCAGGGAATGCCTGGTAGTGGGTTAAAGAGGCATAAGGTAGATTCATGGCTACCCATGCCTTAATACGCTGGTTGCTGGCTTATGAGCTGACCTTTGTGCACTACATCTTATTTTGGGGGAAATTAAGCATTGGGGAGTATAGAGTGGTTTCCTGGCATGGGTCACAGCTGTGACCCCTGGCTTGCCCCTTGCTACCCATGTCATATGTTTTGCCACCCCTGACCTCAGAGGTGGCAAAATCAGTGTCTGGTACACAGGGGCAGCTCTTCCTAATGGACACAGGTTTGAGCTCCACCTGCCTGGTTTTCTGTAAACAAAATGTATTATACAAATAGTGAATAATATTATTCACTATACGTGTAAAGAAAAATGGAGTACATTAGCAGGAATATGACCCTATCTGGAAGCTAGGGTAAGTAAAAAATGCTGTTAAATGTATGTTGTATGCATGCTTGTGGGTGAGAGTGTGTTTATGTGTGCCAGAGTGTGCGAATGTGTTAGTATGTGTAAGTATGTGTTGTGTGTATGTGAGTGAAAGTAAAGGTCAAATGATGTGCTATGTCACTTCCGCTACCACAGGCATTTTGGTGAATTGGCGTCCATGTTTCCGGGTCCTGTAGGGTGCTGCAGATCAGGGACAGAATGGGAGGTCCACCACCATCTACCATGCTTTGGAAAAAAAAAAAAGCAAGCTGCAAGCGAAATGCCACACCTTGCTACGCAGGTTCTTAGTGAGAGAATTTGTGAACTGTGTGTGCAGTTCTCAGGTCTCTCTGCAAGAGCGTTAACAGAAGAAGAACAAACGGCAGACCAGGGTCAAGCACATCAAATCCTTGTGTACCTTCTATTATTAAGTGTTGCAAACACGTCCTGCACCCGCCGTCCGGAGGTGCCAAACACGTCCTGCACCCGCCGTCCGGAGGTGCCAATAATAGCCAAATAGTTCAAGAGAAATAGAAGGTGCACTCGTTGCAGAGTCAGTCAAACAAGCCAAGTTCGTTCCAAGGTTACTTCTTTTATTAACCGATCTTTAAAACTGGCACACAGCCAACACGTTTCGTTCCCAATTTGCCAGAGGGACCTTCGTCAGGGCTCACACAAAAGAAGTGGAGAATTCCAAATATCCAGAGTAAATATTAAAGATCACGCAGGGTCCAAGTCACCACTGTTCATTCAAGGGACTGTTATTGACTCACAGGTCCTTATATCCGACCTTTAAAGCAGCAACGTTTGGTGTAACGGCATGGTAACCGGCAGATTTAACCCCTTGCATGCTGATGACGGCCCCCATCCGTCATGCACTACGGCGCTCGTGTGCTGATGACGGCTGGGGGCCGTCATAAATCCGCCCACTCGCGATTTTGCCGCACAGGCGCAGAATCGCGGCAGCATGCAAGGGGTTAAAGACTCTCTGCAAGAGCGTCCTGAGCGATCCAGCCCTGCCTGGGATCCAGCTATGTAATTATTTTATTAGTAATCCCATTGAGGTGAATCCATTGCCCTGACCCCTGACCCTGCTCTTGAAAGCAGGTGCAGTGCTTGCGGCGGGGTCGTCCTGGTTCACTGCGGGGCAGGACCCACACACTGGCTATGATGGACAGTCAGAAGCTGGACAGTGTAATTAACCTAATCAAATTACTATTAAGTTATTTACGTTGTCCAGCCCTTCACAGCGTTGGAGGGCACAAGAAGACCTTTTCCCGTTCCGTGTGTTCCTTGCAGGGCCTGGTGGCTCAGTGGACTAATGTATTCACTGTAGGGGCCTGTGTTCGACCTCATGGTCACAGGTTCAAAGCCCAGCGGGTCCACGCAGCCTATCCTCTTTCTTAGTTCGATAAAATGAGTGCCATTGATTTGGGTAACAATAAATATCTGTTATTCAGCATCAAGATGCCCTACTGGGTGAACCTATGCTTTACACGTTATTTTTTAAATACACATGTTATGTTATGTTAATGCAGAGAATGATAAATTCTTAGGCTGTGGTCCACATTTTTTTTTTATTTGGGCACACAGATGCTAAACCAGCAAAAAGGATAACATTTGCCCAAAGATTCACATCTGCATACCCGCGATAAATACATATATATATATCAGGGGTATATATATTCACTGAAAAAACCATAGGTTTCACACCAGTTATAGTTAGCTGGAAATTTTACTCGCATAAAACCATTGAAATTCCCACGTTATAGTTAGTTGGACTCACTATAACTTGCGCGTGCAATGCACTGCTGATGACGTCACATATTACATCACTCATGACATGGTCAGTGACATCACTCATGACATCACTGATGACACCATCCAGTTAATGTGTGTCTTTCTGAAAAATAAATGTTTTATATATGTATATGTAAAAGTTGATGGAAGAATAAATGTTTAAAAAAGTGTCTAAATTGATGTTTTTTAAAAAAAAATTGATTGGTTAACTGGCTTATTAAGTGTATCTTAGTGAATACATATATTAGTGAGTAATGTTTAAATATTTAAATATATGTATTAGTGTTTCACTTTGTGTATAAGTGGCTGCATGGGTTGGTGAGTAGCTACCTGTGTATGTATATGGGTTATTAGATGTTTTTCTTAGTATCAGTATGAGTGTTTGTATGGTTTGTATGGTTTAGTGGGGGTATTACTTAGCACATAGATGCATGAATGACTGACTCTCTCTTTGTATGTGTTTTGAAGACCGCATATGTGCAGAACTGTATGGGTGGATGAGTGTGTATATGTGTGTGTTAGTGAGTGAATGACTGTTTCACTAGTGTCTTTATCAGTAACTACATATGTTTTAATCTAGTATATGTGAATATTGATGTATATAAGTGAGTACATGTGAGAGTAAGAGATTGTAAGAGTTCCTGTTTAAATAAGTATGTGTTTCTATAAGTGATTGTTTAAAAGAGTAAGTATGTGTAAGTTTCCTTGGAAGTAAGGTGGTAGTGTGTGTATAGCTGTATATGCAAATAAATGGATGTTCAATAGTTTATTTGCATGTGTTAGTATGTGTGAGAGTATCTTTTGGATGACTGTCGGTGTGTAACAGGATGTATAGGTGTATCACTACATATGATGAGTGAGTATATGTATGAGTGACTATATAGAACTGTTGGTGAATGAGTGGATGTGTATATAGATGGTGGAATTATTGAATTGGTTGTTGTAACTGGTATGGGTATCTCCATTTTTTGAAAATTTTAGTTTCTATTATTGAATATGTGTTTCAAGGGTTACATTACAGTGAAAGGAGGTCTGTCACTCTGTCACAAGGATGGTGTCATCAGTGATGTCATGAGTGATGTCACTGACCATGTCATGAGTGATGTAATATGTGACGTCATCAGCAGTGCATTGCACGCGCAAGTTATAGTGAGTCCAACTAACTATAACGTGGAAATTTCATTGGTTTTATGCGAGTAAAATTTCCAGCTAACTATAACTGGTGTGAAACCTATGGTTTTTTCAGTGAATATGTATATATATATATATATATATATATATATATATGTATATGTATATATATATATATGTGTATATATATATATATATTACCTACTGGCGGTCGCCAGTAGGTATATATAGTTAGGATTTTTTCTCTATGGGATTTTTGAAAATTCTATGTCTAATAACTTTGGCGTTTGTGGACGGAATTGGCTGAAATTTTCAGGAAAATGGCACATTTTGTTTCTGAGCAGCCCCTGAAAATTTTGGGGGGGTTCGTCAAGGGGGGGCCGAGAAAAAAGGGGGGGTCCCAAAACGCGTTTTTCCCATGTTAATTTCCATAGGGCGGTTGGCCTCACTTTTAGCCCGAACGGCTGAATGGATTTGCACGAAACTTGGCAAAATTGTAGGGACTGGTAGCCCGATGTGCCTTTTGTAGGTCTCAATATATGTGCTCCAGTGGATTTTGAGAAATTAACGTTTAAAAAAAGATATATATCTGTAACAGCGGACTGGGCAGCGGCCCAGGACGCGTACTTTTCGCGCAACGGAGCTTTGTGAAGCGAAGCTGATTGGTTCTCCGGCGTCTGTCAACATTCCAAACAGTCCGTAGCGGCCGCCATCTTGTCTCTCGGTAGGATCGAGAGACAAGAGGAGGCCAAAGCGAAGGGGCAAATGACCATAAGGGGGCATAGTAGATTGTCGCTGACCCCCTAGGTTTGATGTGGAGGTTTTAAAAGGGCCCCGCGGGGCAAAAAAAAAAAAAATAATAATAATCGAACAGCTGAATGGATTTGCACGAAACTTGGCAAAATTGTAGGGACTGGTAGCCCGATGTGCCTTTGCTAGATCTCAATATATGTGCTCCAGTGGATTTTGAGAAATTAACGTTCAAAAAAAATTATATATCTGTAACACCGCACCGCTTCGCGTACTTTTCGCGTTACGGAGCTTTGCGAAGCGAAGCTGATTGGCTCTCCGGTGTCTGTAAACATTCCAAACAGTCCGTAGCGGCCGCCATCTTGTCTCTCGGTAGGATCGAACAGCTGAATGGATTTGCACGAAACTTGGCAAAATTGTAGGGACTGGTAGCCCGATGTGCCTTTGCTAGGTCTCAATATATGTGCTTCAGTGCATTTTGAGAAATTAACGTTCAAAAACAAGATATATATCTGTAACAGCGCTCCGCTTCGCGGAGATAAAATTATATGTGTATTACCTAGCTGTTGCTAACACCAGTTAGCGACGGCTAGTAGAAGATAGCGACCATCTTGGGCCCCACTTTGCATGTGAGTGATATTTATCACTAATGACATGCAAAGTGGGCATGCCAAGATGTTAGCGACTGGAAACAGTCGCTAACATCGCTATCTCCTATTATCAATTTTTGGAAATATTCAAGATAAGCGCAAATATCTCCAAAAGCTACCACCTGCCCTGAGCAGTTCTTAGCCATGTTATCCAATGGGAGGTGGATAACATGGCTAAGAGCATTAGCTCGGTAATGCATGAATATCGCTGAGTTTTCAGCGATATTAATGCATTGCGGTCGTTTTTTATCGTATTTCCGATAAACCTTGATAATAGCAAGGTTTATCTGCGATAATTTCTGACGGTAAAAAAATCGTTGCTAAGCATCGTTAGGGATAAATATCGCTTAACTTTGGTAATATGCCCCAACGTCTGTTAACGTTCGATTCGAAGGAAATCAGGAAGTGTTGAAAAACATTGTCTGCGCCTTCTTGTCTTTTTTCAAATGCCACACTTTTGTCGTGCACGGCAGCCATTTTAGATGCCTTGACCAGACCCACTCTGTGCACGCTGTCGATCCTTAGCATGGCTCCCCACCCTCGCAAGCATCTCCCCCAGGCAGTGGTCATCCCCGCTCTCTGTCTTATGCATGGGTAATAAACCTCCCCCCATCTGCGCTGCTCTTCCCTGAGAATCACACCCTGTGCCCGCCCGACACTTCCCTTGCGCCCTATTCACTACCGCACCCTCTGACACTCCTTTTCCTCTGTGTCCGATTGTCCAGGCTGGTCCTAGGGTATCAGCTAGCCCTGCAGATGTAGTTTATGGCCACAGCTGTAAAGAATCACCCCTCTTCAAAGGAGTTATAGTAGATCAAGGCCCACACTCGATGAGATCCGTCACAGCAGAAGCGTTGCTATTATCTGAAAACCATCCTGTATTGTGATTGGGGAGGGGACCGAGCCTGAAGCGGAAGAACCAGGGATGACTCTTTGTACATCAAAGTTTTTACAATTATGTGTCACATTAAATATATATAGCACTCCGACAAAGTAGTAAGATTATAAAACTTTAATAATTTATAAATATATACAAGAAAACAAAAATACTAATAACATATAAACATTTATAGGGAAAAACAACGAAGTAGCGGTCGGCTGTGCGAATAGTCCCAACGCAGCACAACGTCCAGATTTCCGGCGTGGGGCGTCGCGGGGGGTGGGTCATCAGTAGCAAACTGTTGTGCGAATAGTTCCAAGGCAGCAGAACGCGCCGAAATCTAGATGACACGAAAGTGATGTCTAGTAAGTTGCCACCCAGCAAATAACGGCATGGGGCGTCGCGGGGGGTGGGTCATCAGTAGCAAACTGTTGCGCGAATAGTTCCAAGGCAGCAGAACGA
This sequence comes from Lissotriton helveticus, assembly GCF_964261635.1. Classification (NCBI taxonomy): domain Eukaryota; kingdom Metazoa; phylum Chordata; class Amphibia; order Caudata; family Salamandridae; genus Lissotriton; species Lissotriton helveticus. The sequence goes on along the minus strand of NC_136072.1, from coordinate 52,958,727 downwards.
TGGCACCAAGGTGATGTCCAGTAAGTTGCCGCACTGGTTTTGGTATCCTACAATGCTGCTCCGAATACCGGCGTGGGGCGCCCCGGGGGAGCCGGCGTGAACGGGCCTCTCCAGGTGGAGTGTCATCTGTTGTAGTGGGGCGCCCCTTTACCGTTTCAGTTGCCATTCCGTCCGTTTTTGGTCCACTGTGTCAAATGCCGCAATTCAGCTGAGTTACGCCCACTCTTGCGGTGCAGCGATAGGCGGCTGTCACAGGACTCTCAAAATGGCGGCAGGCTGTTTCCTTTTTGGGCCTGGTCCACTGAAATGGCCCTGGGACACCTTGGAAATCGGACGCTTGTCTGCTAGGTCTTGGACCCCATTCTCGAAAGCGTCCCCTCCGCCTTGAGAATTCATCAAAAGTTTTGGGGGCTCCGACTCCTGCAGGCTTCTGGTGGGGAGCGGCTGCCATGATTGCTCGCGGAATGACCACGACTGAGCTACGAGATGGTGGTGCTCTCATGCTGACGCCAGCTTCAGTCTGAAACATCCAGAAACAAGGTGCGGCTTTCATCGTTTGGGAAAAAAAAAAGTTTTCATCCAATGAAAAGTGTTGTTTTTAGGTCACATGATCAAGCCTTCCATCATTAGGAAACCAAAAGTAAAATGAACCAATGAAAAGTTTTATAAACAAGTCACATGACCTGTTATGCGGCATAGGGTGTAAAATGCGGAGAAAATACGTTGGCACGTGAGGCGGCGTCAGTAGCGGACCGATGTGCGAATAGGCCGAAGGCAATACAACGCGCCAAGATCCGGATGGCACCGAGGTGGTGTCCAGCAAATTGCAGCACTGGTGTGGCCATCCTACAATGCTGAAAGTCGGCGTGGGGCGCCCCGTTGGCCTGTGAGTTTGCGTCAGTAGCGGACCGATGTGCGAATAGGCCGAAGGCAGCACAACGCGCCAAGATCCGGATGGCACCGAGGTGGTGTCTAGTAAGTTGCCGCACTGGTGTGGCCATCCAACAATGCTGAAAGTCGGCGTGGGGCGCCCCGTTGGCCTGTGAGTTTGCGTCAGTAGCGGACCGATGTGCGAATAGGCCGAAGGCAGCACAACGCGCCAAGATCCGGATGGCGCCGAGGTGGTGTCTAGTAAGTTGCCGCACTGGTGTGGCCATCCTACAATGCTGAAAGTCGGCGTGGGGCGCCCCGTTGGCCTGTGAGATGGCGTCAGTAGCGGACCGATGTGTGAATGGGGCCGAAGGCAGCGCAACAATATTTTCGGAATAGAAGACACCACTAGGCGCTGAGATGCCAAGATCCGGATGGCACCGAGGTGGTGTGTAGCAAGTTGCCGCACTGGTGTGGCCATCCTACAATGCTGAAAGTCGGCGTGGGGTGCCCCGTTGGCCTGTGAGTTTGCGTCAGTAGCGGACCGATGTGCGAATAGGCCGAAGGCAGCACAACGCGCCAAGATCCGGATGGCACCGAGGTGGTGTCTAGTAAGTTGTCGCACTTCTGTGGCCATCCTACAATGTTGAAAGTCGGCATGGGGCGCCCCGTTGGCCTGTGAGATGGCGTCAAAAGCGGACCGATGTGCGAATGGGGCCAAAGGCAGCGCAACAATATTTTCTGAATAGAAGACACCACAAGGCGCTGAGATTCCAAGATCCGGATGGCACCGAGGTGGTGTCTAGTAAGGTGCACTGGTGTGGCCATCCTACAATGCTGAAAGTCGGCGTGGGGCGCCCCGTTGGCCTGTGAGATGGCGTCAGTAGCGGACCGATGTGCGAATGGGGCCAAAGGCAGCGCAACAATATTTTCTGATTTGAAGACACCACAAGGCGCTGAGATGCCAAGATCCGGATGGCACCGAGGTGGTGTCTAGCAAGTTGTGGCACTGGTGTGGCCATCGTACAATGGTAAAAGTCGGCGTGGGGCGCCCTGTTGGCCTGTGAGATGGTGTCAGTAGCGGACTGATGTGTGAATGGGGCCAAAGGCAGCGCAACAATATTTTCTACTATATTTTCGGAGTAGAAGACACCACAAGGCGCTGAGATGCCAAGATCCGGATGGCACCGAGGTGATGTCTAAGTTGCGGACCGATGTGCGAATGGGGCCAAAGGTAGCGTAACAAGATTTTCTGTATGGAAGATACCACTAGGCGTTAAGATGCCAAGATTCGGATGGCACCGAGGTGATGTCTAGCAAGTTGTGCCACTGGTGTGGCCATCGTACAATGGTAAAAGTCGGCGTGGGGCGCCCTATTGGCCTGTGAGATGGTGTCAGTAGCGGACTGATGTGCGAATGGGGCGAAAGGCAGCGTAACAATATTTTCTGTATGGAAGATACCACTAGGCGTTGAGATGCCAAGATTCGGATGGCACCGAGGTGATGTCTAGCAAGTTGGTGTGGTCATCCTACAATGCTGAAACTCGGCGTGGGTCACCCCATTAGCCTGTGAGATGGCGTCAGTAGCGGACCGATGTGCGAATAGGCCGAAGGCAGCACAACGCGCCAAGATCCGGATGTCACCGTGGTGGTTTCATAGTTGAGAGGCACTTCATCTGCAGTTGGGCGCCGAGATCCGGATGGCACCGAGGTGATGTCTAGCAAGTTGCTGTACTGGTGTGGTCATCCTACAATGCTGAAATGTAGTGGGGCGCCCATTTACCGTTTCAGTTGCCATTCAGCTGAGTTTCGGCTGCTCTTGATGCTATAGCGACAGGCGGCTGCAAGAGGACTCTCAAAATGGCGGCCTGTTCTTTGGATTTGGGCCTGGTCCACTAAAATGGCCCTGGGACACCTTAGAACTCGGACGCTCGATTTTTTTTTCCTTTCCTGTACATGCAAAAAAAGGTAAATGCCCGGTACGTTACACGCTTCATCTGCCACGATGAACTCTCCAGAGGAACCGAAAAAAAATATAGTTGTGGTAACTATACCATGCATCGTCATATGGAGAGGTGGCACCAATTAATTATAGTGCTGCATAAAAGAGAGATTTGGAGGAGAACCCCTGACCTGCTAGTACATTCATCAAAGAAGTGGCACTGAGAGCTTCAGAGGCAAGGGAAACGGTCCCAAATATTTAGAAGAACTTTGGAAAGATTAAAATGACATGTTTAGATTGTGGTAAATTAATTTCATGTGGACAGATGAGTGTTACTCTAATAAATACAGCATATGAACATCATCATAGTCGATGGTTGGTAGAGACATTTTGACTATATCCTGGACCTGCCCGTCCTCGCCCAAAATGGCGCCGGAATAAATGGGACTCGTAACTCCTTGTTGTGTACTGGTTGCAGAACCTTGAAATCACGAGATACGTATGCAGTTTTGAAGCACATGGCGGGCGGGGACGAGAATTGATTGAATATTTCGACATCCCTATTGATATTAAGTTCTGATGTGTTACTGATTACTGTACTGTTGAAAATTCGAATTAACGTCACCCATGGTACTTGCCCGCAAATGTATATCTAGATAATGTAACTGGCCCTGTCGTATTTTAATTATAAAATGTACGTCCACCGATTCCGTAACTGTTACACACCTTAGTTCTTGCAACCTAATGGCCCGCCCGTTACGTTCCTCTACAGTGTAAATGTCTATTCATCATATACGATTACAGTTTGCTCCGTGGCAGGCCCACGTGGTTATAGGCTCGTATTTGTATAATGAAATTTTCACAATAAAGGTTTTTAAAAGAAAACATGGTAGTAGTATATACATTGGTAAAGTTTTTAATAATAGTCACTGTTTTAGAATCATTAAAAGGCAAGTGAAATAAAGCAGACCAATTACATGAAGGGTAAAAGGTATAATACGAAGGAACGCAGTAAAGATAAATGGTCAAGGGCTGTTGTGTTTTCTATTCCTGCAACATAAAGTGATCGATAAGAATCTCATATTCAGGCGTATCGGCGACTAAGACAGCAGGTCGACCCTCTTTTGCTCAACGGCTCCGTCATGGGACGAAGAAACGCTCTTTTTCTCGAAAAAAGAATATATTTTACTTGCAGGACAGTTGTAAAATTTCCGGGAAAGTACATTAGCCTGGAACATTATAACATATATTTAAGAAAAAATAATGTTCGGAAGTAATTAAAAGCGTAATTTTTAGGTGATATGACCAAGGCTTTCATCATTAGAATAAGAAAAGTAAAATGAACCAATGAAAAGTTTTATTAACAAGTCACATGACTTGTTATGCTTACGTTACGCGCTGCGCGCCCCGGATGACTTCCGGATGCGCTAACGCGGCGCGTCATATGACGCATTACGCGACAACGCAGGTCCAGAATATAGTCAAAATGTCTCCACCAACCAGCGGTCGAAACACAACCCCTTTCAGCAGGCTAAATAGTTCTGTTAAATGACAACAGAAGGGACAGGCAACAAGAACCATCAGTCAAAGAGGGGAGGGCTAGTTCTTGTCTACCGGGTTACATTGGGGCGCTACCGGAACTGATCGAATTGGTAGTCTACAGTGTTTCTGGATGTTTCAGACTGAAGCTGGGGTTAGCATGAGAGCACCACCATTTCGTAGCTCCGTTGTGGCCATTCCGCAACCAATCATGGCAGCCGCTCTTTATCGTTATTTTGGGCGGGGTGGGTGGCGGAGCCGAGCTGTTTTGCAGCCATCATTGTGTGGAGTTCAGTTCATCTCACTAGTTTTGTATTTGTTATGAGGGGTTGTTCCTAATGTTTCTATTTTAGCGAGGTCAAAAAGAGATCCCATTAGTGGCCTACTGATTTTACTCGATTCTTTTTCTTTTTTTTTTACACGATTTTTCGTTATCTGCAAAGACTAAACAGAGTATTGCGACTCTGTGTTTGTTTGTAAATAGAGAATGAACCAAAGAGAACTAATTCTAAAATAGTAAATACTTGGATAACAATCAATCAAATGGAGAGAGAAGCAGGCACGACGGATTACAACGGGGGCAAAGGCCTGCGTTAACTACCTTTCACTATCTGCAAAGAGAGAGTACTCCTAATAGAAATGAGGGGGGGGGGCACCATTCAAAGCAGATCAGTGTGCATAAACACGAAAATGTTTTCACTTACCACGTACTTGACATTCGACAGCTTATGATATTTGCTATTAAAAAACCATTGAAATTCACTGAAAAAACCATAGGTTATAGACCATATATAGTTAGGAATTAGCATTTACAAAACCTTGAAAATTCACTGAAAAAACCATAGGTTATAGACCATATATAGTTAGGAATTAGCATTTAAAAAACCTTATTTTACTCACACAAAACCATTGAAATTCCATATATAGTTAGTTGCACTAACTATATATCGCGCACCCGCAATCCACTGCTGATGATGTCACATATTACATCATTCATGACATGGTCAGTGACATCACTGATGACATCACTGATGACATCTCAAATGACATCACTGATGACATCACTGATGACATCTCATTTGACATCAATGACCACATCACTGATGATATCATTCATGTGACAATACAATGCATCTCCTCACATTTTAATATCACCTCTGTTTCACGCAGTGTTAAATACAGAGTATAATTTTTGAAACCATTGACACACCAATACTAGTTACTACATACGCACTCACTGATTCCTACGTCTACACACACATTCACTCATTCACCCATACAATCATTCATACATACAATCACTCATCTTTACAACACTATCATATGCACTCATACACCTATACAGACACTCACACTCTGCCACTCATCCATGGAGTTACTCACACACCTAGTCAGTCCTGTAAAGAATCAATCACACTTCCATTTTCTTGTCTATACAGTTAAACATAGAGCACCTTACATTTTCAAACATATACTAACACATACTTACTTTCTTATACAATCATTGATACAAGTACACATTGATCTGCACAGAGTCACACACCTCCCAGCCAGCCACACACACACTCAGTCTCCCATACAAATACTTGGATAATCAATCAATAACCCATATAGTTAATCATATAGCTACTGATCAACACATGCAGCAGTTTACAGAACAGACATAATGATGCACAAATTAAGACAGTTTAGTCACTAACCCATGCACTCAGTGAGACACATTTAATCACTCACTCATACATTCAGTCATGCACCTACTAAATCCTTCGTCCAGACACTTATACATCTACTCATTCTTCAATATGTAAAACATATTTAAACTTTACAGAAACACACAGTCACTGGATGATGTCATCAGTGATGTCATCAGTGATGTCATTTGAGATGTCATCAGTGATGTCATCAGTGATGTCACTGACCATGTCATGAATGATGTAATATGTGACATCATCAGCAGTGGATTGCGGGTGCGCGATATATAGTTAGTGCAACTAACTATATATGGAATTTCAATGGTTTTGTGTGAGTAAAATAAGGTTTTTTAAATGCTAATTCCTAACTATATATGGTCTATAACCTATGGTTTTTTCAGTGAATATATATATATATGTATGTATGTATGTATGTATATATATATATATATATATATATATATATATATTCCACCACACTCGTTCACCTTTCTTAAAGAACGACGTCCAGGCCAGCAAATCGGTTCAAAAACTGGTGTTTTATTTCACAGCCCACTCAACGCGTTTCGGGAACCACTTCCCTTGCTCACTCGTGAGCAAGGGAAGTGGTTCCCGAAACGCGTTGAGTGGGCTGTGAAATAAAACACCAGTTTTTGAACCGATTTGCTGGCCTGGACGTCGTTCTTTAAGAAAGGTGAACGAGTGTGGTGGAATACTGTGGGAGTGGCGATCCCGTCCTGGCCCGCCGCTGCAAGCGGCCATTGATGCTTCACGCCGACCTGTCTGTTGGATATATATATATATATGCAGAAATGCTCGCTCCAACCACAACTTCCACTCGGACTTGCAAAAAGGAAAACGAGGCAGACCCAAATTCTGTGCTTCAGTTTATTTCAAAAACGCCACCATCCCACACGACGCGTTTCGGCAGATCCCTGCCTTGATCACATGACAACATTGTCGTGAAACACACACCCATTTAAAGTGCAAGTGCATTAATAGACATAGAAGACAAATATGTGAGTACTTTAGTCTTTCTTTCTATTCCTTAATACGTAGTTATCTATACTACTATAATAAAGTAAGAACTTTCAGGGTTTGAGGCGGGTAAACTCGGGAACCACGGCGCCAACCTACACACCCGATACACCGTTGAAATCGTCAGGGTGTGTGGATGGTTATAGGCTATATAAATATTAAAAATAAACTTTATTTACAAAATTTATATAAAAAAAAAAAGTAGTCCCTCCAAAGTAGCGCCGGCCGTGACGTGCGTGCTCAATTCAGGAGCACGGGGAGGAGCGGCGTCCGAGGAGTGGCGGACTTGGGGCGGGGGAGGAGCGGTGACGTGAGGAGCAGCGGACAGGCCAGCGGCGGTGCGAGCAGCGGAGAGGCAGACATGGCGCGGGGGAGGAGCGGCGGCGGACAGGCGGTGAGGAGCAGAGCGGTGAGAAGCGGTGAACTGAGGAGCGGCGGCTGAGGTAAGGCTCCGGGGACAATGTCTGGGCAGGCGGGTGTCGGGCCAGGTAGGGGACGGGGAGTTACAACAGAACAGATCAGCTGAGGAAACGCAATGTCGGGGCAGGCGGGGGTCGGGGCAGGCTGGGGACGAGGACTAACAAGGTGACGGGTGGAACATTTTGTCCGACCTCCATTGACTCAGGACAGGCGGGGGTCGGGCCAGGCGGGAAAACAGATCGGCTGAGGAAAGGAAATGTCGGGGCAGGCGGGGGTCGGGGCAGGCGGGGGACGGGGCGGGCGGGGGCACGGGCTGCTGGGCAATGTCGGGGGAGGCAGGGGTAGGGGAAGCCTGAATGCTCCCGGACAAGGTCGGGACGGGCTGCTAGTTCTTAAATAAATGTAAAATACATTTTTTTTCAAGAATATGATTTGCATTTTAAGTAACAAAACACAACAGTTCCTGCTTAAATGCATGTACGTATTGTCTCACATTATTCAAATTGCTTGCCCAGTATTTATAAGACAATTTATCTCTGTTATTTGCATTTATGCCCATCTTAAAACCATGTTGTAGTTTTTAGATGTATAACGTGTGTTACTCAGAATTTATTAAATACTCATTAATTTTCTCCTATATTTCTCACGTTGTTTTTCCACAAAGAAACCCCTTGTTGTTTCACCATATTGGTGATTTTTATAAAGTGCATAACAGAAAGTGTTATAAACAAAAAAAAATGTTTTTTTTTATATATAAAATATATCCCAACCCACTGTGTCAAATAATTTTTTATATATGTTTTTTCTTTTTTATATATTTTGCTTGAAATGCTTAAGGGCATACATATATAACTCATTTTAGTTATCTTTTCCAACATCTATTCTTATTACATTGTCTGAGGGACAATCTATATGGATAAGTAAAATTCATAATACTTAGTAAATGATTCCCACAATCAGCTAAAACATGTTATAAAACACCTTAAAAGCCAATTCATTTACTTAAAACATCCTCCTAAAATCCATATAGAAAAACATATAAATATATGTAAAACTAGACTAATCTATTTCATATAAAACATTTTGCAAATTGAATGGCAAATTACTATTTTCTTGAATAAATTTCCTAGTTAAAAACAGAAAACACTGACGAAGGACCACCATTGAACATTAGTTTCATAAGAATATATACATCTTCATTATCACCAGGTTTCCCATAGTTATCTGCTTGAAAACCACTATATCCACATTCAATTTATACTGTTGACTTTTTCCTCTTATACAATATAATAAGCATATAGGCATGTGGGTACTTATAGCTACAGTTGGGAATTGCTAGTCCAAGTATGTGTATAGATCCTCACCCATATTTAGTCCATTCGGCTGCTTAGTGTCCAATAATAGTATGTAGTGGGTCTCTAAGCGTCGTAGCATTCCCTCCCTGTCACCACCTCTTCTCTGGATTGGAACAGTATCTATTTGATAATATTTCAGATCTTTAATTCTGCCCGCATGAAATTCCTTGAAGTGACGGGCTACAGGGTAGCTAGGGTCATTGTTGTTGATCGCCCTGATATGTTGCAACACCCTTTTATGCCCAGGTAGCTTAGTGCGGCCTACATATTTCATATTGCAGCTGCATTCTAGGATGTATACTACGTATTCACTTTTGCATGTGAAATATTGTTTAATCTGTTGGGGTTTTGAGCTGAAAGCAGTCATAAATGATGTTTGATTTGACCAAAAGTGCATGCTTTACAGCTAGAACATTTAAAAAAAAAACTTCCTGCTAGTAAACCATTGCTTGTTGTCCTTGCACTCAGGGCTACTTTTATATATATATATATATATATATATATATATATATATATATATATATATATATATATATATATATATATATATATATATATATATATATATATATATATATATATATATATATATATATATATATACATACACACACACACCCCTTGTCCCAGAGCTTTAAGTGAGATGAAAAAAGTGAGGAGGGTCCCTCACAGGAGGTGACTGATATAATTAAGGGTGTGGCTTAAAAACGCGCAAGCTAAAAGTCTATGCTTAGCATAGTGTGCCGCCTGACTGATATTTTGGTGTTTTCTGTCATTGCATCCAGATATCTAATACAACAAGTAACAGTTCACCTACAGCAAGCCAGGGCTATTGGCTTTGTCAATGGTTGTTAATTGCATAAGACAAACAACAACCATAGTTCGTAGTATAGAACACTGAAAATGCTTCAGCTCTGAAATGATGAGACTGAAAGAACTATAACGAGCATCTTTGTAGTTACCTCAAAGGCAGTGAAAGGGTGTAGTCCTGCAGAGTCAAGATTTAGTTTTTCACCCTGAGGGTGAGGGCAAAAATGGAGAGCCCGATAGGAACCCGTCTCGGCACCTGCTTTTAAGGAGTGCCGGTGCTGAGCACCAGCAGGACCCGGCCCACTTAAAGCCCTGCCTATTCCTATCCACATGGAGTCGCATTTGGAAATATGCACACGGTGGAAGTTTCTTAAAGCGGACTGCCGAGTCACCGTGCCCGAGCTGGTGGCATCATGCCACCCTGCCCCAGCAGAAGACACCGGTTGGCACGATGCCCCCCTGCTCGCTGTGAGGCATGGCGTAGTTTAGCTGCGTTAGCCCTTGATGAGATGGCATCAGAGCGATGGGGTTTGAAAGGCAATCTATCTGCAACAGAAGCGACAAAATGGCCCGCCTGGGCCCGGCGACTCCGGCGCGCGGGGCAGTAATGCAATCAGGGCGCCGCACGCCTCATCAGCGCCTTGATGAAAAGAGGCGCTTTGTGGGCGCCTGGAAGCGAGTGCGGCGCGGCCCCGGCGCTGACCTGCCTCGGCTTACCGGCACTGGATGGCTTCCCTCATGCGCAGGACGGATGCTCGGTTAAGAGGCGTGTGCAGAGGGGAAAAACACACAGTCGTATAGCTCGAAAATGTGTATGTGCCACAGTGGCACGCGCGTCCGCGCTAGTGCTCAGAAAATACAACGCCATTTTATTTCTGAGTCGAGATGAGGAAACATTTTTCAGAGCCAGCCTGCAGGGCAAATACATGGAAACATTGAACTGTGAGCACAAGCCGAAAAAGGGCTGTGTTCAAAATATTTTAAGTGCTTTGTAAATTAGGAATTCCTTTATCACTGTCCATCAAACTTCACATGTGCATGTATGTATCAAGGTGGGAGCTGGAAGTCAGGTGAACCTGGGACGAAAATTGACAAATTTTTACAGTGAGATTCAACCTCTGAGATAGATAGATCGATAGATAGATAGATAGATAGATAGATAACAGGCATACAGATAGACAGATCGCTAATATAGATAGATAACAGGCAGGCAGATATATAAGATAGATAGGTAGGTAGGCAGACAGACAGATAGATGGATAGATAGATAGCTAGATAGATAACAGGCAGACAGACAGGCAGATAACTAAGATAGTTAGATAACAGGCAAACAAATAGACAGGCACATAGATAAGATAGGTAGGCGGACAGATAGACAAGCAGATAGCCAGACAGACTGATAGATGAGATAGATAGATAATAGATAGATAGACAGTTTGACAGATAGATAGATAGAAACATAGATAGATAGATAAGAGGCAGATAGACAGACATGCCGATTGACATGCCGATTGACATGCCGATTGACATGCCAATTGACATGCCGATTGACAGGCAGATTGACAGGCAGATTGACAGGCAGATTGACAGGCAGATTGACAGATAGAAAGATAGATAGATTAATAGATAGATAGAATTGATAGATAGAATTGATAGATAGATATGACAGGGCAACCAAACACTGCCCCCGGTTGGACATGGTAGGGGGCACCAAACAACATCTTCATTTGCACAAGAGACTTAAAGAAAAAAAAGAATGAAATCTAGTGAACTAGCTGAGGTAAATGCAGTGGTCCCAGTTGGCACCTGGTACACGTGACATGGGGAGGGGCTTAGGCTGCACTGCTGGTGACTGGTCTACAGCTGGGCTGCATCCCTGACTGCACCAGATCAACAAGCACTGAAAGCAGCAGACCGTGTGTCCACACAGGGCTGTGGCACTGGCCATAGAAAGACTTTACTCTTTTCTGTCGCAATAATGGCCTGCGGAGTGCACCTCGCAAATCCTACACTTGCTCACCTCTGATCTTGGGCCCCCTATGAGCTGGCACAGTTACAAAACTATCACCCCATTTGGTGAAGATATTCCTTTATTAACCCCTCCCATGCTCGTGACGGAACCGTCCGTCACGAGCCTCGGGTGGGCTGTGCTGGTGACGGAACGGTTCCATCACGGCCCGCTCGCCGCACCTGCGCGGCGCGAACTCTGCGCCTGCGCTGAAGGTTCTATTAAGCGGGCAGGGCCGTGACGGAACCGTTCCGTCATAAGCACAGCTCACCCGCGGGCCGTGACGGAGCGGTTCCGTCACGAGCACAGGACCACCGCACGGCCCCGCCTCCCCCTTAGCGCTGCGGCGGAATAGCCGCCGCAGCGGAGGGGTTAATATTCATATTTTTGTAAACAATATTTTGGGCACAATGTTTCTGTCGCACAATATTTTGGTTATGATATTCTAGTTGCATATCAATTATATAAGTACATGTGATGTTAAAGCACAGGCTGTTCCACTGGTGGATTTTTACTCCAGTACCTGGAATGTTTAGATACCTGTTAAACAATGCTGGTATGCGGGGTCAGCTTGCAGTTAGAAAGGACTCCTAGGGCCGTAGTATACATTGGACCTCAGGAGGACAAAGGGTGTGTGCACCCGCTTTGTGTGCAATGGTTTTACATAAGGGGCTGCTGACACTTGTGTGCCCCCCTCTGTAATACTGATAGCACGTGCGCTACATGTGCGCGAGGGCTATCATGAGAGGGCTTTTCCTCATGTGAATGGAGGCGTGGCCTCGTGCAAATGAGAGAATCTCTTTGCCTCTGCGCTGTATTATAGGCACAAACTATAGGCGCATTCCATTGTGACTTCATTGAAATTGCGAACTGTACAATATAAAGTCATTGATTCTATGTCACCTTTGAGCTATTCACTGTAAATATTTCACTTTGCGCCGTCCGTCGCTGTTCACCTTTTCACTTGTGTTGCCACACATCACTTGTACATACTGTGCACCAAGTCTTTCCGGTTGTCATTTCAATTATCTGATTGTTTGCTGTACATAATTATTCTTACATGAATTTTTCCTTCCATGTTTCGAATACCAAAATTACAAAAATGAATTTTGACTTTAAATCATTTGAATAAGTGTCTCCTTTCTCTGATCTATGTAATGCCTTGTGCATGCAATATAAATTGCCTTTTCATTTATACCTTTTGGGATATTGTTTTATCTTTGTATTATAGGCACAGGCGCAGACGTAAACAGGCCTTTAGGACACGCACTCACAGTGTGCCACAAAAAGCTAGCACACTGTGCGCTTCCTGAAGGCAGCCCTCTGGAGGGAGGAAAGAGGGTCCTGTGAACACCCCCCACCCACACACACACACCCCTGCATTTGGGTGCAGTCACTCACTCCACCCGCCTGCAGGGGGCTCTCTCTCTCCCCTCTTGAAAGTGCACACGGGTGCCGACTGCACTGTGAAACTCAGAGCCGCTGATTGAAACAACCGCTCTGTATTTCACTGAATGCGCGGCCCCAGAGCAGTGCAAGTTCGCAGCTACCCTGGGGGCAGTGCATTCATCATAACAGGCACACTTTCTCTGTTTGCTCCTGGCGCACCTGTTTAAAGGTGCATCGTGGCACAAACAGGGACAAGGCGCCCTTTCTGTAATGCAACCCTGGAAGGCCCAAGTAGGCTGCAGCTCTTCGATGGCCAGTGGACATTGGCTGAGGGCAGCAATAGCTAATTTCTGGATTATATTGGTGAACCAATCTGCCCTGGAAGGAGCCCGCAACCTTGCAACCTACCGGGGAGGAATGCCCAATTGGCCGACTTGGTAAGGCCAGTGGCAAACAATAGATACTTGAGAGTGCAACCAATGGCAGCCAAGGACCCGGGAAAAGGTCTGACAGATCCCTGGCATGTTAGTAGTAGCATGGACATGGTTCCTTCATCATGGAAAATAAACTCAATCAGCCCTTAGGAGTGTTGTAAGTGCACTTCTGTGAAGAAGGAACATTCTAGCCTGAGGATTCCCAAATTGGTAAAAATCCCATTAACAATGTGTCTCCCCCCACAGTGAGGAAGCAGAGAACTAACTTCATTCACAGAAACACATGTGAAGCAGTGTTGTGAAACCCCAATAAATATTAAATCCTTAGTTTAGGAAGCAAATCAATCTCTACCCTTGACCTGCATTGGCATGGCCTGGCCCAGATAGGTAAGACAGCCCCACCAAGGTCCTTCTGGGACCCCCCTCCGCATTATCTAGGGGGTCAAGGTACGGATTACCCTGCCCCTTATACCTTTTTTTTTAAATTTTAATTTTAATTTTAATTTTCAGGACACAGGGACCAAGACCCCGAGTCCTGTGATGACCGCAACAAAACCTTTGTTCAAATTGCAGCCGCCAATCAGAGCGTAAGCTCCTGCAGGAGTCGGATTCTCTCTTTTTTCAAGCTGCGTGCCTGTGGAACTCCCGCAAACCCAACCCGCCAGATATCTATACATTTTGATTCTTAATTTCATAATGAACTACTGAATGGATTCCAAGTCCAAATCACAAAATGCACTTTTTCTGGGTGAAGATCTAGGTTTCTGCAAAATTTGGTATAATTCCATTCAGCTGTTTTTCTCTTTACCACTGTTCCAAAATCCGTAGAGAAATTGCATTGGTAAATTGCATTTTGGGCCCCCCCCTTTTCTCGGTCCCCGCATGACTGATCACCACAAAACATTTCAGGAAAGAGCTGAGGTGGATGAACTTTTTGGGGGAAAGTTTGGTGAAGATTCATCAAATGGTGATAAAGTTATCAGTAAAATAGCAAAAAATCTATTTCCTATGGTATCCAGGCCCTAACTATAACTTCACAGTGGCGGCCACACTGTGTTATATATGTGAGCCTGGGTATACTTCAAAATAGAATTCAGTAATCCATTATTGAGACGACAGCTATAGAGTTTGACACGTCAATGAACGTCTACATCAAAATGGCTACAATTGTCTGCTCATGAAATAAAATACTGATGCAATCCAGGCGAACAACAGCCCTGTTCATAGATCTTGTACTTTTGAGAAAGTGAGCCAAACTCTGGTTCCCAAGGCAACATGCACAAAATGCAAAAGTGAAGTATTAAATCATCCAGTGAAACATTCCCTGCTCCTTTATCAGGCCCTGTACAGAATTCTCATATTGCCAAGACCCTGAAGGCCTCCTTTAACCCTTTGCCTGCTCATGACGGAACCACGCCGTCATGAGCCATGGGCGGTGTGTGCTCATGACGGCGTGTGCTCATTACGACGTGGTTCTGTCATGCGGCTGCAGCTCCGCCCACATGGCATAAATTCATCGCCTGTGCGGGCGAATAAATATGCGGGCGGGGCCATGACAGAACCACGCCGCCAAGAGCACACGCCGCCCGTGACTCATGACGGTGTGGTTCCGTCACGATCACAGCGGCCCCGTGCTCGTCCCCCCAGCGCCGACATTCACATCGTGGCCAAGGGGTTAAATATGGGAAAACATAGCAGAGGGGTGGGCCCAAATAAAACTTGTGGGGATGGGCATGGCAATACAATGCAAAAGAAGTGTAGCCAGCCTGGACTGTATGTTTAGAATAACTTTTACGCCTTATATAGGAACTACATTGTATTCAGTTCTTTGATAACTTTATGAAATGTGTCTTTTAGTCAGAGATATAAGATCAAGTTAATGGCTCACCCACAAATTCCTACAAACATATATATTTTTTTTCATTTTAATATTAGTATCATCAAGTGAGAAATAGATTAAACAATTTAGCGCATGGCAGAGCGAGCATTAGTGAATCTCCCAACATTGTGAATTACTGCATTATTGTGCATTAAAGATTAGGCCTGGGCGGTGAACTTCGCTCCGTTTGCGGTGTTTGTAGAGTTTTCGCGATTTGCAGCACAGTTTTTTCCCTGCATGAGATTGCGAACGGTAAGTTTGCGAGCTGCAGCTCGGGTAGAATTTCTACCTGAGCGGCAGGAATACCAGCACAAACTGCAGTTCGCACTGCGCTCCACCACTCGCGGAACTTCTCAGAGTTTTTTTTGTAACTTAGCGGAGTTCCACGTACCAAAACTCCGCGGACTACGCCTAGGCCGGTTAAAGATGTTTTTGATGTGCCGCCAGTGGTGTATAGTTCAGATTGCTTGGTACCCATTGTGTGGAACAGATGGTGCCATTGCCTGGTGGATACTAGGAATGAGGGTGCTTTAAATTCTCTACACCAAGTTTAGAGTCTCTCAAATATTACTCCCATTGTCAGGGGTCCCCTCAGGACAGAACTGGGGTCCAGATTTACTACAGTTTTACGACATCACAAAGTGAGCTAAAGTGATGCAAAGCCATACATTTGTATTTACTTTCTGGCACTAAAGGTATTTTGCTTTGGAAATGAGCACTTTTCTCAGAGAAAAAATCAAGCTAACCATGCTTTGGTGCTGTGCTGCGTTTTCCTGCTTGTACAGCGCAACACAGAAAATGTGCTGCTCCTCTGGGATGCGTGAACAATTAAAAAATCTGCCAGTCAGCATTCTGCTCAAATGTTAGGACTGGTCAGTCTTACATCGGATGGGATGCCTTGCTGGCATGAGCTTTGCTTTTGGAGGATCGTGTATGCGTTTCTTTGAGACCCGCTGTGCTTGTGGTTCGGGGTGAGGGGCTCACTACCCAAACGCATATTGTTTCAATCAGGGGAGGCTGGTAACCTCGGAAAGTGGTGGAGCAAGCAAAGTGCCCCACCCCTTCCCAAAAAACAAAACAAAAAATCCCCCTCCCTCCAAAAGCCCAAAATAAAATACCCCCTCCCTCCAAAACCCCAAAATAAAATTCCCCTTCCTTCCAAAAGCCCAAAATAAAATACCCCCTCCCTCCAAAACCCCAAAATAAAATTCCCCTTCCTTCCAAAAGCCCAAAATAAAATACCCCCTCCCTCCAAAACCCCAAAATAAAATTCCCCTTCCTTCCAAAAGCCCAAAATAAAATACCCACTCCCTCCAAAAGCCCAAAATAAACCCCCCCTCCTTCCAAAAGCCCATAATAAAATATCCCTCCCTCCAAAAGCCCAAAATAAAACACCCCTCCCTCCAAAAGGCCAAAATAAAATAACCCCTCCCTCCAAAAGCCCAAAATAAAATATCCTCTTCCTCCAAAAGCCCATAATAAATCAACCTCTCCCTCCGAAACCCCAAAATAAAACAACACTAATTCTTACAATAAATAGAATGAAAATAAAAGGTACTTACCCACTGCAGCGCGTCCTCCTCGGTGTTCTGAAACTGAGGTCTGCTGTGGAGCTCCCCTAACCAATCCAGATGCTGCTCTCATGCTACCAACAAGTATGATATAAGCATCAGGACTGGATGGAGTGCATTGGCCAGACACTCCTTCAGCCACTGGAGGCCTGTGCTAGACCTCTACCCGGATTTCTAAGACAGTTTGGGATGGACTACATAGTGCGCATGTCAGGCTGGCCGTCGTAAGACAGCCGGCCAAACTGACATGCGCACTTTGGAGCATCCAGGCAACCACTGCTCCTGTCCTGCATGCTGCCAATCAGCAGCAGAGGACACACCCTGCATGTCTTTTGACTCAGGGGCACTGCGGCGCATCCATCGGGACAAAAATATAATGGCATTGAAAAACATTTCATTGCCATTTTATGTTTTTCACCTGTGACTCGCAGCAGGTGGGGGGCGACGCTACCCCGCCCTTGAGGAAAAAAATGCAGCTGGGTTTAATGATTTTTTGTTTAAAAGCATTCCAATGTTTACTATTCCCTCGAAATAGGATCTTTTTTTTATAACATATGCACAACCTTGCAAGCACAGTTTACATCTGTCACTGAGTAAAATTCCCTTTAGAAAAAGTGGAATCATTTTCAAGCTTTTTCAGGAAGGGATACTTTTTTTTTTTTTTTAGTGTAAGTACCACTTTTCAAAGTTTCAATTTTTTTTCATTAGTAGACAGAGACTTCTTATTAAACAGTGTGTGTAGAGCCCATGACCTGTGTTAGAGAGGATGAAACAGGCCAAGAGAGGAGCTCACATACAAAGAGAGAGAGGCTAACAGAAGAGAAACTACTTTCAAAATAGAAAGCAGTACAAACAAAAAGTGCAGTCTTGTGAGGAGGTGATCCAAGTAATGCTTTGCTGGGTTGTGCAAATGCACAGTCCTAACAAAGTAAATGGATATGTATAGAAGCTGGCTCCATACCAACATAAATAGAAAGACAGGTCACATTTTAGAGACATACAGCATAGTGCCTAAGAAAACCAAAGCCAGTCTTAATAATTTTGGAGGTAGGAGGGAATTAAGGACATGTAGTATGTTTAGGTTATGTTCACATTGCCTAAAGTTGATTTTTATAGATCACTGTGCATCTATGTAAGTAAAATAAATGAGCAGTAACAAATACAGGGCCAGATCTATCAACAATTTGCGTAGTCATCAAAATGTGATGAAAACTAGCAGAAAGTGCTGATTTGTTATTTACTTTCCAGCACAAAATTTGTATTCCACTAGAAAGTTGTCTAAAATGAATGCAAAGTAGAACTGAGCACTACTTTGCACTACTTTTCATCAAGTTAGCATCCCATGGGTGGTGCTTGGGTTTTTCCTTGCATTCGCTTATGGTTTTTGATGCATATCCCTATCTACTAATGTTTATAGATAGAGCTTTGCCCAAACAAATTACACCTCCTAGAGGAAGGTGCAAAAAGCAGAAAAGTTTTCTTTTCACCAAACTTTTCGTACTTTGTATGAATGCTGCATGTATGTGTATATGGTATTTTTGTAGCATGAATCTAGCAAAAAGGCTGCTAAGAACTGTACTAGGTCAAAGGCGAGCTTAAAGTCGATGAGTAATAGAAGAGGCAGCTGAGTTGTGGATGGGTAATGCATTGTGATGAAGTGTTCTTGTACAGCACACATACAAAGTGGTAAAAGTTTAAATGTAAGTATAAGCCTAGTATTATGTCTTGGAAGGGTTGCCTTCCGATCAAAACCTATGCTGGACTTACCCAACATTTTTGCACTATGGTGCAAAGGAGTGAGCATAGCGCTAGGTAGCCAGAGAGTGCATCACTCTTAGGCACAGAGCTAGTTTTGTTGCTTGCACTGTATGAGAAATTAGTACATTTGCCCCATTGTATTTGAAAGGAGTGTTCCCTTATGAGAGGAACAAATGAGTTTTTTATTTCTTGATTCTTCTTTGGGCACAATCAAATCTCAAATCCTTGTGAGAGTTTCTCACAGATGCATCATTTTGTATAATTTTTCAGCACCCTGAAAAGTCCATACCAGATGAGGTGACACCTGTTGTCTGTTTCTCTCTGCTCTGCAAGGGTATAAAGTATCTACCTAGCCTGGGTGCTCAAGTGACCTGTTGGAGGGAGAACAAACTCCTACTGGTGATACCATGATAGAGGGTATGGCCAAGTACCCCAAAACAGACTGTCAAGTGATTGGGTGTGATGAGACCATCCTATTTACTAATCTAGTAAATAAATACATTTAGGATTCACGCATCTCCCCGTTCAATATAAGAGAATCAAAATCTCCTTGTCAATGTGGTCAATAAGACAAGTATCACACAGTGTACTGCAAGTCCTCTCATTGTAATCAATACTTTTCACTAAATACATGCATCCCACCGCAGACATGATTATCACCCGCAGGGGCGGCCTTAGGCATGTACAAGCTGTGCACCTGCACAGGGCCACCAAACCCAAGGGGCTGCTACACCAATATATATCCTTAATATAATAATCCTCTGAGGATGGATACATATTTGCGTGGCGGCCCCTGGCAGGGATTTGGCGGCCTCCGGCTCTGTTCCACCTCCAAACACCTTCCTGTGTCTGTCCTGTTCCTGCTTCTTCTGACAAAAATCTTGGGGTCCTGATCGACTCCACCCTCAGTATGTGTCAACAGGTTAATAGAACTATTTCTACCTGTTGGGGTATTATCCACATACTGAGGAAGATTAGGCATTATCTTTCACAGCAGGCTAGGAAACAACTTGCTATTGCCCTCATTGGCTCTCGCCTGGACTACTGCAATGCGCTGTATGCGGGACTGAATAAAAGTCTGCTGCAGCGCTTGCAGGTAGTCCAGAATGCAGCGGCCAGGTTTGTCTTGGACTTACCCCGGCACACTTCGGCTACCTCTGCCAGAAAACTGCTTCACTGGCTTCCCATAGAGGACCGTATATTTTTCAAGACCATGTGCATGACCTACAGGGCCTTAGCTAAAAGCACCCCTACTGGAATTGGATCCATTTTGTCCCGTTACAGTCCCTCTAGGAACTTGCGCTCCTCTAACAGACTCCTTCTTGTTGTCCCCCGCATTCACAAAACCAAATGGGGTGGCAAAGCCTTTTCCTTCCTGGCACCTAAGTGGTGGAATGCCCTCCCTTTGGAACTAAGGTCCCTTCCTTCTCTTCAGTTATTTAGAAATGCCCTGAAAACACGTTTGTTTGTGCGGACTTATTTGTAGTTGTGCTTTGCCTTTTTATGAGATTGCCTTTTTATGATACTTTTGGTAGGCGCCTTGATGCCTTCGGGTTTTAGTCGCGCAATATAAATTGTTTTTCATTCATTCATTCCTGACCTCCGGAGGGGCTACGCCCCGACCGGACCCCCTCTTCCGGGGCCCCCTACCTACGCTTCCTGCCCAGGGCCGCCATGAGCCTAGAGCCGCCCCTGTCACACGGGCCAGTTCCAAATATATGCAGATGACATGCAAATTCAGACAATCAAGTTGTCAAAATATTGCCTGAAAAATTTCTAAAAAAATGGATGATGAATAATTACCTTTCCAGGAATGTATCTAGGTGAAAATTTAAATTTGGCAAAATAAGACCAGGACCCCAATACTATTTAACGAGCTTCAAGAAGAGGGTGAGTATCGAATCCTGTAACTTTGGGATCATCTTTGGCTCCGGTCTCTCCTTTGCTCCCGAGAACAGCACCCTTGTCAAGAACAGAAACTTTCATTTGACAGTGATGATAAAGTAACCACCTGCCAGGGAGTCTCTGCCCTATGCTTTACACAAAATGAACCTTATATTCTGGCTCGCTGTGTAAGATTCGTTCAAACTATCAGGGGTGCTATGTACCCTGGCTCGGTCCCCCGACTCATTTCTCGAACTGTTCAAACTCTGATACCGCACTATTTCAAATACAGGTCTGCGAAAGTCCATTCACCACCACAGATGCCAAGTATAACCACTTGATAAGAAAAAGAGTATCCGCGAAAAGAAATTAAAGCAGCCTTGGTGTTTTGAGGGAGCCAGCAGGATGACACCTGTTTACGGGTCTAGCCAAAAAAAATAAACAAAAAAACCAACGCCCAATTGAAATTATGATGATGCGTTACGCAAATCTTCGCGAAATGGTAACAATCTCCGCGAACACGCAGAAATTCCGCGAACACGTGGAATTGCTTGTTCGCTATGCTGTTTTTACTGTTTGCAATCGCTGTTTGCGTGCTCGGGGTGAAATATTGAGAACGCGAACAAACAAAAAATTTCACGAAGTCGCAGAACGCAGAATTTTGGGCAATTTCACATTCTCCGCAGAACTCAAAATTACCCAAATTCCACAAGCGGAACGGAATTTACCGCCCAGGCCTACTTAAAACAAACGCTGCCATTTTAATTATTTCACTTTCTCAGATCCTGTTTTAATTCTATGAATTGTGATGTTCTTACTTTTTTAATGCTCTATCGTAATGCAATGGTTTTAAGTAACTTATGCAATTAAATAAATAAATACCAAATACTAAATACCAATGATGATAAAAGTTCTCCCTCTCATCCTGACGGATCGCTGAGACGGAATCATTCCAACAAGGTGGAACACCCGGTGGATCCTTTAACAAGACGCCCTTTCGTTGGAGCACACCCAGGGTGGAACAGGGGCGTATGCTATGTATAAAGTTGCGCACATTCTATGATCCAGCTGTGAACAGGTTCATGGCCTCACATACACATCTCTATGCATTTAATCACATTTTTAGACATGCTGTCAGGGAAACAAGAAATAGAATGCGTGAGGTCCAACCGATGCTAGGAGCAACATCTACCCTACAAACTGATCCTACACCTAGGGTTACATTTAGAAGGTCGGTGAAGGCATCAGGTGGGGCTCACCCGCCACTGTCTATAGGCTCTGTTATTTAGGTATGTACCATGAAGTATGCATTGTCTCCAATGCATGAATGTATGTCTGCAGTTTCTCCACTTTGTCCTTGGTTCTTACAGAGAGAGGCTTGCATCTTCTCACCTCCAATAATTTTCAGCATTAGTTAAATAAACACAGTAGCAGCAGGCATGGGTAATACAATGAAAAAAGCAGTCAAGATCCACAATTGCTAAGAAAACCTTCTGCTACTTCTAATTAGGTTCAAGGGTTACAACTAAACCAGGCTAAGACATACATACCATCAAAACCATTTCAGGACAATCCCTGACACATATTTCACTTAAGCTCTTCAGAGGGAACATAGCTTGCATGATCAATTTTTAGTTTCATACCATAATACTTCAATATTTGTGGTCAGTATTTTCTCATAAAGAGGTTGTCAACTCTGAAAGACTATTGTGCAAGACCAGAAAATATTCCTCTTGCTCGCACACGGTCGTGGAACATTTTCCTTGTTCATAGCCCAGAGACAACCGGTAAACGCATTCATCAACCATTGGAATATAAAGTTACGCAGCATGCAAACACGTCCATAAGCTAAAATACATTTTGTGTATAGATCCCAGGTACACAGTCTCTGGAATTGTCCTGGAAAAAAGACTTAGGACTTTGTTTAGAGTTTGACGGACCGGGTACTCCATCACAAACATGACAACTCACCCTATTGCGAGTTGGGCAAGCCATCAGCTTTCCGATGGTAGTTATTGGGTCTGTAGATGGAAGGCTTATTCCATATGGCCTGACAGAGTGCCCACCTTCGGAATAAAGGCATCAGATCGCCTGCCCTATTAATGGATGACCGTCTGATGTCCTGTTTTTCTGCCAGTCACTGCCAGGGAAATCCTGGTGGTGATAAAAAAAATAATGACCCCCATCCCAAGACCTGGTCTGGCAGTCATTATGTTTTTTAGGCCCTGGAGAATTTTTAATTCCGCTCATGGAATTGGAGGAACTTGGCGACTCTGCATTACACTTTTAATGTGGAGTTCCGGGCAAATTCCGCTCCTCCCCGGCGTGGCATAACTTGTTTCCCTTTCAAGCAGCAATACAACAGATAGAGACTTCAGCAAAGTGAGCTGGCAAGGGTGAGTGAGATTTGGTGTCCCCTAGTGTGATTTACGGTAGCTAGAAACCCTTCTGGGGCAATTTCCTAACGTTAGTGGTCGCGGTCAGAAGGTTCTTGCTTCTTGAGTAGGTTTTCTATTCGAGTGGTAGCAAAATCAACTCGAATGGGCGCAAGCTCTTGGGCACCGCATGTTGCCGTTTGCTCTGATTTTTCAGCACAGGGTGCTCTAAATCACAGTGCGACGTGCATTTTCTCCACCCTTCGGCAGAACTCCGCTAAATCTTCTGGGGTTTTTAGGTAAATTGGGAATTTTGCGGAGTGAGATTCCACAAGTTCTACCCGCCCCTAATTTTCTTTTTCAAAACAAACTGTTTCTTGCGAGTTTGTTTTTGGAAGAACAAAAAGTTTGGTAGAAGACTGTCAAAGATGATGTCCGCCATCGAGCAAAGGTTTGGTACATCAAGAGGAACTGTTGTTCATCCTACTAGACCTCACAGCGGCGTTCGACACCATCTCGCATGCCATCTTAATAAACAGAATGCGAGAGATTGGCGTGTCAGACACAGCCTTAGCCTGGATTTCATCTTTCCTAGTTAATAGGTCCCAGACAGTGTCCCTTGGCCCCTTTCTATCCGACAAAAAACCCATTTCATCTGGAGTACCCCAGGGGTCTATTTTAAGTCCTCTATTTTTTAACATTTACATGGCACCCCTCTTAGCTGTGATAGAGTCACATGGGATCCTTGTCACATCCTATGCTGACGACACTCAATTAGTCGTCACCATCGACAAACAGTGCACTGACGCAAACCTTCAGTTAAAAAATTGTCTCTCTGATGTTTTCAATGGCTAAATACCAACCACCTAAAATGCAACAGCGCCAAAACGGAAATTATCCCACTGGGCAAAAACCCGTCTTTTTGCCCGAAAGACTGGTGGCCCTTAGGATCGGAAGCCCCTCCCAGCTCAGTTTCATCAGCCCGGAACTTAGGCATACAATTCGATTCATCTCTCTCCTTCGATGACCACGTCAGGATCACGGCCGGTCGTTGCTTTGGACAAATAAAATCTCTAAAGAAATTCTTTGATTTTCTTCCAATTGCAGCCAGAAAGTCAGTCGTGGTAGCCCTCATTCTTTCCCGACTCGACTACTGCAATGGTCTTATGGCCGGAGTGAAAAAATCCACCTTCAGAAAGCTGCGGAGCATACAACACGCAGCAGCGAGGCTGGTTCTTCACCTCCCTAGGAGGTCATCTGCGTCTGCAGCACTACATTTGCTGCATTGGCTGCCGCTGCATAAAAGAATCCTCTTTAAATTGCTTCTCACTGTTTTTAAAACCATTCAAAATACAGGTCCCCACTACTTTGTAAATCGCTTCGCGCGCTACAACCCCCCGCCCTGCTTGAGATCCTCTGGGACAAATCTTGTCATTATCCCCAAGTACAAATACAAGACTAAAGGTGAGAAATCTTTTACTGTTCTGGCAGCCAGGGCCTGGAACAACCTGCCTGTCAATCTTAGACTTGTCAAAAACGAGAACAGCTTCAGGAGACTTCTCAAGACATGGGTCTATCAACAATCTGACCCCTCTGTTTTAGCTTCCATTTAATTTTCTTTCATTTAATCTCTTTCTGTTCATCATACTCCACCTCTCCATTTTATCCCCTGCAGCTTGCCCAGCGCCATGATGCTCCCTCGGGAGCGAACGTCTGCGCTTTACAAATACACATAAATATCAAATATCAAATTGTGACTGTGGTTCTTCAAGACGGTACATAGATCACATCTGGGCCAGGGATGGTCTCTAAATTCGTCAGGCAATAGTCCGTCAGACTTAACCCCTTCCGTGCAGGGCATATTACCCTGCTGTGCTGGGGGGCGGGGGGCGCGCACAGCGCCCCGGTGCTCATGACGAGGGGAGCTCGTCCTGACCACACCCGTTTCCGTGGAACGCTCAGCACAGCAGGGGAATTATCCCCGTGTGTGAGCGTTCCACAGCTCATGGCGAGCTCAGCTCGTCATGAACACGGTAAAGGTTAATATGCTCTGCCACCCCGACAGAGAGGGGGCTGCCCACCAAACATTACATCAGCCCTTCAGTCCATCATTACAAGTGGCCCGGTGTATAAATAATGATACGGTGGTGTTTGTTATTTATCAAATGCAATAAACAGCAACTGGTATGAGTTTTTCTCCTAAAGCGCGATATAACATATCGATATAATCTTCACGTCCCAGTATATACCAGCCATGCCCCTTATCGATAAATATTGAACGGTTTGTCTGGCAAATATCGATCCAGAGGATCCAGGTTCAACTACATCCAGTGTATGCCGGGTTTGGTAAAATCTCAAAAAGTCATAATTTGTATGCGTGCCTCAACTGGAGTAATTGGGCCACTGGGAATGATTTAATAATATTTGTAAATTGAGAATACCCTGTTACTTTAAATCAATGGAATACATATTTTTAATTTCTTCTAAATGCAGAGACCAAAGCCTGTCTTTGTACTCAACACAAAACATATTTTTCCTATAAAACCTACCAGCTTTGACACCGCCTTTTTAGTATATGGAGAGAGCAATGTATGTGGGCAATCTTCATGAAGGAAAGCGGGTTGCTGTGTGTTCTTGTGAGTTTCACAGTTGTCGACTCTAGGGCGAAAAGTGAAAAATCCTATAATCTTTAATTCAATTTCCAAGGGCTATATCAGCACATGTTTAGTCATCCAAAACTATTATTCTACTTCTTTCCACCACCATTCAGAGCTGTGTCCTGCAGACTGTACAGAGATCTCCACAGCTGGAATTGCATCCCTGAGAAGTACCCTACATGCTCAGCATAAACATCAGGCCATAATGTTCCCAGCAGGGTATGCCCTTCAGCTAAAGGCAGAAATGACAGAGAGCTTCTGTGTTCAAACATTGAAGAATAGTTTGCTGTCACTAGAGAGGAACCCCACAGAAGAGGCAGCAGGGCCTACTTATGGTTTGAGCCCAAGGCACCTGCTTCAAACATGGTGCAGCAAAGAAAATGTTTTAAAGAGAAGTTTAGTGAGCCTGTAGGGGGACAACAAGGAATGTTACAGAAATCAGAGGAAGCATCACAAAACATGGAAGATCATGGCACTGAAAGTGTCTGAGCTCAGAGTGGGGGATTTTTATTTCGTGTTTTCTTATAGCGTGTTATATCTCTAGAGGGGTGTTTAGGCGCTTTACAACTAAGGGCATGATTCTGATGCGGTTAGGAAAGCATTCTCACCTAGGGCCCGATTCTGATGCAGTTAGGAAGGCCTCCTAATGGCATTTGCTCCTTCCAAATTGGATAGGGAACCTGTCTTCCCGACCCAGGGCCCAATTATGATGCGGTTAGGAACATATGCCTCCATTGAAGTCAATGGGAGTCCAGCCAAATCGTATCTGGAAGAATCCGGATGCATCGTACTCCGTAGGTCAGACTCTCCCGATCCGAGTGGGTCGTAAACCATTTCCAAACCGATTCGGTCGGGAAGCTTTCCAACCCGCATCAGAATCAGGCTCTTAGAGAGAACCATTATTTTCAATAGGATGAGTCGGTACAATAAAAAGGAAGGACATACAGCAAATGTATCGCTGCTTATGGTGTAGAAAGACAAGCGTCGAATAGATGTTACGGATAGAAGTATTCAGGTGGAATGAAAGGGCGTTTTGGATAGGGCAGATTAGGGGGTGCTTTAGGTCAGCCCATGAAAAGATGGAAGAGATGAGGGAGGGCTGAGTTCTAATGCTGAGTGGACATGAGTTTCAGGCTGAAGTCTCCGCCCAAATGAAGGAGCCGGTTGGATGAAAGAAGTTCAGAACCTGGACGCTTCAATCTGCAGAACCAAGTGGGTTTCTTCTACCACCAGAAATACGTAGTAGAGCCAAGAGGTAGGGAGAGCTGAGCCGCTGTAATGCTTTAACCCCTTCCATGCGTCGGACGGCCCCTGGCCGTCCGACGTCACGTTGAGCGTGTGCATCGGACGGCCGGGGGCCATCCGATCTGTGCATGCGTCAAATTCGCCTACACTGTGGGGGAATGTGACGCGCATCGAAGAGGTTATAGGCAATGCAGTAGATCTCGATAGGGATGCAACCATTTAGAGGCAGCCTTTGGAGATTCACGAGAATGAAGAAGGCTAGGTCGAATGTTGTTCATGTGGGGATAGTTCTGGCTGTGGAGAGAAATGGGTTTGATTAGAGTTAGAAAATATTGAGGTCCGGCTCTTGCTAGCATGCAATGGTGGAAGCTGCAAGGCAGTGTCATAACTGAAAACTATGGCTTTTGTGGTCAATCAGAAGGCCACAAGGCATTAACTGATGCCACCTTGTAAAAGGACTGTCGGACTTGGCCCTCTCTGTAGGGTCACCACCAAGCTTTTTGCCTTCACCCCTCCTGTTTTCTGAACCTGTTTTGTTGGCTTTTAGGACTCTGTGCACTTTACCACTGCTAACCGGTGCTTAAGGGCTTGTGCTCACTCCCTTAAACAGCAGAACTGGCTCACACCCACTGGCACATTTAATTTACTCCTAAGTACCTAGTAAAGTGCTACTGCAAGTACCCAGGGCCTGTACATGAAATGCTACTAGTGGGCCTGCACCTCCTATGGCACCATCCGCTTAAGTATCTTTTTTTAAACATGTCTCAGCCTGTTTGCAATTTTAAACTGCTAGTTTGACCTGGCAAAATAAACCTTTTGCTAGGCCCAAATCTTCTTATTTTAATACACATAAGCATGGTGATCTAATGCTTAGTTATGATGCCCAGGAATGTTCACTGTAGGTTCCATATTCGTCTATGGAGTGTATGTCTTTGAGATGTTGGCATCTTATTCCTGTTGCTGCAGCAAGAATACATGAATAAACCACAGCTCCTGATAACATACAAGTATTGCATGTGTTGTATTGTATCAACGCCTAACCGGCTTCCACATTTGGGCGACCATCTTTTTCAAACCAACTAGCAAATGTGGTACAAGATGGAGATCGGCTGCTCATGGTACTGCCAAGGCAGTGATAGCAGCGGATCGTGGAGGTTGACTCAAGATGTATGGTGTGTGACTGTGTTGGCATTTAAGTAACATTTGGATTGGCTCAGTAAGCGCTGGGTTAAAGACATTTTGTTTGCATGTATTAACGTCGGGATCTCAGCCGAGTGACAGTTGGGAACAATTTGGGCGAGTGTTTTGGTCACAACGTATTTTGGCAAAGTTGTGTACTGAATTTTGTAAAATTTCAAGATTCTCCACTTATTGTTGAAGTGCGTGCGCAGTATAGAACTCAGACTGCCATGTGTGTGAGTTGTCCGCATACTTCGAGCAGCTGGCGCGAGACGACCATGCGCGATGGTGCGTGCGCACTGAGACTGGCTTGTGAAAGATTGTGGGCATCAGTGCAGCACTCAGTGACGAGCAAACTATTGCTAGAAAAACAAGTTGTGGCCGAACAAGTGGTGTGCAGTGGGTGCCTTCTTGTGGAGGTGCAGCAACAACTATGTGTGCATTGTGAGGGCATAGCAGTGATGCGCACACTATTTTAAGGGGAAACAACCATTGCAACGCAGTCATTACAACGCACTAACTTTACAACGCAGTCATTACAACGTAACTGCCTTTACATCGCATGCCTTTACATCACATGCCATTACAATGCACGCCATTAGAACGCATGACATTACAACACATACCATTACAACGCATGTCATTACAACGCATTATAAGGTAAGTAATGGATATTTTTTAGTTTTAGGGTGAGTATGGGTTTTGGGGTACATGGTGATAGTATTTTTACCCCTACACTATACCACACTTACCCTACTTTTGCACTCACTGGAGTGGGAATAGTAATTTTTACCCTTACACTATCCAACACTTACCCCACTGTTACCCCAAAAGTATTCTGCGTTGTAGTGGTGTGCGTTGTAGTGGTATGCATTGTAATGGCATGCGTTGTAAAATCATGCGTTGTAATGGTAGTTGTGATGTAAAAACCACATTGTAAAGGTATGCGTTGTAATGGTTTGCGCTGTAATATCATATCTTCTATTTTAAGACCAAGCCAGATATTTCCTCCCGTTTTCAGTGATGCGCACACTAGTACAATAATAAGTGCGTACCTGCAAAGAAAAGTATTCAGAATTGCGCACACTATTATAACTTTTACTGTGTTACCACAAAAGTGCGTATTTATGAGAGTTTTCAGTGCTGCGCACAATATTAAAGAGACAGTTCTGTCAGTATGGTGCATATCAGTTAAGTACATAAAGCGTTTTGAAGCAAGGCCAGCACTGCGTACATAGCCTGTCTCTTTATTTCGTTCTTGCAGGTTCTTTTCACCCCAACTTTCTCCATGTGTCACTGTTTTCTTACCTTTGTCTTCCGCCTCATTTCCACCTTGTCTTCTTGTCTCATTCTCTTGCTCAGGATCAAAGCTTGCTGATAAATTCTAATCCCCAAAAATTAATGTTGGTGCCCATCAGCTGCAATTTCCACACAAATTAAGAACTGGGTGAGCTTATGGAGGTGCTAAGAAGAACTTCCAAATTTAGGAGAATACCTAGATTGCAGCCTTTCTGCATCTCCTTGGCCTATCTGATTGATGTGAATGAGAGTCGCAGGCTATCGAACCAACGATTGGTTAACTCCCTTCAAGCCTATAGAGGTGATGTAGAAGCAGTCCTCTGGTGTCTCCAGAATTCCATCTGGTCATAGGGAACCCAATGGTAAGGTGATTCATATGTGAATGACCGAGCTATAAAAAGAAGCAAATTGACACCTGATTGGAGGATAGAGGTTGGTACGCGAGAGCCGGGCCGATTGAGTACATCACATTCTTCCACCCACCATGACACGCAGCAGTTGTATTGCAGAATTTCACTAGTAAAAATATTTTCTGACAGAAATATCTTGCCCTAAATAAAGTTTACAAGAACATTGGCCCGTTGGTGTAGATAATTTGTTATGAGCATCAAGGGAGTCAAATTTTGGGTACTGTATTCTGGTGCCCCTCCACCTATTTGGGATCCGTCTTTGATCTTTGAAATATCTTGTGTGTCAATCACTGGCAAACTCTTTTCCAGTCACCACTGTGCCAGTGGCAAAATACATAACACAACATATTTAAAATAGCATAACATAACATATTTAACTAACATAACATATTTAACATATTTAAAATATTACATAGCATAACATATTTAAAATAGCATAACATAACATATTTAACTAACATAACATATTTAACATATTTAAAATATTACATAGCATAACATATTTAAAATAGCATAACATAACATATTTAACTAACATAACATATTTAACATATTTAAAATAACATTACATAGCATAACATATTTAAAATAGTATTACATAACATATTTAAAATTCCATAGCATACCATAACATGACATATTTAAAATTGCATTACATAGCATATCTAAAATAGCATACCTTATTCAAAATGGAATAACATAACCTATGTAAAATGGCATTGTATAACTAATTTAAAATAGAATAACATAATAGATTTCAAATGGCATAAAATATTTAGCTAACATAAACCTACCATAACATATTCAGCTTAATATAGCATAGCATAACATCATATATCACAGCATAACATAACTAAATATAGCATAACATATTTAAAATAGCAACATAACATATATAACACAGCATAACATAACAGTGCAGAGCATAGCATAACATAGCAAGGCATAACATATTAAAAATAGCATAAAGTAACCTATTTAAAATAGCATAACATATTTAAAATAACATATATATCATAATATACATAACATATTTCACACAACATATCTAACATAACCTATGTATCATGAAAAAAATATTTTTGTAAACTTGTTCCAAGTTGAATAAATTTTTTTAATTTTCCCTAAATTTTATCAAAGGGAGACTCCACATTCGAGGCTCAGATCTCCGTATGGTAAAGGATGGGGAAAAGTTACCTATACTTTACCATATGGATTTCTCTACAGTCGGGACGAAGATCTCTGCAGAGTAAAGTAGAAAAAAGTTCCCTACACGTTGCCATACAGAGCTCTCCACCCTGGTGATGGGGAACTTTGCACGGTAAAGAAAAGGGGGAAAGTGAAAAAACAAGTTTTTTTACCTTGAAAAAAGTCTGTCTAAAATATTTTTATGTTAAATATATTGTATTCAATAGATATTATTGGAGCACCTAAAGCAATTCTGTTGATCCATCCTGTCTTGAACAAGTGCATCACGTGCTGCAGCTGCTGCCCCGCAAGGGACGCCGGCGCTCAGCGGTGCGGCTGACGCTACATAACCTGAACCTGATCATATTCATATACATGGTGTACACATCAAAGTAGTGCAAATCTGGGATATTCCACTTTAACATGCAACACCCTTAATGCACATATGACTAGTACCTTCACTATTCCTAACCATGTTACTTAAGCCACTAATTACTTTTCAAAACTAAGGGGCCGATTATGATGGAGGATTTTCCGCATTCTCTGGGCCGGCGGAAGCCACCGCCGGCCCGGAGGATGCAGAAAATCCTCTGCGGACCCACCGCCACATTAGGATGGCTGGTGGGTCCTGGTTTCCGTCCGCAGCTTTTCCGCCGCGGTTGGCTTACAACCGCGGGGGAAAAGCTCTAATATGGTGACGGTGTCTCTCAGACACCGTCAACCATATTAGGATGGGCTGTGCAAAATGTTTTTCCGCGGCGGGTTTTCCGCCGTGGAAAAGCATGTGTAACTTCACTGCTGTTGCGGGCCCCCTGGGTGAAGGGTGGGTGGGGGGTGCACATGGGGGGTACCTATGCAGGTACTTTCTGCATACAAATGCAATGTATGCATTTTTACCATTGCGGCGGATGCAGCTTGAAGCTGCACCCGCCGCAATGGTAAAAATAGAGGATGTGACCGCCAGGGTGGCGGTCACATCTTAATTGCACAGGAGGGAACTCCGCAGGGCATGCGGAGGTTCCCTCCTACTCTATGGTGGCGGACGGCCCCTATATGTGCAATACATTATTGGAAACTATAAGAAGCTCAGTCCATCGCATAGAAAATTATCCACAATGTACTTTTGATTTAAAACATTATACTGCTTATTTTATACATTAATGTGCAACTGAAAGGTACTTGTCACATATTTTCCTGGCAGCAGTTTTATTCACACTGTATTATCCTTCAAAGTGCTATTTTGATCAGGGTAGCACTTTTCACTTCTGGCTGTCATAACTAATGTTTAAGAACTGGTTTTGAGCTTATTCTAAATACCTCACCCTTAGTGAAACCAATGCAATTACACGTATGTTAAATTATTGTATGTATTTCATTCCATATCATAACACTCTTTCCACTTTGACAGAGATGATTATAAATGTAGTATCATTAATAAGTTTGATTATGAGTTGATGTTTAATTACATTTCTCTTTTCGGTGTTATTTATTGGTATAAATATTGTGAGGTTATAAGCATTACATTTGGTGTGCGAGCTATGCGTAGCTGTTGTGCAACTTATGCATTACGATTCTAAGCATAACTTGCATATTTTAGTGAGTTTTTTAAAATTTCTAACTCCCAAAAATAACTGCACTTTATCTATGTTTTTATGTGAATCTCAGAGGTTTTTTTTAAATGATTTTGGCTGTGCACAGTGGGGTTTGACTGCAGGTCCTGGCCTATAGTCAGGCCCTGCACCCAAGTCTCTCAGGCCACCAGCCCCCAATTCTCTCAAGCCGCCAGCCCCCAATTCTCTCAAGCCGCCAGCCCCCAATTCTCTCAGGCCGCCAGCCCCCACTGCATATAGACCTCCGCCTTCTGCAGCGAGGCTGAATACAAGGCTTTGTCTCTGGTTAGTTCTTGCACCCACCTCTATGCGGGCAGCCCGCAGCCACTAGCCTGTCACCCTGGGGCATTAGTTGTAGGGTCTGAACTGCAGGCAGGCTTTGTTCACACTTCCACTATTGAGAATTTTATGGATTTAGATTTTTGTAAATTGTGTTAAATGAATTATGATTGCCTGAGGGTGTTACTCTTTTTTAAAATGCATGTTAATCTGTTTATTTATTTATCATTGGAATTCATATTGTCACCAATATTAGAATCCTAAATGTGTTTTATGTATTGTTTAAAGACTATGGTCTAAATAAACAAATTTTTCTCTCTCTCTCTCTCTCTCTGTTCACACCCTTTTGCAAGCCCACCACTCACTTAATAATATAAAAACATACTTCGCACACCACACATAGTCATCAACTTAAGTGCGCCCGCATATTCTGTCGGTTAGTGGCACGCCGCATCCCGTAGAGGGGTGCGAAGACCCTGATAACGAAGCATGACACCAAGGGTCCTTTTGGTGTGTGAGGGGTATTGAAAGAACACTGAGTGCTCCCAACCACCGTGGGGTCCATTTTAGAAACATTCTTGTGTGGATTCCTTTTTAGGTCGAGCGACCTATCTCAATGCGCATGCGCATTGAACGGGAGCGAGATATATAGGGGCTTAAATAAGCTTTACCTAGACTGGCGATTGACTGGCGATTTGATGCTGTGCCCGTGCGCTTTTAGGTCAATTAGCAAGCGCATTGACCTAAAATGCGCATGCACATCATCAAATCCCCAGTCAATCACCAGCAGCACTCCTCCCACACCTTTGAAGTGAAGCTTAGCTTCACTTCAAAGGCCCCTGCTGCTTCACACCCTCATGCCGCTCTCCCCGCTCCGCCCCCTCCCCTGCCCGCCGTGTCGCATTTCTCCTCCCCCCTCCCCACAGCAATGCCCTCCGCCGGCCGTACTTTCCCTTTGACGGCCGCAGGCCGTCTCTCGTGTTTCTCCTCCCCCCTCCCAGTGTACTTTTTTTTTTCTTAAACTTGTTTTCTTTTACAATTATAAAACAGTCTTTATTTTTCAAAGCGCAACATGCCGAACTTTCACTTAAACAATTGTGGCTGCGTGCCTTTTCTGTATCCGCGGCTCTATGTGTTCACTTTAAAAAACATCAGGTCTTTATTAAAAGTTCCACTTTCACTTTAGGCATGCCTTTATTTTTCATAATTGGTGCCCCTTGCAGAGCTGATCACTGCACGTTAACACGCCTTTACTTCTGCACGATGTCTTGCAAAGAGGTGTGGCGCCGCGGCCAGGGCGACTGACGCTGGAATCTGGGGATCACGGTTCGATCCCCGGCTCCGGCGGCAGATTAGCCCAGCACCATGTGACTCTGGGCAATAGCTTGCTTAATCTTCCCGACGGCCCCCAGCGCCTAGAGACCCTTACGGGTGATTGTGCGCTTTACAAATATGGATTTACTTACTTACTTACTTACTCCCTTGTTAACTGCTTCCCATTCCGAGCAGCTGCTCTTCGCTCCCTCTCCTCGGCCACAACTGCCTCCTCCCTATGCTTCTCCTGTGCCATTGGAGCTTCAAAAGGATGTGACGAGAAAGCTGGTAAATATTTTGTCAAGTTTAAAGGCACATTCCTGTCACAATGACAACATGCCATACTTCCGTTTCAAAGGTGGAGCGTGTAGCAGGCCAATGTCCGCAACGTAAATTTATCGAAGCGTCTCGAACAATCAGCGCCCTATTGACTCATAATTAAATGCACCCTATACAGAAAGCGCAGCTGAAACGAGTACTAGTAAAACATTTAATTAGCACATGTAAATCAGCTGCACACTTACGAGGCTCTGCCATGCTACTGGATTGGACTAATGAACCAAATAACAATAATTTGTAATAAAAAGGCCAGACTCGAGACCTGGAATCCAGATAACAATCCCTCTGGTGAGATCAACCACGCCCCCTTGGTGGCCACGCCCACCCCACAGTGTATTTATAGCTGATCTACTAGCTACCTGTCAGAACCCTTGATACTCCTGAGGCGAAAAGCCGGGAGCCGCTTGCTATTCTATTTTAATCTATTTGTGTCACATAATTGCTAAAATGCCGATTTTATGAGCACTTTTACCTGTGTTATTACGCTGTGACTGCCATTCCGACTGCTCTGTGGGCTCAGCGCCGCCTCAGCGCTAACAGCCGATTCCAGGGAAGGTAAACTCGGCGCCATTGCCGGCGTGCGGCTTAACCACGCCCCCTTGGTGGCCACGCCCACCCCACAGTGTATTTATAGCTGATCTACTAGCTACCTGTCAGAACCCTTGATACTCCTGAGGCGAAAAGCCGGGAGCCGCTTGCTATTCTATTTTAATCTATTTGTGTCACATAATTGCTAAAATGCCGATTTTATGAGCACTTTTACCTGTGTTATTACGCTGTGACTGCCATTCCGACTGCTCTGTGGGCTCAGCGCCGCCTCAGCGCTAACAGCCGATTCCAGGGAAGGTAAACTCGGCGCCATTGCCGGCGTGCGGCTTAACCACGCCCCCTTGGTGGCCACGCCCACCCCACTCCTTCATAAATCATGTGTCATTTCCGTCCGCGCAGCGGACGGGCGCAGCGGGCGCGCCGTTTGCGCGCCGAAGGCGCGCCAAAGGCAAGCCCGTCTGGGCCCGTCCGGGCCTGGACCGGGCCCAGGGCCAGTCCCCCTGTCTGTTCCGCTGATTTCGCTCGCACGTGCTGGACCAATTCCCAACTGCATTCACTCAATCCCTCCCTCTGTGCGGCCACAATCCCCTGCAACCCTAACCATTTAGAATCCGTTCCTTTTCATTGCCCTCAATGCAACTTTACTCTCCCGGCCTACCCTTTTCATTTGCTTTCTCATCCCTCGCCGCAGCTCCCAGCATCTAACCACCGGATGCTGAAAGCAGGCTTGGTTAACTGCCGGTCTCTCCCTCGTCATGCCAACGACATCTGGATGTCGATTTCCTCCTACGAGTGGGATATTTTATTTCTCACTGAGTCCTGGATAACTGATTCCTCCTCTCCGGACATCTATCTGGCCATCCCACCAGGCTATGACATAAAATGTATTAACCGGGCTGGGGGTAAATCGGGAGGCGGACTAGCAGTCATCTTCAAATCTCATCTTCAGCTGACCACCACCAAACTTACCAACATTGGTATAATTGAAGCCCTATACTTCTCTGTATCCGATTCTGCGGCAGTTATACTGGCTGGTTCACTAATCTATAATCCCCCCACGGCTGCTTCCCTTTCTCTTACCGCTCTCACCCACCAGTTGGCTGATCTATCCCTTAAACATCAATGCTTTCTAGTTTTAGGTGATTTTAACCTTCACGTTGATAACCCTCTCTGCGCGAAAGCGAATAATTTGCTAGAAATCATGGATAGTCTTAATTTCACTCAACTTGTCACCGGTCCTACTCATGTGGCTGGTCACACCTTAGATCTTATTTTCGCCAATTTCTCCACTATCACTGTCTCCCCTTCCCTTCCCCTCACGTGGTCCGACCACTATCTCATCCCCTTTTCTTTGGCCTTAGACCGGAAATCTGTCCCTCCTGCGTCCAGGAAAGAGCTGGGAAGGAAGTGGCACAAAGTAACATGCGCCACCTTGGACCCGGTATTCCACTTCCAGACGGTTCATCTATCCTCTGATATTGATGCTAATATCGCCAAGCTTAATACCGCCCTCATCAATGCTATTGACCTCATTGCCCCCCAGAAAATCATTGCCTCCACTAGATCTCGCCCCTCCGCTCCTTGGTTCTCCACCCTTCTCCGTGAGGAAAAAAGCAGATGCAAAGTACTCGAACGGAAGTGGAGACTAAATTACGACCCTGAAGCTAAGCTTGCCTACAAAGCTGCCCTGAAAAAATTTCGCAAACATAAAAAAATCACCATGAAAGATCATTTCTCGCTTCAAATTACCAAGGCCAAAAACTCTTCAAAAACCCTCTTCTCCATCGTTAAAGATTTCATCAATCCTCCGGCCAGGACCACTCAGAACTTAGCTAGTCAGACCCTGTGCGAAGGACTTTCGGACTTCTTCCTCGAAAAAATAAACAAGCTATGCATCTCCTTCCCTATAGGGCCAATATCCCGGCCTCTGTCCACAAGTCCCCCGGCCTCACCGTCCTTTCTTGCCTTTAATAAACTCACCCAGGAGGATGCCATCAGACTACTCATCCATTGCAAGTCTGGTGCACCCTCTGACCCCGTCCCTGCCAAACTTATGGGTGAACTGGCCCCCTCGTTAGCCGACTCTTTCCTCTCCATCTGGAATGCCTCCCTGCACCATGGCTCTTTCCCTACCACTTGGAAGGAAGCCTTGGTGATCCCCATTCTAAAAAAGGCAGATGCTGATCCCACTGTTTTCTCCAACTACCGCCCCATTTCCCTTCTCCCCAAACCTGCAAAGGTCTTGGAAAAAGCCGTGCAGTTGCAACTCACGGAGTACTTGGAAAGCAACTCACTACTGCACGACTCACAATCTGGATTTCGGGCGGGATACAGCACAGAGACGGCCCTGTTGGAAGTATCGGAGACAATCCGGGAATGCGTGGACAGGGGCGAGGAGGCCATGCTAGTCCTCCTCGACCTGTCCGCTGCATTCGATACGGTCTCTCACCCCATCCTCCTTGACCGACTAAAACAGACTGGCATTGGCGGCACTGCCTTTAGCTGGATCGAGTCCTTCCTCTCAGGAAGAAGTCAGAGGGTATTGCTGCGGCCTTTTAAATCGGAGGAAAAACCC
Source organism: Lissotriton helveticus (assembly GCF_964261635.1). NCBI lineage: Eukaryota > Metazoa > Chordata > Amphibia > Caudata > Salamandridae > Lissotriton > Lissotriton helveticus. The sequence continues at coordinate 52,921,120 of NC_136072.1, read as the reverse complement.
CTGTCTTGCGGTGTGCCACAGGGCTCTGCCCTCAGCCCTCTGTTTTTTAACATCTATCTTGCCCCACTGGCCGGCGTGGTGGAGTCCTGCGGAGTCAGGGTGGTCTCCTATGCTGATGATACCCAGCTAGTGTTTTCCTTCAGAGACCACTCTGACTCCGCGTTCTCCAACTTCCGCCTGTGCCTCAACAACATCAGTGGTTGGATGTCTGAAAACCATCTAAGACTCAATGCAGACAAAACAGAGGTGCTGTTTTTTAACCAGAAAAACTCCATCCCCTCCTCCTGGTGGTGGCCCGCGGCACTTGATCCCGCCCCCTCTCCCGTCCACTCGGCCCGCAACCTGGGCTTCCAGTTTGACGACTCCCTTTCATGCAAGACTCAGATTAATAAAGTGACCTCTGCCTGCTTCCTGAAGTTGCGCATGATTAGAAAAATACTCCCCTATCTTCCTCTGGACTCCCGCCGTACAGTTACCCATGCCCTCATCACGTCCCACCTGGATTATGCTAATAGCCTCTATGCTGGTGCTCCCCAATACCTGATTGACCGGCTGCAGATTGTGCAGAATGCGGCGGCCAGACTGATTGGCAATATTCCCTATCGTCAATCAGTTGCCGCATATCGTAAGGAACTGCACTGGCTACCTGTGGCCAGCCGTATCCAGTTTAAGATTCTCACTCTGACTCACCGAGCCATCAACGATCGCGGTCCAAACTACTTGAAAAAACGTGTTTCAATATCCCGTTCCATCAGATCTCTGAGATCCAATGACCTATGCCTTCTGATCTCTCCCCGTTTCAGACTATCCAGAATGGGTGGCAGAGGGTTCAGCGTCATTGCGGCAAAACTATGGAACGCGCTGCCAGTCGATCTTAGATTCTGTCCCTCCGAACCCATTTTCCGGGCCAGACTCAAAACTTGGCTCTTCTCTGGACTCTGATTTACTACGCTACTTCCCCTTCTTGCTCCTCTCCTCTCCTCTGGAGGTTCAGGTTCTAGCGCCGGGACACCCCTTCGGGGGTAGCTGTGCGCTCTACAAACTACATAAAATAAAATAAATAAATAAAAAATCATAGACATCAGCAGCGATAAACAAAGGCTCTTCCACACAATAAACAAACTAAAGACACACCTATTATTTTTAAAGCTCCCAAGCTTTCCAGAACTGCCTAGTAATTGCTATCAAGTGTGTAACAAAGAAGAGTGCAGGCAAAAGAATTCTGCAGCGCCATATTTACAACACACAGCTTGCTGATGATATAATTAAAAAGACTGCTATTTTTACACAAGCTAAATCTGATTCGCATAGTATTGTTACTTTTTCAAAAATTACATGTATTGTGCGAAAATCACTCGATTATTCATGAGCATGGAAGTGGTTATTCTCATCTTCATCTCCCCCATGGTTACTCCTTTCCCAGGTCTATCTCCATTGCTCTGCCTTCCACCTCTCATGCCTCCCTCCCAAACTCATCTTCTCCCTTTCTATACTCCACTCTCTCCCTTTCTATACTCTCAGACTCCCTCTCCTGCTTCTCTCTCTTGCTTCGCTCTTGGGCTCCCTGTCCGTACTTCTCGCCCCTGATACACTCTGTTACCCTCTCCATGCTTCTGTCCCCTGCTGCACTCTCAGGCTCCCTGTCCGTGCATCTCACCCTTGCTTCACTCTTGGGCTCCCTCTCCGTGCTTCTCTTCCTTGCTGCACTCTCTGCTCCCTCTCTGTGCTTCTCTCTCCTGCTGCACTCTCGTGCTCTCTAGAGATGTGGCCTAACGACCAGAGCTGCCATCTAAGTCACGTAAATACAAAACATGTTGCATTCCAAATGCTATAGGTGTCACATTCGCGAAAGTTATAACTATTGGCATTGTAAATGACAAAGCTATCCATTTAGCTATTTTAAAAACCAACACATAAATAAAATATTTGTCATTTACAAGACCAATAGCTCCAACTTTTCTAATGCGAGACCTATTGCATTTCCAATGCTTGTTGTTTTTGTAGTATTGTGAACACCTTTTCTAAATTTATTTTTTGGGGAGTTTGCGAACTCTACTTTGGATTTGTGAATCCTGAGGCCCAGGATGGCCCAGTATTCAGAAACTTAGCATAGAATTCATGAATCCTGTGATAGAAATCCTGTTTTTCCTTTTTATTTTATTACCAAAGGTACCCTTTGGAGCCCACTCGCATATGCCTGCAGTTCATGGAGCACTCATCCTACCCTCTGATCCCCTTTTACCTTTGATCGTTTACAACACGGTGCCCATGAACCAAGTTTGGTAATTGTGGCCAAATTAAAAATGGCCTGCCAAATAGAATGCCACAGATTTGGGAATCTCATGTCAGATTGGCAAATCCACAAAGAATGACCGGAGGAAAATATTCCTTCTCCGGTGATGTGCCTTTTGATTTTTTAATTAGATTTACAAATTCTATGTGGCTTAACGATACTGTTGACTATCCATGAACTAACGGTTCAGGAATCTCTAAAATGTACCCTTTTGATGTCCCCTACTCAAATGCTTATTTGTCTGAAAATACTAAATGGATTTACACCACTCCACTGAACCCACAATCCTTTAGTAAAACTCTATCTCCATGCTAAATTTGGTGTACATCTGTTTATCCACTTTCCTGTATTGAAATGCAAAGAATCGAATAGAATTTAAAATTGGATCCCCCTTTTTCTTAGCCCCCAGCTTGGCAGATCTGCACAAAATTTGCCAGAAAGAAGTCCAACTGAATCTACTTTCATTCAGAAAGAGGCATATAGATTTGTTGAATGGCACCAATGTTAATAAGAAAAACTAAATCTCCTTTGCTATGGAAATGCTGACCTAACCACAACAAAGGTGGTGCTATTGATCTAAATATATACATTTTCTTAATAATGTGGTAGGTAAAAATACATATACACAATACTGGGTTCCTAATGGCAAGTTTCATGCAGATCCCTCAAAGAGGAACTGAAACAAGCATTGAAAATGCACCCTTCTTATAGGTCACACTAATCCTCATTTTAAAGGTCACTGCAGGAGCAAGATCAGCGGTCTGAGTGGTGGAGAGTCACCGAGCAAGTCCGCTCCCCCCTCGGCATAACCTGTTAGAACACGTCCAGGCTCAGCATTCTGCCTCAAGGCGCTTCACAACACCTAAAAGTGTTGCCGTATTCCAGGTATCACCCACCAGGCTGGTTATGGCTGTGAGATACACCGTCCTACACAATAACAGCTCTCTCCGAGAGAGTGGGTGTATCCCACAGCCATAAGCACACGGACGAGTTACCTGCCCGCCGGGTGTTAATAAGGAATCTTAATAACTGAGGAGGGACACAAAGAAGGCATGGGAGAATAGTGTGGGGGTTCTGAAGCAAGTGGAAAGAAAGCAAGCGGAGAGACATACCAACACCCATAACACATAAATAAACAGGAGCAAGGGTGGACATAGATGGAAATCACAGGAAAACAAATAGGAAAGCCAGGACAATTGACAGAAAGGCAGGCTCATCCAGCCAAGCACGCGTGTTAACACACGCAGATGAGCAGGCACGCTGGCTAGGGGTGGGCGGAATTTGCATAATCGCGTTACACAAATCTCTGTGAAACAGTAAAAAATCTCCGCAAACACGCAGAAATTCTGCGAACACGCGGAATTGCTTGTTTGTGATGCTTTTTTACTGTTCGCAATAGCGGTTTGCGTGCTCGGGGGGGAAATATCTCGCGAACACTCATTTTGAGAATCGGAATAAGCAAAAAATTTCGCAAAGTCGCGGAACGCAGAATTTTGGGCAATTTTACGTTCTCCGCAGAACACGAAATTACCCAAATTCCGCAAATTAACAACCCAGGCATAACGCTGACACACAAGCAAATAGTTGCACAGATAAACGGACAGACAGCAAGCTTCAGTTTATACAGAGAGAGAATCGCATGCATACCACAGTCCACAACAGAGTCCGTTACACTCAGACAGAACGACAACCACACGAACACCTGGAAGCACTGTTTGTGCACCAAAATAATGAACAATGTAGCCCAACATGCTTGCTGAAATATACGAAGAAATTAAATGGCACATGTAGCCAGACGGACATTCGCACATTGCCAAGCAGGTAAACACTTAATGAGAGACAGGCACCAACAGAAACCGACACAGAGATATGCAATTGGACAGGCACACAAAAACACTAACAGGCACACACACAGACTGGCAAAGGTGCAAAGTCAAGCAAAGACAGGCATGGAGAAACGCCAACAAACGGACATAGACATATGAAATCAAGCAGGCACAATCTACAAAATGGCACATAGAGACAAATTCAGACATACAAATAAAAGGACAGGCACATAGAGACACTGCCACAGAGACACATAGAGAGGCAAATACACAAAGAAGGCCTGAGACTTGAGGACAGCGGCAAGAACACACTCTCAGGCCATCAAAAGTCACAGTGCAGAAACATAGAAACTACAATGGACGCAAACTGATATCACCCGTGAAAATAAAATCACATTCATACAAGCACATATAACGTTACCAGCCTATGCATACACACAACAACGCATACAGACACTGAGCCCCACCAGGCAAGCTAAACCTGCAAAGACAAGTACTGAGTTATGTTATGCTAGTTGATGCCATGGAGGTGGTGATACCGGGTGTGACCGGTAGGGCAGAGCCCATAATGCACCTGTGTGTGGTCAGTGGTACTCGGTGTGGCCATTCAAACATATCCCACACTGCACCTCTTTGTAGTGTCAGATGGTGGTGCTGACTGTGGCTAGTTGGGCAGAGCTCGTGCTAAACCAATGGCCTTGTGGCCTTTTGGACTCCATCTGGGGCCATGGAGGGAATGCCTCCTGCAGCTGCTCTGCATAAGCCATAGTACACAAGTTTACTGTCCGTGGCATAGCCTATATATATTACACTAATGCGTGCGGGGAGCTATGCAGTAGGATGCCGAGAATCACAGTAAATCACACACATGAACGAGACACACATCCGCGGCCGGCATGCTCCCGAGAGGGAGGGGGAGCGATTGGGGAATAAAAATAAACAAGCAGCATGCACTGCCTGCCCCTCATGCACACCGGCTCCTTGCCCATGTGCCGCTGCCATGCTTACGTCAGGTAGAGATGCACAAGACAAAGTCCGAACAGTGCGGACAAAAACTGTAGTTGGTGGCCGCTGGTTCTAGACTACACGGAAGTCAGTTGGACATCAACAGCCAGTGAAAACAAAGGTAACAAAAGCAATAACAACATATAGCAAATGGCAAGCCGCAGGAGAAACTACCTGCCGCTTGCCAACACATAGAGATTACTTTAGGTCTCGCTGAGACATTGCAACCAGCGCATGCGCTGCCAAGGCGAGACCTAAAAATGGGACAGTCCCAAAAGTGACACTTGCCATTTAAACTCACATTGGATTTTTTTCTCCATGTGTACGTAATGCCAATTGTTTGCCTATTTGTTCCCCACTTTCGTAAACTTTTTTTCTATAGGCTCTATAAGTTTGAGCGGCTTTTTGGCTTAATTCAGTATTAAGTTCGGTTTTTAAAACCGCAACTCGAAGCCATTGATTATTGGAGTCTTTGCCTTGTTCAATCATGGAGGTATGCTCTAATTCAGCTTTAGTCAATTCAGACAACTTTGTTTCATAGACATTTCTATTTTTAGTTTGTACGGCATATTGAAAACTGGAGATCTCTCCTCTTAAGGCAGATTTGTATGCATCCCAGACTACGTTTCTAAGAATATTATCACTATAGTAGATGGTGGACGGACTTACGTCCAACCAACAGACATTATCTTACAATTTAAACATTATTATCAAAATTTATACTCTGAGGAAGTAACTAAATCTGAAGAAGATGTTGATACCTTCTTGGCTGGCTTTCTTAGTAATCCAGCAGCCACCACCTTACTAGAGAACGAGATGAAAGAAGAACTTGAAGCTGAGATCACATTGGAGGAAGTTACTGCAGCCCTATCACTTTTATCCTCTGGTAAAGCAGCAGGCCCTGACAAGCTGCCAATTGAAATTTATAAAGTCCTTAGCTTCCAACTAAGCCCCCTATTACTGGATCTATTTTTGGGTGTTCAGTACAATGGCATTCCCGCGTGTTCCTGGGATGAGGCTAGCATTATAGTTTTTCCTAAAAAGGGAAAAGCACCCGAACAGCTGACGTCGTATCGCCCCATCTCATTGATAAATTCGGACTCCAAATTATATGCCAAAGTGTTGGCTCTCAGACTCAGCGGGATCATTGGGCACCTGGTCTCTCCGTGGCAGCACGGCTTCGTCCCAGGTAAAGGGACCACCGATCACATTCGCCGGGCTATTGCCCTATTTGATGCCATGTCTGTCGCAGGGGGCCAGATGTCTATGATCCTGCTTGACGCTGAGAAAGCCTTTGATCGTGTTTCATGGAACTTCTTGTGGGTTGCCATGACACGTCTTAATTTCGGCCCTAAATTTCTTAAATCGATAAAATCTATGTATCATCATCCCAAAGCAAGAATATCATTATTAGGTTTGGAATCTGGTCCTATTAACATTACAAGAGGCACAAGACAAGGGTGTCCATGCTCACCGTTACTTTTTGCTCTTTATATTAACCCTCTTATTTTAAAATTGTTAGAAAATAAAAATATCAACCCAATCCTATGTAACCAACACGAAACGAAAGTTTTGGCATACGCTGATGACATCGCGATATTAACAACTCACCCGATAGAAGCGCTGCACGAAATTGAACAACTCTCCCTGCAATTTGGCAGCTGTTCGGGTTATTCTCTGAATAGGGGGAAGACCATTGTACTGAGCACAGACAACACTGTATGCTTAGATGCAAGAAGAGCTAAAACCGCTACGTACCTGGGCGTGATTTTATCTACTAATACTAAGACACTGGTTAAAACCAATTTTGACCCACTTATAGAAAAGATCAAGACAGATCTGGAAAGGGTAAATGGTTTACATCTTTCTATCATTGGAAGGGTGAACTACTTGAAAATGAATATATTACCGAGATGCCTATATCTTTTTCGATCTATCCCTCTAATAGTAGATCCTAAGATAATTATGTTAATTAACAAATTGATCTCTAAATTTGTTTGGCAGCAAGGGAAAATTAGACGTTCATTGACTTACCTATCCATTCCGCTCAATAGAGGTGGGTTTACAGCACCGAATATTATCCTGTATCATTGGGCAGCCTTTTTAAAACATTTAAAACCAATGATTTTAGAATTACCGTCTATTTCTGATACTACTAACACCACAATCCCTACAATTTATGAATTGGTACTTGGGCAACAAGCCAAAGGTCTTTTACTAAGAAAAACTGAAAATACACACTATAAACACCTGAGGGGCGAAACCATTAAAAGTGCCTGGCTAATTTGGAATCAGGTCCTTAAACACATGAAGATCGGCAAAATTAATCGGTACACGCCCCTACTTCAATCCACTATTACTTTTGGTCTGGATTTTGATCATACGGCTAAGAGATGGCAAAGATTGGGCATAAGAACAGTAAGAGATGTTTGGGTAAATGGCCCCCACACTACATTTCTAGATTTAAAAACAAAATTTGGTCTTCCTGAAGGGGACTTTCTCAAATTTGCCCAACTCCATGCAAAATTAAAAGCAAAAATTGACTCAATCAATCTCCAGAAGAACGACTTAATAGAAGCATGCATTTCTTCAAAAACTAGGATAGGAACATTCTATGACATTCTCCTAACAAATATCAATGATGATATCGAGAAAACAGAGATTAAATGGGCAGTGAAATTAAATAACCCCGATATTGACATAGATAAAATACTCGACATGAACAATAATTTGTTTATGGCTAGCAATTTAAGGGCACAACTTCATAAAACAATATTTGATTTATATTTTACTCCGGCTAAACTATTCGCGTGGGGTAAAAGAGAGACCTATCTATGCCCATGCTGTTCACAAGGTCCAGCGACATTAATTCACATGTTTAGTAGCTGCCCCGAACTACTTCTTATAAAAAATATGATTGCCTCATTTTGGGAGAAAGTTTTTCATCATAAACTTCCCGAATCTGACACCCTATACGTTCTGGGGTATGATAGTTCGCTTAACTTAACTAAATTAGAACAAAGATTATTATTTATAGGTACAGCTGTATTGAGATTAATTTTATCAGCTCGCTGGAAGGATAATCTTCCTCCTAGTTTTCAAATGTGGTTAGCTCGTTTTCTTGCTGTTTCTAATTATGAATCTGCAATATTTGCAACTAGGGGATTTAAAACAAAACATCGCGGTGAAGTACTTTGGCGCCCAATTTCCATCTGGAAAGAAGGTTTATTTCCTAGTGGAATTGGCTGAAGTTAATGACTCCTTGCCTCGTTATGTCAATGTTTTTTTTTTTTTCTTTTGTAATCTCCTCCAACACATTTCCTGTTTTGATCTATGACTTCTTACTAATTTTTACACATCATATCTACTTTGGTTATTTGGTTATACCTTATTTCTCCTACCTTTTGTTTTACTGAGCTCAAATGTATGTACTGCATTTAATGTTTTTGTGTTAAGTGTACTGTCTTATGCTGATACTGGTTCTTAATAAAAAATTAAAAAATTTACAAAAAGGATTTTTTTCTCCACAATATAGAAAAACAGCTGAAAGGAACTACTTTTACTCCAGGGAGTGCCCCTGCTTGATTTCGTGTAAATCTCTTCAATAGTTTTTGAGAAGTTGGCTTTTAAAAAATGTTCCTGTATAGGCATGCAGTGGTTAGATTTCAGTGATAACTGAAACATTATTTCACAGATCCTCTGTGTGTTTGTAAATCCTCTGTGGAGTCACAAATATAATTCTAAAAAAATGGCTCAACATTGGACTCTGAAGCCTTTTGTTCTCGTTGTCCAATGTAGATTTAAAAAGAAAATATCTGTTGCAGCTGTTTTTACCCAGCATGGGGTACTGAGAACCGTACGGTGAAAAATAAAAAGTAAATGTGTAAGCTGAACCCTTTCCCACCCTCCCCAACCGGAAAAATGTAGGTGATCCACATAGACCACCCATGACAATAAAATTAACATCAATTAAAATTATCAAAAAATTATTTTTAGCACAAAATGTATAAATCATTTGCTGATTCCTTAAGACTTTCTCAGTGTTCCGCAAATTTTCCTAGAGTTTCAGGATTCACAAATTCAGCCCAGGATTCATGAATCTTGCAAAAAAGTAAGTAAACAAAAATAAAATCTGCGGCGTGTGGCCATGGGCTGCAGCAGTTGGCCGTCTTGCAGCATAAGCCAGGCCCTGGGGCACATCCCTGGTGCACACGGCCTCTGGCCCGCTCAGTGGGGGTTAGCTGCCCGTGGTGGGTTGGCTGTCTTGGGCACACGCAGCACGTTGGGCCACACCCATTGTGCCCAGCCATAGGCCAGGTGCTGTCGAGATTGACCACCTGCCTATGGTGAATGGAGGGCCTATCGCTAATCTAGGCCCTTTATCCAAACCCCATTGCAGATGGACTTTGGTTGCATGCAAAGGGGCTTAGCACCTAGGACGCTCATGACGAGCTGAGCTCGTCGTGAGCCACGGCGCTCTGGTGCTCATGACGAGCTCAGCTCGTCATGGCCCGTGGAACGCTCCGGTGCGGGGAGAATTCCCCCGCTGTGCTGAGCGTTCCACGGGAGGCAATACACCTGTGACGAGCTGAGCTCGTCATGAGCACAGGAGTAGCTCATGATGAGCTGAGCTCGTCATGGACATGGGGGTGCTGTGCGTGCCCCCCTCCCCCCAGCACAGCGGGGGAATAACCCCCGCAACAAAGGGGTTAGATGCCCATGTGCGGGTTGAACTTGGAGCCAAGCCATAGGCCAGGCCTTGTGGCCAATGCCTGCTGCACATGGCCTTTCATCATGTGCGGTGGAGGTTGGCCGGCAGCCATGCTTTGGATATAGGATCTGCGCATGGTCCGGTTAGGTGCAGGGACTGCATATTGGGCGCAGAGCCTCCAACCAATCCCAGCTGTGCACCGCTCCAGTCCATCTCTTTCTGCAGGAGGGTTAGCGGTAAACAGAAGTTTAAGTCCAAGGCACAGTTGCATGTGAAATATGAGCTCTGGAAAAAAGGACAAAGATTGAAAAAACAAATGTTAGCTGGGGTTATAACACCTGAACATATTTTTTTAAATAACTCATAAATTAGCGGAAAAATACCACGGTTAAAGTGCAAATATGCTTGCAAAACCTAAAAATCACAGAAATTCACCAATTATGGTTTCATAAATGAACTCACACCCCCATCATGCACTGCTTAAGATCTCTCTCATGCAGTGCTCAATTTGAGACGGTGGTTTCCAGTGCTCGGCACCGGAACTTAATTGTCAACACCGGCACTTATGGCACTCTGCACTGTTTAGAGATTTACACGACAACATGTTCATTATTCCAGTGAACACTAAAAATTAGTCCTATCTTCCACGCAAGCCTTTATTGTAGCTTTCGGGTCTGAAATAGGCCTGGGCGGTAAATTCCGTTCCGCTCGTGGAATTTGGGTAATTTCGCGTTCCGTGGAGAACATGAAATTGCCCAAAATTCTGCGTTCCGTGACTTAGTGAAATTTTTTGCTTGTTTGCTTTCTCAAAATTAGTGTTCGGGAGATATTTCCCCCCGAGCACGCAAACAGTGATTGCGAACAGAAAAAAAGCATCACGAACAAGCAATTCCGCGTGTTTGCGGAATTTCTGCGTGTTCGCAGAGATTTTTTACCGTTTCACGGAGATTTGCGTAACTCGATTGCGCAAATTCCGCCCACCCCTAGACTGGAATAGTCTGAAATGTCACACTTGTAGAGTTTGTGTTGATTAGTAGTTGTTTGGATTCTGTCATTGGCGGCACGTATTGGGGCAAGGAGTAGTGCACGCTTCAGTGGCCTCTTGACGAAGGCTACGGGCCTTTTTTTTTATTTTTTACAAATTAAGCACTGCTCTTATTGCATGTTAAACGACATCATGACATGTTATGACATCATGACTTGTGTTAAATGATATCACAACATTGACAAAAGGAGAAAGAAAGGTTCCCCAATGTCATCCAAGTATCATCACCTGTAGGAAATAGGAAATGCAGAAAAACTTGGTCTCGAGTGCAGTTTGAGCACAGGTGATGACGTAAAGGAACCATCTATCGATGACGTCCCAATCTCTATTACAACCCAACCAGACATTATCAAACCAAGGAACATGCTAGAACCCTTATTTTTGGTGATTAGGCTAGAGAGCAAGCTGTGGTTGGCCTCTTTCAAACTGGGTTCAAACATCTCTTGCACCTGATTTTGAAGTTACTGTAGCACTCTGAGGCAGCACCTGATGTCTTCAAGTGCTACCAGGAAGTTGAGTAATGAACAGGGGAGAGGAGTTGGCCTGACTGCTAGGGCGGCCGACCTCGAATCTGGGGAACCGGGTTCGAGTCTCGGCAATGATGCTGAACATCCTGTGATTCTGGGCAAATCACATGGGGCTATATGTATGAAGCAAATTCGCATTCGCAAATGCCGAAATTTGCAGAATTTTGGCGTTTGCGAATGCGAATTTGCAAAATGGTATGTATAAAGGAAACTCTGGTGCAAAATAAGGAATCGCAAAATTTGCGATTCCTTATTTTGCAATTGCATTTAAGGAATCGCAAATTTTGCGATTACTTAAATGCAATGTATGAAGCAAAAAAAATTGCAAATTGTCCCTAAGGAATCGCAAATTACCACCAACTTCAAGTTGGTGGTAATTTGCGAATTCCTTGAAAAATGCCCATTTTGCATTTTTCAAAGTGCCATGTGACGCACATACATGCTCCTAGGGCATGTATTGCACCATATGTGCACCCATGCTTATTTCAGGGGTGCAACAGGGTGTCCTTTGGAAACCCTTGCACCCTTGAAATTATTCTCAATTTGCGATTTTCAAAATTGCGAATCGCAAAATTGAGAATACCTTCCCATTCATTCCTATGGGCCTCCTGACCCATAGAAATGAATGGGAAAGTATTCCTTAATTGCCATTCGCAATTTGCTAATCGCAATTAAGGAATACTAAGAATTCGCAAAAAAATGCGAATTTGTACATACATACCAATTTGCGATTCTGAAATAGCAATTTCTTAAAAATCGCTATTTCAGAATCGCAAATGGGTACCTTGATACATATGGCCCTTAATCTCCCCGTGCCTAACAAAAATGAATGTGTCCTCATGTAATGCAACTGGTGCTATGTAAGCGCTCTGATACCAGATACCGGGTCAAGTTTGCGCTATATAAAACTCTGTAAAAAAAAAAAAAACGTGTTTTTCTTCCCAATCATTTTCACTTTATCAGTGCTCTTTTCCCTTTCCTCTGTTCCCTCTGCCCTCTTTCCTCCTCTCTCCCCATCTATGTCTCTTATGTCCTCCCCTCTTCCACTCTCCACAAGGGTGGATTTAGAGGGATTGCATCCTTAAATGAAGCATGGAGCGTGAAGGATTTCTCCTGAGACCGCCGGGCACGCGCACGCGTTAGCTACGTGGAGTAGCGCGGCGAACGCACGCGGCACGCCCTCCGAAGCGGAGGGTTAATCCACATTTCCATAACACACCTGCTGCCTTTGGATCAAGGTGGAAATGTGCTCGGCCCTCATTCCATCTTATTTTGTTCACAGCAGCATCTGGTGGCTCACCCCTGGATCTTCCCAGATCATCAGCTGAGCTTACCACCAGAGATGAGAGGCTCTGACCTGCATATCCACACATTTCACAAGTTCACCGTTTCAGATTGTGTCTAGGGATTTTCTCTGCTGAGTCTGTGTTTAGCATTAAACAGCAAGGAAAGCCTTGTTTATGTGCACAGCAGCATTTCTGACAATAAGTGAGGGTGCATTTCAGATCATGGTAAATATAATTTGCTTTATCTACAGGATAAACTACCTGTCACAGTATGAAATCAGTGTGCGGCCCCTCTCCCCTTTAAAATCAAAAATACAGCCTTGAGGGATGGGGTTCCCAGGGCCTAATGAGACTCTGCGAGGGGGGCCCCGTGGCTTCTCTCCCTTTTAACCCCTTAGCTGCGGCGGCTATTCTGCCGCAGTGCTAAGGGGGAGGGCGGGCCGTGCGGCACTCGCGTACTCGTGACGGAACAGCTCCGTCATGGCCCTCGGGTGAGCTGTGCTTATGACGGAACGGTTCCGTCACGGCCCCGCCCGCCTAATAGAACGCTCAGCGCAGGCGGGAATTAGCGCCACGCAGGTTCGGCGAGCGAGCCGTGACGGAACCGTTCCGTCACCAGCACAGCCCACCCGAGGCTCGTGACGGAATGTTCCGTCACGAGCACGCAAGGGGTTAAAATAAATAGGGCCCTGGTGGATGGGTCTCCCGGGCCTAATAAGGCTTGGGGCGGTGGCCTCACTCCTCTTTAAAATGCATACAGCCCTGGGGGATGGGGTACCTAGACCTAATGAAGCTCAGGGAAGGTGACCACGCGGACTCCTCCCCTTTACAAAAAAAAGCCCTGTGGATGGTGTCCCCAGGGCATATTGAAAAAAATGAGCCTCTACCTTTTTCTTGTATTTGGCCCTGGATGGAGGTCGCCGGGGCCCGAAGGCCGACCTTATGCTGAGCACGGCAAAGGCTGTGCACAGAGTGGGGTTGGCTGTCTGCTGTGGATTTGGCCGCTGGGTCTGGCTGAAGGCCAGGCCCGGAGGCCTACCTCCTGCTGTGCACGGTCAAAGGGGGTGGCTTTCCGAATGGCAAACAAATATTACTTTACGTTATAAAAAAAAACTTGAAATTCCCTGAAAAAACACTAAAGGTTAAAGTAACGTTATAGTTGGGTATGATAAAAAGATCAGTTTTCTTTTTTCATAAAACCTTCGTAATTCACTGAAAACAACAAACGTTAAAATAACGTTATAGTTGGGTGAATATGGCAGTGAGAACATTAACATGTTGAACTAAACAAACCACAGTGATGTCATCAATGGTGCAATATGAGATGTATTTACTGATGTATAAATGATGTCATAGAACATGTCATGAGTGATGTCATATGTGAGGACATTAGCAGTACATGGCAGGGGCACAAGTTATAGTTAGGTCTGCTAACTATAACTGATGAATTGTTACTGACATATTCCCCCAACTATAACGTTACTTTAACCTTTGCTGTTTTCAGTGAGTAAAAAAAAATGTATATATATATATATATATATAGATAGATAGATATATAATCTGTCTCTAGCCAGACCTAAAAATAACAAACAGGAGCATTACCTTTACGAACCAATAGTGATAACTTTATCCAGTGCTTAATTTGTAAAAGAATGAGTGCTGATGCCCAAAGCTCTGCTCAGGAGTCCGCGTCCAGTGCGATTAAATGTTGGCGCACACAATACCAAGGCTGCGTAGTCTATCTGGCACCTCGTGCCTCGCTAACTCATTACCAGACACTCCCTACCCCTTTATCTCATTCTCGCAGTTACTCCATTCTCCTTTTAGGACTGTATTTCAGTCTTTCTCTTCCTCCATCTTTATGTTTTGTTTGTTTTTCTCTCTCTTGCTTTCAGTACGTCTGATGCAGCAAAATTAACTCCAGTCTTCAAAAATGAGTGCAGATGATCCTAACCACCTGCTCAAATTAAGCAGGAACATAACACCTAGACAATGGTAATCAAATGTGACGCATGTACTATGAATCAGATTGCAAGTTCTGAATATAATAATTCATGCATTTCATTATGTGTGCCCTATGCAAACTCACAGCAAAACCAAAGGGGATGAGTGTTGAACATTGCAAGCCTTCACCCCCAAGTCAACTGATCTGGGTTTAATCCATCATCATTCTTTAGCTCACTCCGCCACCCCACCCTATCCAAACTCACAGCCCCGCCTCGTGCATCGCTGAATCTTTTATACAGTGGAACGAAAACATTACAGCAAAAACTCCCCGCGGTTCGATATCTGGAGGTACCCGTCCGCATACAGAATGAAGGCAGCGGCTATTTAATGCGGCTGATGTCATTTCGTGGAAGACTTGAGTCATTGTTGCAGGTCCTGTCTCTTCATCAGGATGGAACTTTCATTTCCTAATGATTTTGCTCATTGCTTGCCATAGCTGCCAACTGGGGCCATGTCACCAGGGTCACCTTCAGCCAGTCCTGGGTGTTCAGCCAACAGCACTGAGGATTCTCTGAGCCAGGGATGTGCCCTGTATATAAGAATGACCAGCAAGGCACAGAGGACAATCTAAAGCCCTCATGGCATCAGCCAGCTGGCAGCCATGCCATGCATTCGCTTACACCCTCAATTCAATGACCTGGTGAAGGTCAGGGATATTGCTGAATCATAAGACTCTGCTGTAACGAGAGGTATTACAGCAAGGAAATACAAAATGGCTGTATAATGCTCCACCGGTAAGTCTGGGCATATTGGGTCAGATGTACAACCCTTTTTAGCAGTCGCAAATGAAAATCATCACATTTGCAACTGCTAAAAAGGGTTGTGCAATGTACAAACTCTGTTTTGCGAGTCGGTAATCCATCACCTACTCGCAAAATAGGATTTGCGAGTTGCTATTAGGAAGGGGTATGCCAAGGGTGTCTGTTCCTAATAGCGAGTCGCACTGGTATGTACGATGGTTTTGCGAAAAAAAATCACAGTTACCACCTACTTCAACATGAATACACTATTGTGACAGTTTATATTAATACAGTCAAGGACATATAGTGTATGATGTCGACTGCGTTTCGATCCCTGTGCAAGGACCCCATTGAACGCCAGCTGAATATAGTACTAAACGGTTGCATTTTCACCGTTCAAAGAACACACAACGCTTATACTAGCGCCTTTTACAGTTCTTTGCCTAATCCACGCCTCAATATCTAGAGGTCTTTGCGTTGACCTTCTACTGTAAAACAGGCATGAATACAATGTCCTGATGATGGTCCCTTTTATCCTTGCATCGGGATCGAAACGCTGTCGACATCATATACACTATATTACCTTGACTGTATTAATATAAACTGTCACAATAGTGTATTCATGTATCATCAGTCTGCATGATCTGATTGTATGCAGACCTTGCTTTTGCCTTGCCTGTTACTCCCTTGTATGTCATACTTGTCTGTATGATGTAGTTGGACACAGGCTTGGATCTAGACAGATAACTGACTACCTTTAATATGTCATATTAAATCCTGTCCGGCTGGACAAAGAAAATAGATACCATTGTGATCTATATTTATTTTTCCTTTTATCCTGTGTTGTCTAGGACCACTGTACACAAAATATTATTTAAAAAGCAGTCACAGACATGGTGGTCTGCTGACCCCAGCAGATCACAATCCTTGTGAGGGCTGGCCATTCCCAATCGATTGCCTCATGTTTATAGAAGGGGCAGATCATGTGCGTCCCCATTGGGCATCACTAAATGTGTCTAAGACACATTAGTAAATTCCATTTTGCGAGTCGCTAATTGCGAATCGTAAAAAAAATCGCAATTTGCGACCTGCAAAATACAATGGTCGTACATCTGCCCAATTGTCTCTAGAAGGCTGCTATATTATACATTCCATTGGCAGGAAAGAGGGGAATCCAAATCCCCTTATTAAACACAATATTAATTGTTGTACCAATCTTTTGACGTCGATACCAATTGCAGCTATCGGTGATCCAAATCGTTGCCATTGCTCCCTGTGGACACAGTGTGGAGTGTATTTTGGTCGCGGAGAGAGGAGGGGTAATCTTTTGCTGTGGGAAGAGGAGGTCCAAGAATGTCTGTCTGTTTCAGTTCCCTGGGATACCACTCAAGTACCCCTCATGTTTGGAGACAGGGTTTAGTGGATAGGAAGTCCAACGTCATAGGCCTGGGCAAAAGCGAAATTATGGTGGTGCAATTTGCGTAATTTCATGAATTTCATTTTACGCTTGTTAAATGACACCATCATGCCAATGGGTGCTTTTTGAGGAAAAAAGTTACTGTGACTGCACAGGAACAATGGAAGGTGAGTCGCTGCTGTTCGTGGTGCTCTTGTTTTTTTGCACTTTTGGCAGCGCAAAATGCACCCTCACATCAAAAATTGACGCAAGTGTGCATTTCAGTCTAAAATATGACGCAAAATGACAGAGTTCAATTTCTCGTAAATACACCTAATTTTGATTCGATTTTGCAGTTATAAGAAAGCAAGTAATGCTGATTTTTGCACACCTCTAATGCCAAAGCCACGTGGCTCAGCCCTAATATTTCTTTGCACAATTTCAAAAATTGGTAGATATTGAGCAAATAAATGAATCTTCTCACCCCTTAATTTTCCTCTGCCATAATTTTGACGGCTCCTATATTGTTTCGCTATTAAAGGGTAGATTATAAAATAATACCATTGAAAAATAAAGAAAATAAAATAAGAGACATTGAAAAATATGGCATGGTGTTCATGCACCTTTCTAACTAGGAAGCTGAGAATTCACTGTATGCCTTCTCTTTTGATGTAGATTCTAATGTCATGAGCATGAAAGCATGTGTCCAGTACACTCTTTTGACATATATAAGTTTCAAGATCAAAGAGGCCCAACTCTGCATTAAGCCGCCATTTTGTTTTCATTTTTTGTCTCACCCTCTGTAGAGGGACAACTTCTTGCCGATGCTGTGGATTCTAGGAAGGATTTTGCTGATGCGTGATCTCTTCTGGGAATCGACAAACTCCTGAGTGAGGCAGCATGGTTCTCATTTCCAGACTGCCTTATTAATATGAATATCATGAGTTATTTGTGATATCACACAAATATCAGATGGAGGTGGGAGGGGTTCCCTAACCCCTCCTACATCTTTCTATGAATCAATCTGATTGGTGGGGATATAGGTGTAGATACGGTCAGCTATTACTGCCCTTATATATGCTCATAGACACGTTTTGCATATGGCTGGGTCCAAACTGGAATGGCATGGTGAGCAAAAAAACTATGGGTTTAGGCCCAGATCTCTGTACTTGGGTGAATGTATGACATTGTACTGCATTCTGTCCATCAATTGTTCTTTTTGCATTTGTCACCCCGAGTGGGACGGGTATGCCCAGACGTGGGTCCTGTGCTCTCCATGCCACTGGCGTCAAGCTATCCTGGCTGATGAGGGCTGAAAGCCCGAAACCGGTCCCAGGATGCTTGTTTCCAGTCCAGGGAGGACCTGGCCTGGCAGTTCGGGCTGGACTGTTACCAATGGGCGCAGGGTCAAGACTGATTTGCAAATGGCTGGGTTCAAACTGGAATGGCAGGGTGAGCAAAAAAAACGATGGATTTAGGCCCAGATCTCTGTACTGGGGTGAATGTATGACATTGTCCTGCATTCTGTCCATCAATTGTTCTTTTTACCTAAATCCTCCCTAGACATGTTCTAGACATGCTTGATCCAGTTTAATCTGGAGGTAGGCAGAAAAGTAGGTGGGAGAGCGGAAAAGTCGAGTAGCCAAGCTCCTCCCTTCTGCTACTCCTTCTACCCCTGGAAGAAAAAGAAATTGACTTGGAGGTGGCAATTGGAAGGAGAGGGACTAGGATTATCCTCTGTCACTTCTCTTACAGTTTCCACTTCTTGGTTCATACAGCTCCTTCCTCTCAGAATGCTTCTCTGTCGATGAGATGCATCCTGACAGGAAGGAGCTGTGTATCTGGACCCCAAAAGAAGCCGGGTGCCTTTTGGATGTTGTGTTATACTAAGAAGTATGTGAAATAGGTATGAAACCAATGGGGGATCCCAGAAATCTGTAGATTGCTGTAAAGTAGTTAAATAATTTGTTAGTCACCAAGCAATGAATTATGTAGATTACGAAAGGATTTCTCAAAGAAACAATTCACTGAGATCAAACAAGTGTCTACAAGTAGAAAACAAAATGGGCAGCAAAGTTTTCACCCAATAAGTTTTACACAGAAAGGCGACCCACAAAAAATAATAACCCAATATATCTACTGAGCCTGTGTGAAGTCAGTGTACAGTCAATGTGGTCTGCTTCACATAGTCAATGTTTTTTCCTATTCCTTCCTGGCACAGTAGGCCCACCCACACGTGGATTATAATTTTTATCAGAAGGTCTTGGGCATGTTGAATTTTTGGACTTTCATTATTTGCTAGAATTTTTGGAGTTTTAAGTCACAAAAATGTGGAGCAGTTGTGATTATTTTCAACTCATACTTTGACATTAGCATACCATTCTGGATAATAAACATGGTGGGAGTCACACAAACCACATCACACTGGCATCCCCTGGGGCTTCACTTTTTTTTCAAAATGTTTGGTTTTAATAGGTTTTCCTCAGGTGTTGGCCAGCCCAGGCCCAAAGGATGAGTAGCCTCCAAGTTCAATGAGGCCTGAGAAACACGGACAAGCAGGAACAGTGGAGTCACACCGCACATCAACAGCATGAGCAGTCCAGACTACACCCACATGGACAACCGGGAGAAAAGAAGATACACATCAAACTGGGGAGCCACCTATAGAAGACCCAAGGGAAGCTGACAGTGAGTGATTTACTGCCCAGATCACACCGACACAGAGGAAGCAACAATATACCCCCAAACAGCCAGGAGACACCAGAGTCCAGGTAATCATCAGTCACTGTGCAGCAGGGAGGGAAGCCAGATAGAAAGGGGTGTGGAGGAGAAAATGTGGAGTGGGACCCAAGGGCCCAAACGAGAGAGACCACTGAAGTGCGAGGGGCATGTGTCTGGAGTGCCATACCAACACCACTAGAGAAGGGTGCATGGCCAACAAAAGCAAGGTCCACAAAAGAGGGCCAAAAACTGAAGTGGACACAAAAATCACCCAAACTTGCACCAAGATGGTAACATCCGATGGTGGTGGCCAACAGAAATGAAACCATTCTGACAACCCGCGAGTGCCACAGGAAAGACACACAGTGATGGAGGGGGAACGGAGCAGCACAACCTAAACCCAGAAGCAGCAGTCAATCCCAGATCTAAGCAATCGGCAATCATTAATGCAAACTCCAAACGAGACCACATATAGGAAACGGGGGAGGAAGAAAAGAAAAGACACACCGAGGGCCACATCAAAAACAAGGCTACAGGGTACGAAAGATAGTAGGGAACACTGTCACGAGAGGGTGTGCACATGCTCAAGGTGCTGCATTAGATCAGCTAAAGAATGATGATGGATTCAACCCAGATCTGTGACTGGGGTTGAGTGTCTGAAAAGTTTCAGTGCTCCGTCCATCATCTCCTTGTGTTTGCTTTGTTCGCCCTAAGTTGGCAGGGTATGCCCAGACGTGGGTCCCTTGCTCACTTGGCCTCTGGATTCAAGCTATCCTAGCTGATGAGGGGTGTTGCCCCGATACTGGTACCAGGATGCTTGTTTCCGGTCCAGGGAAGACCTGGCTTGGCAGTTCAGGCTGGACTGTTCCAATGAGGCACAAGGTCAAGACTGATTTGCATATAGCTATGTCTGAGCTGGGGTGGCAAAGTGAGCTAAAGAATGATGATGGATTCAACCCAGATCTGTGACAGGGGGTGAGTGTCTGAAAAGTTTCAGCACTCTGACCATTATCTCCCGAGGAGATCTAAAGCCACTCCCCTACTACAAAGTTTGCACTGGCTCCCCATTAAAGATAGAGTGGAATTTAAGAACTTATGCACGGCCCATAGGGCAATCTATGGCAAAGCCCCAGCCTACATCAAAGATCGTCTGCAACTCTATTGCCCTTTGAGAACACTCCGATCTTCAGACTCCCAATTACTGGTCTGTCCTCGCTATAGGTTGGTGACCAAGGGAGGGAGAGCCTTTTCAGTGCTAGTTCCCCAGCTATGGAACAGGCTGCCGGAGGGGCTGCGCCGGGAAGGGAATCTATTACGATTCAGGAAGAGCCTAAAAACATTTCTGTTCAGCAAAAGCATGAGCTCTGTATAATCCAGCTATGACCTCAGCTTCCACCTTGCTAAGTTATTGTCTGTTACCATCTTTCCGGGCGCTTAGAGACCTGCAGGTGATTAGGCGCGATACAAAACCTCACTAACAATAACAATCTCCTTGTGTTTGCCGCATTAGAACAATCTGAGAAGGGTATAGCTGCCCTCATGGGGCAACTGAAAACCGGAGAAATTTGTATGCACTTACTACTCAATATAGGGGTAATACCCGATGGAGGCAGCCCCCTAGACATCATACTCCCCAGTAATCCTGAGTACTACAGAAGAGAAACATACCCTATAGCTGTCAATACAGAGAGAGACCAGGTGCGATCATAGTACGGCCCAAAACAATGAAAGGACTCCACTTAGACACACCCCCGATGAGGGAATGAAGCCAACAGATGGCAACCGCACCAGACCAAGACATGGAGGTACATACAGCAACTATCCTGGCAGCCATAAAAGACACAAAAGCGACTAGAACATAAAATTGACACATAACATAAAACCGACTCTAGAACATAAAAATGACACAGGAAGTAAACCTCTTGCGGGCCAACCACAGGATACTGGTTTACAGAGTGACCGAGACAAAACCCACTCTGGGCATCATCTAGCCTAGGCTGACTGAACACACCACTCAAGTACAGACACTGGAGGAAGAGGTAGCCACATAAATGGAGAGAGTGGAAGACACTGAAGAATGATCATGCTGGAAAAACGTCTGGCTGGTTTGGGTCCCGGAGCAGGCAGAGGGACATAGTAAGGAATTATCCGTGGAGGGCTGGCTATCCTCGGTGGTGCAGGTGGGGAAAGCCTCAAAGTGTTTTACTGTGGAGTGCACTCCTAGGGTAACAAGGAAGACAGCCTATTCAAGGAGCCCCACCGAGAGCCATAGTGACCAGACTAAATTTCCAGGACAGGGACGCCATCCTACAAGATGGGCCCTGGAGAATAGAGGGACAGCCAGTCCAATTCGACCCTGACTACACAATGCTGGTACAGCAACGGAGAGAGGCCTTCATAAGTGTGAATCAACATCTGAGGAAACTGTGGAATATGTGCTGCTATTCCCAGTGGAATTGTGTATAATCGCTCTGGGAGTCCCAGTTCTTTACAGCAGTGACAGAAGTATGGGAATTGCTGAAGAAACGGGGATATCCTTTACCAGATGAAAGGGAAACACGAAAGGCAACTCAATGGCATGCACGGAAGAGGTGCCGGAAACAACAGGGACGCCCAACTACAGCCGCCACCATAGACCAAGCTGAGTCAGAACAGGCAAAGGTGGAAGCGGAGTTTCAACACGTCCAACCTTTGGAGACTAGCAATAGCTGGGAAGCCCTGGCAGACGACCCAGAGGACTCCTGGGAGGAGGACTTGGAATGGGAAGGGTACAGCAGAGAAACACCACCACCTAAATTCACACCCATGACATCTGAAGAGATTATTTGAGGTACACCGTATACACATAATAGACACCCGGCGGCACACGCCAAACCCATGCCTTTCATGAGGACTCCAAAATCCTTAAGATGACACTGCTGTGAGCACTTTCAAACCACAGAAAACCTATAAATGTGTGATTCCCCCTTTCCCCCATGCTCAGAAAACTAATAGAAATAAGATGGGGGTAAGCTTTAGCAGGGATATGTTTCTGCTTCATATAGACTGCATGGATCTATAATGTTTCTGACAAAGTGAAAACAATCTGAAAAACACTATGATGAGCACAATCTCCCAGCTAGTCAATCAGGATGAGTTCTGGTACCCAGTAATAGCAACCTTGATATTCAGACATTAAAAATGTACATTTGTGGGATGTTTCCATATAGCCAGGGGACATATTTGCGACCAGAAGACAGGTACCCTAAAATGGCATGTCACTTGAAATTGCTTTCCAAATTTCATAAATGCAATGCACATAGTTTTCACTGGTGCACATACCAAACACATAGAAAACCCATACATGTTTGCCACCCCAATCCTTGACCGGGACATGTTCCTGCATGAGGGAGACTGAAAGGAATTACCATGTTTTCAAAAAACACATTGATGAAATTCTGATGAACCGCATGTCCAGTTTGTTCGACTAGCCAGACTGACCAATTAAGGTCTGGGTTGCACCTATGGCTTGCTTAGGTTGTACAGAATTTGAAAATATATCGTCTTTGTATTTTTTGGAAATAGTCCGGAGTTTGATGCCTGTCGTCCAATGACCAGTGCAAGATAAACAGTGATGTGATTCTGCCACAGTTTAATGACCTGGAATATTATTGCATAAATAATTGGGCAGTCTACATTCTCTAGGAAAACCCACACATATTTGATATTGCCCGACTCCATATTTTCATGGTAGGGTACAAGAAAACACATTGGGCCTGATTATGATGGCGGTGGGACCGCCACCGGCAGGCCCTCGGTGGCGGTTCCATCGGCATCCAGTCCATCGGTCCGACTGGCGCATTAGAATGCAGGTGGTTGGAGCTTGGCTGTCAAGGGGCGGGGGGCCCGCTGCATCCAACAGCATCAAGGATCCCGTTGAACAGCGGTCGGACTCCTATTCCCTACAAAGAGGGTGGTGCTTGCGTATGCCCCTCTGTCGGGGTTAGGATGTCTTTTTACAACAGCCTGTTCATGGCAGTCAGACCGCAACATACAGGTTATCGGAAATGGACTTTGGGAGCCCCAAGAAGGGCCGCAATTGTAAAAGGCATGTTTCCGACCGCCTTCACGACTGTCGGATCGTAATGAGGCGGGTGGAGCCCTCGACTTCATGTCGGGCGGTCTCCATCCCAATACAATGGTGGTCGGACCCTCATCCGACTGCTATCTTTTGGATAAGTACTGGAAGAGACTACAGAAGCACTTTTGTTTAACCACTTTGGTGCTCATGACGGCTCCCGGCCGTCATGAGTCACAGTAGGCGTGTGCTCATGACAGCCGAGAGCTGTCAGAACATTGCCGCTCCGCCCAAGCACTATTAATTACCCGCCTGTGCGGGAGAGTTAATCAGTGGGCGGAGTTCTGACGGCTCCCGGCCGTCATGAGCACACGCCCACCGTGATTTATGACGGACGGGAGCCATCATGAGCACAGCTGCGCCACGCCCACACCTAGTCCCGCCCGCACCGCGGCGAAATTCGCGCAACGGCAAAAGGGGTTAAACAAGAACTCCATAAAATTGTATTAAGAAAAAAAAAAGCTCTGGCAAGGAGTTGCGCAAACACCCTGGCAGTGATAGGGTTAACTGCATTCAGGTAATCCGCTGTCTTTCCAGCATCACTGAGGCATACGCTCCCATCAATCTGAGCAGGTTAGAGTAGAAGTAATAACTTATTTTTATGGAGCTTTTCCTATCGCACCTCTTTGTTTGGAAGTGCTGTAAATAACAGGTGTTGCCTGTTGTCCAATTTAAATCCCTGCAGCAACCTCGATATGCAGAGGACAAAAAACCCCTGCTAATGCCCTGTTTGTGTTGCAATTCGGCAAACATACATATTTATTTAATTTGGTGATTTGCGTTGCAATTTCGGACTTAAATCACGTGTTTGCCGAACACCAGCCCTCCGTTTGAACGCATTTGCTCAAAACACAAAGGTTTTCAGTTTCAATCTAATGTGACATTCTGATTAAATCTAGCTCCTGTGGGAATGTCATTTATCCAGTTTATGCTTGCTCCCTAATATTAATTTTACGCATAATTCTGTTATCTCTGGCATTTAGGCTATTGGTTACACCAGACCTTCACAGATAATCTTCTTTGAAATGTTTGATTTTTATGGAATGCATGTCACATTTTGTTAATGCACATATTAATATGACTGTGGACATAAAAGTATTGTGCACTTTCATACATATGCACAGTATCTGCCTACTTGTGTGTGCCAACCAAAAAGCACAGTACCACGAGAAAGAGCACTTGGATGGATGAAAGAGCACTTGGATGGATGAATGAGTGATTGCACGAATGCAGGCTTCACTTTCAATTGTAAACCCAACGAATTAGCTTTGCCAATGCTTTTTTTCATACTCCCCAGTGGAAAGTAGCTACAGGACAGAGGGACAAAATTCCTAAGAGGCAGTAAACAGATACTTTTCATAGTTTTCAGTCTGAAAAAAATCGACTTACTGCAAATAATAAACATACCCTTTTCAATGTATGTTTCTGCTCATCTCGTTGCTAGTTTTTGCTGCAAGTTCACTAGTAAATTAAATGTATAAGTAATGTTTTCACGTCTCATGTATCTTTTCTCATGAAAAATAATGTTATCTCACCATCTTGATTCATCCATTTTCCTTGTCTCAAGACCCTTAAAAAGAGAAACG
This sequence comes from Lissotriton helveticus, assembly GCF_964261635.1. NCBI lineage: Eukaryota > Metazoa > Chordata > Amphibia > Caudata > Salamandridae > Lissotriton > Lissotriton helveticus. The sequence continues at coordinate 52,895,860 of NC_136072.1, read as the reverse complement.
GAAATTATCTTTTTACTACTATTTTCTCAGATACTTTTTTCCAACAGGAATGAAAATGCCACTATACTGAAAAAGTTAACTTCACGGGTAATTGTGCTACTATTGAGTCTAATTTTAAGTCATAAACCCTAATCGTAAATATAACGCCAAATCTAATCCAAAACCTAAACCTTAGTGTAACCCTAGGCCTAACACATAGTGGCCCATTACGATGGGGGGGGACTTTATCCCCCCGCCACCGTACCGGGAAACGGGACCGACCGCCATAGGTGCGGCGGTCCCGCCATGGGAATTAGGATGCCACTGCCACAGTGGCGGTGGCTTCCCACATATATGGCGGTATCTTGCAGACACTGCCAGCATTTCTAAGCCCTTTTCCGCCCGGTCACCTGTCTGACCGGTGGAAAACCGGCGGACAGTCTTTCCGTCCGCCGGGGTCCCCACCACCATCATAATTTGGCAGGGGGAAATGGTAGGCGGGCGATGGAAAATGTCAGGCGGCTCGCCACCACCAGACGTGCAGTGGCGATCCGCCTGCCGTACTAATAGACCCCTAAATCTAATCTTAAATTCTACTCTAACGCTAAGATTAACCCGTAACGTTTGGCTAAGCCTAGCCTATGCTATTCCAATCCCTAACTCCACTCTTAAACTGAATATCATCACTTACCCCACGACAACCACAAACATAATCTAAACCCTAACACAACCCCTGAACTGAACATCATCCCTTCATCTCAGCAACCACAAGTCTAATCTAAACCCAACCCCAAAAGTCAGCATCATTAGATACCTAACCCTAACCACTAATCGAATCTAAACTCAAATCCCACCTCTGAAATGAACATCATTGCTTACCTCACCCTAACCACAATCCTAATCTAACCTAAAAGAACCGCCAATCTAAACCCAAACCTCTGAGCTGAACATTATCACATACCTTACCAAAACTGCAAATCTAGTCTAACGCAACAGCTAAACGAAACATTATAACTTACCTCACCCTAACCGCAAACCTAATTTAAACCTTACCCCTAAACTGAACATCTCTTCACCCTAGCCGCTAATCTGAGCTAACCCTAACCCAACCTCTGAATTGATAATCACTCACCTCACCCTAACCACAAATCTAAACTAAAGCCCAGCCCAACATCCAAACTAAACATTATCATTTAACCCACCCTAAAGACAACACTAATCTAAACCCTAACCCAACTATTTTTCATTAATCTAATACTACTCCTTGCCTACTCCTATAGTTAAACCTAAAAATTTCCTTTACGCTTGCCCTAGTCCTGACGTCATTTTATATAGTAGTTTTCTCTGAAGTGCTGAGTGTGATGTAGCTTCTCCTACTCTAATAGCACATGAATGCTGTGCATTCCCAGTAGTAGTTATCCTGAAGTAGTGGCTTCTATGTAATAGTGCATGAATGCTGTGAATTCACAGTATCGCAGAAACAAACAGCATCAGGCTGATCCCCAAGCGTGGAGACACAGCAGCCCTTATATTGCTCGACCTCTCTGCCGCTCTCGACACGCTCTCCCGCTCCACCTTGATCAGAAGACTACATGAAACAGGCATCCAAGGTCCCGCCCTCAACTCGATCTGCTCCTTCCTCACGGGAAGGACACAAATGATCAACCCGCCACCCTACACGTGGCGACCAAGAACCTCATATGCAGAGGTCCCCAGGGATCATCGCTCTGCACAATGTTGTTCAGCATATACATAACCCTCAGTGGTGGCTGGCATGTAAGGAGGGTGGTGTGGCAAGAGGGAAAATATATAAAAGCTATAAATAAATTAAAACAAATAATTACACTTACCTTGAATCCTGGCGCAACGTCCACTCTCGGGTCTTCTGTTCTCCAGACAAGGACCAGGAAGCTGCAGTAACCAATCCTGGTGCTGCTGTCATTCAGCTTGAAAGCAGCACCAGGATTGGACGGAGCGGACTCTCTTGCCACTCCTGAGGGCACTGGAGCCCCATGCTGTCTCTAACCCAGCTGTCTAATACAGCTGAGTTAGAGAGGTTTAAACTGTGCATGTTTGGCTAGCCGTCGCAAGACGGCCGGCCAAAAAGACATGCGCACTTCAAACATAAGTGCTCTGCCCATCATTGCTATCAGCTGCTGCCTGACTGGCAGAAGCAGAAAGCCCTGCCCCCGCCTTTACGCTTGGATCGGGATTAGGTTTTGGAAAGAAAATGGTAATTTATTACCATTTTATTTTTCTATCCCTCTGGGGATTTTTTTGTGAGGCAACGCTCCTCCGCCTTAACAGAGGAGCCGCCACTGATAACCCTGCTTGTGGACTTCATCAGATCACACAACATCAATATACTCTCCAATGCAGATGACAGCCAACTAACAATATCCCTGTCAGATAAGACCCACACTAAAAAACACAATTTCACCACCTGCATGACCACTGTATCCTCGAGGATGAAATCGAACTGCCTCAATGTCAACACAGATAAAATTGAAGTGCTGATCTTCGGAACGAAAGACCCCTGCTTGGCACTCCACCTCACACCCAAAACCTTGGAATCATCCTGGACGACAAGCTCAATGTGACAGCCCAAGTAAACGCAGTGACCTCCACTTGCTTTCACATTCTTAGGACGCTGCAAAGCTCTTCACATGTCTATCAGATTACACCAGGAACATGGTTACAAAGGCCCTTATAACCAACAGACTTGACTACTGCAACACACTCTACGCAGGAATCACTTAGAAGCTCCTGAACAGGCTTCAACCCATTCAAAGCGTTGCAGCAAGACTCATCCTCAACCTACCTAGCCTCACAAATATCACCCCACATCTCGGAGAACTGCACTGGCTTCCAATCCACAAACACACCCACTTTAAACTACTTAAACCTACACACACATACAAACACTACACAACACCAGCCCTGTATACCTTAACAGCTGCATACACATCGAAACACCTGCTAGGCACCTTTGCTCAGCAGCTCTTTTACTGGCACAGATGTCCCTCACCCTTAAAGCCATAGCCGCAGGTCGAACCTTTTTCCCAAAAGCATGGGAAAACCTCCCTCACCACATCACAGCCTCTTTACCAATTCTCGAGTTCCGCAAGAAGCTGAAGATGTGGCTTTTCGAAGAACTTTGCCAAGGAGACAGATGCATAACTCACCTGCAAAAGTACCTAGATATCCCCCGGCTGACTAGCATTAGGCCTGGGTGGTGAACTTCGCTCCGTTCGTGGAGTTTGCAGAGTTTTCTGCACACCGCGGAGCTCGCAGAGTGCAGAAAACTCAGCTTTGCGATGTGCAGTGGAGTTTTTTCCCGCTCGCGATCGTGAGCGGTAAGTTAGTGATCGCGAATGGTAAGATTGCGAGCTCGAGCAGCCGCTGAGGTAGAATTTCTACCCGAGTGGCAGGAATACCAGCACAAAATGCAGTTCGCACTGCACTCTGCCATTCGCGGAACTTCGCAGAGTTTTTTGTAACTTCGCTGAGTTCCGCATAGCAAAACTCTGCGAACTATGCCCAGGCCTGCCTAGCATGCTATACAAATACACATAACAGAACAGGAGTGGTGCTTCCGAAGTAGGGGCATCTATGTAACCGTACATGAATGGTGTGTATATCCAGCACTGAGGATTCTGATGTACTAGCATCTATGAAAGAGTGCACAATTTGCTGGTCATTTCCATTAGTGGTGTGTCTGATGTAGTGGCATTGATGTAATAGTGCATGAATGATGTGTGTATTGACAGAAGTTGAGATTCTGATGTGATTCAAGTGGCTCATGGTGGAGGAATGATACATCCTGAATGCTGTGCACTCGCAGGAGTTCAGATACTGTCTGCCTATTTTCTCACCTGCTATTACCCAACACACCAGTGGCGGCTTGCATGTACAGCGAGTGGTGAGCGGGAGGGAAAAAATACAAAAGTTATAAATAAATTAAAATAAGAATTACACATACCTGCATTCCTGGCGCAACGTCGTCCTCGCTCGGGTCTTCTGTTCTCCTGGCAGGTAGTGACCAGGAAGGTGCAGTAAATAATCCCAGCGCTGCTTTCGTGCCGCATGAAAGCAGCACCAGGATTGGAGGAAGCAGGCTCTTTCACCGCTCCAAAGGGCACTGAGGCCCTATGCTGTCTCTAACCCAGCTATCTAAGATAGCCGAGTTAGAGCGGTTTAAACTGCACATGTCTGGCTGACCGCCCAAAATGACATGCGTACTTTAAACCTGTGTCTTGCCTGCCCATCACTGCTCTCTGCTGCTGTAGAAACCAGGAAGCCCCGCCCCCCTGTCCTGACACTCGGCTCAGGACAGGGTTTTGAAAATTAAATGGAGATTTATTACCATTTTATTTTTCTATCCCTGGGGGCATTTCTTTAGTGGGGCGACACTCCTACGCCTTAACGGAGGAGCTGCCCTTGCAAAACAACATACTTATTGGGTCACTTGAGCATTGGCTGCTGGACCGACAACCTACTGAGTGTGTAAAGACCTTCACCTCTGCGTCAAGCACGGGAACTATGCTTTTTGGGTCCCACTCTACATCTTTTTGTCTTTTTTTGAGACACCCCCAAAGCACTGATTTGCTTCTGAAAAAGTAATGTCCAGGTGCACAGGAAGATTTTGGTTGTCCAGACAAAGACGCTCATTCCTCATAGGACCACTTAACATGGCACCCCAACACTTAAAGAGTACAGACTTCTGCCTAACCTTGGACAAGAGACAAAGCCTGGGGTCATAGATGAAGACACCTGTTATGCCCAAAGCTAATTTGTCATATCCCTGGAGACACAAGCAGTGCTATGAAAAATGGAAAAAGTCCTGGTGAGCAAAATAACCATGGATTAAACCCAGATCTGTGACTGGGGGTGAATGTTTTGCCACACTGCAACATTCCGTCCATCATCTTGTGTATTTTGCTGTTCGACACATGGATGTCTACTGAATTGAAGATTTGCTGCAACCCATCCTTCCAAGAGCATGATTTATGAAAGTACCTGCTGAGGAGAAGCTTCTGGTAAAAATGTTCATGCCCCAGTGACCGGGAGGCAATGGTGAAAGTATGCAAAGTGTTCCCGATCTCCTGCGGCACCTCAAGTTGGCTATATACCAGTTCCTTCTATAGAATCGATCAACAGCAGTGTGTTGGCACCAGCCGTGTCCATGAAGGACTTAGGGCCATATTTAGGTAATATCTGTTTTGCAATTCTCAAATTGCGATTTTTTTTGGGGGAATCACAATTAGAGACTCCCAAAACGCAATGTAGGCAGGATTAGCAATTTTTTTTGCGAATCCCACTTATTACTTATTTGCTAATCGCAAATTGAGATTCGCAAATAAGGAATACCTTCTCATTCATTCATATGGGCTAGAAAGCCCATAGGAATGAATGGGAAGAAATTCTCAATTTGCGATTCTCAATTAGAGAATCGCAAATTGAGAATGCAATTTCAGGGTTGTAAGGGTGTCAATAGGACACCCTTTTGAACCCCTGAAATTAACATGTGTGCACATGTGGCCCACATCCATGCCCTAAGGGCATGTATGTGACCCACATGGCACTTTGAAAAATGCCAAAAAGTGAATTTTTCAAAGAAATCGCAAAATACCACCAACCTGAAGTTGGTGGTTTTTTGCGATTCCTTAAGTCAAAATTTGCACAACTTGGGTACGTCCTACATTACATTTAAGGAATCGCAATTTGCGATTCCTTAAATGCAAGAGCAAAATAAGGAATCGCAAATGTTGCGATTTCCTTATTTTGCAAGTGGGTTTTTGTGTGCTACATAGCACACTGCCCTAATTGCGATCGCAAATGCTGAAATTCGCAGGACGGGGACGGTTGAGCTGCCCTCATGACGAGCTCAGCCGTTGCAACATTCGCACGCGGGGGTAATTGCCCCGCTGTGCTGAACGTTCTAAAAACAGGTGTGGTGTGACGAGCTCAGCTCGTCACGAGGGCAGCTCCGCTGTGCCTCAGGACAAGCTGAGCCGCAGAGGCTATGTGGCTGCGTACCTATCATCAAACAAGTTGGTAAAGAGGGGTAAAGTCTTTTGGAAATTGAGCAGGATGTTGCACTGTTGCAGCACGTCTTCCCCCACCCACAGGATTCACCTGCCACCAGCAGGACGTGCTTCAGTGGCGGGCCTTCCCCTGCCCTACGCCATCAGCAGGAATAGCCTGCTGCGGGCGAGGCCGTTGACTGTGCAGTATTTGGGAAGCAGGAGGAAGTGCCGGTGTGCTGGTGGGCTGTCCTGCATTCTTCTCCTTGGGGCCATGCTTGGAGAACAAGCATAGTGTTCAAAGACCAGGCATTATTCTCCTTCCCAGAGTGCATAACTGAAGCCTCTGGGAGGGTATATAAACTCCAATCCAAAATGGCCGTATAAACTCCAATCCAAAATGGCCGTCTCCCAACGGAACCTTGGGGGAAGCTGCCCGAGCCAAGAAAGCACCCCGATTTCCTGTCCTTCCTTTATTAAGAAGAAGTTTCTGGATATTCTTCATGTTGAAATGCTTCAAGTGTTCCAGTCGTTACTTGCCCCCATCCTCGGAGCCTATTCTTTGGAAGTTTTCGTCCTAGTCTGGCCTTCCAAGTCCATCTTCTGCACCCTGGGTCTCCTGTTATTCCCTCTACGATTCCTGCAGCAAGTACTTCTCCAGCTGTCCTGGCCTCCATCTTCAATCTGCTTGGAGTCACTGTCTCTGAGAAGGTTTTTTTGCCTTTGGCCTTTTCCTCCTACTTTGGGCCTCTTCTGAAAGGTAAATTCTGCTTAGGTGCTACCTAGTGTTGGCGTTAACATGGCTCCTGGAAGGGGTCACCCCTATCTCTGGCAGACAAGGACTATAAAGGTCTGGAAGTCAAGATCCAGTCAGCTAGGAATCCTTGGCATTTTGCAATCCTGACATGCAGCAGTACCGGCAACTTGATTATAAGAAAGACTTGGGTCCCTGGCACATATTATTTTACAAATGAATCTCTGGATCCCCAGCCAAAGACCCTTGCCATCATCCCTACCGCTTGAGGGCGCTGAAGCAACTGTCTGCCTGCAAGAAATTGCGGCCCGACAGACCCATGTTAGGACTGATTTACAACCTCAGGTTCCCTTAACCCAGCTAGGAACTCCTCAATGTGATCTGGTACCAGGTTGGGGGATGAAGGCTGAATTCTAAGTTGTTCGGCCGTCAAGGACCACACTTTAGCCTTTGATTGGCACATGCGCAAAGTTACAATTATGGCATGGGCGGTGGGGCAATCTCCGAGGCCCTTCAGCAGATTTTACAGTGAGTCCAATTATTCTTTATTAGAACATTGGAATGTCGATTGCTCCATTGAAGACAATGGAGTGCCTCCGGCGTCTAGAGGCCGGTAGAAGCTCGGAGCATCAACATTCCAATATTTTTTCACATCTGTTGCTGGGCACAAAAGGCCCACGGAGCCCGAGGCGATTGAAGTCCCCACAAGCTCAGTGAGGCTTTTGTTTTAAAAATTAGAGCATTCTTCACTATAGAGATGGAATGTTCTAATAGCTTTAGAGCCCTCTGTACCAGGCTCTACAGGCCATTAACCCCTTGGCGCGGCACTGGGGTGAGGGGGGCTGCGCAGCGCCGACATGCTGGTGACGGAATCACTCCGTCACCAGCCACGGGTGGGCTGTGCTAATGACGGAGTGGGTCCGTCACGGCCCCGCCCGCCTAATAGAACGCGCCGCGCAGGTGTGAAATCAATGCCGCGCAGGCGCGGCGGCCATGCCGTGACGGAACCACTCCGTCATTAGCACAGCCCACCCGTGGCTGGTGACGGAGTGGTTCCGTCACCAGCATAGAAGGGGTTAAAGGCCCGCTCCCTTGTTAAAGGTCCTCGCCGAACGCTGGAAGGGGCCTTTAATGGCTAGTAGAGTCTCCTACGTAAGGCTATATTGAAGCACTGAATGCAAATAGGAGCAGAGGGTGACAAAGAGGGGGGTACCTGAGCCGGTTAGCAGTTTCTTTCTCTTCTGGTTACACACAATTGCACTTCCTCTGCGCCGTTGATAAATTCTGTACAAACTTTGTGCGGAAAAGAATAGCCCTGTCAAGGTGTGCTGTGCTGCTCCAGTTCATTGCTTTTCTTTCAATTCTGAGACTCATTGGCTTTTTGTTTTCACTTATAAAACAGAGCTAAAAGTCCCAGAATTAAAAAAATAAAAAAATCATCTGGGCAGGTGCAGCAGATCACACATGGGGCCGGGAAATTTGACATCTATGATGGAAGTCAACTGCGACAAAGCCACGTGCCCTTCACTGGCCCACGGCCCGCAGTGAGGGTTGGAGGGGGAAGGGTCCTTTCACGCACTGCTTTGATCGCCTTCTGCTCAGATACTGTGCACTTCTTCGAATTAGCCCCGCTTGTACAAAGCGTACAAAATAACCTGCGGCACAATAGCTAATAGTCATTAATTAGCTCGCCGGCATGAGGCTCATTTCTCAAATGCCAAACTGTCAGGCGACGGATATGCTGAATGTTAGTGCTGTGAAGTCTGAAAGGCGCAGGTCCTTTTCAGCGTGCTGGAAGGGCCCAGCGGGACCCACGCTGTCGAGAGAGGCATGGAGCCTTCAGGGCCGGAGGCCGGAAGTGACGACACTCCGGCCTAACAGCAGGTCAGTCCACATTAGGCCTTGCTGCCTGGGCTAGACGTGCAGCACGTGGGTGCACGTGCGCGCCCGGAAGGAGAAGATGGGTGTGTCAGTGGCGCGAGGCTGCCCCTTTGGCATTTGGCCTGGGGAAACATCATTTACCACGAAGGCATTACCACTACTCACGTTTACCACGTGACACTTACCACGCAGGGTGCCTTCCACGCAGGGTACCTTCCACGACGTCTTTACCACGGGCTAGGGGGGAGACGTGGTATTCCTTCAAGTCGATCTGCGTGGGCATGGGGGGGGCAGAGGGAGGGGGGGGGCTCGGAGGGGGGCTGGGGGGGGTCTCCCCCCCCAAAAATAACAAGCAGGTTACTTTAACAAAAAAACGAACATAAATTTAAAAGAAAGAGGAAAGAGCCTCCCCCAAAGACGTGCCGTGTACGTCAAAAAAGCAGTCCTTTTTTTATTTTGGTATACGTGTTTTGACGCTTGTTTCAAAGGAGGATGGAAGTAAGGGCTCGTGGAGAAAGACGTGAAGGTAAGACGTTGCAACGCGTAGTAAAATGCTACGTTGTAAATACCAGCGTGGTAAAGCCACTTGCGAGGTAAAATTCGCGTGGTAAAGCCATGCGTGGTAACTGAAATCGTGGTATAATCATATATTCATTTGGCCTGATCACACTGAACCCTGAGCTGCACCAGAGAGAGCTGGCTCTGCTCTGCCTCTTTCATGGCTGGACTGGCCAAATATTTATTAGATTTATACAGGGCATAAATCCTAAAAAAACACAAGTGGGGGGATGCTGACCTCACGACAGGAAGTGACGTCACGAAAGGTGGCTTGCCCCATCTGACTCATTGCCTCCCCTCGCTCACCCCTTAGATGCGATTGCATCAGAGAAGCCAGCGCGTGAGCAGCGTTCTGAATGAGCTCCGATCTCGCCCCAGAGAGGCCAAAAAGTGAATGTGTAGCTCCATTTGCTCCATCGAGCTCCCGGTAAAATAAGTGGGGGGACGCCGTCCACCCGCATGGTACCCTGACTCGAGCCATTGTTTTATATAACACTCCTTTACAGAAAGGAAATTACAATGCCCGTGCAAATAAAAAAGTGAAGATTAACTGTCTTTGGTAATTATTACAGCTGACTCATAAGAGAGAGAGAGAGAAGACAGTGGGGAGCAGGTGTCCAGGTTCCCCACTTTCCTGGACTGTTCCTTTGACCAGTCAAGGCCCTTTCAGACCCAGTTACACGCTGTGAGCGACCACCGCTCCTGTTTCTCATTTGCATACGTGTTGCCTTTCTGCGCTCTCTATCACATTTCTCTCCTTCCTTCTGTGACTTTCTTGCATTGTTCACTGTTTTCACTCACTCTTACATTCCTTTTCATTCCTACTTCATGCATTTTTTTCTTTTCCTTTCAGCGCATTTCTCGCTCACTGGCATTCCTCTATTTCCTATTTTGTTCCTCTCAGCGCGCTTCTCACTCTCAGGCGTTCCTATCTTTTTGTCCCTTTTTACTGACTTTTTTTATGGTTTCCCTTTCTCTTCTCATCTGAGTCATTTGCCTCTTGCCTCCATCGCCACTTCTGTCCCCTCCCATTTGTTTTCTTCCTCTTGCTACTCTCACAACCTTTACCCACTTCCCCCTCCCACCTCCTCATGCTCCTTACCAGCTCTCCTGCACTTCTTCCCGCCTCGTCTTCCCACCTTGGGTAGCCTCACCTTCCACACTCCCATGCCACTCTCACCTTTCAGGACCAACCTAACCCCTCGTGTGCTGTTGACGAGCTCAGCTCATCATGAGGGACGGTTGAGCTGCCCTCATGACGACCTCAGACGTTGCAACATTCGCACGCGGGGGTAATTTCCCCGCTGTGCTGAACGTTCTAAAAACAGGTGTGGTGTGACGAGCTCAGCTCGTCACGAGGGCAGCTCCGCTGTGCCTCAGGACGAGCCGAGCTCGTCAACAGCAGAGCTTCGGCGCGCGCGGCCCCCCTCCCCCCGCACAGCGGGGAGAAAACACCCCGTAGCCAAGGGGTTAATGGCCGTTACAGGTGCTCCACAACCAAGCCCTGTTCTGCACCCATTGATGCCTGGAAGATGCCCAAAAGTCAGGAACCCTGGTTCAATCACCGCCCCCTACAGCTACACTGCTGCTGACCTCCGTGCCCTGAACCCTGTAAGCCCTAGTGATCTCTGCTGCCATGCCTACCCTCACACGACCATAGGCCCTTTCACCTGTACCCAGTACAACTTCATCTACTTCAGCATGCCCATCAGCAACACCGCACACCATCCAGCACCACGCAGACCTCCTACCACCCCGAACCAGTGCCTCACCACCAGCTCACGTGCATCTTCCTCAGCAATTGCTCACTGTGCAAACACGCTACAGAGCTGTGGGACCTCATCTCCACACACGCACCCAATGTCTTTTTTTCTTACCGAGACCTGGTCAACCATTTTTCAGCCCCGACATCGCCACAGCAGGAGCCGACGGATACAAAACCACCTACTGGGGCTGCATCAGCAAACCCGGAGAAAGAATCACCATCAGCTAGAAAGAGGCCATCCCTTGCACCACCACTACGGACAAACCCCCCCCCCTGCCATGGAACACCTTAACTTCAGGCTCCAAACTGACGGCAGGGCGACCATTATAGGCACCCTCACATACCAGTCCCTAGGATGGTGCCCCAGCTCCTGCAACTCTATCGCCCCCTCACCAATGACTCCAACGACTCCATATTCCTTGGCGACCTCAATTTCCACCCCTACGATCACAGCAACACTTACACCGCCAACCTCCTGGACTACATGAACAATAGGCTAATTCAACTTATCCACAACCCCATACACACCACAGGACACTCGCTGAACCCCTTTTTCACCTCTAGCAATGTGTTAAGTACAGCCATGTAGCCGAACTCTCCTGCACCCACTACTTCATCCTTCATTTCAACGTCACCAGCCATACTGCGGTTCACACTCAGCAGAGCAACTCCCACCACAGCTGGAGCAATGTATCGGAGACCCAATGGACCAACACCCTCAAGAGCTCCAAGCCCAACCCGCCACATCCCTCAACAAGAGTGTCGGGAACTTCAACACCTGGATCATAAACTGCACCGACAACATTGTCCCTATCAAAGACAGCAGTCACAGGATTTCCACAAAACAGACCAGCTGGTACACCGAAGAACTCAGAACAGCAAAACACAACTGCGTACAACAGGCAAGAAGATGCTGCACAAGCAAGGACACCACCTTCAAGACCTCCCTAAACCTCTACCACCGGCTACTGAGGGAGAAGAAGAGAGATGTCCAAGCCGCTAGCATTGAATCCAGCTATAATCACAGCATGGAACTCTTCAACATCGTCCGGGTATTTTCCCACCCCTCGCCCACAGAGGACAGCATCACCCCTTCCCAGGGGCTCTGTGACAAACTCACAAATTTCTTCCACGACAAGATCGCTACCATCTACATGAGCTTCAAACCCCAGACCAAGCCTGCGGAAGTACTGAATGTACACGTTCCATCTCAACCAACACAGACCACCTACTGACCACATGAAACCTGCTCACCCCCAAGGAAAAGCAGGGCTATACAAATTGACTGATTGAAGAGAGTAAGAATAGAAAGAAAGAGAGAAATTAGAGGAAAGAAAAAGAGGATGGATGGGAAGAGAGGAAGGAAGGGAGGGGGGGCTGGTGCAGGGTGACCAGATTTTCAAAGACAAAAAACTGGGACAGGAACTCAAAACACACACACACACACTCACTCACTCACTCACGCTCACTCTCACTCTCACTCACTCTCTCCCTCTCTCTCTCTCTCTCTCTCTCTCTCTCTCTCTCCATTTAGTCCTACTTCTGCTACATATATCAACACACACCTCTAAACAGGAGGATATTGGGAGCAGAGAGGAGGCCCTGCCATAGCAAAAGTGTTTTAAAAACTCAGCGCCACACACTGTGTTTGTAAATATTTAATTCAGATTAAATATCTACACAGAGAAACAGCCTGTGCCACTGATTTTTAAAAACACTTCTTCCTATGGCAGTACCTTGCCCCTGCCCCCAGTGCCTGCTGCTGTGACGATGAATTGAGGGTCCAGCTGAGCTACTGTTTGCTGCTTGAATGAGGCTGATGCAGGATTAACCCCTTCACTGCGGCGGCTATTCCGCCGCAGTGCTAAGGGGGCGGGGCGGAAGAGCGGCGGGCGCATGCTGGTGACGGAACCGCTCCGTCACCAGCGCGGTTGCGCTGTGCTTATGACGGAGCGGTTCCGTCATGGCCCGCCCGCTCAATAGAACGCTCAGCGCAGGCGCGGAATCCGCGCCGGCGTGCCGAGCGGGCCATGACGGAACCGCTCCGTCATCAGCATAGCGCGACCGCGGCTGATGACGGAGCGGTTCCGTCATCAGCAGGGGAGGGGTTAATAAACCTTATTTCATACAAAAGACACATGTGTAAGTGAGCGAATATGTAATAATCCAAATACTCACTCCATCTTCTTTCAAATACCAGAACAAATAATTAACATTGTTAAAAGTATCAAGACATTGGGACAGACCTCTGATCAACTGGACTGTCCAGGGAAATCTGGAATGCCTGGTCACCCAAGGCTGGGAAGTTGCATGTTGCTCCCAGTCAGGCACTCGCTTTACCGTTGTGCTATGTGAGTGTGTGCATGAGTGGAAGGAAGAGATGGACCCATCAGGGGATGCCTTGTCATTTTCCATGTGGCCGGCTCATAACAATGGGAAATATGAGAGACAAGCAGCACCATAAAAGCAATGGCCAAGCAAGTTTAGACAGCCAATTTAGACAGCCTAGAGGGCCGCAGAGACGTCTGGTCAGCAAAGTTTAAATACATGTTTCCAAAGCACATGTCTACTGTGTTATCCGATTATCACCTGTACATTTAATCTCCGTTTATTAGGCGCCTCTCAGTGTTCACAAGTGTTTCTTTGAGTATTGTAGTTATATATTCTTAGTGACTTGTAGGTGTGTAACATATGCATGAAATTACAACAGTATAGCATGTTAGGGCCCACCGATGGTGGATTCATTCCATGCATTCTAGTTGTGTGCATATATTACCTACTGGTGGTCGCCATAGTTAGGACCTTGTTTCCATTGAAAAAGTTTTTTTTGACTTGCCTATATCTTTGGCGCCCTTAGACGAATTTTCCTTAAATGTTAAAAAAAAGTGTCTTAGTGAGTCTTTTGCATGGAAAGTTTTGGGGTGATCTGTCAAGCCGGGGCCAAGAAATAGGGGTGTCAAAAAAGTGTTATCCCATGTTAATTCACATAGGACCTTTGAGCATGTCTACGGCCCCAACTGTTGGATGGAATTACATCAAATTTGGCAGAAAGGTAGATTTGGTTACACAGAGTGTGGTTTTTATTATCTGTTGTAAATCTGTTGAGTAGTTGTTGAGAACTTAAAGAAAATATAGTTAGTGATATCTGTGGCCGCAACGACTTTGCAAAAAATAACAAGCTCATGCAGGGAATATTTCAAACAGGAAGTGTTGGCACCCATGTTGGGACTCGGCTTCAGCCGAATCCCGAAAACAAAAATGTAAAAGTATGCAAAAGAACAGAAAAGGGGGCAGGCTAGGAATACCTGACCCCATAAAGTTGGTCCAAGGTCCTAGAGAGGCCCCAACCGGCCCAAAAAGAATAACAGAAAAAAAGTACAGCAAAATCGCAATATTCGCAAATATGCTGTAAAAAATTAAAGACCGGCCTCCTGCGCTTGTTTACAATTAACCCTCAGGTGGGCCAGGTCCTGGGGGCATACTTTTAAAATAGTAGGGTCATAAGGGGTCACCCTCCTAGGGCTTATCAAAGCCCCGGGGACCTCCACCTCCCCAGGGCAAATATTTATAACAAATGCGGTTAGGCGGGGTCGTGCAGGCCTCCCTTGTGAAACCATGGGTGGCCCTGGGGGCGTCACTAGGTCAGGGCAGTGAATTCCGCTCCGTTCACGGAGTTTGCAAGTTTTCTGCACTCCGCAGAGCTTGCGGATCGCCGAAAACTCCACTCTGTGGAGCGCAGCAGAGTTTTTTCCCCACTCACACTCACGAACGGTGAGTTCGTGAGTGGCAGGAAGATCAGCGTGAATGGCAGTTCGCACCACACTCATCCACTTGCGGAACTCCAAGGTTTTTTTGTTTGTCACTTCGCAGAGTTACGCGAACTGCGCCTAGGCCTAACCATCACCTCCCTGGGCCAGCTCCTGCAATGTGCTGGGGTCCGTACCCCAAGGACATAGCTGTTTGCCATGGCTTAGCAGGAGCTTTTCCGCTCTCTCCAAGCCACAGCAAACGCTTTGCTTCTAGCAAGTGAGATTATTGAAAATGCTCTTGCTTGCTGGAAGCGGAGCAGAATTGCTTTCACACAGAGGGATTGCCTTTCCAGCAACTCACCATTTGTAAAAGCAATTCCGGCTCCCGCAGGAGGCAGGATTTCAGCAAGGACCCTGCGGTCCCCAATGAAACTGACTGGTTGTCCTGGGTGGGACCAGAGCACTCAGAATGGAGGCGGGACCCTAAGGCATGGAGTCCCCAGGGGCAAATTCGGCCAGGTGCCACGCAGCCCCCCTTACCTATCTCGTAATGGTCAGGCCCGAGGGATGGGTCCCCAGGGCTGAAATTGGTCTTTGGGAAGTGGTTCGCGTACCCCCCCTCTATAAATAAAAATTAAATAAAGAAAAGGCCAGGCCCTAGGGGATGGGGGTCCCCAGGGCTAAAATCAGGCAAGCAAGGGGGCCGCACAACCCCCCTCTCTTCTAGCTAACAAAAAGAAATAAATAGGCCTGGCCCCAGGGGATGGGTACCTGGGCCGGTAATCGGTCTAGGGAGGGGGCGGGTGGCCCGCTCTGCTTTATTTAAAAACAAAATTAAAGAAAAAGACTTACCATAGGAGATGTGGTCCAGGGGCTTAAATAGGGCAGGGGGCACGCGGCCCCCTCCACCCTTCAAAATGTCCCAGCCACGGGGGATGGGTTCCCCGGGGCCAAAACCTCCCCAGCGAAGGCGGGGCACATGGCCTCCCTTCCCTAATAAAATGTTTTTGTTTAAACGCCGCCAGGAGAAGTTGCTAGAGGCCTCGCCCCCTTTCGCTACCACTCTGCAAAGGGGCCCCCTGGCACACATCTTGTTAGGAATATAGTCCCCTTGGTTGCTAAGGGTCTTTTGGAGCCAACAACCCTTCCTTGTACTTCCAGTAAGTCCCACACAGTGGCATTGCTGAGAGGTTGTTGGAGGCCCGTCTCCTATCAGAACCACTCTGCAAACGTGCCTCCTGGCGCACTACAGGTTAGGAGATGAAGTCCCCTTGGCTGCTGAGGGCCCTTGAAGGCCAAGAAGCCCTACTGTTACCTCAGGTAAGACCCACACAGTGAGGTTGCTGAGAGGTCTTCGGAGGCCACGCCTCCTTGTTCCACCATTTTGCAAAGCACCTCCTGGCAACTACTCATCTGGGAAAGAAGTCCCCTTGACTGCTGAGGGTCCGTGGGGACCAAGAACCCCTCCTCTTAACTCCAGTAAGTCCCACATAGCTGGATTGTTGAGAGGCCTTTAGATGGCCCGCTCTCTTTCTCCACCACTCTGCAAACGTGCCTCCAATTGCACTACTGGTTGGGAGATAAAGTCCTCTTGGATGCTGAAGGTCTCTGGGGGTCAAGAACCCCTCCTGTTACCTCCAGTAAGTCTCACACAGCTAATGGGTCTGTGGATGATGTCATCAGTGTTGTCGTCAGTGATCTCATTTGAGATGCCATCAGTGATGTCACTGACCATGTAATGAGTGATGTAATAATTAATGCTAGGGCCTGCTCGACCCCCCCCCCCTGCAGCCTCAGGGTCTGCCACCTCCAGCGGCTGAAATAAATTAATGTGGGGGGTCCATTGCAGCCCCTGTACCTGGAGACCACCACCTCCCGGGGGCTAGGTTCTACGATGGAGGGGGAACCCTCTTCTCTTAAGGCTTCTGCACATACCCATGATTCCGCCCTTAACCGCATGCGTGCGGCCGCGATTTTCGCGCTGGGCGGCAATTTTAAAAATACCGCGTTACATGACGAGCTGAGCTCGTCATGAGCATGGAAGGGGTTAAAAAAGAAAGAAAAAAGTCAAACCCAGAATGGGACCTGTGACCAGGTTGCCAAACACTGGTTACCAAAACATTGTTCCAACCATCATGAAGGATAAACAAAGGTCCATAAGAAATATGTAAGTGAAAAGTATACCTTTACGTAACTTTCAAAGCTTACATAGCTCATTAAGTTCTGCAACACATTTTGTAAGCATCCACAATACTAGGGGTACACTCGCATATCCAGAGATTGACCGGTACTGGCAATGACGTCCACGCGGTGAATTGAGAGCTACTCTTTCTTTTCAGTCACTTCTGATGTATTTTTGCACCAGAAAGGACATTTTGTATTTTCTCTTTTCACCTTAAATGTATATTCCTAGTTGCTTCGCTGAAAGCATGCCTAGCACCCAAGAGTGTTTATCTGCAATTTATGGTCACTTTAAAAGTACTTAGGGCGTCAATAAAAGCACATCGAGCCATTTCACAAGTTATTCTGGGCGGCTGCTGTGGCACACAGCGTCAGCTCGCGCACAGCATTGATCCTACTTTAGACGGCCATTGTATTTATTTATTTCCGGTGTGGCCTTTGATTTCTTCCAGGTGATTAATGACGACCCAGGGGCCTTCTCCCAGCCACTCGATTTGCCTGGATTTTACACAGCCAATCACGTGCGGGCTCTGGGGGAATCCCGAGTATTTGAGCGCGCTATAAAACCTTTTATAACATAACATAACAGAGCCTCTACCATGGCTGGGTACCAATGAAGCTTGACACCCTTTGTCAGGAGCCCTTTGGCCACCCCTTCACCACCCCACCCGTTCTTCCCTTCCAACAAAACACATGATGAGCAGGGCACAAGTCCTAAAAAAAGAAGTTGGGGGACGCTGACGTCACGACAGGAAGTGACGTCACGAAAGGTGGCTTGCACCATCAGACTCATTGCCTCCCCTCGCTCACCCCTTAGATGCGATTGCATCAGAGAAGCCAGCGCGTGAGCAGCGTTCTGAATGAGCTCCGATCTCGCCCCAGAGAGGCCAAAGAGTGAATGTGCGGCTCCATTTGCTCCAGTTATCGAGCTCCCGGTAAAATAAGTGGGGGGACGCCTTCCACCCGCGTGGTACCCCGACTCGAGCTCTCATGATGAGTGAGGGTGTACTTACCTGGCCAAGAGAAATGAGGTGAATTCCCCGCATCTGATAGAGATCTGACCTCAATGCTCAGTGCTTTAAGTGAGATGAAACTGTGGGGGATGGGCTCTAAAAGGGGCGTGGCCAAAGAAGCATAAGTAGAAATGATTTCCAAGAAGTGTGGCCTATGTAATTGAGCGTGGCTTAAAACATTTGCTTCGCACACCTGACCAGTATTTTGATGCCTCTCTAAGTTTTCCATCATTGCAGCCAGATATTCCACACAACAACCAGTGCATGTACCTTAAATGTTTGTATATGATTTCATAGAAAAACAATGTCATAGAAGACCATTACTGAGAAACCATTTCACCTAAACTGTCTAATAGAAATTTGTAGGATGAATGACATTTGCTATTTCATAGAAACCAATCCATAGAATGTCTTTTTTTTCCTTCAAAACTGGCTTTTGCATGCTTATTTTTTAAGGTGTAAATGAAATGGTTTCAAGTCTATCTTTCAGAAGCATTATTGTCGGAGGTATTTATGTCAGTGCTTCACATCAGGGGCCATAATTTCGGATTCATATTGTTAACATTGACAAACAATTACTTTGGATGCTTTTAATTCGCTGACCCCTCACCACCCTAAACACCAAAGATCCCTGCCCCCCTCATGACCCCAAAACCCATCAACTCTACAAAAACCTCACCATGCCTAAACTACACTCATCATGGACCCTTAAATTCTACCCATCCCTGAACCCTAAGAGCTCTTTTTACCCATAAACACAACCCATCGCTGAACCCTAAAAATGCTCCTTGCAACTAAACTGCACCCACTCCTGACCCCTAAACTCCATCCATCACTGAACCCTAAAGACCTTTGTACCCATATGCTCCACCTATCTCTGAACCCTTATCACCCTCACCGTCACTAAACACCACCCATCCCTAAACCTTAAAACAACCTTCACAACCCATGCCGGGACCCTCAATAGCCTTCACCATCCTTTGATTCCAAACATCACTGAATCTAAAAACATTTACTAAATAGAAACTATCCAACTATCCATTCAATCATGAACCCTAAACACTTTCTGTCCATAAACCCTACCCATTCTTACCCCTAATATCCTTGAACACCCCCAAAGCTGCACCTATTCAACACCCCTAAACCCCTTTACCTCCCCTAATCTCAACCTATCACTGAACCATACTCTGCCCATCCGTGAACACTAAAAACCCCTCAAAGCCCCTAAATACCATTCATGTCTGAACTCCTAAAATGCCTCACCGCTCCTAAAATCCACTCTTCTGTGAACCCTGAAATATGTCAACACCCCTAAACTCCACCTGTCCCTGTACCGTAAAAAACAGTTTCTACGTCTAACCGCCACCAATCACTTAAAAACCTATCATAACCCCTAAACATCGCCAATCCCTGAACTAAAAAAACCCTCATTACCCCTAAAATCCACCTAAGTTTAATGTACTTTGGGATTTTTTTTAAAGTGTCTTTCCTTTAAAATGTTTCAATTAATTCTGATAAATTTTATTTCTTTAACCCCTTCGCCGCAGTGCTAATTCCACCGCGACGCTGGGGGGGCGCCCGTGGTGCTTGTGACGAGCTCGCCATATCATGCTGAGGGGTGTCGCTGTGCTCATGACGAGCTGAGCTCGTCACGACTCCGCCCACTTAATGGAACGCCCCGCACAGGAGGGGAATTATCCCCATGTGGGCATTCCGCGGCGGTTATGACGAGCTCAGCTCGTCATGAGCACAGCGCCACTGTGCCTCATGACGAGCTGAGCTCGTCATGAGCACCGAGTGCTAACATAGTCTTTCCTTAAAATTGGTTTTCAATAATTTGGTTTCATCCAATCTGGGTTTTCTGTGTTTACATTTCCATTAATTTTCATGCATCAGCCTAAAATAAGCCTGGCATATCAGCTCTGCTGATGCTTGTTAGCTGTGTCAGATACATCAATGACAACATTGATATTGTTGTGAATAATTAGAAATGAAAATATTTAAACCCTGCAAATCTGAGACTGCGCATTAAATATTTCTAAGGTCTGTGGAAGGTGAGTGTCTCAGACACTCCCATTCTCCCCTTCACACCATTTACTTCGGCGGTATCTCACTCTGTAAGATATTTACAACCCCTTTTCTCCTCTCGTGTTTCTGAAATCCTCCACCTGTAATCTCACAGTCTCCCTCAATTACAACTGGCACACATGCAAACATTGCTCTGTACGTTCTGCAGAGAGGCCAAGGATTGGATGTGCATGTAGTGCAGTAATGGCCACAATAAGAAACTCACACTGCCTTCGTCTTCAGCTTCAGAGCTCTCAATCGTGTGCTGTCATAAACACCCACCCCACACCTGAACTCACACAACCACCTGGAGGCCACTCAGTTCAAAGTTTGCCTTGTACAAGTGTAACTTATTCCATGAAAAAAACTACAAAACACTGCATCTTGAAAAAAGCAAACATTCTTAGTCAATGCAAGATGAAGTAAAGCCGGTGAAACCTAAATCAGGGCTTGCGTTGCTGACTGAAGATCTTTGTTGATAAATCACTTGCTGTTTTTGGAGTAAAGTTGAAGAACTCAATATAGAGCCTGATAGAGACCCAGTGTCAAAGTAGGGTTTAATCTAGGCCTGGGCGGTAAATCCCATTCCGCTTGCCGAATTTGGATAATTTTGCGTTCTGCGGAGAACGCGGAATTGCCAAAAATTCCGCGATCTACAGTTTCACAGAATGTTTTGCTTGTTTGCGCTTTCAAAATGCGTGTTCGCAAGACACTTCCCCCCCGAGCACGCAAACTGCGTTCGCGAACAGGAAAGAAGCATCTCGAACGGGCGGAGCAAGCAATTCCGTGTGTTCACGGAACTGTGCGTGCTCGCGGAGATTTTTTACCGTTTTGCAGAGTTTCACGTAGTGTAACTACGCAAATTCCGCACACCCCTAGTTTAATCATAGCAGAATCCGGTTAAAATCCCTGGAAAATACCATGCCAGTTCTGCTGTTTCCTACACCCCACATGGGCCATACTTGTCTTCAGCATTTGCCACTTGGTGAACCTGGGAGGGCTGCAGACTCTACTGGTCTCCCACTCCACAATGTCCTTCCATTGGGACATCTTGGAGGCAAAAATCTCCTGGAGGCGGTGGGCTGGAAGTTTTCCCCACACCTCACAATAAATTGAGTGAAGTCACAAAAGGTCAACTCACTTCCAAACTCCAACTGACGAGTCAAGATTCATAGCTCATATTTTATTTCATGTAGGCAAAATAATTCAGTTTTGACAAACTGTGGTAACTTTCCAGACCAGCATGGCAAAGCCAAAAGGACTCTCCTGTGAAACAATTGGTCTTACAATATGCATCATGACACATTGAATGAATATAAGATTTATAGAGCGCAAACTTAGCCCAAGGGCGTCAAGGCGCTAACAGCAGAACACTATGCAGGCAGAGAAAGAACACTCGGACAGACATCTAAGGGAACAACCAGTCTTTAACACCTTATGAAAAAGAATGTGTGATCGTTGCCCCGAAATTTCCTCCGGGAGAGAGTTCCACAATTTGGCTGCAGCAATTAAAAAGGATCTACCACCCCACACATTAGCAAGTGTGAGTTGTGATACTGGCATACACATGTGCTGAGATGTACAGAGATAATTATTTGGTGCAGGGGGAGAGCAGTGGAAATCCTACCCCTCTTCTGAGATCCCTGGAAATGGAAGTAGCCCAATGAGGAAGCATGCCACCTAGGTGGGTGAGGGCTATCACACCCATAACACTGGACTCTCCATGAACTATGGGTGACTTTGATTCCACCATTTCAATTCTGAATATGGTGTGATGGAACAGCACGTTTGGACTTCTTGCGAATCGCATTTTGGGGCGGATGTGTGCTGGACCGCATTAAAGATCTACTGTCCTTCCCCTCCTTGGTGATTTAACGAAGTGGATTTATACGACTAATCCAATCATAATAATGTGAGGCCATAATGCTCCTGGGATGGATGACCACAAGAAAAGGACGAAAGCCTCCGAAGTAAGAGCAGGGAAGTGAAATAGACGCATAGCCATCCAATCATGGGCAAGTGGCTGACCGAAGCCAACTCTGTGTACGTTATGTATTGAAAACAATAGGTCAGGCCAGAGGACATCTATGGAGATAAAAAGTGGTCCTTTTACAAGTATGTATTTATGTATGTATTTAGTATTGCTATAGTGCCGAGATAGAGAAAAGACTGCGGAGTACTGTACATGGTCAAAGACGAGCGTAAAGTCAAAGAGTGATAGAAGAAGAAGCTGGGCTGTGGACAGTGGATGCATCATGATATAGTGTTCTTTAAAGACAAGAGTTTTCAACTTTTTCCTAACTTATAGCAATGTTGAGATGGTCCTGATGGACATGGGGATATTGTTCCAGATTCTAGGTGCATAGATGGAAAATGTGTCGTTGTTTTTTGCTCTTCTTAGTCTGTGGGCTGATGGTTTACCTGGTTGCGGGTGTTATGAGATTTACCAGAGATGGCGAGCTTATCTGCAAGATAAGCATGATTTTCAGTTGTGATGGCTTTGAAATGAAGCAGCTGGTTTGGAAGATGGTGCAGGCCGGCAAGAAGTTCCATCAGGATGAGGGTGATGTGATCATATTTCTTTGTTCCCTCGATGAGACGTGAAATATGCCCCATGGGGATGCCAGTGTGGAGTGTCAAAGGCCATGGAGTACGGCATTATTTATGACCATCCATACGTGAGAGATTGAGGGCTTAAACAACAGTTCTGAAGTTTATTTTTCTGAGAGAAACGGTTTGAGTTTCTTTAGAAACGAGAGCTGGTAACAGGCTGTCTTTGTGTTTTTTGTAGGGGTAGGCGGACATCTCCGTTCCGCCCAAGGAATGTGCAGAGATTTGCCCTTCCGCCCTTGCGCAAAGAGGGTGAAAATTTGCGGCAAATATCTGCACATTCGGGGGCGGAACGGAAGTTGGCCGGCCGCCCGCCTCCCGCTTCCCGCCCGCCTCCCGGCCGCCTTATTACATTATATTTAAAAGCCTGAAATGAAACTTGAATAAAACGTACCTTATTGCTGCCGCAACTTCCCCATCGTGGCTTCATCTTGAAAACTGCGCATGCGTGGGAGCCTGTGCATGCGCAGTCCTGGCGAGGAAATAAATAAATTGTAAATTGTACTGTGAACAATGGACCTTTGGCAACCGACAGCTACAACTTTCTGTAAGACATGCTAGTTGCATCAAAGATCTTAGTTTGTTCCTTGACCATTCTCCACAGAGATCAGCTGCGTAGTGCCCCAGGGATCCTCCCCGAGCCCCACCCTCTTCAACATCTACATGTTCCCGCTTGCAGCCATCACAGTAGCCACAAGCTCAACATAGTCTCCTACGCAGATGACATCCAGCTGATTCACTCACGGATGAACCCACATCTGCCAAGACCAACTTTGGCAACGGGATGAAGGCAGTCGCTACCTGGATGAACAACTTGGGACAACTCCTTGTGGTCCGCCGCTATCAGAACCCCCCCCCACCACCACCGACGGGCCACGCACGTGAACCTTGGGATCATCATGGACGCCTCGCTCTCTATGAACTGCCAGATCAATGTTGTCTCGTCCTCCTGCTTCCAAATGCCCCTTCTGCTTCAGAAGATTTTCGAGTGAATCACCACAGAATCCAGGAAAATGGTCCCCCGCGCACCATTTAGTAGCAGACCTGACTACGGCAACTCACTCTATGCCGGTACACAAAAAAGCTCCTAAAGAAATGATAGACCGTCTCCACCAGATTCATCCTCAACATCCCCAGTCACAGCCACATCACCGGTCACCTGAGAGACCTCCCATGTCTCCCGATCAACAAAAGAATCACGTTCAAGCTCCTCATGCATGACTACAAAGCCTGTATGTCAAAAAGTCGAGTCCCCTTTGGACCAATTATAAGCAATCAAGCAAATTTGCATATACCATTCATACAACCATGAGCAACACTAAATATGATGCGAAAAACAGTCAGAAATCATAAAAAAGTGCACAATTTATTCTAAAAAAGATTCTTTCACATTAAAAACGGATGGTAATATATCCTAATACAATACATGCAGGTAATAATCACATAGTGGGAACAAAAACAACACATTGGTTAAAAAAATATATAGGAAGGGATACTGTGGTCCAGTTTCACTGAATCATGTCTTGTAAATATTTCTGTGAATATATCTTTTTAAATTGGAAACGTTGTATAGTCAACAGGTTTAATGTATCCCAATACACAAGGGCATCGACGCGTTTCGGTTTTGGCAAATTAAATTCCAGGCCAACACCTTCATCAGGATAAAAATTTTAACATTCCCACAATATAAGGAAAATCTTATTTATTTGAGAATGGTAGGCCAAAAACGGTCCTTCCAATACTAGATGTCAAAGTAGGGAATCAGACAACGTATTACCCACTGCTCTGACCCATGAGGACTTTAGTATGGACTTCGTCTCTCAGACTTGATCAGTAATAAAATCTTTAAAATCTTTATAGACCAACATACGAGGGCGTTAAATCACGAGGCTTCTCCTTTCCGATGAAGCTTCCACCTAAAACGCTAGACCGCCTGCAGTCTGCTCTCACGTAGCGTGCCGTCTTACTGACTCCCACGCGTAAGACGGCACGCTACGTGAGAGCAGACTGCAGGCGGTCTAGCGTTTTGGGTGGAAGCTTCATCGGAAAGGAGAAGCCTCGTGATTTAACGCCCTCGTATGTTGGTCTATAAAGATTTTAAAGATTTTATTGCTGATCAAGTCTGAGAGACGAAGTCCATACTAAAGTCCTCATGGGTCAGAGCAGTGGGTAATACGTTGTCTGATTCCCTACTTTGACATCTAGTATTGGAAGGACCGTTTTTGGCCTACCATTCTCAAATAAATAAGATTTTCCTTATATTGTGGGAATGTTAAAATTGTTATCCTGATGAAGGTGTTGGCCTGGAATTTAATTTGCCAAAACCGAAACGCGTCGATGCCCTTGTGTATTGGGATACATTAAACCTGTGGACTATACAACGTTTCCAATTTAAAAAGATATATTCACAGAAATATTTACAAGATTGGAACATGATTCAGTGAAACTGGACCACAGTATCCCTTCCTATATATTTTTTTAACCAATGTGTTGTTTTTGTTCCCACTGTGTGATTATTACCTGCATGTATTGTATTAGGATATATTACCATCCGTTTTTAATGTGAAAAAATCTTTTTTAGAATAAATTGTGCACTCTTTTATGATTTCTGACTGTTTTTCGCATCATATTTAGTGTTGCTCATGGTTGTATGAATGGTATATGCAAATTTGCTTGATTGCTTATAATTGGTCCAAAGGGGACTCTACTTTTTGACATACTGTCTTTTTGGAACCCTACCCCTTTGGCACTCAGGGTCCCTCTCTTTTATTAGAGTGACTACAAAGCCCTCCAAAACGCTAAGCCTGCAAACCTCAACCACCACCTCTCCTTCCACAAACCCACCAGACATCTCCGCTCCGCCCAACTGGCCCCGGCCACCATTCCACGGATCCGCAAAAACACGGCTGGAGGAAGATCCTTCTCCTACCTCGCTGCAAAGACCTGGAACTCCCTGCCTCTGCAGCTCAGGCAATCAACATCTCTGCCTCAATTCAGGAAGGACCTCTAGACCTGGCTCTTCGCCTGAACTGCAGATCAGCCCCCCCCCACTTAAGCGCCTTGAGACCCTAATGGGTGAGTAGTCATGCTTTACGAGAACCCTGATTGATTGTTTGATCTAAAATTGTGCACCTCCTTACTAGCTGTGGATTAAAGGTGCACAATGCACTGATGATGCACACGTCCATTTGAAACTCTAAACAATTAACAGCATTCTTCAGCTCAATAATTATCTCTCTCTCTCTCTCTATATATATATATATATATATATATATATATATATATATATATATATATATATATATATATATATATATAATACAGACCTGGAAGTCAAGTGCGTACCCCATGTCAACTTAGAAATAAACTGAAGTGACCCTCATGGCCAAAAGCACCAATTAAAATTCTCAGAATAAAGCTGGATGCTTATTCATCTCAATTCCCTGCAAGCACAAAGTTGGAGTTTGATTGGATGGGATGCTTTGTCAAAATGTGATGGGTATTTCCTCTGCCATATTGCAGGTTTTGTAGGCTATAATGCACTTGTAGTACGGCGGATGGGACATCCTCTACTTTCGTGCCGGAGTATCCTTCCACCAGACTTTAAATATGGCCCAAAATCAGTTGTATTCAACGTGGATAGCAATCTCTCATTCACATCCCACCAAAAATGTCGGATAGCCTAGTATTTGCCAACTCTATAACCTAGAATTCAATTCTACCTGCGTGAGCCAGACTTCAGAATCATGGTGAACCTTTGATTAATTAATAACTGAACTGTGGAAACACATTGATCACCAGAATCCCAGAGTCCAATCTGGGTTCTCCGATTAGCATCCAGCTCACAGCTGATTGTTTAATAAAAAGGCTTAAAAATACATCCACATCATCCTGTCCATCCTGGGCCTGTTCTTGTTGCCCCAGCAGCCTATCAACATTGTCAAGACCTGCTGCATCACCCAAAGGCAGTAACAACCAATGCCCGACAGCAGGGTAGAGGCCCTCGCCTTCTCAAAGGACCAAACGCAACACGAGAAGCTATAACATAACCAGACTTAACATCAAGGAGTGCAAAAAGGAAAAGACCAGAAGACAAGCCTCATTTATTTATTTGAAAAGTTGTATACAGCGCTGGCTAGACCCGGAGGTATCAGAGCGCTTTACATGAGGACGAGCATTGTTTCAGAGCATAGTTACAAGTTACACAGTTTCATTACATAGTTACAAGTTGCTGGAGAATAGTTACATGTTTTAAAACATATACGTAAGGGAAAAAGCAGGTAAGGGGAGAGATTCAGGGGAGAGGGGATAGGAGCAGGGGAGGCAGACAAAGAATAAAAGAGGGAAATAGGTGAGGGAGGGTGAAAGAAACACAACCGGGAGACGAGGAAAAACAGTGTCTAATGTCCGGTGTACTGTGATCCCAGTGGAAATGGTGTCATTCCCACACCTCCGCTGTGTGTGGCTCCCTTTACGCTGTGGACTCTCTCAGAGGGGTACATTCTCACAGGATCTGGAAAAAAGACCTGTCCCATTAATAAATGTGCACAGCATCTTATGAGCACCAAATGAGAGCAAAAATAGATGTTGTGAAGGACATCTCTTCTGCTCCTGGAACAAATCAGTTCCTGCCCCAACCTGAATGAATGAATGAATGAATTCAGATTTATAGAGCGCGACTAAACGCATAGGCATCAAGGCACTGCCACAATTTAAGAAGATGCTTAAGACATGGTTATTCTAAACAAGTTTGTTCCACCTGACCACCTTTCGGGCGCCGAGAGATCCCCTTGGGATGATTCGTGCGCAGTACAAATGAGTGTAATAATAATAATAATAATAAATAATAATTCTGCCACCAAATATGATTTTCTTTCTTCTCCATGCTTGGGGCCTAAAAATTAGGTATCGGTCCCTCTGGGCCAACACGGCCCATTTTTCACACGATTTGAGCAATTCCTGGCACATCAAACATGCAAAGCCTTGTTTCTCCCCAGTTGGGTTGCACTCTGTGTTCCAACATAAGCTCCTCTAACGGACATTTGCAATATTACATTTATTCATTGAGTAACTCCATCAATTGTGGTGCTACATCTTAAAGATATCACCTTGGATGCTTGCACCAGGGGCCTGCAATGCTCTTTCTTTCAAACTTTGTGAAGGTCAATGAAAAATTTTAACATATCAAAGCTTCACAGAGTTTTTGCGCCACCATATATGTGTGAAAATCGTGGTTTTTGTGGCACTTTGTTGTGCATGCCATATTGACCACAAACAAAATGGCTCTATCTAAGATATAGTGTGTAGTACTTGTGCTTAGAAAAACTCTATAAAAGCTAAACTTGTAGAAAAAAGTTAGCCTAACATTTTCCATTATGCACAAAAGATATCTGCAAAAAGTGACGGTGCATTGAAATATACTGCATCCATTTTCCATCTTAGCTGTGATTTTTTAGAGTGAAAAATATCTCACTATCTAGTGAAAATCCGCTCACAATGTAGAAAAAATATTTGTTCGAGTGAAGGTAAACTGAGGAACATAGCACAAATTTGCTGGCAGAACAAATATGTATATATATTTGCAAAAGCACAGTTTTCAGATCAAGTAGGAAATAGCTGCTAACATCTCCCTTTGCAAAATAGAAAACAAATGAATGAATGCAAAGTAAATATGTTTTTGATATAATCTTTTCAGAAGAAATATTAGATGGTACTTCTCAGAAAAACAGAACTGAAGCACTCTAGCTAATAGAACTTTATGATTTATAGCAAATAATGGCAAACAGTGCATGACATATAAAAAGTCATATTGATTCTATAAAAATACTTTGGTTAACTTAATATTGAGGTTACAAGTGCACTCAGAAAGCAAATGTTTCTGGTTAACAAAGGGAAAAAGTCTGCAAAGGGGGTTCTACTCCAGGCCATAGGGGTGGTGCTTGTGTTACTCGGACTACTGTGTTCTTAGAGGTCAGACAAAGGTCACAGAACCACGACCCTCCCTCCCATTTGCTGAAAATAGACAAATCGTACTGGCAGAACAAATGCAATGGCTGGTAATGCTTTTGGTCAAAACTGAAAAGGAACATCCTAAGGGTTTTGGGGGCCCGGGGCCAAAGTTATTTTGGGGGCCCCTGTTCTGAACAGCTTTAGATGTATGATTCAATTTCAGCTCTTTCATGCCCTCTTTGGCCAGGTCACTGACAGTGCTCAGGCACATTCCTCCAAATTCTAAATGTGTTTACATCTTATATTCAGGGATAGTGACGTGTTTTTAATATTGTAACCAGGGCCGGACTGGCCATAGCGGGCACCGGACAATCCCCCGGTGCGCTGCACGGGTGGGGGCCGGTTTTGGGCCCCTGGGGGCCGTTTTTAATACAGGGCTGTTTTTGCAGCATAGCTGCAAAATCGTCCCTGTACCAAAATCTGTCGAAAACCGGGCCTGGCAAAGAGCTCGGCGGCCCCTCCAACTCCTCCGAGTGGGGAGGGGGGCCGGTCGAGCACTTTGCCGGGGCCGGTTGTGGTTACCAGTCCGGCCCTGATTGTAACACAGCAGCAGCTCACTAATGTACTGAAAAAAATCTGTGTCCCCCTCCCATTTCTCATATGTGAGGTCCTGGTTTGATCTAAAATAATTTTTTTATGGATGTTGCATGAAACAGAAACACACCATTTCACGGCAAAATGTCTGAAATAGACTCGCACACCACTCACATTAAAATAAAGTAAAGGAAAACAGTATTTAAAACAATCTGTTCAGGAAATATTAAATGTCTTTGTGGGAATACTCTCTGCAGAACGAGGCTGGTTCTATCAGTAGCCCCCCTGGAATGCTGGGGCCCAGGGACCGAACCCATCTTCCCGTGCCTTAAAAAGTCTCTGATACAGAAGGGGGGCCACTTGAATACTTCATTATCCATGAATG
This sequence comes from Lissotriton helveticus, assembly GCF_964261635.1. Lineage (NCBI taxonomy): Eukaryota > Metazoa > Chordata > Amphibia > Caudata > Salamandridae > Lissotriton > Lissotriton helveticus. The sequence continues at coordinate 52,866,349 of NC_136072.1, read as the reverse complement.
CGCAAGTGCAAATGTAACACCTCAGTACGCTCAAAGGAGCATTCCTTATTTGCATATTGATATCACCCATGAAAATGAAGGACATTTTTTTGTGCTTGTCACGGTCACATTATATAATGAACATGTAAGAGGTGCAAGGATGCTTTCAAGGGGGCCATCGGGTCTCCTCCCGAAGGTAAGTGGGATCGATCTGTTTCCACTCATGCAAGGTGTATTGCCGTAATATTGGGCCCGATCACAAAGTTAAACTGAGACGAAAGTCTAACTTTACAACTTTCAGTAGTCACAAAGGGCATTTACGAGTAGTAAAGATAGACTTTTGTCTCGGGTTAACTTCAGTTTTGGCCTTAAGTTTATCTAAGACTAGACTTTTGGTCTCAGTTAACCTTAAGACTAACCCTGGGCGTAGTACTATGCTACGATCGCGGAGCGTATGTAGTTTGTGCTACTACGCGCTACGTCAATTGCGCGTAGCACTGTGCAAAAACGCTTAGCGGGCATTTTTTGCTTGCTTGTCCTCAACGTCAAGTTGGTGACAGCGAGCAAGCAAAATCAACATCCCGGTGAGACTTTTTCCCCATTCCCGATCAGCAACATCACGTTGCTGATCGACAGCATGGAAAATAAACCTCTTGGCGAGATTCTCAACACGGGGAGGTTCGGTTTCTCAGTGCAAGTGGTCGCGTATGCTCGCGACCGCTCGCGACGAGAAACTACCAGTCCGCGTTGAGAAAGCTGCCGCTACAGTACAAATCTACTCGAGCGGCAGAAACGATGGCTTCCACTGTGCAAGATGCCATTTGCAATGATTGCACAGTGCAGACAAGCATCCGGCACTGTGCAATCAGTGCAAGCAACATTTTCCCTCTCGCACTATGCAGTTCGCGTAGCTCGCGTTGTGCAAAGTGCACTTCCCGTAGCTACGCGTAGCGCTACAACGCCCAGGGCCCAGGGTTACTTAAGACCAAAACTTATCATGCTACAAAAACCTTGTAGCAAGTATATTGACTGCCAAAGAATCGTAAAGTAAGAACAATGATAAACACTGATTTCCTATGTTTAACTTCAAACATATATACTTTGACAATATATATATATATATATATCGTCGAGATATGTAGATGTGGAGTTAAGAATAACAAATCTATAATTTCTTAAATAGACTTGTCTTAAAAATATTTTAGTAGTCGATTTTCAAGCTACAACGTTTTAGTAGCACAGCCGTTTTCTGCTCAATATTCTGACATACAACCATGGGGAAACACTGGGAGTGCAGCTGGAGACGTAGCAACAGGATCTGGGTAGGGCATGTACACCTGAACATTTGTGGGGTGGACGGCAGGCTGGGCTGCTACTCTTTCACAGTGTGCGGCACGTACAGGCACACACAGCAAGCATGTGCTTGCATGTTGTAGCACACTGGGAGTTAGAGGTGTACGAATCTGTACATTTTGCAATAAGAGGAACCCGAGGGCTGATTTAGAGTTTGGTGGAAATTGAAATTCTGTTTTGAAAAAAGACTAAAACAAATCGCAAATCCACCAGCTAAATTCTATTCACCAAAGGAATACTGTAGCATTCTTGTAACTACTTCATATTTAACTTTGTACCTCAGGAATTGATGGGTTTCCATTGCCACTGAGCTCTTAATCAGACATTTGTGTCATGCAAAAAGTGTTGGCCAAGCATCTTTAAATGTCAAATCCACTGACAGCGAATCTCTCCACTCACATGGCACGTGGGGCCATCCTTTTCTGCCCCTTCAAGGTGAGCTGCATGTCCTACACGAAGTCCTCCTCCCTAAAAAGCATGAAAACACCAAAAGATATTGTCAGGACGCAAAAACGGGCTCTTTAGTTCATGCGCACATAGTGTGGCGGGTAGCCATGGAGAGAATCACACGCATGCGGATTGTGTCAGTCAGTGTCTGGATTCATTGCTATTTTAACTTTATACCTCAAGGTGGTGTTACCAAAAGGATGGCAGGAATTAGAGGAATTAGCCATAGGTTAAATTTGTTTTACCACAGAATTTTTGTCAATACAAGAAAAAACAAACCCCTTGGTACCTTACTGTCAGCAGAGAACCTGTTCCTTTTGCACTACCAGCATATGTATGCTCATCCGTATTTTGCAAAAAACATAAGTGATAGGGTTCAAAGGGCCCAATTATGAGTTTGGCGACCATACGACCGCCAAACTCACGGTGATGGTCACTAAAATTGTGGTGGAGGGTACCACCGCACCAGCGGTCCGACTGCTGTATTACGGGTACGACAGTGAGACCTCCAGGTGACCGCCACAACCACCAGGGATCCGCGATCCCTGGTGGTCTGGGGAAGCAATATGCTTGGCGGTGCCACTGCGGCCCCGTCAAGCATATTGCAAATTTCCCCACCGTCTGCCTTTTCACGGTGGTGAGCCCGCCATGAAACGTCTGGCTGTGCGGAAACAAAGAGGGCCCTGCAGGGCCCCTCTGGCCCTTGTGCATAGGGATGCATGTAGGGAGGCACACGTTGATATGAATAGCCAGAAAGGGAAAACAAAGTAAAGCAAAGAGGAAAGAAAATCCCAAAAGAGGTAATCAGGGAAATTCTGAAGTTTTCAAGACAGATTTCCTACTGTCTGTAGCAAATGACCAAATGTGGGCTTTCTGTTAAACAGGCATGGGCATACTTCACAGAGTTTTGCTATGCGGAACTCCGCAAAGTTACAAAAAAACTCTGCGAAGTTCCACAAGTGGCGGAGTGCAGTGCGGACTGCACTTTGTGCTAATATTCCTGCCACTCAGATGGAAATTCTACCCGAGCAGCAGCTCGCGAACTTACCGTTCGCGATCGTGAACTCACTGTTTGTGATCGCGAGCGGGGAAAAAATTCTGCTGCACATCGCGAATCGGAGTTTTCTGCACTTCACGAGCTATGCGGAGTGTGGATTGCAGGATGCTTTGCAAACGAAGACACCGCCCTGGCCTCCTGTTAATGACGCATTGTACATCTGACCCAGCCTGATCAACCGGTATTAAAGCATTCACAGAGACTCTATTTTGGCTGTCGTAAAGATAGAGTATCGATTTTATGGGCAACTGGCAAATTCAGATTTCTTGGGCTGATCATTCAAGTTCTATGGCATGGTTAGATGACCCTATTTCCAATGCCCTAATTGGCCCTATTTGAAACATAGGAAACCACCAGGACTGGCAGACTCTTCCCACTCACCCAGGCTTCACCCACACCTTCCATCTCTCTGTCCTCCCAATCATTACTCCATCCCTTTCCTCCCAGGCGCCTCCTACTGTTTAATGAAAGGATTGCATCGTAGGCACTGGAACTGGCGGTGCTGGGGGGGCTACAGGACACCCTGAATAATGGAGTTCAGAAGATAAATGACCAATTAAGATGCCTTTAAATTTAGTTTTTTTCTTGTCACATTTCTATGTTCAAAGACAGAGGTCAAATGTCAGGCCATTTCTTCTCTCAAATTGCTGCTTATTCTTTTAGCATGTAGATTGGTGTTTACTTGCCTTTCTCTGGCTGCAAAGATAAGGGAGTTTGTAAAATGAACTATATGACAACCTTGCTGACTTGCAAGGAAAGGCTGTGGGATGTCAGCTTTTTTTGTAATGCACATCAATATTTAAGTACCTGCAAATGAACTGTAAAATATTTCGAAATATATCATTTAGGAAAGCACAGTTCTTTGTATTGTAATTCTGTAGTGTGATGGAAACACATATTTGAATAGGATCAGAACAAATCAAGACACATTACTTGGTGATGTACACATGGTAGATATTTGCTGAAGACCAATTTACATACTTTATCATTTGTCTCCTATGTAGTTTTATCAATAAAACCACATGGAGCAAATTTTGTAGCCAATTCAGTGGAAAATGTGCTGTCGGTAAATGACAGTGTACTACCACACCAGGGCTTAGTAGTATATTTGCAACAGTGTGCTCCAAAATGCACCACCTGGTACATACTACACCTTTATTACTTTCCTGCTGTGTTGGGGTGTGTGGTTTATTTGCTATATTTAATCTTTGTGTGATGCTAGGATTTCCCCACTCTCTATGACTTCTTTTGATGTACCATTGATGGTAGCAACCCCCATCCAAATATTTTCCCAGCGTCACTGGATTGCATTTGTAAAGATATTATGAAACCACATCTGAGGGACCTTCACTGGCTTCCTGTGACCAGTCGGGTCCTGTTTAAAGCCCTTACTCTCGCGCATGGACCGCTGAATGGAACGGGCCACCATATCTTAGAATGCGTTTTGCTTTTACGAGCCTAAGAGACGACTGCGCTCTGCAGCACAACGCTTACTTGTGGTTCCCCGCTTTCGTCTCTCTGGTACGGGGGCAGCTCTCTTTCTTTTAAGGCCGCTGTAGCCGGGAATGCCCTCCATTTCGAACTTCGGAACACTCAAGATCTCAGGTTGTTTAAGAAGCATTTAAAGACTCTGTTGTTTAATTAAGTTGTGCCTTGCTCAGTTGTATGTTGCTTGTTGGATGCCGCGCCGGGACACTCTTGAGTAGCCGTACGCGTTACAAATGCCAAATAACATAACATAACATTAGTTTAAATTCATTGGATTTGTTCTAGCAGAGCAACATAATGATTTACAACTCTAACTAATGCTGAAAGACCCTTCATTTGCCAACCAATACCTATTGTTCTCAATTGTTCCGGTACCTTGGAAAATAGCTCTCACAGTGTCTAGAGTGGTTTCCATTGAGTAATGATCAAACACATTGTTCAGACAATGGAGATAATCAGTAGGGTTTTATCCTTTGTTTTGTTTTAAATTATTAATCTTTTTTCTAGTCAGTTTCAACAGGACAGACTTCAACAATACCAGTCAACAGTAATAAGAGCATCTTCATCATTGGGCGCTTGTTGTTGGCCTTCAGCCTCTACAGGCAGGATTACACACAGCAGTTGATTAACTTTAGCCCACTTGAGTTTATATCCTTGCGAGAAAAAATAAATTAAATGTTACTTCAAACTTCTGAGGATTATCAAGTATTTTAGGGAAATGTTAGGAGATACTTGTGAGGGGAAACATCAGTTACAATGACGGCCGAACCACACGTTACCTTTGTAAAGCAGTCGTAACAAAGAATGCGTCTTAAATACGCATTCCTGTACAACGCATGTCGTTACAACTACATGCCTTCGGTAATGCGATTTTGAACTTTAAAGTCCAACGCTTTCCCTACTGTTGCGCAGACTGGATTTGGAATAGTAAATTATATTGTTTCAAAGTACAGCATTTTCCCTGTGGCAAGTCGTTGTAAAGACTTGCATGATAAAGCAATGCGTGGTTAAGAGGCATTCATTATTCCGACCGCGTTGTTTAGGAACGCATGGTTTAGGCTTGCATAGTTGTATCATACAACCGTTTGGAGATCGGATGTGTGCCAGGGAATATGAATACTGGTCCTCGTGCTCTGATGAATTTGCTAGTAAGTCTTTGTGTGGCTATGAAACATGTCGGCCGCTCATGACGGCCGGAATAAAAGACGTATGCTGGATACCACATTCAACTAATTTTTACTATATTTTCTGTGAGGAAGATAATATATTCATTTATTCCTGTATGAGAACCCAAGGAGGTTCATGTGTGTGTTCACTATTCGAGAAGCACACACAAGAAGCAGCACTCTTAGATTTAGTCACGGTGTTGGTTCCTCCAGTTTTATTGGAAAGTTGCCAATGATGATAAAGCGAGCAAGTTGGCGAGTAACAGCCAATGGGCTCATGGTGGTTGCTTACGTGAGTCACTTCCTATATATATTTTTTTCATACAATCTTTATGAACTATATTGATGTGCATGTCCCTTGTCATTGGGCCTGGTAAAAAGTATTACACATATCCACAGAGTTAGTCTCTGAATGGTATTGGAGTGTGACCCTCCCCTAACAAAAAACTGAGGTGCTATGGGTTACCTTTTGAGACATACATTTTTCTTTTGTTTAACAAGTATCAAGGGTTGTGCTGCTAGTATGATAATATAAGTGGTGACCCAGTCCCCTTATTTAGGACCAGGGTCATCTTTTAGCAGCTGAGGGACATCTAGTTTTTCAAGAATTCATTTGGGTCGTTACTGTCGTCACTAGCTGAATGAGTGTGTCGTTTGGATCAGGGTGCTGTTTCAAGCTCTCTTACACTTCATCCGGCAGGCGACTTTAGACTATTCCGACTGAAAGTCCAAATGCACGCCCAACTGCTCCAATACGATGCTTCGGAACAGTGGCGTACTGGTTGAAATTGCCTTGTAGCCTTGTGTCTTTTCCATCTACCAATCAAGATATTGCTGGTTGAAGCTGCTGCACCCACTCTACTGGCTGTGCTTGCCTGTTTTCTGTTTGCCTGTGTCTCTCCTGTGAGCCAATTGACTGGTGCTGCTCGATTCCCACAATAATCCTAGTATGGCGCCCCAGCATCTACTGCTGGTGTGGGGAAACTGAAAACATCTAGTATATCCTTTTTCTTCTCTTCTACTGTATCAGTGGAAATAATAAGGAGGCAGCACAGTAGGGATATAAGCTTTATTTATGTCAATTATGTCCCAATTTTTCATGGGTGTCTTTCAACGCCCTCACCTGAGAGTCATTTGTGGCTTCTTCATGCCAATTTAGGAATGTCAGCCATTGTTTTGGGAAACTCTATACTCTCAATCATTTGATCATTTCTAAAGGTTATTTATGCTCTCAATGTCAACTATACCTTCTCCCAAAAAATACTTCTTATCCTCACCACTACTGCTCTTAACCTGATCTTCAGTATCTCTGCACATGTTTTTAACATACTAGTGGCACGTCGCACAGGTAGAAGTCCGTTATGTTGGGGCATTCTCACTTTTTGCCTTAGCTGCCTTAATTTTCCTTACTGAACTCTCATTCACACCCAGGTGAGTGCAAAGCTGTCAGTCCTGTGCCGCAGCTTGTCCCCTGGAGCATGTGCAGTACAATGGTAGGAAGTGAGAGGGTGGGTCCTAACAGCCCTTCCATCTGCTTCTCGGGAGGGATGTAGTTAAGCGAGCTACTCTGCTGATCCCCTAGCATTCAGAGACCCCTGTTCACAGCCTTTTGGACCTCACAGAGATTTTGGAGCACTGCACCAGGAGAGGATGTGACCCAATGGCTAGAGCGGTCGACCTTTAAGCTGGGAAACCGGGTTCGAGTCTAGGCAGGAACGCTCACCATCCTGTGATTCTGGGCAAATCACTTAGGGCCTGATTATGATGTTGGTCGGAAACTAAACCACCAGACTTCTTGTCTAATTCAGTTCCGACCGACTCGCGTCGGCGGTTCCGCCCGACCAATTATGATGCTTCTGAACACCGTTCGGAAGGACTCCCAGTGACTTCAATGGGAGCTTGTGTTCTGACCGACAGCACAGGCTCCTATGGGGAAAATGGGTGTTTTCAGAAAACCTTGCACCCTGTATGGGCACCCCGTGGTGCCTGCCACACTGTGCATGGTTTTACAAGGGGGTCCCTTGGGTACCCCTCAACTCCAAACCAGAGGACTCAGGATGAAGGGTGGTCTTCTAGGGGCCCCCACAGTCAGTTTCCAACAGCTTTTTCTTGTCGGACAGACCGAGTCGTAAAGGCTGTCAGAATCCGGCATCGTAATCAGTTGGTTGGAAATGCTGTCCGTAGAGCTGTATGAATCTGCTCCAACTGACTAGGATTCTTCGAGTGCCGATCGGAACCGATTCCGAATGACCAAACAGTTCCACTTTCGACCGCAAGCATTGTAATTAGTCTGTGGGAATTGTTTCCGACTGAGTCGGTCGGGAGGGTTCCGACACAGTCTAGAAGAATCTGACTGTCAGTCGGAGGCTTTCCGACCAACATCGTAATGAGCCCCTTAATCCCTGGGCAAAATAAATGTGTCCATCTTGAATGTGACTGGTGCTCATGTAAAGCGATCTGATACCTTCAGGCCCCGTTTGTGCTATATAAAACTCCTAGGAAAAAAATAAATGGCTCTTTCATTCACACATGTATCCCTTAGGCTCTGTAGTAGGAGCCCTAAGTAACTTTCATTCATTTACCTTTATCAAGATCCTACTTCTCTTGTACTAAGGATTTAAAGCACATGTCTAACTCCTAGGATTTTGGGTCTCCACCCATTAATACCCAAGCTTGTTTATCACATCATCATTTGCACAGACAACAGCATTTCAGTTTCAAACACTCATTATCCCCACAAAGTTGATAAACACAATTTGACACACAAATTTGAAAATTAGCAAAATTATTCAAAGTAGAAAAAGGAAAAAGAAGTAACAGAAATGTATCAAAATAGTGACAAAGGAATGTGATGTGCAGCAAGCTCTGGTATTCCTTTTGATGATCATATATGTTACAGGCCTTGGGATATATTGTTGTGGTGTAAATCTCTGGGTTTTAGTGCATTCACTTAGTATGTGTTTGTTTTAGGCCAAGAAGTGAGGCCTTAAGATGAACAGGTTTATGTAACATGGATTTTTCTTTACTTGTGCAAACTTTGCAGAAGTATATTCATTATTTTTGTGAGTGGAAACTCCCACATGCCTACTGTTTCACACTACTGAGTTTGAAGAGGAACTTTCCACATGCACTGTGCGATATTAACGCGGCGAGCTGGTAAAACTTTCCTACACAATATCTTTGGTAAGTTTTGGCTTCTGCACTAACTCGGGTTTGAATGTACCATGTAATAATGATTTCAAGTTCTTCGTATAGAAACATTGGTCCTGATTCAGAAATTGCACTTTCAGTACTTTCTGTAGTATTACAAATTGCTATTCGCAAACTACATGTGAAGTTTATGCCTATGCATTACCTATTCTAATGTGTTTGTAGTTCTCCATCCGAACTGCACAGTCTCCACAACATAAGTGCATATTATAGTAATAAATGTGGGAGGGACTTAAGGGGGTGGGTGAAAAAAGGGGGCGGACTTACTACAAAAGGTGGTGGGATTGGGTAGGAGTGAGTGCTTTTGGAGGGCCAGGGGAGTATGTAGGGAAGAGTGTCACCAGCCCACAAAAGAGTGAGCCAATTTAATAACCCAGAATGGAGACATGTACCTTACACTCTTGTAGTAACTTTACACTAAAGAGCTTGTGAATACCGAAAAGTAGTAAACTTACTCCAAAGTGTAAATTACTCCAAACAGCAAGTTACTTTTGTGAATCGGCCCACTGCATTCAGCTAACTGTTGCCACTCACTCAACATGTGATCCAGTTTGCAGGTTTTCCACCCACGTGCATAGAGATGCTACAGAAAATAATGAAATAGAATTTTTTCTCAAATTTGAGAAGGGAAGAGAGAAAAGGACTAGATATAGGAGACACCAGGACACTAAATTGAAGACAATCAGGGCTGCAGAAGGTAAGCGAGGATTAGGATTATTATACGGCCCCACAAACAAGAAGCAAAATAACATAATGGCGCGAGGCAAATAGATAACTTCTAAATGTATTTGATTTTCTTGAATTTAACAAGGTTGCTTAGTACTACTGCTATTATGGTGATAATCCTAGCACATATGATGTAAATAAAATGAGCAGATATTAAACCATAATTATTATAGAATACCAAGGCTTGTACATGCACCGATTTGGGGTACAGAAGGGTATCTTGGGAATTGCTCCCTTTCTATTCCCTTCAAGAGCTTCTCTGTCATGTCTTCTGGATTCGAAACACCCCCACGCCCCCATGAGCCCAAAGGACGGAGGGGGGGAATAACATTTTATTTATTTTTTCTTCACAAATGTAAAGGCTACGTCCAATGCTTCGTTGTAAAAGAATGAGTGCCGGCGACCAAAGTTTTACTCAGCATCCCCCAGTCAGGGCTACTGAATGTCGGTGTGCCGAATACTAAGGTTGCGTAGTCTTACTTAGACTTTGTAATCCACCACTATACACTCCCTGCCCCTTTATCTCACTATTTCAGGTACCTGCTTTGACCTTTTGTCACATGGTTTCTGCCTTTCTCTTCCTACTTATGTGTTTTATACTTTCTTGTTCTGGGTCAAGGTCCAATGAGGCAAAATAAGTGCTCTACCCCTAAAAATGAGTGCCGGTGGGACCCACCTGCAACCACCGTCTCAAATTAGGCACTGGCCATGTTTCTGAGGGCTTAAGAAATTTACAAGACTTGACCGCCTTATAAGAGGGGATTCACTGCAAGGAGAAAAGAAATATAAATAAGAACCTATAAGAGTGAGATGAATTGAGAAGAGAATAGGGTGGTGGAAAAAGGAGTCACTAGGTGGAGTCAAGACTTGGCAGCCTTGCTTCCCTCCAAACCCAGTTCAGGGTAAAAGATCTAAAGAATTGGAATATGTATGCTAGTCTGGCCGAAATCCGCAAAAGGTTGGACGGTGAGACAGTGGGGTATCTCTGCTGTCCCTCCACTATCCTTTTCAATCCAACTAACAAACGCACATCTCCACCGCTCAAATTAATTTCATATTTCCCTATATTAATTCACCACTAATACTTTTTTGGGGAATAGCATGCCTCTCGCCGAAAAGCGCTTTGATGCCTCGTCAGGGGTAGTAAGCGCTATATAAACGCAATTACAATATCTAAGCCACACATTGGAGGTAGCATTGCGACAAGCCGGCGAATGTGTCAGGTCTTGTACCTTGAACATATGTGAAAGATGAGCATTACATCTGCCCCCCACCCCCCCTTCCTTCTAATATATTCAAGAAAAGCTGATTTGTAAAGTGGAGAGGAAAGCCATTGTAAGTGAGGGGCTATAAATCTCGCATTGTACACCGAAGCGATGACACGATCACGGCGCTCTATTGATGGTAGCGTTTATCTGCAATGCAGTTTAATATTCCACTGGCTTTCTTTAATGGCACCTGAATGCATCTGTGTATTGAGATGCAAATACCGAGAGAAGCAAATGCTCGCTCAGAGCACCACTCCGCCGGTAAAAACCTCCCAGAAGAGGAAGTCTCCACAAATCTCTTGGCAGCACTTAAAGCCGAAAAGAAAACATCTATTTGTGGAGGGAAAAAAAGAGAAATGAGTTAAGCCCTTAAGAAAGTTTATTTATGCATGTTGTTGAAATTCGCTAGTCCTTTTTACGTTTATTGAATATTGATTTATTAATAAAGCACTCTTTATTTCTAATACACAAGATGTACTCCATTGGCTGAGCCGGATACACACCATTTATTTCAGTAATTGGCCCTACCTGTGTGCACAGCATGCTGATTGTTGTTGCATTTGTCATCTCTGGTGCATTAGCAGAAAACACCTCTACCTCCATCCTACACAAGTCATCTACTCCCCTGACATTGCCTACGCATCCCGCTGAATGTCCTCTCCGCTTTTCATCTGCGACCCATTCATCCATGGTGAAAAAAACAAAAAAATGATGGATGGAATGCATGAATTAATCTCAGCCACTGTTAATTTCATGGGATGCATCCCAAACCATCGTTTTTTTGTCCTCCGTGCCACCTCAGACTAGATCCAGTCCTACACAGATCAATCTTTACCCTGCTCCAATAGGAACAGTCCAGCCGAACTGCCAGTCCTATAGGAAGAGTCCAGCCAAACTGCTAGTCCAATAGGAACAGTTCAGCTGATCTGCCAGTCCAATAGGAACAGTCCAGCTGACCTTCCAGTCCAATAGGAACAGTCCAGCCGAACTTCCAGTCCAATAGGAAGAGTCCAGCCGAACTGCCAGTCCTATAGGAAGAGTCCAGCCGAACTGCTAGTCCAATAGGAACAGTCCAGCCGAACTGCCAGTCCAATAGGAACAGTCAAGCGGAACTGCCAGTCCAATAAGAACAGTTCAGCTGAACTGCCAGTCCAATAAGAACAGTCTAGCCTAACTGCCAGTCCTGGTCCTCTCTGATCGGAACACAAGCAACATAAGAACAATATCAGCCTAGTTGGGCCCCTTCAGTAGGGTGTAGCTTGGTTTCAGTGGCACAGTGAGCAAGGGGAAACGATGGACTGGGCTGCACGTCCAAGTAATTACCGGTGCCTGAGATTACTTCAAGTATTCCATCCATTACTTTTTTTGTATTTTCTATTTATCCATAGGACAGGATTTAATTTTTAACCAGCCTAGCCTGGTACATCTAAAACTGACCCTACAGGGCAGGATTTCCCACTCACCTAGGCTGACATCTCTAGTGCCGCCCCTAAAGGACATGTTTACCACTCCAGCAGCCTAACCTGGCATCTATGTATCTGAACCTACTGGGCAGGATTTATATCTCAATCAGTCTAGTCTGGCTCCTCTGGATCTTGCCTTAGAGTGCATGATTTACCACTCACCTAGACAAGACTGGCAACCATAGTGCAGTCCCTAAAGGATGCGTTTACCACTTCAGCAGCCTAGCCTGGCACCTCTGAATCAGGCCCTGCAGGGCAAGATTTACCACTCACCTAACGAAGACTGGCCATCTAGTGCTGTCCCTAAATTACATGTTTAACACTCTAGCATCCTAACCTGGCACTATATATCTGGCTATCAGGATGTACCACTATATGTCTGGATTTATCACCAACATATCGGGGTACCAGGAGTTTCCACTCTCATAGACTAGCCCGGCATTTCTAGTGTAGAACCAAAAGGACATGTTTTGCCACTGCAGCAACCTTATTTGTTACCTCTTGTGCCCATGCCACAAGTCAATATTTACCAGTCAACCAACCTAGCCTGGCACTTCAGGCACAAAGTTTGTATACAAAAGAGAGGGACAGTTAGGGCCTTTCTTCCACTACACAAGGAGTGGGAGGTCCAGCATAAACTCGGCGGATAGGGCAGGTCGTGGGTGTAACATAATGGTGATAACCTCATGCACACATAGGAGCTAAGCCTTATGCGTGCTCCGCCGGGTACTGATGCCTGGCGAATGTACTGAATAGGGTAGTTCCAGGTCGCATCAGGTACTTTTTGAATTAAATCAATTTACTAATGAGTAATTCTCACAATACTAACATTTAGTGTAGACAGTTCCTTTTCCCAGTCCTAAAGAATCGCAAGTATAATCTACTGGAAGCAAGAAACATGTCGACCAACAATCTTTAACAAGGGACACTCCACATAGAGACATAACACTCGGATGAGTGCCTTGTTCACTTTTTTTAACCAGTATATGAGACCCCCAGAATAAATAATTCATGCTAGGTACTCCCAATCCTATTTTAAACTCACCACTACACATCTACACAGTTCTGGCCCCACACCCGCACTTCACCTTACGGCTGTTGGAAAAAGATCTCCGATAAAGTGCCCCTCTTTGAGGTGAGCCCGTTGGGCATTGCACCGCTGACCCAACGAGGAGCAGCCCAGATGATGAAGCATGACACCTGCAAGGGTGTGTGAGGGCATTGCAATCCAACAAATGGATTTCCCGCTATAAACTCAACAGATCGTAGCTGGAAGCAGCCTCCGCTATTCTTGTGACACTACCACAAGAGGAACGGCATAGACAACCTTTTTGATCTTGTTACTTGAGGCACAAGCCCTATCACAATGGATTTACCACTCAACCAGCCTAGCCTGGCACCACGGATCACCCACAGCTGCTCTGCTCTACCACTGGCTGCCTTCAGGGTAAGTTTTAGCACAGAAAGAGTTCTAGCTGGTCACGATTGTTTCCATCCCCCACTGGCTGTACCCAGAGCTGGATTTACTCCTTAGTAGCCATAAATTGGAGCTTTTGGTATCCTCCTAGGCCATCTACTAAGACCTGATCCTGAACCCACATGGACTCAATCAGTTGGGTTTGGATAGCAAAGGCAACCTCATGGTGATCGTAGATAGAGGAATTGACCCCTGGCAAGGATTGCATTGTGGGACTCAAAAGTGACTATACAAAGCTGTGAAAGGACCAAACTTGTAGTTTTTTTTTGTCTTTATCTTCTCTTCTCCATTTTATGTCTGCCTCTTTTTTACTCTCTTCACTCATGTTGGGCTGAGGCAAATGATCAACAAATTAACAAATAAATAAAACATAAGAACTTTCTTCAATTCTGGCAAAAAAAGTGAATTAAACAACCACAAATATCCTCGACCAGAAAATCATTCATTAATTTTACTATTTTTAAGAGGATATGCAGAAGAGGGAACCAGCTTCCATCTCAGCCACCAGTATGAACCTGGACCCTACTAGCTGACCCGCAGGCCAGCATTTTTGTCAAGTGGCAAATATTTGCTGTTTTTCTGAGTAGTCCCAACCAAATGCCCTTCCTTGCCTCTGAATTGCGAATAAACAACCAACATCCAAACTACCAAGGTGAGGATATATATATATATATATATATATATATATATATATATATTCAATACAAATGCCCCCAGCATTTTGAAGGGCGACTCGACCTCGCTCCAGCCATCCAGCAGTGTCATGCATTTCTCTGTCCTAGAAAGCATTGCGGTGGCACTGATTGGGAGGGGCTGCTGCAAGGACATGTGCTGCTAATTAAAACCGGTAAACGAACATTGCAAGCCTCGGTCATGTTTTTTGAATTGCCCAGGAAGAAGGGGCCGCTGTGCCCTGAAACGCGTCGGCTCATTTAAATGAAAGGGATTTTTGTGGCGAGAAATGCATGACACTGCTGGATGGCTGGAGCGAGGTCGAGTCGCCCTTCAAAATGCTGGGGGCATTTGTATTGTGTGTGTATATATATATATATATATATATATATATATATATATTACCTACTGGCGGTCGCCAGTAGGTATATATAGTTAGGATTTTTTCTCTATGGGATTTTTGAAAATTCTATGTCTAATAACTTTGCCGTTTGTGGACGGAATTGGCTGCAATTTTCAGGAAAATGGCACATTTTGTTTCTGAGCAGCCTTTGAAAATTTGGGGGGGTTCGTCAAGGGGGGGCCGAGAAAAAAGGGGGGTCCCAAAACGCGTTTTTCCCATGTTAATTTCCATAGGGCGGTTGGCCTCACTTTTAGCCCGAACGGCTGAATGGATTTGCACGAAACTTGGCAAAATTGTAGGGACTGGTAGCCCGATGTGCCTTTTGTAGGTCTCAATATATGTGCTCCAGTGGATTTTGAGAAATTAACGTTTAAAAAAAGATATATATCTGTAAGCGCGGACCGGGCAGCGGCCTAGGACGCGTACTTTTCGCGCAACGGAGCTTTGTGAAGCGAAGCTGATTGGTTCTCCGGCGTCTGTCAACATTCCAAACAGTCCGTAGTGGCCGCAAACAGTCCGTAGTGGCCGCCATCTTGTCTCTCGGTAGGATCGAGAGACAAGAGGAGGCCAAAGCGAAGGGGCAAATGACCATAAGGGGGAATAGTAGATCCTCGCTGACCCCCTAGGTTTGATGTGGAGGTTTTAAAAGGGCCCCGCGGGGCAAAAAAAAAAAATTATAATAATAATCTTACGGCTGAATGGATTTGCACGAAACTTGGCAAAATTGTAGGGACTGGTAGCCCGATGTGCCTTTGCTAGGTCTCAATATATGTGCTTCAGTGGATTTTGAGAAATTAACGTTCAAAAAAAGATATATATCTGTAACAGCGCACCGCTTCGCGTACTTTTCGCGTTACGGAGCTTTGCGAAGCGAAGCTGATTGGCTCTCCGGTGTCTGTAAACATTCCAAACAGTCCGTAGCGGCCGCCATCTTGTCTCTCGGTAGGATCGAGAGACAAGAGGAGGCCAAAGCGAAGGGGCAAATGACCATAAGGGGGCATAGTAGATCCTCGCTGATCCCCTAGGTTTGATGTGGAGGTTTTAAAAGGGCCCCGCGGGGCAAAAAAAATAAATAATAATAATAATCGAACGGCTGAATGGATTTGCACGAAACTTGGTAAAATATTAGGGACTGGTAGCCCGATGTGCCTTTGCTAGGTCTCAATATATGTGCTTCAGTGCATTTTGAGAAATTAACGTTCAAAAACAAGATATATATCTGTAACAGCGCTCCGCTTCGCGGAGATAAAATTATATCTGTATTACCTAGCTGTTGCTAACACCAGTTAGCGACGGCTAGTAGGAGATAGCGACCATCTTGGGCCCCACTTTGCATGTGAGTGATATTTATCACTAATGACATGCAAAGTGGGCATGCCAAGATGTTAGCGACTGGAAACAGTCGCTAACATCGCTATCTCCTATTATCAACTTTTGGAAATATTCGAGATAAGCGCGAATATCTCCAAAAAGTAACAGCTGCCCTGAGCAGTTCTTAGCCATGTTATCCTATGGGAGGTGGATAACATGGCTAAGAGGATTAGCTCGGTAATGCATGAATATCGCTGAGTTTTCAGCGATATTAATGCATTGCGGTCGGTTTTTATCGTATTTGCGATAAACTTTGATAATAGCAAGGTTTATCTGCGATAATTTCTGACGGTAAAAAAATCTTTGCAATGCATCGTTAGGGATAAATATCGCTTAACTTTGGTAATATGCCCCAACGTCTGTTAACGTTCGATTCGAAGGAAATCAGGAAGTGTTGAAAAACATTGTCTGCGCCATCTTGTCTTTTTTCAAATGCCACACTTTTGTCGTGCACGGCAGCCATTTTAGATGCCTTGACCAGACCCACTCTGTGCACGCTGTCGATCCTTAGCATGGCTCCCCACCCTCGCAAGCATCTCCCCCAGGCAGTGGTCACCCCCGCTCTCTGTCTTATGCATGGGTAATAAACCTCCCCCCATCTGCGCTGCTCTTTCCTGAGAATCACACCCTGTGCCCGCCCGACACCTCCCTTTCGCCCTATTCACTACTGCACCCTCTGACACTCCTTTTCCTCTGTGTCCGATTGTCCAGGCTGGTCCTAGGGTATCAGCTAGTCCTGCAGATGTAGTTTATGGCCACAGCTGTAAAGATTCACCCCTCTTCAAAGGAGTTATAGTAGATCAAGGCCCACACTCGATGAGATCCGTCACAGCAGAAGCGTTGCTATTATCTGAAAACCATTCATAAAGGGGGTGGTGATGGACAGAGTATCTGAATTAAGCAGAACACTCCTACCCAGTCAAAAGATCAGGGCTTGATCCATCACCGTTTTTTAGCTCACTGCACCATCCCAGCTCAGAACCTGGCTACATGCAAATTAGTCTGACCCTGGCCCAGTGCATCATGGGAACAGGGCAGACCAAACTACCAAGCCAATTCTTTACTGGAAAGGAAACAAGCTTCCGGGGACCGGTTTCTGGCATTACAGCCGTCTTCGGCCCGGCTTGCTTGAATCCTGATGGTGCAGTGAGCAAGGGACTCACATCTGAGTATACCCTTCCACACTTGTGGTGGCCAAAACGATTCATAAAGGGGGTGGTGATGGACAGAGTATCTGAATTAAGCAGAACACTCCTACCCAGTCAAAAGATCAGGGCTTGATCCATCACCGTTTTTTAGCTCACTGCACCATCCCAGCTCAGAACCTGGCTACATGCAAATTAGTCTGACCCTGGCCCAGTGCATCATGGGAACAGGGCAGACCAAACTACCAAGCCAATTCTTTACTGGAAAGGAAACAAGCTTCCGGGGACCGGTTTCTGGCATTACAGCCGTCTTCGGCCCGGCTTGCTTGAATCCTGATGGTGCAGTGAGCAAGGGACTCACATCTGAGTATACCCTTCCACACTTGTGGTGGCCAAAACGATTCATAAAGGGGGTGGTGATGGACAGAGTATCTGAATTAAGCAGAACACTCCTACCCAGTCAAAAGATCAGGGCTTGATCCATCACCGTTTTTTAGCTCACTGCACCATCCCAGCTCAGAACCTGGCTACATGCAAATTAGTCTGACCCTGGCCCAGTGCATCATGGGAACAGGGCAGACCAAACTACCAAGCCAATTCTTTACTGGAAAGGAAACAAGCTTCCGGGGACCGGTTTCTGGCATTACAGCCGTCTTCGGCCCGGCTTGCTTGAATCCTGATGGTGCAGTGAGCAAGGGACTCACATCTGAGTATACCCTTCCACACTTGTGGTGGCCAAAACGATTCATAAAGGGGGTGGTGATGGACAGAGTATCTGAATTAAGCAGAACACTCCTACCCAGTCAAAAGATCAGGGCTTGATCCATCACCGTTTTTTAGCTCACTGCACCATCCCAGCTCAGAACCTGGCTACATGCAAATTAGTCTGACCCTGGCCCAGTGCATCATGGGAACAGGGCAGACCAAACTACCAAGCCAATTCTTTACTGGAAAGGAAACAAGCTTCCGGGGACCGGTTTCTGGCATTACAGCCGTCTTCGGCCCGGCTTGCTTGAATCCTGATGGTGCAGTGAGCAAGGGACTCACATCTGAGTATACCCTTCCACACTTGTGGTGGCCAAAACGATTCATAAAGGGGGTGGTGATGGACAGAGTATCTGAATTAAGCAGAACACTCCTACCCAGTCAAAAGATCAGGGCTTGATCCATCACCGTTTTTTAGCTCACTGCACCATCCCAGCTCAGAACCTGGCTACATGCAAATTAGTCTGACCCTGGCCCAGTGCATCATGGGAACAGCTCAGACCAAACTACCAAGCCAATTCTTTACTGGAAAGGAAACAAGCTTCCGGGGACCGGTTTCTGGCATTACAGCCGTCTTCGGCCCGGCTTGCTTGAATCCTGATGGTGCAGTGAGCAAGGGACTCACATCTGAGTATACCCTTCCACACTTGTGGTGGCCAAAACGATTCATAAAGGGGGTGGTGATGGACAGAGTATCTGAATTAAGCAGAACACTCCTACCCAGTCAAAAGATCAGGGCTTGATCCATCACCGTTTTTTAGCTCACTGCACCATCCCAGCTCAGAACCTGGCTACATGCAAATTAGTCTGACCCTGGCCCAGTGCATCATGGGAACAGGGCAGACCAAACTACCAAGCCAATTCTTTACTGGAAAGGAAACAAGCTTCCGGGGACCGGTTTCTGGCATTACAGCCGTCTTCGGCCCGGCTTGCTTGAATCCTGATGGTGCAGTGAGCAAGGGACTCACATCTGAGTATACCCTTCCACACTTGTGGTGGCCAAAACGATTCATAAAGGGGGTGGTGATGGACAGAGTATCTGAATTAAGCAGAACACTCCTACCCAGTCAAAAGATCAGGGCTTGATCCATCACCGTTTTTTAGCTCACTGCACCATCCCAGCTCAGAACCTGGCTACATGCAAATTAGTCTGACCCTGGCCCAGTGCATCATGGGAACAGGGCAGACCAAACTACCAAGCCAATTCTTTACTGGAAAGGAAACAAGCTTCCGGGGACCGGTTTCTGGCATTACAGCCGTCTTCGGCCCGGCTTGCTTGAATCCTGATGGTGCAGTGAGCAAGGGACTCACATCTGAGTATACCCTTCCACACTTGTGGTGGCCAAAACGATTCATAAAGGGGGTGGTGATGGACAGAGTATCTGAATTAAGCAGAACACTCCTACCCAGTCAAAAGATCAGGGCTTGATCCATCACCGTTTTTTAGCTCACTGCACCATCCCAGCTCAGAACCTGGCTACATGCAAATTAGTCTGACCCTGGCCCAGTGCATCATGGGAACAGGGCAGACCAAACTACCAAGCCAATTCTTTACTGGAAAGGAAACAAGCTTCCGGGGACCGGTTTCTGGCATTACAGCCGTCTTCGGCCCGGCTTGCTTGAATCCTGATGGTGCAGTGAGCAAGGGACTCACATCTGAGTATACCCTTCCACACTTGTGGTGGCCAAAACGATTCATAAAGGGGGTGGTGATGGACAGAGTATCTGAATTAAGCAGAACACTCCTACCCAGTCAAAAGATCAGGGCTTGATCCATCACCGTTTTTTAGCTCACTGCACCATCCCAGCTCAGAACCTGGCTACATGCAAATTAGTCTGACCCTGGCCCAGTGCATCATGGGAACAGGGCAGACCAAACTACCAAGCCAATTCTTTACTGGAAAGGAAACAAGCTTCCGGGGACCGGTTTCTGGCATTACAGCCGTCTTCGGCCCGGCTTGCTTGAATCCTGATGGTGCAGTGAGCAAGGGACTCACATCTGAGTATACCCTTCCACACTTGTGGTGGCCAAAACGATTCATAAAGGGGGTGGTGATGGACAGAGTATCTGAATTAAGCAGAACACTCCTACCCAGTCAAAAGATCAGGGCTTGATCCATCACCGTTTTTTAGCTCACTGCACCATCCCAGCTCAGAACCTGGCTACATGCAAATTAGTCTGACCCTGGCCCAGTGCATCATGGGAACAGGGCAGACCAAACTACCAAGCCAATTCTTTACTGGAAAGGAAACAAGCTTCCGGGGACCGGTTTCTGGCATTACAGCCGTCTTCGGCCCGGCTTGCTTGAATCCTGATGGTGCAGTGAGCAAGGGACTCACATCTGAGTATACCCTTCCACACTTGTGGTGGCCAAAACGATTCATAAAGGGGGTGGTGATGGACAGAGTATCTGAATTAAGCAGAACACTCCTACCCAGTCAAAAGATCAGGGCTTGATCCATCACCGTTTTTTAGCTCACTGCACCATCCCAGCTCAGAACCTGGCTACATGCAAATTAGTCTGACCCTGGCCCAGTGCATCATGGGAACAGGGCAGACCAAACTACCAAGCCAATTCTTTACTGGAAAGGAAACAAGCTTCCGGGGACCGGTTTCTGGCATTACAGCCGTCTTCGGCCCGGCTTGCTTGAATCCTGATGGTGCAGTGAGCAAGGGACTCACATCTGAGTATACCCTTCCACACTTGTGGTGGCCAAAACGATTCATAAAGGGGGTGGTGATGGACAGAGTATCTGAATTAAGCAGAACACTCCTACCCAGTCAAAAGATCAGGGCTTGATCCATCACCGTTTTTTAGCTCACTGCACCATCCCAGCTCAGAACCTGGCTACATGCAAATTAGTCTGACCCTGGCCCAGTGCATCATGGGAACAGGGCAGACCAAACTACCAAGCCAATTCTTTACTGGAAAGGAAACAAGCTTCCGGGGACCGGTTTCTGGCATTACAGCCGTCTTCGGCCCGGCTTGCTTGAATCCTGATGGTGCAGTGAGCAAGGGACTCACATCTGAGTATACCCTTCCACACTTGTGGTGGCCAAAACGATTCATAAAGGGGGTGGTGATGGACAGAGTATCTGAATTAAGCAGAACACTCCTACCCAGTCAAAAGATCAGGGCTTGATCCATCACCGTTTTTTAGCTCACTGCACCATCCCAGCTCAGAACCTGGCTACATGCAAATTAGTCTGACCCTGGCCCAGTGCATCATGGGAACAGGGCAGACCAAACTACCAAGCCAATTCTTTACTGGAAAGGAAACAAGCTTCCGGGGACCGGTTTCTGGCATTACAGCCGTCTTCGGCCCGGCTTGCTTGAATCCTGATGGTGCAGTGAGCAAGGGACTCACATCTGAGTATACCCTTCCACACTTGTGGTGGCCAAAACGATTCATAAAGGGGGTGGTGATGGACAGAGTATCTGAATTAAGCAGAACACTCCTACCCAGTCAAAAGATCAGGGCTTGATCCATCACCGTTTTTTAGCTCACTGCACCATCCCAGCTCAGAACCTGGCTACATGCAAATTAGTCTGACCCTGGCCCAGTGCATCATGGGAACAGGGCAGACCAAACTACCAAGCCAATTCTTTACTGGAAAGGAAACAAGCTTCCGGGGACCGGTTTCTGGCATTACAGCCGTCTTCGGCCCGGCTTGCTTGAATCCTGATGGTGCAGTGAGCAAGGGACTCACATCTGAGTATACCCTTCCACACTTGTGGTGGCCAAAACGATTCATAAAGGGGGTGGTGATGGACAGAGTATCTGAATTAAGCAGAACACTCCTACCCAGTCAAAAGATCAGGGCTTGATCCATCACCGTTTTTTAGCTCACTGCACCATCCCAGCTCAGAACCTGGCTACATGCAAATTAGTCTGACCCTGGCCCAGTGCATCATGGGAACAGGGCAGACCAAACTACCAAGCCAATTCTTTACTGGAAAGGAAACAAGCTTCCGGGGACCGGTTTCTGGCATTACAGCCGTCTTCGGCCCGGCTTGCTTGAATCCTGATGGTGCAGTGAGCAAGGGACTCACATCTGAGTATACCCTTCCACACTTGTGGTGGCCAAAACGATTCATAAAGGGGGTGGTGATGGACAGAGTATCTGAATTAAGCAGAACACTCTTACCCAGTCAAAAGATCAGGGCTTGATCCATCACCGTTTTTTAGCTCACTGCACCATCCCAGCTCAGAACCTGGCTACATGCAAATTAGTCTGACCCTGGCCCAGTGCATCATGGGAACAGGGCAGACCAAACTACCAAGCCAATTCTTTACTGGAAAGGAAACAAGCTTCCGGGGACCGGTTTCTGGCATTACAGCCGTCTTCGGCCCGGCTTGCTTGAATCCTGATGGTGCAGTGAGCAAGGGACTCACATCTGAGTATACCCTTCCACACTTGTGGTGGCCAAAACGATTCATAAAGGGGGTGGTGATGGACAGAGTATCTGAATTAAGCAGAACACTCCTACCCAGTCAAAAGATCAGGGCTTGATCCATCACCGTTTTTTAGCTCACTGCACCATCCCAGCTCAGAACCTGGCTACATGCAAATTAGTCTGACCCTGGCCCAGTGCATCATGGGAACAGGGCAGACCAAACTACCAAGCCAATTCTTTACTGGAAAGGAAACAAGCTTCCGGGGACCGGTTTCTGGCATTACAGCCGTCTTCGGCCCGGCTTGCTTGAATCCTGATGGTGCAGTGAGCAAGGGACTCACATCTGAGTATACCCTTCCACACTTGTGGTGGCCAAAACGATTCATAAAGGGGGTGGTGATGGACAGAGTATCTGAATTAAGCAGAACACTCCTACCCAGTCAAAAGATCAGGGCTTGATCCATCACCGTTTTTTAGCTCACTGCACCATCCCAGCTCAAAACCTGGCTACATGCAAATTAGTCTGACCCTGGCCCAGTGCATCATGGGAACAGGGCAGACCAAACTACCAAGCCAATTCTTTACTGGAAAGGAAACAAGCTTCCGGGGACCGGTTTCTGGCATTACAGCCGTCTTCGGCCCGGCTTGCTTGAATCCTGATGGTGCAGTGAGCAAGGGACTCACATCTGAGTATACCCTTCCACACTTGTGGTGGCCAAAACGATTCATAAAGGGGGTGGTGATGGACAGAGTATCTGAATTAAGCAGAACACTCCTACCCAGTCAAAAGATCAGGGCTTGATCCATCACCGTTTTTTAGCTCACTGCACCATCCCAGCTCAGAACCTGGCTACATGCAAATTAGTCTGACCCTGGCCCAGTGCATCATGGGAACAGGGCAGACCAAACTACCAAGCCAATTCTTTACTGGAAAGGAAACAAGCTTCCGGGGACCGGTTTCTGGCATTACAGCCGTCTTCGGCCCGGCTTGCTTGAATCCTGATGGTGCAGTGAGCAAGGGACTCACATCTGAGTATACCCTTCCACACTTGTGGTGGCCAAAACGATTCATAAAGGGGGTGGTGATGGACAGAGTATCTGAATTAAGCAGAACACTCCTACCCAGTCAAAAGATCAGGGCTTGATCCATCACCGTTTTTTAGCTCACTGCACCATCCCAGCTCAGAACCTGGCTACATGCAAATTAGTCTGACCCTGGCCCAGTGCATCATGGGAACAGGGCAGACCAAACTACCAAGCCAATTCTTTACTGGAAAGGAAACAAGCTTCCGGGGACCGGTTTCTGGCATTACAGCCGTCTTCGGCCCGGCTTGCTTGAATCCTGATGGTGCAGTGAGCAAGGGACTCACATCTGAGTATACCCTTCCACACTTGTGGTGGCCAAAACGATTCATAAAGGGGGTGGTGATGGACAGAGTATCTGAATTAAGCAGAACACTCCTACCCAGTCAAAAGATCAGGGCTTGATCCATCACCGTTTTTTAGCTCACTGCACCATCCCAGCTCAGAACCTGGCTACATGCAAATTAGTCTGACCCTGGCCCAGTGCATCATGGGAACAGGGCAGACCAAACTACCAAGCCAATTCTTTACTGGAAAGGAAACAAGCTTCCGGGGACCGGTTTCTGGCATTACAGCCGTCTTCGGCCCGGCTTGCTTGAATCCTGATGGTGCAGTGAGCAAGGGACTCACATCTGAGTATACCCTTCCACACTTGTGGTGGCCAAAACGATTCATAAAGGGGGTGGTGATGGACAGAGTATCTGAATTAAGCAGAACACTCCTACCCAGTCAAAAGATCAGGGCTTGATCCATCACCGTTTTTTAGCTCACTGCACCATCCCAGCTCAGAACCTGGCTACATGCAAATTAGTCTGACCCTGGCCCAGTGCATCATGGGAACAGGGCAGACCAAACTACCAAGCCAATTCTGTACTGGAAAGGAAACAAGCTTCCGGGGACCGGTTTCTGGCATTACAGCCATCTTCGGCCCGGCTTGCTTGAATCCTGATGGTGCAGTGAGCAAGGGACTCACATCTGAGTATACCCTTCCACACTTGTGGTGGCCAAAACGATTCATAAAGGGGGTGGTGATGGACAGAGTATCTGAATTAAGCAGAACACTCCTACCCAGTCAAAAGATCAGGGCTTGATCCATCACCGTTTTTTAGCTCACTGCACCATCCCAGCTCAGAACCTGGCTACATGCAAATTAGTCTGACCCTGGCCCAGTGCATCATGGGAACAGGGCAGACCAAACTACCAAGCCAATTCTTTACTGGAAAGGAAACAAGCTTCCGGGGACCGGTTTCTGGCATTACAGCCGTCTTCGGCCCGGCTTGCTTGAATCCTGATGGTGCAGTGAGCAAGAAAACCATCCTGTATTGTGATTGGGGAGGGGACCGAGCGTGAAGCGGAAGATTCCAGGGATGACTCTTTGTACATCAAAGTTTTTACAATTATGTGTCACATTAAAAATATATAGCACTCCGACAAAGTAGTAAGATTATAAAACTTTAATAATTTATAAATATATACAAGAAAACAAAAATAGTAATAACATATAAACATTTTTAGGGAAAAACAACGAAGTAGCGGTCGGCTGTGCGAATAGTCCCAACGCAGCACAACGTCCAGATTTCCGGCGTGGGGCGGGTCATCAGTAGCAAACTGTTGTGCGAATAGTTCCAAGGCAGCAGAACGCGCTGAAATCTAGATGACACGAAAGTGATGTCTAGTAAGTTGCCACCCAGCAAATAACGGCGTGGGGCGTCGCGGGGGGTGGGTCTTCAGTAGCAAACTGTTGTGCGAATAGTTCCAAGGCAGCAGAACGATGGCACCAAGGTGATGTCCAGTAAGTTGCCGCACTGGTTTTGGTATCCTACAATGCTGCTCCGAATAACGGCGTGGGGCGCCCCGGGGGAGGCGGCGTGAACGGGCCTCTCCAGGTGGAGTGTCATCTGTTGTAGTGGGGCGCCCCTTTACCGTTTCAGTTGCCATTCCGTCCGTTTTTGGTCCACTGTGTCAAAAGCCGCAATTCAGCTGAGTTGCGCCCACTCTTGCGGTGCAGCGATAGGCGGCTGTCACAGGACTCTCAAAATGGCGGCAGGCTCTTTCCTTTTTGGGCCTGGTCCACTGAAATGGCCCTGGGACACCTTGGAAATCGGACGCTTGTCTGCTAGGTCTTGGACCCCATTCTCGAAAGCGTCCCCTCCGCCTTGAGAATTCATCAAAAGTTTTGGGGGCCCCGACTCCTGCAGGCTTCTGGTGGGGAGCGGCTGCCATGATTGCTCGCGGAATGACTACGACGGAGCTACGAGATGGTGGTGCTCTCATGCTGACGCCAGCTTCAGTCTGAAACATCCAGAAACAAGGTGGGGCTTTCATCGTTTGGAAAAAAAAAAAGTTTTCATCCAATGAAAAGTGTTGTTTTTAGGTCATATGATCAAGCCTTCCATCATTAGGAAACCAAAAGTAAAATGAACCAATGAAAAGTTTTATAAACAAGTCACATGACCTGTTATGCGGCATAGGGTATAAAATGCGGAGAAAATACGTTGGCACGTGAGGCGGCGTCAGTAGCGGACCGATGTGCGAATAGGCCGAAGGCAACACAGCGCGCCAAGATCCGGATGGCACCGAGGTGGTGTCCAGCAAGTTGCAGCACTGGTGTGGCCATCCTACAATGTTGAAAGTCGGCGTGGGGCGCCCCGTTGGCCTGTGAGTTTGCGTCAGTAGCGGACCGATGTGCGAATAGGCCGAAGGCAGCACAACGCGCCAAGATCCGGATGGCACCGAGGTGGTGTCTAGTAAGTTGCCGCACTGGTGTGGCCATCCTACAATGCTGAAAGTCGGCGTGGGGCGCCCTGTTGGCCTGTGAGATGGTGTCAGTAGCGGACTGATGTGCGAATGGGGCCAAAGGCAGCGCAACAATATTTTCTGACTGACACCACAAGGCGCTGAGATGCCAAGATCCGGATGGCACCGAGGTGATGTCTAAGTTGCGGACTGATGTGCGAATGGGGCCAAAGGTAGCGTAACAATATTTTCTGTATGGAAGATACCACTAGGCGTTGAGATGCCAAGATTCGGATGGCACCGAGGTGATGTCTAGCAAGTTGCTGCACTGGTGTGGTCATCCTACAATGCTGAAACTCGGCGTGGGTCGCCCCATTAGCCTGTGAGATGGCGTCAGTAGCGGACCGATGTGCGAATAGGCCGAAGGCAGCACAACGCGCCAAGATCCGGATGTCACAGTGGTGGTTTCATAGTTGAGAGGCACTTCATCTGCAGTGGGGCGCCGAGATCCGGATGGCACCGAGGTGATGTCTAGCAAGTTGCTGTACTGGTGTGGTCATCCTACAATGCTGAAAGTCGGCGTGGGGCGCCCCATTAGCCTGTGAGATGGCGTCAGTAGCGGACTGATGTGCGAATGGGGCCAAAGGCAGCACAACGCGCCAAGATCCGGATGGCACCGAGGTGGTGTCCAGCAACTTGCCGCACTGGTGTGGCCATCCTACAATGCTGCGCCGAAAGTCGGCGTGGGGCGCCCCGTTGGCCTGTGAGTTCGCGTCAGTCAGTGGGGGCTGTTTGAGGATCTGACTGCATTGGAAAGCAATGTGATGCTGTGCGTCGCCCCCAAGATGGAGGTTCCTCGGCTGCAGTGGGGCGCCCCTTGGTGTTTCACTCGCTATGCAGCTGAGTTGCGTGCGCACTTGTGGCGAATAGGCCGAAGGCAGCACAACGCGCCGAGATCTGGATGGCACCGAGGTGGTGTCCAGCAATTTGCCGCACTGGTGTGGCCATCCTACAATGCTGCGCCGAAAGTCGGCGTGGGGTGCCCCGTTGGCCTGTGAGGTGGCGTCAGTAGCGGACCGATGTGTGAATAGGCCGGAACCAGCACAAGGCGCCAAGATCCGGATGGCACCGAGGTGGTGTCATAGTTGAGAGTTCTGAGCAGCGCTTGTAACACTGTCTGAAGCTTATTTGCACCTGCTGCAGCTTCACTATTGCCCTGGTGTGGCCTAAGATCGCCCATGACATAGGCGGCCACCTCCCGGGGTCCGGCGGAACTTTTTTCCTTTTCCTTTGTGCATCTTGTCCCACAATCCGTTTGACCTGAAGACACGACCAGGTCCCTGAATGTGTGCAGGGGGACGCTATTGATTGGATCAAAATGGCGGCTTCACACAAAGCTGACTCAAGCGTTGCTGCTGATGCTATACAGAGAAAAACTGGTTTTCAGTTTGTACATTCTTCAGGATTTTTCCATCCAAGGCTGGTTGAGAGTTTGTATAACAATGGCTTCAGATTTTCAACATACTACTCTTCAACATTCTTCCTAAATGTAACAATGTGAGACTCACTAGGAGAACGGTGTAGTGAGGGCCACAAACGGCTGTTTGTCTTTCCTTTCAAAATGCTGCCAACAATATTTTCGGAATGGAAGACAACACAAGGCGCTGAGATTCGGTTGGCACCGAGGTGGTGTCCAGCAAGTTGCCGCACTGGTGTGGCCATCCTACAATGCTGCGCCGAAAGTCGGCGTGGGGTGCCCGAAGGGGGGGGGGGAGGCGGCGCAAACGAGCCTCTCCCGCTTCTCCATGTGGAGGCAGTTCATCTGCAGTGGGGCGCCGAGATCCGGATGGCACCGAGGTGGTGTCTAGCAAGTTGCCGCACTGGTGTGGCCATCCTACAATGCTGCGCCGAAAGACGGCGTGGGGTGCCCGAAGGAAGTGTCCTTATCCAGGGCATTATCGCTGTATCATGTCCTCCACTAAAATGGCCCTGGGACACCTTAGAACTCGGACGCTCGATTTTTTTTTCCTTTCCTGTACATGCAAAAAAAGGTAAATGCCCGGTACGTTACACGCTTCATCTGCCACGATGAACTCTCCAGAGGAACCGAAAAAAAATATAGTTGTGGTAACTATACCATGCATCGTCATATGGAGAGGTGGCACCAATTAATTATAGTGCTGCATAAAAGAGAGATTTGGAGGAGAACCCCTGACCTGCTAGTACATTCATCAAAGAAGTGGCACTGAGAGCTTCAGAGGCAAGGGAAACGGTCCCAAATATTTAGAAGAACTTTGGAAAGATTAAAATGACATGTTTAGATTGTGGCAAATTAATTTCATGTGGACAGATGAGTGTTACTCTAATAAATACAGCATATGAACATCATCATAGTCGATGGTTGGTAGAGACATTTTGACTATATCCTGGACCTGCCCGTCCTCGCCCAAAATGGCGCCGGAATAAATGGGACTCGTAACTCCTTGTTGTGTACTGGTTGCAGAACCTTGAAATCACGAGATACGTATGCAGTTTTGAAGCACATGGCGGGCGGGGACGAGAATTGATTGAATATTTCGACATCCCTATTGATATTAAGTTCTGATGTGTTATTGATTACTGTACTGTTGAAAGTTCGAATTAACGTCACCCATGGTACTTGCCCCCAAATGTATATCTAGATAATTTTATTGTAACTGGCCCTGTCGTATTTTAATTATAAAATGTACGTCCACCGATTCCGTAACTGTTAGACACCTTAGTTCTTGCAACCTAATGGCCCGCCCGTTACGTTCCTCTACAGTGTAAATGTCTACTCATCACATACGATTACAGTTTGCTCCGTGGCCGGCCCACGTGGTTATAGGCTCGTATTTGTATAATGAAATTTTCACAATAAAGGTTTTTAAAAGAAAACATGGTAGTAGTATATACATTGGTAAAGTTTGTAATAATAGTCACTGTTTTAGAATCATTAAAAGGCAAGTGAAATAAAGCAGACCAATTACATGAAGGGTAAAAGGTATAATACGAAGGAACGCAGTAAAGATAAATGGTCAAGGGCTGTTGTGTTTTCTATTCCTGCAACATAAAGTGATCGATAAGAATCTCATATTCAGGCGTATCGGCGACTAAGACAGCAGGTCGACCCTCTTTTGCTCAACGGCTCCATCATGGGACGAAGAAACGCTCTTTTTCTCGAAAAAAGAATATATTTTACTTGCAGGACAGTTGTAAAATTTCCGGGAAAGTACATTAGCCTGGAACATTATAACATATATTTAAGAAAAAATAATGTTCGGAAGTAATGAAAAGCGTAATTTTTAGGTCATATGACCAAGCCTTTCATCATTACAATAAGAAAAGTAAAATGAACCAATGAAAAGTTTTATTAACAAGTCACATGACTTGTTATGCTTACGTTACGCGCTGCGCGCCCCGGATGACTTCCGGATGCGCTAACGCGGCGCGTCATATGACGCATTACGCGACAACGCAGGTCCAGAATATAGTCAAAATGTCTCCACCAACCAGCGGTCGGAACACAACCCCTTTCAGCAGGCTAAATAGTTCTGTTAAATGAGAACAGAAGGGACAGGCAACAAGAACCATCAGTGAAAGAGGGGAGGGCTAGTTCTTCTCTACCGGGTTACATTGGGGCGCTACCGGAACTGATCGAATTGGTAGTCTACAGTGTTTCTGGATGTTTCAGACTGAAGCTGGGGTTAGCATGAGAGCAGCATCATTTCGTAGCTCCGTCGTGGCCATTCCGCAACCAATCATGGCAGCCGCTCTTTATCGTTATTTTGGGCGGGGTGGGTGGCGGAGCCGAGCTGTTTTGCAGCCATCATTGTGTGGAGTTCAGTTAATCTCACTAGTTTTGTATTTGTCATGAGGGGTTGTTCCTAATGTTTCTATTTTAGCGAGGTCAAAAAGAGATCCCATTAGTGGCCTACTGATTTTGCTCGATTCCTTTTCTTTTTTTTTTACACGATTTTTCGTTATCTGCAAAGACTAAACAGAGTATTGCGACTCTGTGTTTGTTTGTAAATAGAGAATGAACCAAAGAGAACTAATTCTAAAACAGTAAATACTTGGATAACAATCAATCAAATGGAGAGAGAAGCAGGCACGACGGATTACAACGGGGGCAAAGGCCTGCGTTAACTACCTTTCACTATCTGCAAAGAGAGAGTACTCCTAATAGAAATGAGGGGGGGGGGCACCATTCAAAGCAGATCAGTGTGCATAAACACGAAAATGTTTTCACTTACCACGTACTTGACATTCGACAGCTTATGATATTTGCTATTAAAAAAACATTGAAATTCACTGAAAAAACCATAGGTTATAGACCATATATAGTTAGGAATTAGCATTTACAAAACCTTGAAAATTCACTGAAAAAACCATAGGTTATAGACCATATATAGTTAGGAATTAGCATTTAAAAAACCTTATTTTACTCACACAAAACCATTGAAATTCCATATATAGTTAGTTGCACTAACTATATATTGCGCACCCGCAATCCACTGCTGATCATGTCACATATTACATCATTCATGACATGGTCAGTGACATCACTGATGACATCACTGATGACATCTCAAATGACATCACTGATGACATCTCACTTGACATCAATGATCACATCACTGATGATATCATTCATGTGATAATACAATGCATCTCCTCACACTCTAATATAACCTCCGTTACACCCAGTGTTAAATACAGAGTATAATTTTTGAAACCATTGACACACCAATACTAGTTACTACATACGCACTCACTGATTCCTATGTCTACACACACATTCACTCATACAATCATTCATACATACAATCACTCATCTTGACAACACTATCATATGCACTCATACACCTATACAGACACTCACACTCTGCCACTCATCCATGGAGTTACTCACACACCTAGTCAGTCCTGAAAAGAATCAATCACACTTCCATTTTCTCATCTATACAGTTAAACACAGAACACCTTACATTTTTTAAACATATACTAACACATACTTACTCTCTTATAGAATCACTGATACAAGTACACATTGATCTGCACAGAGTCACACACCTCCCAGCCAGCCATACACACACTCAGTCTCCCATACAAATACTTGTGCAACCAATCAATAACCCATATAGCTACTTATATAGCTACTGATCAACACATGAAGCAGCTTGCACAACAACAGACATACTGATGCACACTTTCAGACAGTTTAGTCACTAACCCGTGCATTCAGTAAGACGCATTTAATCACTCACTCATACAGTCAATCACGCACCTACTAAAACCTTCATTCAGACACTTATACATCCACTCATTCTTCAATATGTAAAACATATTTAAACTTTACAGAAACACATAATCACTGGATGTTGTCATCAGTGATGTCATCAGTGATGTCACTGACCATGTCATGAATGATGTAATATGTGACATGATCAGCAGTGGATTGCGGGTGCGCAATATATAGTTAGTGCAACTAACTATATATGGAATTTCAATGGTTTTGTGTGAGTAAAATAAGGTTTTTTAAATGCTAATTCCTAACTATATATGGTCTATAACCTATGGTTTTTTCAGTGAATATATATATATCTATCTCCTACTGGCGATAGCCAGTAGGTATATATAGTTAGGACCATAGGAAATCCACAACATTCTATTGGGAATAACTTTGGCGCCGGTTAATGAATGTACGCCATTTTCTCAAAAAAGATGGCCCGTTATGCTCCGCTCCTTCCCTGAAAGTTTCGGGGGGATTCGTCAAGTGGGGGCTGAGAAAAAAGGGGGGTCCCAAAACGTGTTTTCCCCATGTTAATTTCCATAGGACGATTAGACACGGCTACAGCCCGAACCGCTGAACGGAATTACACCAAACTTGGCAAAATGGTAGGGACTGGTACACAGTAGTGCCTTTTCCATATTTGGTGAAAATCGCTCCTGTGGTTTTTATGAAAATTAACTTCAAAAACACATACATATCTATATGCGCGCTCTGAGCGCTTTGGGTACGCGTACCAGTAAGCGCACCCGGCGCGCCACGGAAGTGCGCGAGCAGAAAGCTGATTGGCTCTCGGGTGTCTGTGAACATTCCAAACGGTCTGGAGAGTCCGCCATCTTGTGTCTCGGTAGAACCGAGACACAAGAGGTGAAAAACAAAAGGGGAAAACTTTAAAAGGGGGCAGGGTAGAGACCCCCTGACCCCCTAGGTTTTCTCAGGGGGGCCTAGGAGGACCCCGAAGGGCAAAAAAGCTATTATTATTTTTTTTTTTAATTTCGCGGAGTACGCTCAGGGCGCGTTTACATGTGCGCATACATGTGCGTTTACCCGTACGCGTACATGTGCGTTTACCTGTATGCGTACCCAGAGCGTACCACACGGGAAAACAGTGAAAAGAGGGGTTCCAAAATGTGTTTTTTCCCATTCAATTTTCCATAGGACATCTAGCCCTTCTCAGGGGGTCCCAGAAGAACCCCAAGGGCCAGAAAAAAAAAAGTTTCGGAAACGCGTACCCCGCATTTTCAACTCTTGTTTTGGGCTCTCTTGTGCCTCAGTTCTCCTGAGAAACAAGATGGTGGCCAACACTTCTTGGTTTGGACAGTTTGGAATGTTGACAGACGACTGCCAGCCAATCAGGAGTGCGCGCAGACCTTTACGAGCATGGGCTGCATTGATTGGCTGTGAACACACTCCAAACCGGGAAGTTTGGGCAGCCATCTTGTGCTCGGTAGACCGAGGCACAAAAGAAGCAGAAAAATAAACGTGTAGAATGCAAAAAGGGGGCAGGGTAGAAACACCCTCACCCCCTAGGGCTGCTCAGGTGGTCCCACAAGGATATTAACATATTTAAATATTATCCGCTAATAGAATTAGCATTTAGAAAACCTTTGAAATTTGTTGAAAAAAACCATAGGTTTCACGCCTGATATAGTTAGGAATTAGCATTTTAAAAACCTTGCAAATTCACTGAAAAAACCATAGGTTTCAGGCCTTATATAGTTAGGAATTAGCATTTTAAAAACCTTGCAAATTCACTGAAAAAGCCATAGGTTTCAGGCCTTATATAGTTAGGAATTAGCATTTAAAAAACCTTGCAATTCACTGAAAAAACCATAGGTTTCAGGCCTTATATAGTTAGGAATTAGCATTTAAAAAACCTTGCAAATTCACTGAATAAAACATAGGTTTCAGGCCTTATATAGTTAGAAATTAGCATATAAAAAACCTTTGAAATTCACTGAAAAAACCATAGGTTTCAGGCCTTATATAGTTAGGAATTAGCATTTTTTTAAAACATTGAAATTGCTCCTATATAGTTAGTTGTACTAACTATATTTCGCGCACCCGCAATCCACTGTTGATGATGTCACATATTACATCATTCATTACATGGTCAGTGACATCACTGATGACATCTCAAATGACATCAATGATGACATCACTTGTCAAAAGACAGTGGTGAAAACTTTACAGACAGCTCATCTGTGGAAGCAAAAGAAGCACATGTACATAGGTTAGTACCTGGTGCCTGGTGCATTTGTTATGAACAAATTGTCATGCTGAGACAATTCTCTCTAATAACTCAAGTCAAGTAAGATTTATTCGGAGTAATATTACAGCCATAAAAGCGTTCGACAAATACACTATTCAATTAAATAAGAGTAAAATAATTTCAAATCTTTACAATGTTACAAATATCAATAATTCATGTCTTTCACATAATCAGATTAAAAAGACACATTCTTAAAATTCCACATGAGTAGAAAAATACATTATATACATTTAAAAATATCGTTAAGTTCAGTCATTAGAATCTTCATATAATAAGGCATATAGATAAGATGGTTCATTTCTAATCTTAATTGCCCTTTGTATAAAAGAGACTAAAAAGAACACCGTTTTACCATTTTCAAGTTTACATAGATAGAAAAAGCATGTTTGTACTGGTAGATTCTGTTAGTCTGGATTAATGGTTTTAATATTTTTTTCCTGATCTTGGTATAGAAATTACAGAACAATAAAAAATGCAAAGTAGTCTGTGGGGTTTTTCCATGACATGGGCAATTAGGGAATTTGTACGACCACTTTTGCCTACTTGGAAACGCTACTATATAGTGCAAGGTACCAAGTCTAAGTCTTGTTAAGTAAAATCTGTATTGAGTCTTGCTTACAAGAGACAGATATATTTGGGTGCCCAGTGTGGAGGGGATTTAGCAGTAGTTGATAACACTTTGTTTGTGACTTATATTTTCCAATCTATCATGTTCCTTTTTGGTGGCACATCTCAACTTTAAATCACATTTGCTAACGTTCTGAATAAGCTCAGGCTTCGCCTTATCAAAATCTATCTTACAGTATGCTAGCAGGTTGAGAATATACTCTATCCACAGAATTTTTCTTCCTTTATCCAAAACAGTCTCTTATTAAGTCCTTCATCAGTTTGGTTTCTTCTTTCACCCAAAGCCCTCTCCAGAATGTGAGCCCCATTATATTAATAGAATCGCTTATGTATGGTACAAACAACTCTTTATGCACTATAAAATTAGCTGTTGACTTTGGGACTGCCAACACTCTCTTTAGGAATGTACTTTCTTTAATTTGTAAGGGCAGAAAGTCTGTCCTCCCCCATATAGCTGCCCCATAGCAGGTTCCTGTCACACATTTACTTCTATATAAAGTAAGAATTTCCCTGATGGGCTTATTTCCTAACTTAGCCGAGAATCTAAAAATGCTCTCGACAATTCTTAAAAATGTTAATTCACACGATTTAATATGCGCATCCCAGGTACCTTTTCTGTTAAAAAGTAAACCCAAACAGCAGAAGGTTGGGACTCTACTTATCTCGATTCCTCCCACATAATATGTTTTCTGCTTCAATTTGTTATTGACAAAAGTGTTACTGAGGTTTCACTGGAGATTTTCATCAGACATGTATTTATCCAAATTTTCCATGAAAAGTTGTAGCCCATTTGCTGTCCTCGACAGCAACACCGGTCATCTGCGTAGAGTAGTACTGGAGTTATGCATGTTCAAATTTTAGGGGCATCTACATTTCGTTTTTGTAAAAAGATATCCACATTATTAATGTATAGGGAAAAAAGGAGAGGTGCCAACACACATCATTGCCATATTCCCCTAGTGACCCTAAAATCCTTGGTACATTCCCTCATTTTTCCAAACCGTACTCTAGAGGTTAATAGGGCATAAATCTGGGATAGGTGTGTTATGTCTATAGGAGCTTCTAGCTCTTTCAAGGTTTCCCACAATTTAGCGTGATTGACACGGTCACATGCACTTGTGAGATCTACGAAGCATAGGTGTAGCAATCCATCCTTAGCTATAGTATACTTTCCTATTAATAACTCAAGGTTTAGGGACTGTTCCACTGTACCCATACCCCTCCTGAACCCATACTGTGCGTCGGAGAGGATGTCGTTTTCATCAGCCCATTGTTCTAGTCTTCCCAACAGTATTCTCCCCATCAGTTTGGAGGTGCAGACCAGGAGGGATATGGGT
The DNA here is from genome assembly GCF_964261635.1 of Lissotriton helveticus. NCBI lineage: Eukaryota > Metazoa > Chordata > Amphibia > Caudata > Salamandridae > Lissotriton > Lissotriton helveticus. Next base: position 52,830,593 of record NC_136072.1, on the reverse strand, counting down.
CAGTAACAGTTCGCCTTACCCTTGTCCCCTTTTTTAAATATGGGAACAATAATACTTTCCACCCAGGAGGCTGGCAATACCCCCACTAGAGCGGCATTAAAAACATTTACTAAGATGGGGGTCCAAAAATCAATGTTGCATTTAAATACATCTATTGGTACACCATTCGGGCCGGCTGCTTTTCTATTACTACTTTTTTGTAGGGCTGAATGAATCTCCCCCGGTGTGATTACTGTGTGTGTACTGGGTCTACTAAAATAAAATGTTTGTTCTTTACGGTCACTAAGACTGCCTCAGGGTTAAAAATACACTCAAAACGTGGGATCCAGTCTTCAGGAGGGACTGCATATTCAATTTTTACTATTGACTTTTCTTTAAAATAGGGGTGGTCAATTGTCCTCCAGAATAATGTTGCGTTTCTTGTCGCAGCAGCCTGTACTAAATTCTCCCAAGCAACCTCACGGATTTCATTTTTTCTTTTGTTTAGGCTTCTTTTATAATCTTTCCTCAAGGTGCTAATTTTTTCTCTATCTTGTGGTTTTACCTTTAATGCTATTTTCAGTTCCCTATTCAACCTGGAGCATTCCCGGTTAAACCACCTAGGATTATTTTCATGGGTCGTTTTTTTCCTTTGGACTGTTAAGTCCTCACTAATTCTTACCATGATATTATTAAAAGCACTTATAATTAATTGATCTGTTAAGGAGCTGTCCATACAGCTGTCAATATCTTTTTGTTTGTTTACTCTTAGTTGATCCATAAAAGTTGTTGGATTTACCCCAGACCATTTAATACTGACCCCATTTGTTCCCTTTGACTTAATGTCTGTATCTGATGCCTTGCCCCTAGGTTGCTGAGTCAGACAAAACCTTAGTGTGAGGATAAGTGGATGGGGGTCACTAAGCAAGCTTGGGCGGATTACAAATGTTTCTATGGAGCCCATACATTTAACTGACACAATAAAGTGGTCAATGCATGAAGCTGATCTTGCCCCCAAATAGGTATATAGAGATGTTTCTCCATCTGAGTTTTACAAGTCCAGAACCATTTGATTATACTTATGGGTAAGATTATTAATTGCGTCCCCATATGTATCATGCTTAAAGTGTTGAAAACTTTCCCCGAAACAATCATGGAGTCCACATTGCACACCTGATACAATATCACAAGTTTCTTTTTTTTTTTTCTTTTAAACCAGAACAGTACATAGGATACACAGCAAGTTATAATGACAACAGAACATATAATCATATTATTGTAGTTTCCATTACAAAAAGAAGAATAAAGAGAAAACAAATAGCGAAATTAAACAATACCAGAAGCTTTTACCCTATAAACTAAATGCTGTCACTTATGGTTGGATTTATTCCATCCTTCCAGTGTAATACCGGACTCCAGATTGCATCTCCCAGTTTCCTAGCTTTCAGTCCTCTAGTGGAGTAAATTGAAGTCTCATAGCTTATATACCGCTAAAAAGCGGGCTAACCACATCTGGAAGCTGGGAGGATCAGAATCTTTCCATCGTGCGGATAGAATTATTCTTAGTATTGCTGTACCGATAAATACAAGTCTTTTTTCCCTTCTTGACAGCTTTAGAGAACTATCATAGCCCATTAAATATAAGCAGTCAGATTCGGGGAGTCTGTGACCAAATAGTGCCTCCCAGTAATCTAACATCATACTTTTGATCAAATCAAGCTTGCAACAACTACTGAACATGTGGATACTGTCTGCGGGACCCAGTGCACATCTGGGACAAAGATCGTTTTCTCTTTTTCCCCAAGCATGTAACTTAGCCGGGGTATAATACAGACTAAACATAGTTTTGTACAACTGGGCTTTGAGGTTGCTAGACATAAGAAGGCAATTTGACAACTCAATATATTTATACAAATCAACATTTGGATTTTCAAGCTTCCCTACCCACATTACTTCAGTTTTCTCGAGGTCATCCTGAGTTTTGGTCATTAAAGTATCATACAGTCTACCAATTCTAATCTTGGATCTGTCCATTAACTCAAGCAGTTCAATGCTTGACAAGTCGACTGATGCTACATTAGCTTTAAGTTTAGCAAGCAATTGAACAAATTTAAGATAGTCTCCATTAAGTAAATTATATTTCGTTTTCAAATCAAAAAAGGTAGTTTCGAAACCCTTAACCAAAAAATCATTGACCGTTTGGATACCAAGGAATTTCCATTTTTTTGCTATGGCATCATAACCTATACCAGATGTGAGAGTTGAATGCCACAAGGGTGTATATCTATTAATCTTACTAATATGCATATGTTTATGAATCTTATTCCAGACTTTAAAGGCGCTGATTATGGTTGCATATTGACAATTGTTTCTATAATAAGAGGAATCTGTGTATCGCAGAAACAAACCTTCTGCATTACTCCCGAGCAGAAGCTCATATATCGATGGTATTGGTTTGATTTCATTATTGTCAATTACGCATTTTGGTTTGATCAAAATAGCAAAAATTTGTAAAAAGGCGGCCCAATGATACAAAGTAGTGTTGGGGATGGCTAGCCCTCCTCTCTCCAATGGTAAAGACAATTTATGTGACCTCCTAATTTTGACGTGCTGCCAAATAAATTTGGACATAAAAGAGTTTAACAGTTTTAGAATCTTATCATCGATGGCTAGAGGGATGGCCCGGAATAGGTATAAAAACCTAGGGAGCACGTTCATTTTTAAAAAATTGGCTCTGCTAATGATTGTGAGATGGAGACTATTCACACGATCTAGGTCAGATTTAATTCTGTCCAGGAGAGGATCATAATTTATTTTTATAATGCTTTTGGTATCTGGACTGATCACAACTCCCAAGTATGTAGCTTTATTAGCTACCCTAGCATCGATACAATCTACATTGTCAGTGCATACTATTACTGTTTTCCCTTTATTGAGAGAATACCCCGAGTAATTACCATACTCAGAGGTCACATTCTCAATCGTGATGATAGCCTCGGAAGGATCAGGAGTGACAACAGCTATGTCGTCTGCATATGCTAGCACTTTCGTATTATATTGACCGCGGACCACTGGCTTAATTAAGTGACTCTCTAAAAGTTTTAAAATTAAGGGGTTAATATATAGTGCAAATAAAAGGGGGGAGCAAGGGCAACCCTGCCTAGTGCCCCTATAGATATTAATGTGGCCGGAGTCATGCCCTAATACCTGAATCTTTGCTATGGGAGATAAATACATAAATTTAATTGATTTTAAGAATTTAGGGCCGAAATTAAGACGCAACATGACCGCCCATAAAAATTACCAAGAGACGCGGTCAAAGGCTTTTTCTGCGTCCAATAGGATCATTGACATCTGACCTCCCGTAACAGACATGGCATCGAATAGAGTAATAACCCTGTTGACATGGTCAGTAGTCCCCTTCCCCGGGACGAAACCATGCTGCCACGGGGAGACCAGATGTTCAATGACCCTGCTCAGTCTGGCTGCCATCACTTTAGCGTATAATTTGGAGTCCGAATTGATTAGTGATATTGGACGATAGGAAGTAACAAGTTCCGGAGGTTTACCTTTCTTTGGGAATACAACTATATTGGCCTCGTTCCAGGATTGAGGGGGGATCCCATTATATTGGATACCTAAGAATAGGTCGTGGAGAAGCGGCCCAAGCTGATGGGTCAATATTTTATATAGGTCGATTGGAATTTTATAAGGACCTGCAGCCTTACCGGGAGAGAGTGCCGACAAAGCAGCCAGCACCTCCTCTATTGTAATTTCTTTTTCTAGATCGTTGCGAGAGAGATCATCAAGGCGCATTTCCTCCTCTGGGGAGTTAAGTAGATTGTCTAAATAGACAGAAGAATCTCTTTCAGTATATGCTACGTTCTCAGTATATAATTTCTGATAGTATTGTTGAAATCGCGTAGCAATATCCTCCGTTTGGGTATATACCTGACCGTTATCATGAATAGAGGTAATGATTTTAGTGACACTCTTCTGGCGCGTACGTAGTGCTAACTGTCTACCAACCTTTTCTCCACTCTCATATACGTCCTTTCTATGTGATCTGAAAGTTTGGGCCGCTCTCTGACTAAAACTATGATTAAGGTCAGATTTTAGTGCTATCACCTGATACATCTCATGCTTCGCATCACAACCCCATGAAATTTGTGTAATATGTTTTTCTTCTGCTTTCACTAGGGCTTGCATCTTTAAATTATATTCGTTGACTTGTTGTTTCCTAGCTTGATTTTGAAAGCTAATAGTTTCGCCTCTGAGAGATGTTTTAAAGCTATCCCAGACTATATTCCTCGATGCACTAAAACGGTTGAGCTCAAAAAATTGAGTCGTCCAGTGTTTGATATGAGTTATGTATTGACTGTTCACCAACAATTTGCGGTCAAATGTCCAAGGCCTGCGTTGACTAGCTGAGTCCGGTGTTTTTGTTATAAAAATAAGCGGATTGTGGTCCGAAATAATCTTGGGAAGTTTGCTAATTGAAGATTGTGCAAGAAGATCGTGTGAAACAAAGAAATAGTCAATCCTGACATGTTTCTGATGAGGATTCGAGAAGTATGTATACCCTGGATCATTTTTGTTTATATGATTCCAAAAATCAACTAGACCCAAGCTATTTGCCAATCTGGTAAGTGCTTTAAACACCTTAGGTTTGCGGCCTACATATTTCTGTTGAAGGGGAGTTATGGCCGGTTGTACTTTAAGGGAGATGTTAAAGTCCCCACAAACAATAATTGGTCCCTGCCAGGTTGGAAGCTCTGTTTCTAAAAATTCAAAAATAGCTGGTTCATCTTGAATAGAACCATATATGGTACACATTGTAATTCCCAAGGCCAATTTAACCACCGCCCACCTACCATGAGGATCTGAGAGTTGGCGGATAGCCGCCCCAAGATAGGTTTTTGCCATAATCGCCACACCCCTTATATTTGAAGTTTGAGTTGAACTTGCCAATAAGTTATAACCCCTCAGTTTATACAGAGATCTTTTCTCCCAGGGAATATGTGTCTCCTGGAGACACAGGACATCGACTGGATTTAAACGAACTAATTCAGCCAGGAGCTGTCGTTTATTAGCAGTTAGTAACCCCCCTACATTCAATGTTTGTATAGTTAGTTTACCCATTATCATAGCTGTAGATTGACCAACATATATTACCAAAAAATAACTGAATATGCTTAATATGCAACAATAACTTTTTTTGTTTGACACCTATTTTATTATAATTCATACATACTGTCTTTCCTTTTGGCTGGCCTGGTTCTTTTTTTTTTTTATTTAGCTGCTCCCCCCCCCCTCCAACCCACACCCTTCCCTGACACCCCTGAACAACCCTCCCCCTGGACGCCCTCCCCCCAACCAAAGGCATTCAGACTCTACCAGAGTCTGGGTGATGAAAAGCAGAGCTACACCTGAGCTACCTACTTAACTTTATAATATATATACAACCACCATGGGATCACCAACCACAAGAGTAAAAGTGAAAAATACTAAGAGAAGAAAAAGAAAACAACAACAGAGTTATAGCCAGAAATCTAATTAGTACATCTCGATTTAAATCTCATCTAGGTAAGCTTTGGCTTTAATCTCTGAGGTAAAAATTTTCGTCTGTCCTCCACGCACAACCTTTAGTTTAGCTGGATTATTCAGAAAGGCCTGGGCTCCTTTATCCTGAAAGGGCTTGATCAATGAGCGTAACCGCCATCGCCGCTCAACCGTTGCATGACAGAAGTCTGGCCTTGTAAAAAAAGAGCAATCATTAAACTTCAACTTACGATCAGGCCTGGCTTTCTCAGCAACTATCTGCCTCAACAAAAAATTTCCAAAATAAACCAAAATGGCTCGTGGATATACACCAGGTTTAGTAGGTGGTTTAAAAGGAAACCGATGTGCTCGCTGTATTTCCACATCCCAGTTCCAATCATTTAATTCGTGCATTGATTCTCTGAACATTTTCAATACAAAAGTACGGATATTTTCGCCCACAATATTTTCAGGGATTCCTAAAACGCGTAGGTTACTGCGGCGTTGCCGATTCTCAAAGTCTTCGAGTTTCCATTTCATATCCACTAATTCGGCTTCTTGCAACTTAATTTTTTCTGTATTAACCATGACCTAATTCTCATTGAGGAGCACTCTTGACTCAATCTCAGTTACTCTCTCCCCAAATGCAGTACAACACATTGTGAGCTTTCTAACTACCCCTTGGACTTTTCGAAGCGCAGCTCTAGATCTTTTACTGTCAAGGGTAGTCTCCTCCCTATGAGCTGCGATAGCTTGCAGGATGGTCTCCACTGCAGTTGGTGAAAATTCACTAGAATTAGGGTGCTCGGACCCTTGTGTGGGGGAGAGGGACAGCTTCGAAGGGGGATGATCCTCCTCGGTACAGCTTTGCAGCGGTCTAGAGCTAGAGATTGGCTTGGTCCGTACTGTGTTGGTCTTTAAATTTTCTTCGTTGTTACCTTCGGAGGAGCTGCATATGTACTCCGAACCAGACCCCTCATTGGACTCACATGAAGACTCCAAGTCCGACTCAATCTCAGATTCTAAAGAGCCCTCTGTTTCTAACTCTACTCCCTCTTCGTCAGAAAAAGAATAGAATTCAGAAGGTTCTTTATCCCCTTCTGCCATGGAGCGCATTTCCTGCATAGTGTTTAATGGTAGTGCGGGTTCTGTAATAGCGGGGGGCAGGGTGGGTTTTACAACAATATTTGATGGACTCGTAGTGCAGAGTTCTGAAATCGCCGTGGGATTGGTCGGCGTCAGGATCAATGTTTGTTCCAAGATAGGGGTGATCAAATCACCAGTTTGACCCCCAACTTGACCCCCTAATTCATCTTGCACTTCGACTCCAAGTACATTTGCACTTTCACCTGAAAAGGACATACAAAGCCCCGCTGCATCGTGCTCATTCAATTCGCCATTTAGAACACCATCAGGAGCTTCCCCTGTACTCTTACTGGCCTCACTGGAGACGCAAGGCTCTATCACCACCCCACTACTCAAAGTACTTACAGTTGGCAGAGTTTCAATGTGAAATCACCCGCCCATATCAGTAAATATTACCCTACGAGTTCATTTAAAAAATGGTCAAGGTCTTTTTCTAATGCCTTAATGATTCTTGATCTAGTACCATCGAAAATGTTATTATAAAAATTAATCAAAACTATAGACTGTTTCCCCTCCGAATATAAATAAATCAATTGATTATATTGCGACTTATTATTGACTTTTTTTAAAATCAGGGGTGAAGTAAGGGCGATTAAAGTTGCCAGACCACCTTTTGTTCTCCCCATTCTAGATGGGGTTGCATTTGTGCATATAAACAGAAAGCCGTCGGCTCAGCAGTCCAAGTTTCCTGGATCATAACCACTGCACTGCCCTCTAATATTTTTTGCCATTCTTGGTCATTTATCTTATTTTTGATTCCTGGCACATTCCATGACATTATATTAAGGGACTCGCGACTTGATATACTTGCTACTTCTTCCTCCAGATCTTCAGGGGGGCTAATTGTTGTCGAGTGCCCTGTATTGTCTACAAGTTCACTTTTTGCCTCCCATTAAGTCTTTGCATAACACTCCCCACCCTGAGTATCTGCAGTATGGATATAATCCTTATTTCTCTTGAAAAGACTGCCCACGTTCACAGCGAGTCAATCTATATCACTACATCCTCTAAGGGTTTCATATCTGTTATAAGTTGTGACAGTTGGTACTTCTTTATACACCTCAGAGGGGTTTGGGTTTCTAAGTCTAGGTCTATAAAAGAAACCTAACGGAACAGCCGTTATATGGTCATTCTTGTTATGATTTAAAGATACCGGACTGTTCAACAGGACCTCCACCAAGTCCCCTACCAATTCTCTGCTACGGACATTTACTATAATACAATCACCTGGACAATCTTTCCTAGAGCTACCCACCCAATTCACTCTCCTCAACATTATTATGTTGCGTTGCAAAATATTAATACCGACATTTGTTTTTGCAGCAAGCCAATGTGACACTCTATTTTTAAGAGAATCGTGAGTTTCACAATTTTTGTCTTCCAAACTGTATACATTTTTGAGAACAAGGATATATGGGGTTGCCTCAGGCGGAAGGTGCAGTGTCTTTTCTGGGGTTTTGAGCATTGTCTAGGCCCCCTCGTATATGTCGTTTTTTCTGGATCCATTCCTGTATCTTAGGGTATTAGGTCTGTAGGGGAACTTTGCTCCTTTGTAGCTCGTGGGATACTGCTATCCTTTACAATCAGTTTAGGATGAACCACAGGTTGTACAATTGGGCTGACGGTTACTTAGGTATCATGGGTTTCTGTTAGCTTGAACTGCGGGTTACTACTCATAATAGTGTTACACTTTTTTTTAAGTGGCTAGATCCATAATCAAGTCCTTTATAGAACTCACGTCCTTCTGAACCTGTTTTATCTTGGTCATCAAGCGCCGTTCAATACTATCCATCTTGGAATGCAGATTTTTAAATAAAAGATCCAGGTTTGATTTTCCTTTATCGATTGTGTTAATTTCTCCCTTTTTAGGCCTACATAATTTATCCCCTATTACGGCATTTGGCTTTGTTTTTGTCCTTACATCCTTACTTTCTTCCTTTTCGATTTTGTGAGCTGTTTTGCCATTTTTGCTGGTGGTGAGATTAAGTCTATATCATTAGATAGCACTGAGATCTCCAGAGTAGATGTCAGGACACATGGATTATCTATGTTCGTAACTATGTCCGTGTTCGGATCTCTGTTCACCAGAAGCTCTGCTTCTATCACTGTGAACACTGAGATGGATTTATTCCCTACAGCCTGCTTGGAGGTGGTATCTTTATGGGTCTCTACTATCACCTCCTTAAGTGCTGCGTGTACTGTGGTTTTGGTAGCAGCTAGTTTCTCTTCCACAGGACTGTCTCGCTATCTATCATGCCCACTGCTGATTTTAGGTATTTTGTAATCTGAGTATTATTTACGCTTTGGCTTTTCGCAAATTGTGATAGTTTCCTTTTGCCCATGTTTATCTTAGTTTGTGATTAGGGGAGGGGCAGATAGGTGAAAACAACACAGATGGTCGCCTTACCAGGATCTTTAGTGGGCACGTTTCTTTTGCAAAACCAAGGTAGGTGGCCCTGCCTGGCGCCTGGCCTCTTCCGTCCGCTGACGGGGGCGCAGACAGGCCCACCCGGGCACGGCCCAGGCATGTCCGTGCTTGTCCCACACTGCGGGAGGACTGCTGTGTTTATATAGCACCTCCCGGCGCGTTGTCCTCATCACAGGTGGGCAGGGGCCTCTGGGAGTTGTAGTTTGGTCGTTGGGCCGTTCCCCTCACTGCCAAAGCTGAAGTTGAGCAGCCGTTCACCTAACAGCAGCAGCGGAGGCTGCTTGTCAATGCCCCCGATTCAAGAGAGCGTCCATCAACTCAAGCCTGCTTACAATATTTAATATCTACTACATAGATTCTTTGCCGTGTTGGGAAACTCCTTCTACAGAACCAAAAAGCTTGTGTGGAGCATAATTGACAAAAGTCAACTGTCATCTGCACGCAGAGTTATTCTTCAATACAAAGATTTATTACATGTTCAATAACTCCACCCACCTATGATGCATTAGAAGCACATGATTGTGGTAAACCCATACATCCATTAGATGGATACAGGCTGTACAAAATGATATCGAAAAGTCATATGATAGTTACCCGCCACTATGCAAATTATAAAACAAGCTAACACACTTGTTGGATGATTTAATCAGTGATGTCATCAATGATGTAATTTCTAGTGTCATCAGGGATGTCATAAATGCTGTCCTAGAACATGACATGAGTGATGTACTATTACGAGGTAGTAAGCGCTGAATGGTGGGTGTGCAATTTATAGTTAGCCATACTAACTATACTATAACTGGTGAATTTCTGTGGGGGTTTTTTGTAGATCAAAATATTAATGTTGTCCCTGACATATTCACCTAACTATAAAGATACTTTAATTTTTGTTTTTGTCAGTGAAAAAATAAATAAAATACATATATATTTTAGCAAGAGACCTGCAGGTGAATAACACTGTCTTGCTGTTCAATACTTTTTACCGTAAAAATGTCCGATGGTGTCCAGAACAGTGAGCATATGTGGTTATACTGGTGGCCATCTTGAGATGAGTTTGCTTTATTAGGAAACTCCTTTCAAAATTGGCTTTGCAAGCGTCCGTATGTTTCTTCCTAGCTGAGCCAGTAGCTTGTCATTTTAGGGCTGAGGCCTACTGGCTTTGCCATTGCTTGTCCTTTTCTCCGTCTGTTTGTTACAAACTGCATTATTGCCTTGTGTTCTTTCTCTGCTTCTCTCTCCCTCTGTCACATCTTCCATCTTCCCTCTCCCCCCCCCTTCTCTTCAATTCCTGTGTCCACCCTCTTATCCTCCTCCTCAACCACTACCAGGGGAGCCTGTAACCTTTCCCAAACAGCTTCTGTGTTTGAGAAAATGCCCCCAAGAGTCCATTTCTAGCACCGTGAGGCTCCCCCTGCTCCCCCCCTGCCCATGTACTCCTGGGCTGGAAGGATGCAGTGACATTCCCAGGGAGTCACTTCAGTAAATGAGAAGTGACCTTGGAGGAAGATGATGGGGGCTCGTGTTCACTGCTAACACTGGGTGTGAGGCCCCAAAAGAGCTCTCTTGAAAGTCATGAGAGTGTTATGTGAGAGATGTCTGCCTAGATGTGAAGTGTACGACTCTCATACTGCTGCTTGCTGCCCAGACTGCCTGCCCCAGACTGTGGGATCCATTTCTTAAGTCCCTGGTGGCTTGTGTTGCACCCTTGTGCAGGCTTGCACTGCAGCCATCAGTTCTCACCCCTTTGTAAGTGTTTACTTCTCAAAGATGAGGTGGACATTATGGGCCATATTTATGAACACCTTTTCCCATAGACACAGAATGGGTAAAACCCTTTGATACATCTGGCCGTACATGTCTCCCCAATAGCCAAGGTAGAGACTCAAGGGATGGGTGTCTAACAGTAAAACCAGAGGCACAGTAGTTTGTTTCAGTAATAAAAAGAACAAAAGAGATGGCAACATAGGGAATAGTCTTACTGTCTTCTGGGAATTCCAGCAATATGAGGCCACTGACCTCAGCTCTGGTTACGTGGTCAGTTCTCTGTGGCTTTTTGTCATCTGGTGTGAGTCTGGCCAGCATTTGGTGCTCGGTCCTGGTTCGGCAGCTTCTTGCTTGGGAGGGGGGTGTCTCCAGATCTACCTCCACACTAATAGCATTGCTGTACAGGTCCTGTACCCCGGGTAATGCTTATGTACCTGGAATTTCATTTCTCAGTATCCCTTGAATTGCCACGTTTCATGTGACAACGTAAGCTGTAGTCTTAGTAGAACTGTAACTGCTCCAACCGGGAAACATCCTCTACAATGCAACTTTTACCACGCAGTGCCTTTACGGCGCAACTTTTACAACGCAAACCATTACAACGCATTGCGCTGGGGGGGCGCTCTACGATAGGGAATAGATGTAATTTACTATCCAACACCTTCCCTACTATCCATGGGGACTGGAGTTGGAATAGTATATTAAACTATTCACTATTCAGCGCCCCAAAGCACTATGCGTTGTAAAGGTATTCGTTGTAAATACCGCGTTGTAAAGGCATGCGTTGTAATGTCATACATCCGCTCCAACCATGTTCTCTTCCTCATAATTGTGCCTGAAGAATGTGCCCATCTATAATCATTTAGAGCAGGGGTCTCCGACCTTTTCTATAACCCCATCGCCGCGGGCTAATTCCCCCACGGCACGGGAGGGGGAGGGGTGCCGCGTGCGGCGCCGCAATGCTGATGACGAGCTTGGCTCGTCATGCAGCACGGTGGCGCTGTGCTGATGACGAGCTGAGCTCGTCATGGCCCCCCCCGCTCAATGGAACGCCCAGCACAGCGGGGTAATTATCCCCGCGCCGGTGTTCCACGGAGGCCATGACGAGCTCAGCTCGTCATCAGCACAGCTCCACCATGCTGCATGACGAGCTGACCTCGTCATCAGCATGCGAAGAGTTAATAAGAGCTACTTATATTAAATGAAAATCATCTTGAGCTACTAATATTATTTGTGCTGTAAGAGAGACCACCTTAGACAAGATTAAATTAGTAGCCACCATATCCAAGATTACAAGGAGTGCTCACCTTAGTTCACCAGGCACTCTTGCCAGTAGTAATGTAAAAAAAGGTTTCATCGGCCGAGCATATGTTTACACGGGTAATACATTACAGTCATAGCTGCAATGTCCCTGGCACCAAAGTATTATTAGCAATAAACCTCCTCCCACGCCACGATTCATCATTTAAATACCAGCTTTAAATATATTTTGGAAATTCAGCCATTTTTTCCCAAACATCAGCTTATTAAATCAGAAAATACACACGTTTTCATCTTGAACACACACTTTTCCATTTTGATATAGATATATTAATTCAGCCAAGCAAAAGATTCTAATTTAGGAGGGTGAGCTGCACACTGGAGAGATACATACGGGTAGCTGGAGAGCTACCAGTCGCTCAGGAGCTACTCTTTGCAGAAGCCTGATTTAGAGCATTTCTCTGATTTTAGCTCTCGAGGCGAGAACGTTTTGATCTGCATGTTCAGCCTGAAATGTATACTTTCCTGTAATAAATCAAGATTGTCTACCACACTTCTCATGATTTCACTCCCCGGTACCTTTGAACTCCATTTCTTTACACCCAAAACCATGTGATTCCCATTAAAAGCCTGTTTGTAAAATACCACGGGCCATATGTATCAACAACCTGATTTGCGATTCTCAAATAGCGATTTAAAAAAAAAAAAGCTATTTGAGAATCGCAAATAGGGATGTATGTACAAAATCACAATTTTTAAGCGATTTCTTAGTATTCCTTAATTGCGATTAGCAAATTGTGAGTCGCAATTAAGGAATACGTTCCCATTCATTTCTATGGGCCAGGAGGCCCATAGGAATGAATGGGAAGTTATTCTCAATTTGCGATTCGCAATTTGAGAATCGCAAATTGAGAATAATTTCAAGGAAGCAGGGGTGTCAAAAGGACACCCTGTTGCACCCCTGAAATTAGCATGGGTGCACATGTGGCGCACATACATGCCCTAAGGGCATGTATGTCCTTCACATTGCACTTTGAAAAATGCAAAAAAGTGCATTTTTCAAGGAATTAGCAAATTACCACCAACTTGAAGTTGGTGGTAATTTGCGATTCCTTAAGGCCAATTTGCATTTTTTTAATGCTTCTTACATTGCATTTAAGGAATCACAAAATTTGCGATTCAATAAATGCAATCGCAAAATAAGGAATCGCAAATTTTGCGATCCTTATTTTGCATGCAGATTTCTTTCATACATACCATTTAGCACTAATGCGTTCACAAACGCCGAAATTCTGCAAATTTCGATGTTTGCGAACGCATTAGTGCTTGATACATATGGCCCCACATCTTTGTGTTTCATCTGTGCTTACCAGCGCTTATTTTTACACAAGCGGACCAGCTTGTTGGTCAGTTCTGTGACAGACAGATGATTTTCTATTTCTAATATATAGATATTAAGACTTCTTTTGACCTGAGCACAGAATTTCTTTAACAAACATGGTGCTGAGAAGTGCCTTTTTTTGAATGGAGGTGGAGAGCACAACTTGACTAAACTCCACATTGAAACGCCTCACGTCAAAGCTAAGAAGCAAGGTTCTCCCTGAGCGGGTCGGACAGCACCAGTGATCTGCGAGATTTATGAAATAGGAAGTCTGATTGTGTTTATTAACTGTACAGAATTTTAAACATTGAAAAAATAAAATTGCCACCTGGGTAGGTGACAGTGACATAAACCAGTTTCAGGTAAGTGGTGCAGGATGCTTCCATTTTTACATTTATATACAAACTTCCATCCGGTATTGAAATGTAGAACAGACTAATCATCAATTCGACAGTCTACATTCAGCCGCCATCTTAGAGTGTATAAAGACGAGCTTTCAAATGCTGCCAAATTAGTATTACATGAACGTTTCAAATGATTACATTCACTAATCCCAAATATTAAAACTCAAAAATGAGTAATGATGCTTCTGTTCTCCATTTCAATACCGGATGGAAGTTTGTATATAAATGTAAATATAGCTGCGGCGTTTCTTGAACAGAAATTGACGAAGGCTAAGCGCCGAAACGCGTCTTGTTTGTTTGCCCGGAGTTCTAATTAAAATCTTTTTGAACTCCCCCCCTCCCCGACCCCCCCTGCGAGTGCGATATGCATATGTGTATATATATATATATATGTATATATATAGATATATATTACCTACTGGCGGTCGCCAGTAGGTATATATAGTTAGGATTTTTTCCTATGGGATTTTTCAAAATTCTACGTGGAATAACTTTGGCGTTGATGGACGGAATTGGCTGAAATTTTCCTGAAAATGGCACATTTACTCTCCTGTCCTTCCCTTAAAGTTTGGGGGGGGATTCGTCAAGCAGGGGCCGAGATAAAAGGGGGGTCCCAAAACGTGTTTTCCCCATGCAATTTTCCATAGGGTGGTTGGACTCACTTTTAGCCCGAACGGCTGAATAGATTTCCACCAAACTTGGCAAAATTGTAGGACTGGTACCCGGATGTGCCTTTGCTATGTCTCAAGATATATGCTCCAGTGGTTTTTACGAAAATTAACTTTGAAAAAATATATATTGGGCTACATTGGGCTATATATATGTTAGAGCCCAAATGTAGCCCAATGTAGCCCAAAGATGGCCACCAGAGACTTAAAATATACTGTGCAACTTTTTTATGTTACATAGTAATTTTGCTCATTGTTACTTCCTATCTCCCACTATATTATCTCCAATGTGTATTTAACATCTCTTCATCATCTCCTGCCTCCATGTTGTTTATGCTTTCCTGACAGACTATGGTATGAATTCCATATACCACAATAACTTCTGTAACAACATGCAAGATATCCACAAAGGAGACGGGTTTTAGTAGTGAAAATGAATGCTTGTAAATAGGATCTGTGCTCGGTTCATAAAATATTAATTAAAAAACGATTTTAGGGCAAATTAATGGCTTTCAGTAGTGAAAATGAATGCTTGTACATAGGACCTGTGTTCTGTTCCTAAAATGATAATTGAAAAACGATTTTAGTGCAAATCAATGGGTTTCAGTAGTGAAAATTGACAGATTATTTAACATTCACATGACCCGACGCGCTTACACTACTACGCTAACAGTCTTACTTATGACAAAAGTATGGCACACCTGAAGTCATCTTGATTGGAATAAAGTGGTAACACTTAATACATTTAATTTGAAAAGGAACAAAATGAGGGGTTTCATTTTGCCATAGAATTTTTTTTTTATATATATATATATATATATATATATATATATATATATATATATATATATATATATATATATATATATATATATATATATATATATATATATATATATATATATATATATATATATATATATATATATATATATATATATATATATATTACCTACTGGCGGTCGCCAGTAGGTATATATAGTTAGGATTTTTTCCGATGGGATTTTTCAAAATTCTATGTTGAATAACTTTGGCGTTGATGAACGGAATTGGCTGAAATTTTCCTGAAAATGGCACATTTACTCTCCGGTCCTTCCCTGAAAGTTTGGGGGGGATTCGTCAAGCAGGGGCCGAGATAAAAGGGGGTCCCAAAACGTGTTTTCCCCATGCAATTTTCCATAGGGCGGTTGGACTCACTTTTAGCCCGAACGGCTGAATGGATTTCCACCAAACTTGGCAAAATTGTAGGGACTGTTAGCCCGATGTGCCTTTGCTAGGTCTCAAGATATGTGGTCCAGTGGATTTTGAGAAATTAGGGTTCAAAAAAATATATATATCTGTGACAGCGCTCCAGTGCGCGCACCGGTACGTGCACCGGAGCGCGTTACGGAACTTCGCGAGGAGAAGCAGATTGGCTCTCCGGTGTCTGACAACATTCCAAACAGTTCGGAGCGGCCGCCATCTTGTGTCTCAGTAGGATAGAGACACAAGAGGTGGAAAAAACAAAGTGTGAAATGACCAAAAGGGGGCAGGGTAGATCCCCCCCTGACCCTCTAGGTTTGATGTGGGGGCTATTAAAAGGCCCCGCGGGGCAAAAAAAAAAAAAAAAATGTTGCGTTTTTTCACGGGAGTTGCGCTTCCCCGGAAAGCTTATCGGCAGCGTAACGGGAGTGCGCCATCTTGTGTTTCGGTCGAATTTAGACAGAAGATGGAGGATAAACAATGTTGGGAATGGGCTAAAGGGGGCACGGTAGACATATCATGACCCCCTAGTTTATCTGAGGGTGTATTTTTTTAGGGAAGAAACAAAAAACTGTGAATTAACAGTGGCTCAACAGGAGCAAAAAAAAATAAAAAAAGCTACTGCTTTCTTTTCTTGCTGCAGTGGTGGTTGTCTACAGCATCATTAATAAGGGAAATACTTAGTTGCCCGTAGCAGATGGTCTTTCCACAATAAATGCAGACCATCTTTAATCCACCAAATTTATTTTGTATGTTTGGCACCATTTGGCGCCCTTCTGGTGCTGCAACCTAATTTCACCTGTGGAGGTGCTGGCCTGAGGATCTCTGTTCTTTTGAATCATGTCCCGTACCTCAGCCTGTGCCAAATTGTTAGGATGCCACCTCTCCATGTGGCGGATCATTGTATAATTCCCGAAGGAATACTTTTTGTTGGGGTTGCCCCTGGAGAGGACTTTGTCGCAAATTAAACAGGTGACATGTGGGGCATTCACTTTTTTTTGCCCAGCAGGGATGGAGAAGTACTCCCATATAAAATGCACTTTTACATGCCTTTCCCTAGGTTCTTCCGGCAAGAATCTCCTACGCTGTTCCTCCTCATCATCTTCTTCTTCCACTTCTTCAACTCCTGGAAGGATCTGGGGTGGTGGACCTTCCTTTCTGGGTGGTGGTGGTGGTGGGGGGGGGTACACCAGCTGCAGCTACTACTGAAGCCATTTCTCTGCTCACAAATAGCTCTTGCTCTCTCAAAGAAGAAAGTAAGAATGAGGAAAAAAGGAGGGGGCTTTCATCATTTGGAGAGAAAAAAAGTTGAGAACCAATGAAAAGTGTTATTTTCAGGTCACATGTCCCGATGCGCTTACGTTACGCGCTCCGGCGCGCTTACGTTACGCGCTCCGGGTCGCGCCACGGAGCGCTTCCGGGTGCGTTTACTCAGCGCGCCGAAAGAACGCATCACGCGGTTACGCGATATGTCATGCTTACGCGGCGCGTCACGATGTTGTTTTCGTTTGCGGCAATTGCGCTGACGGGGCGCTTACGGTAACGCGCACCGGGGCGCTGAACAGAGTTGCGCTTACCGGTGCACTGCCCGGTGCGCGTAACGGGAGCGCTCCGGGGCAAAAAAAAATTACAAAATTAAATTAAACATAAAAAAATTATATTAAATAAATATAAAATACATTATTCATTTTAATGAAGTATCTATTTTACAGCTATTGATATTTGCTATTAAAAAACCATTGAAATTCACAGAAAAAAACATAGGTTT
This sequence comes from Lissotriton helveticus, assembly GCF_964261635.1. Lineage (NCBI taxonomy): Eukaryota > Metazoa > Chordata > Amphibia > Caudata > Salamandridae > Lissotriton > Lissotriton helveticus. The sequence continues at coordinate 52,813,012 of NC_136072.1, read as the reverse complement.
GAGACCATATATAGTTAAATATTTGCATTTACAAAACCTTGAAAATTCAATGAAAAAACCATAGGTTTGAGATCATATATAGTTAGGTGAATATTTTAATCATACAAAACCAATGAAATTCCATATATAGTTAGTTGCACTAACTATATATTTCGCGCACCCGCAATCCACTGCTGATGATGTCACATATTACATCATTCATGACATGGTCAGTGACATCACTGATGACATCACTGATGACATCTCAAATGACATCACTGATGACATCACTGATGACATCATCCAGTGACTGTGTGTTTCTGTAAAGTTTAAATATTTTTTACATATTGAAGAATGAGTGGATGTATAAGTGTCTGGATGAAGGATTTAGTAGGTGCGTGACTGACTGTATGAGTGAGTGAATAAATGTGTCGTACTCAATGCATGGGTTAGTGACTAAACTGTCTGAATGTGTGCATCAGTATGTCTGTTGTGGTGTAAACTGCTGCATGTGTTGATCATTAGCTATACGAGAGGCTATATGTGTTATTGATTGGTTGCTCAAGTATTTGTATGGGAGATTGAGTGTGTGTGGGGGTGGCTGGGAGGTGTGTGACTGTGCATAGATGTGTGAGCAGTTGATTCACTAGGTGTATGAGTTCAAGAGTGCATGTGGAAACAGCTACATGGGCGGTTGACTGTGTGCATGAGTATATTGATGAGTGAATGGATATCTGAATGCTACATGTCATAGTAAGTACATATGTAAAACACAGTACATGTGAGAGTTGGCATATATAAATAACTGTGCATAAGAGCCAGTGAATGTGTGAGTGGCTATATGGATCATTGTGAACTTGTTTCAGGGATTGTTTAAGAGAGTAAATATGTGTTAGTATATGTTTGAATAAGTAAGGTGTGTATAACTGTATAGTTGAGGAAATGGAGGTGAGATTGTTTCTTTGCATGACTGACTAGGTGTGTGAGTAACTCCATGGATGAGTGACAGTGTGTGAGTGTCTGTATACACTGAGTGTATCTAAGGTTATATTAGAGTCTGAAGAGGTTCATCGTGTTAGCCCAAGAATGATGTCATCAGTGATGTGATCAATGATGTCAAATGAGATGTCATCAGTGATGTCATCAGTGATGTCATTTGAGATGTCATCAGTGATGTCATCAGTGATGTCACTGACCATGTCATGAATGATGTAATATGTGACATCATCAGCAGTGGATTGAGGGTGCACGAAATATATAGTTAGTGCAACTAACTATATATCGAATTTCATTGGTTTTGTATAATTAAAATATTCAGCTAACTATATATGGTCTCAAACCTATGGGTTTTTCATTGAATATATATATATATATATATATATATATATATATATATATATTATTTGCCACCAAGCACAGCGTCCGCTGTGCATATGCAACTCCACTCCAATAAATCCGATAAATGAATGCCATCAACCAGCACGTTTGCTTAAAGAAAATTTATTCCATTAAGGTTCCAGCATTTGTTTTTCTTTGCATTTGGTGTATTTGGTGTACCATTATCACGTGAAGCAATGTATTAATAGTTATACTACTTTGTTCATTGGCAACAGACACCATGCAAAGATGGCCACCATAGTTACCACAACTATGTCCTTTGTCTATGTTCATGGCCGGTTCACTGACCACGTATGCACTTTGGTGAAACTTTATTTAATTGTTTGTTTTCAACACACGAGTTACCCGTGAGCAAGGCGAGAGTTTATCGCCGAAACGCGTTGGGTTTTGTTCCATACTTGCCGTGTATTACATGCTGGAACCTTAATGGAATAAATTTTCTTTAGCAAACGTGCTGGTTGATGGCATTCATTTATCGGATTTATTGGAGTGGAGTTGCATATGCACAGCGGACGCTGTGCTTGGTGGCAAATAATATATACAGGGCGACCTCCGCCCCTGGATTGCACCGCAGTTAACAGGTCCCGGTGTAAATGGAGGAAGTGGGCTGATTAATTATATATATATATATATATATATATATATATATATATATATATATATATATATATATATATATTCCAAAAACAATGGCGAAATGAGGCCGCGCCACTTTCAGATGGTGGGCCACAGCGGGGTTCGCCTTACCCCCATACATCCAACAGAGAAGTTGTCGCTAGTATCCACAAGACAACAAGCTGAGGCCCAGTTGCATTCAAGGTGAAGTTTTAATGGCAAAAAACACCCAATGCGTTTCATGCGGGATGCTTGTGTACAAACTATTTACATCAAGACTCCGCATCAAACAATTATCATTCCATTCCACATTTGCAATCAAGCGCAAAAAATCTCCTGTGTCCTTGATATAGGACGGTAAGTTTTTCACCAATGGCTGGAGAAAATAATCTACATATCTAGATGTATCCTCCAACCCTGACCCTCTTGATGAAACTATTGGTCTGCCTGGGTTTTTTTTTTTGTCCTTATGCACCTTCGGTAAAAGGTATAATACAGGTGTTTTGGGAAATTGACAGTATAAATAGTCATATTCATTTTGTTCCAACCATCCCTTTTCCTTCCATTCTTTCAGTTTTTCATGATATTCATTGTTGGATATGTCATAACAATTTCTTGAGTTTATCTCATATTGCATTGTGTCATTCAATTTTCTTAAACCTTCTTCCACATATCGTTCTCTCCCCCATACCACCACATTTCCCCCTTTGTCTGATTTTTTAATAACAATGGTGGGATCTGCCCTTAATATCTTGATGGCTTCATTCTGCTGGGGTGTCAAATTTCTTTTACATTGAGATTGGGTATTGGCCAATTTTTTTAAAACTTTCTTGACCCCCTTTTCAAAAATATCCAAAGCCTCGTTTTGTATCTGTGGCAAAAATATAGACTTTGGTTTAAAATGACTTTTGTAGCTAAAGTCAACTGTGATGTCATCATTTATTAAATTCAAAATGGGATCTGGGTTGAAATCCTACTGATTTCCTAATTCATTTACCATGTGCAATGTTTCAATATTATTGATACAGAGATTACTAACCTCATTTCCTCTTGTTGTCTCTGTTCCTATACTCACTTTAGTAGAAAACCATTTTTTTAGTTTTAGCTTCCTTGTGAAATGAAATAAATCGATCCGAGCTTAAGTATAATCAAACTCATTCGTTGGGCAGAAAGTAAGCCCCAATACCAGTACATCAATTTCGTCATCAGTTAGTGTTCGATCCGATAGATTCAGTACAGTTTGTTTCTTTAATTTTGCTTGCTCCATTCTTTGGTCCTTTTTTGCCACCTGGTTCGCGACCCTACCGGGCTGTCCGTTGAGCCTTTGGGCGTCTCTTGTAGCCTTTTTCCACCTCTTCCTCCGCGACCACGCCCTCGACCTCTTAGGTTCGTGGTTCCTGGATTTCCCTGAACTGTCAGCCTTTCTTGGGCCATCAAGGAAAATTCTTTTAAAATGTTGTCTTTTACCGACATTTCTTGTGGTTGATCCTTTCCACTAGTGGTTGCTTGCTATCGGTTCAGGAGTTTTATTCGAAGTCACATCGCTCTCATCATCATTTACTTGTCTTGGGTTAGTTGTTGTTCCACCACTCACTTACCCTGTTTGTCCTCTCAATCGATCAAACCTTCTAGAAAATATGAATTATGGGAGATGTAGTGTTGAATTCCAAAGGATTCCGAATGAACTGTGTTGATATAACAGTTTTAAATGTTTACCTAAGTTTATAAAGTGTAAATCAGCATAATGATTTAATGATGGGTAACATATTAAAAAATGAACGATGGAACCACTGAGAAAAGAAAAAAGAAAAGAGAGTATTTTTTCACTTTTGGGTCACATGACTGAATATTGTTTTGTATATATCTTTATTGAGTTAACACTGCTTTTCACTCGTGATCAAGCGGCTGCGGCTGCGAAACACGTTGGGTGTTTTTTGCCATTAAAACTTCACATTGAATGCAACTGGGCCTCAGCTTGTTGTCTTGTGGATACTAGCGACAACTTCTCTGTTGGATATATATATATATATATATATATATATATATATATATATATATATATATATATATATATATATCTATCTATATATATATATATATATATATATATATATATATATATATATATATATATATATATCCTTCAGTCAGGCCCCTTGTCTGAATTTTCTATGATTTTTTTACTGAATTACAGTTTGCTTTTTCATTCATTGCTGTGCTAGTGTCCACCTGTCCATCAGGTGTGATACAAGGGAGCATCAGGCCTTTTGTTTACCATGGCAGCTAAGAAGATCTGCCCTTAACAACACTCTGAACAAAAGAAATTAAATGAAATCCAGTATTTGTAAAGCACACAATTACCCAAGGGTGTCAAAGCGCTGGGGGCCGCCAGGAAGATTAAGCGAGTTATTGCCCAGAGTCATATGGTGCTGGGCTAACCTGCCGCTGGCACCAGGGATCGAACAATGAACTATGTGGTTTGGAGTCAGGCGCCCCGGGCCGCTGCTCCACACCCCTACCCTCGTTGTTGGCTCACATCTTCTCGCTTTCATTTCTGCCCAATCTCTGCCCTTCAGCAATTTGTCACCCATTGTATTCTTGCCAAAAGATAATGCGGTAGGTCAGTAGAGCATGAATCGGTAGACCTTGCCAGCTTAGTTGTCTTGAGGGAATGGCCAGAATTACAGAACTAGGGGCCAGATGTAGGTAGGATTTATTTACCGATTCTTAATTACCGAATTTTACCGATTCGGTAATTAAGAATCGGTAAATATGAAGGGGGGACATGTAGGACCATCCAGATGTTTTTTTTACCGAATCGGTAAAAATCTGTATTTACCGATTCGGTAAATACCGACCGGTAATGCCCATTCATTCCTATGGGCTTTGAAGCCCATAGGAATGAATGGGCATTACCGATTCGGTATTTACCTAATCGGTAAATACCGAATTCCACAAGGGTGCAGGGGGTGTCACTTTGACACCCTCTAGCACCCCCAAAACAGGTTTGGGTGCCATGTGGCAGGCATAGCTGCCCTAAGGGCAGGTCTGCCTGTCATATGGCACAGGTGTGCATGCACACATGTGCATGCACACCGGAATCGGTATTTTACCATCAAATTGATTTGGTGGTAAAATACCGATTCGGAAAGGCATGTGGGACTCTGAAGAGTCCCACCTACATTTCAAATTTACCGAATCGGTAAAAATACCGATTCGGTCTTTTACAGAATCGGTAAATTTACCAATCGGTAAATTTACCGATTCTGTAAAATGACTGTCCTTACATACCATTTCTCTGATACCGGTCGGTAACAGGCCGAAAATACCAATTTTCGGCCGTTACCGACCGACCTACATCGGGCCCTAGACTACTGACTAGATTTATTTTCATCAGCGCATCATCTTGACTTTGGTAAATAAAGACTTATGATTTTAATGTAGTTTCACTCAAACGTTGATGAAACTGTACTTCTATTACTGCAGAGGTTGTATTAGGGGTGGGCAGAATTTGCGTAATCGGGTTACGCAAATCTCCGTGAAACGGTAAAAAATCACCGCGAACATGCAGAAATTCTGCGAACACGCGGAATTGCTTGTTTGCGATGCTTTTTTACTGTTTGCAATCGCTGTTTGCTTGCTTGGGGTAAAATATCTCGCGAACACGCATTTGAGAACGCGAACAAGCAAGAAAGTTCGCAAAGTCGTGGAATGCAGAATTTTAGGCAATTTCGCGTTCTCTGCAGAACGTGAAATTACCCAAATTCCACTAACGGAACGAAATTTAATGACCAGGCCTAGCTTGTATGTGATTTACTCTTGTTTTTGGCCTTGTCTTTCTTTGTGTTTACAGACTTGGCAAGCAGCCTTAATTCTGGCAGCACATTCCTCAACATATTGTCACTTGTCTTTTATTTGGCACAGCTGATAGGCTTCCCTAATATTCTAGCAGGTGTATTGTTCAATGTTCTCAGAGAAATACTGTGAAAGAAGAGGGGCCGGTGCACCCCATCACAGTGAAGTCCTTCAAAAGTTTTCAATTACTTTCTGCACCCAAAGGCTGGGAGTTTCATTGTGCATTTCATGCTTTTGGGCATTCATCAGAGTAGAATATCCATCCTTTTTCAGAGATTATAGTATGGGTGCCACTCTGTGAGAAAAAAAACACACTTGGAGCCAGATGTACGAAATTCCGTTTTTGCATTTCCTAAATAGCAAATCCTTCCACGATGACTGTATGTTTTATGTTTTATGAGTATATAAAAACAATAAAAACTCGTTGAAATCAAAAAAAGAAATTGCTATTTTGGAAATGCAAAAGGAATGTACAAAAAAAAAGATATTTCCTAATAACGATTCCTACAAAGTAGGAATCGCTATATTTAGGAAGTGCTTAACCATTCATTCCTATGGGCCTTTACGAATGGTTTTGCATTTCCAAATGTGCGATTTCCTAATAGCCTGTGGGCCTAAGGCCCCCCTTGATGACCCCCCAAAAATGTGAATCATGTGTAAAGCGCACAAATGCTGTGCTTTAAGTACTGCTTAAAGTCACTTGAGTTAAACAAGCATTGGCAAAGCCAATAGGTCTCACCTATGGAAGAGCTATTGGCTTTGCCAATGTGTTTTAGCTACTTTGTACGCCGTGTGGCTGCTGTTAAGCATGGCTAAAAGTTAGTGGCTCACAAGAAAGTGGCATGGAGCGACAAAGAATGGAGTAGAGAGGCAAAGAGTGGAGAGTCGTGGACATGAACTGGATTGTCATGGTGTGGAGGGGTGTGGAGTGGAGTAGAATGGCGTGTTGTAGAGCAGAGTGTCATAGAGCGGAGTAGAGACACTGAATAGAGTGGCATACATGAAGTAGAGGAGTGAAGAGGTGAAGATTGGAGCAGAGTGGCCTAGAGTAACGTGGTTTGCAGTGCTTTAAATGGTGAAAGAGAAGTGCTGGTACTCATCAAATGGATTGGGGTGGGCCTGGGAGGGGCGTATCTGGGGGCGTGGCTTCGAGGCAGCCTTGTACACTATCGGCATTTTCTAATGTAAAGTGCCCCTGTGCCCTTGGCCAAGTTCTGCTCATAGCTGCAGGGTGTAATTGGTGTTTGTTGTAATTATATAAAGCGTGAATTTAGCCCGAGGGCATTAATGTGAGAAGCAGAAGTTATACGTAAAAGCAGACTTTTTTTTTTAATGGCAAAAGGAGATTTAAGTGGTTTGCCCCAGATTACAGGATGTTGAACCCACGCTGGGATTTCACCTGTGCCATAAAAACAAAAAGTATGCGTTCAAGTAGAACTTGTGCTTCTCATGTAAAGCACTTTAATGACCTCCTGCCAAGTTTGCACCATATATAAGCAAAAAATGGACCAATGTGACCTGCACACACGTGCCGAAGTTGGCCGAAGGGCGTGAGGCGCTCTGACAGACACTGGTGCTGCAACCTTTCCCCATAACTGACAGCGCGACAGTTCCAATGTCGAGAGCTCTAGCTGTCAAACCACACGGGTCTCTCTGTCCTGTCACGCTGTAGGGGTGTGAGCAGGGCTGGCCTGTAGAGTGGCGAGCTGGGCCCAGGGTGCCAGTATTCCGAAGTGAGGTGATGTCCAGGAAACCAGGAAACAGATTCCACTACCGACTGAACCGGTCTTCTCCTGGTACCGCGGATTTTAATCAATGAAGCGCGGCCCACCTCAATAGCGCCCGATTCTGGGCTGCTTCCCCAGGCTATCAATTTCTTAGCCCCTACCCGTGCCGATCGGGGTAACCTTTTTCCTTCCTTCCCCCCCCCCCCCCCCCCCCCCCCGGCATTAGAGGCTTATAATGTTAAAGGCAAATATAAATGTCCTGATGATCTGATGATGGTCCCCATGACTAAGTAGTGGGACCGAAACGCCGTCGACTCATTGTACACCATATACAAATGCTTGGTTTATATGTTATATCTAATGGTGTTTAACTGATATTTCTGCACACACAATACTTTACAGAAATTGCTGCTTTTGCCTTGAAAAGCCCTGCTCTTTTCCTCTGTTTACCTTTTGCACTCATCTGACTGTGTTTGGGTACAGGCTTGTGCCCCACACTGGTGATTTGTTGAAGGTATTCCTGTGTATGAAATATTTCAATTGAGTAAAAAATTGAAGACCTCTGTCCGGCTGGACATGTCGCCCCAAATATAGAACTGATTCAGTCTATATTCATTGCTTTGCATATAATTCTTTTGCATGGACCGTTGTTGTTTCACAAAGTATTCCGAAGGGCGCACGAAGCTGTGCGCATTAAGGGAGTACCAGCAGCAGAAGCTGCAGAACCCCTATCATCTTGCAACCGCCTTGTTCATGTCCCTGCGCCTCTCTCTGACTTCCCAGATTAGAGCTGTTTTAATTCATTGATTAGGCATCTGGGCAATGTTTTAACACCACATTGTCCCTTTCTTCACCCTCTTTCACTGTCTCACCCCTGCTGACACACACCCACAGACCCATCACCGTTAGCAGCTAAGCTATCGGTGATTTAGGTGAGCCGGGGAGGTCCCGAGGTGTTTGGGTTTCACGGGGCAGTCGCTGTTCATCCAGGAACTGACCAGTCAACTTAAAAAGGACCCCCTACTGCCTCACTTCAGACACAATTAGCAAGGGCGCCAAATGCCTTAAGCGCTATCTTAACAAATGCCGGCTCTGAGTGTAGGGCTGCAGCCGCACCTAGCGCCGGAATACACTCGCCATTAACTGTCACGCGCCCATAACACAGAGACTGACCACCGCATGCCAGCCACTGGGAGTACCGGTACTCTCTTAACCCTTAGGAGAAGTCCTGGTACTCAGTGGGAGAATACGGAGAAGTGCCGGTACTCAGTACCGGTGAGTACCGGCCCATTTAAAGCACTGGTGGTGTGGAATGGACTGGTGTACAGTGGCAAATAGTGGAGTAGAGTGTCATAGAATGAAATGTAGTAGAAACTCAACACTATACATATAGGGACAGATAAATTAGAATCAGTAACTTCATTCCCTTATCTTGGCTTGCCTTGGTTTTCGCTGCGAACGGCTCATGGAGTGGGCACAAGGCCCACGCCATGAGCAAGTTCTCGAAAGCCAACAATTCTATTTTGAGTTTGTCCCGGCCTAAGAAAATAGGTGCCACTAGAGCTATTTTAAAAAAATTTAAGTTACAGTGCCTACCAGTAGCCACATACGGGGCTGAGGTCTGGGGATTGGGAAAAAACCCCGGCATCCAGCGTGAAGAAGCCCGATTCTGTAGGAAAATCCTGGATGCCCCAATCTCCTCTTCTGAATTGATTTGTCATGAAGAACTTAACCTCCCCTACGTATGCGATTTTATCAGATCTAGACCAGCACTCTTCTGGTTAAGGATCTGGAGAAATGACTCAGCAACCCTAACTCAAAATATAATAAAAGACTGTCTTAAATGTGATCATAGCATGTCAATCCCCTGGCTCGCGGATGTCCTAAAAACACTGAGCGATGTGAACAGGGAAGATCTTTTCTCCGATCCCAGTAAGATTGAACCTAAAGATAAAATTGAGTACAGACAAGCACTGTATGCACTTTATAGTTCAGATCGAGTGGAAAGAGAAGCACTCAAATCAACTGTTGCGATTTACCAGAAAAATGATCTAAGTAGGAGTAACCTTGCACAATACCTGACCTTACCTATGACGAATTGGGAGAGATCACTGCTGTTCCGGCTAAGGGCAGGCTCTATTAAATTCTAGCTGGGATTTCCCCTGGGCTATCAGCATACAAAAGACTACAGCCCATGTCCATGTGATGGTATCAGCAAACAGAATGATTTGCACTTTCTATTCTTCTGCAAATTTTATTTAAAATATATTAATTGGTTTTTAACTCCGTATTTTAGGAAACACAAACCCCTTTCGTTAGGGGAATCTTATTCAATGTTATTGTCCCTGAACACAGATGAATTAATTTTCCGCACTAGCACTTTTTTGAGAACTATAACCTGTGTACGCAAAACAATGGAAAGCCCTTGAATACTGTCTTATGAAAAACGCATCAGTTTTTAATAATTTATGAATTTTATACTTGTCTTTACTGTGAAAATGTATGTTTTATTGTGGTACTTTTATTAATTTTACGAAATTCGAATAAAGGTCTTTTGAACTTGAAATGTAGTAGAGTGTCATGAAGTAGAGTGGCCTAGAATGGAGTGGTATGGACTTGAGTGAAGAGTAGAGTGTCAGAGTGGGGGCATAGATTGGAGAGGAGTGGAGCAAAGTGGTGTAGAGTGGAGTGTTGTAGGGTGGAGTTGCATAGCATGTAGTGGTGTAAAGCATAGAGTGACAGAGTGGAGTAAAGTGGCATGAAGTGTTGCAGATATTTGTTTACACTAGACTTCTGAATTCCAAAAAGAATGTGCTTCTTTTGTGCTTTCCTAATTCCGATATATTCTGAAACATTTGCACAGTTCATTTAGAGACATTGAAATATTGTTGTGTGCTGGAAAAAAAAACTTTTCCTTGACAACCCCAGTACTGAGCAAAATTGTTACATAAATCCTCTCACTTTGAAGTCATAGAAAGAAAAGTAAACACCAAGCTCCCTTTACAGACATACAGCGCCTGCATTTAACTTCTGTCTTTGAACGCACAATAAATGTGACAAGATCAGAACAACATTTTAAAGGCCGGTTTACAGAGAAAGAGGACTTGTGGAAGCATACAAGGAGCGGTGGTCAACAAGCTTTGCTTCAAGAGAGGGATGAACAACAAAACCAAATAAAGCCAGCAAACAGAAAGCCCAAAAAGTGTGACTTACTTACCATAAAGCCAATGGTAAGCAATGGACAGAATGCATCTTTGGGCAGCTTTCAGGGTGCCCCAAAAATGTCTTTTTGCAACCAGACAGCTGCACTCTCTGGTTGGCTTCGACCTAAAAATGGTTTAGCACTGACAGGAATTCTCTTGACCCAATTGTATAACAAATGGATCAATGGCGCTGGTCCATACTCAATCCCCATTGGCTCGCTTTAGCTCACAGGGCATTGAAGATCACAGGGTCAAAGGTTGATCTATTATATATAAAGCAGCAAAGCACAGGGGCGCCTCGAGTCTTACCCCAGCCCTGACACACTAGATAAAAAAATGAAACATTGACAGGAAATGAAACTAGGCTGCCTGACGGGAATCCGCTGCGAACGGGGTGCTGAAGCTTCAAGGCGCATCCCCACCGGGCCCACAGCTCTGACAGGTGCGGGAGGGGGGACGAGCAGGGAAGGCCCCTCTTTGGTGCGCACAGCGGCTGGCTTGTACCACCGAGAGCCCCCCCATCTCTGCCAAGGTCCGACAGGTGCACCCCATGTCTCCCGTGTATAATGTTTCCCCTTCCGGCAAGTCATGTACACAAGGGCGGGGCCAGCTGGGGGAGCCCAGATGTGGCGTGTACTGTAGCATGGAGTGCCTCCATTGGGGTGTGGGGCCAACACCACCGTAATCATACCCCCCCCCCCCCCTCCGCTCGGGAGGGTCCCTAAACCCTCACTCTGACAGGTGGAGGAGGGCGGGCTGGGAGGGACCCTCTCTGGTGACGTCAGTACACATGTACCGCCACCTCTTGATCATAAACTCGGGCGGTTCACTCCACCCTCACTCCGACAGGTGGAAGAGGGTGGGGCAGGCTCGAGACAGCCTCTTGTGTCTGTTAAGATTAAGAACGCATTGAGCGTGTAGCGCCAAGATCCCACTTTCCTGCCACGACGCACATTCCCATCGCTCCTAGGAAGGTCCCTCCGCCCTGTTCTGACATTTGTAGCAGGCTGGGGGCCCTTTGTCGGTACATCGGGCCCGGGAGGCCTCCCTGGGTGTAACGGGGGCCCACACTTACTCCCCTGGTCACACTTCTCCCCGCCCTAAACACCCCCGTCCTCAGCTTTGACACGTAGGGAGCGCGGCGCAGGCCGGGGGGGGGGCTCGTTGGTATGTGCAGAGCGTCCCTGGGTTTACCTCCCAGCTCGCGCCTCACCCCCCGCCCCTTGGAGGAGACACTGTCCCCTCTTTCACTCCCGGCTCTGACAGGTGGAGGAGGGTGGGGCAGGGCGAGGAAAGCCCCTCCTTGGTTCCCAGTGCGCGTGGATGACTCTCTACCTGAACCCCCGAGCCCCCTGATCTCGCACCCCTCCATTTGGGAAGTGCCCTCACCCTCAGCTCCGACAATTGAAGAGGGGGGGGGGGGGGCGTGTGATGAAAGACCCTCCTTGGTTTCCCAGTGCGCAGGGAGAGACTCCCTACCTGATCCCCCCCCCCCCCCCAACAGTCCCTCCGCCCTCCACTCCGACAAGTGCAGGAGGGTGGGGCTGGGTGGAGAGAGCCCCTCCTTGGTTTCTCAGTGCGCGTGGATTGACTCTCTAACTGCTTTGACAGGTGGAGGCGGGTGAGGAAAGCCCCCTCCTTGGTTTCCCATTGCGCAGGGAGTGACTCCCTAACTGAACTCCCGAACCCCCTGGTCTTATCTCGCATCCCTCCCCCGGGGAGGGGTCCCCCCAGCTCCGACAGGTGGAGGAGGGTGGGGGAGCCTCTCTGGTGCGCACTGAGCGCCTCCCTGGGAATCCGCCGAGTCCCTGCGCCTGTGGTCACATCGCAGATCCCTCCCCCGGGACAGTCCCTCCGCTCTGACAGGTGGAGGAGGGTGGAGCAGGCGGGGCGGGGCGGGGAGCGCCCCTTCGGTGCGCTCAGAGCGCTTGCGGGGCCTTCTCACTCGCCGCCAGCTTCAGCACCAGGAGCGGATAGCGCTGCGCGCTCCGCCTGAGACGGCACAGGCGCTCGGCGCTACCTCGTCCCCGCTGTCCGAGGCTCCTCGTCCCCGCTGTCCGAGGCTCCTCGTCCGTCTCCCAGAGGTGGCTCATGTCCTGATCTAGGCTCCTCCGCATCCCAAGCGCCTCGCCTCCTTCCCGAGGCTTCTGGTCCATAGGCGCTATCAGTGGCTCCTCAACTCCGTTCCCTGGCTGCTCCTCCCGAGGGTCCTCGTTCCCACCCCAGGCTCCATCGGAGACTCTTCGCCGGCTCGTCCTATCCCGAGATTCCTCTCCCCGATTCCGTGACCACTTTTCCCTTCTTCCAGCTGCCCGAGGCTCCTCATCCCGCTGCCCGAGGCTCCTCATCCCGCTGCCCGAGGCTCCTCATCCCGCTGCCCGAGGCTCCTCATCCCGCTGCCCGAGGCTCCTCATCCCGCTGCCCGAGGCTCCTCATCCCGCTGTCCGAGGCTCCTCATCCCGCTGTCCGAGGCTCCTCTTCCCGCTGTCCGAGGCTCTTCGCCTCCATCCAGGGCTCCTCAGCCCGGTGTCCGAGGCTCCTCTTCCCCTGTCCGAGGCTCCTCGCTTCCATCCGGGGCCCCTCATCCTGCTGTTCGAGGCTCCTCATCCTGCTGTTCGAGGCTCCTCGCTTCCATTCGGGGCTCCCCCCTCGCCCCCCGGACACCCTGCCCCTCACACCGTCCCAAGGACGGACTGTTCCAGGCTAGACCCTAAACTTTACCCTTTCCCACGTTGAGCGCTGCCCGGCGCCCGGACAGACATCCTGCCCGGTGCTAGAGAGTGGCAGACACCCCGCGCCTGTGCCAGTCCCCTCGCCCCCGGGGCCCCCGAGCTCGGAGTGTGTCAGCCAAGGACACCCCAGGAGTGAGACCCTAGAGGGGGCGCGTGTGCCGGTCACAGCGGAGGGGGGCGGGGGAAGAGGCCGGACCCCGTGAACTTTGGACAGCTCCTGCCTGCGTCTGGAGCCCGGAAGGAGCCTGCGCGACAGCCTGGTGGAGGGTGCCCGCGGCCCCCCCTCGGAGCCCCCCGGATGGAGCCCACACACTCAGGTGCGTGTCTTACAGCGCGCGGTCTGTGTCTGCGCAGGATGTGAGGTCTGTGTCTTATCCAGGTGAGGGCTCTGTGTCTGTGCCAGGTCCGTCCTTTGTGTCTCTGGCAGGTGAGGGCTACATGCCTGTGCAGATGAGTGCTACATGCCTGTGCAGTTGAGGTCTCTGTGCCAGATGAAGGCCAAGTGTCTGAGCCAGGTGAGGGTTGTAAGTCTATTCCAGGTGAGGGCTTTGTGCCTGCGACAGGTGAGGTCTGCGATAGCAGAGCGCTCGGTGTCCGTTTCATGTGAGGGCTCTGTGCCTGAGGCAGGTGAGGTCTCTGTGCCTGCGATAGGTGAGGGTTCTGTGCCTGCGATAGGTGAGGGTTCTGTGCCTGCGATAGGTGAGGGCTCTGTGCCTGCGATAGGTGAGGGCTCTGTGCCTGCAATAGGTGAGGGCTCTGTGCCGAGGGCTCTGTGCCTGCGATAGGTGAGGGCTCTGTGCCTGCGATAGGTGAGGGCTGTGTGCCTGCGATAGGTGAGGGCTCTGTGCCTGCGGCAGGTGAGGGCTCTGTGCCTGCGATAGGTGAGGGCTCTGTGCCTGCGGCACGTGAGGGCTCTTTGCCTGCGATAGGTGAGGGCTGTGTGCCTGTGATAGGTGAGGGCTGTGTGCCTGCGGCAGGTGAGGGCTCTGTGCCTGCGGCCGGTGAGGTCTCTGTGCCTGCGGCCGGTGAGGTCTCTGTGCCTGCGGCAGGTGAGTGCTCTGTGCCTGCGGCAGGTGAGGGCTCTGTGCCTGCGGCAGGTGAGGGCTCTGTGCCTGAGGCAGGTGAGGTCTCTGTGCCTGCGCAGGTGAGGTCTCTCTGCCTGCGCAGGTGAGGGCTCTGTGCCTGCGGCAGGTGAGGGCTCTGTGCCTGCGGCAGGTGAGGCCTCTGTGCCTGCGGCAGGTGAGGGCTCTGTGCCTGAGGCAGGTGAGGTCTCTGTGCCTGAGGCAGGTGAGGTCTCTGTGCCTGCGATAGGTGAGGGTTCTGTGCCTGCGATAGGTGAGGGCTCTGTGCCTGCGATAGGTGAGGGCTCTGTGCCTGCGATAGGTGAGGGCTCTGTGCCTGCAATAGGTGAGGGCTCTGTGCCGAGGGCTCTGTGCCTGCGATAGGTGAGGGCTCTGTGCCTGCGATAGGTGAGGGCTGTGTGCCTGCGATAGGTGAGGGCTCTGTGCCTGCGGCAGGTGAGGGCTCTGTGCCTGCGATAGGTGAGGGCTCTGTGCCTGCGGCACGTGAGGGCTCTTTGCCTGCGATAGGTGAGGGCTGTGTGCCTGCGATAGGTGAGGGCTGTGTGCCTGTGATAGGTGAGGGCTGTGTGCCTGCGGCAGGTGAGGGCTCTGTGCCTGCGGCCGGTGAGGTCTCTGTGCCTGCGGCCGGTGAGGTCTCTGTGCCTGCGGCCGGTGAGGGCTCTGTGCCTGCGGCCGGTGAGGGCTCTGTGCCTGCGGCAGGTGAGGGCTCTGTGCCTGCGGCAGGTGAGGGCTCTGTGCCTGCGGCAGGTGAGGGCTCTGTGCCTGAGGCAGGTGAGGTCTCTGTGCCTGCGCAGGTGAGGTCTCTCTGCCTGCGCAGGTGAGGGCTCTGTGCCTGCGGCAGGTGAGGGCTCTGTGCCTGCGGCAGGTGAGGGCTCTGTGCCTGCGGCAGGTGAGGGCTCTGTGCCTGAGGCAGGTGAGGTCTCTGTGCCTGCGATAGGTGAGGGCTCTGTGCCTGCGATAGGTGAGGGCTCTTTGCCTGCGATAGGTGAGGGCTCTGTGCCTGCGATAGGTGAGGGCTCTGTGCCTGCGATAGGTGAGGGCTCTTTGCCTGCGAAAGGTGAGGGCTCTGTGCCTGCGGCAGGTGAGGGCTCTGTGCCTGCGGCAGGTGAGGGCTCTGTGCCTGCGGCAGGTGAGGGCTCTGTGCCTGAGGCAGGTGAGGTCTCTGTGCCTGCGATAGGTGAGGGCTCTTTGCCTGCGATAGGTGAGGGCTCTGTGCCTGCGATAGGTGAGGGCTCTGTGCCTGCGGCAGGTGAGGGCTCTGTGCCTGCGGCAGGTGAGGGCTCTGTGCCTGCGGCAGGTGAGGGCTCTGTGCCTGAGGCAGGTGAGGTCTCTGTGCCTGCGATAGGTGAGGGCTCTTTGCCTGCGATAGGTGAGGTCTCTGTGCCTGCGATAGGTGAGGGCTCTTTGCCTGCGATAGGTGAGGGCTCTTTGCCTGCGATAGGTGAGGGCTCTGTGCCTGCGATAGGTGAGGGCTCTTTGCCTGCGGCAGGTGAGGGCTCTGTGCCTGCGGCAGGTGAGTGCTCTGTGCCTGCGGCAGGTGAGGGCTCTGTGCCTGCGGCAGGTGAGGTCTCTGTGCCTGAGGCAGGTGAGGTCTCTGTGCCTGCGATAGGTGAGGGCTCTTTGCCTGCGATAGGTGAGGGCTCTGTGCCTGCGGCAGGTGAGGGCTCTGTGCCTGCGGCAGGTGAGGGCTCTGTGCCTGCGGCAGGTGAGGGCTCTGTGCCTGAGGCAGGTGAGGTCTCTGTGCCTGCGATAGGTGAGGGCTCTGTGAAATGTGAGAGCTCTGTGTATGTGCCAGTTGAGGGCTCACTGCTGAGTGAGAGCTCAGTGTCGGTGCTGGGATATATCATTGTCGGTGCTTAGTAAGAGCTCAGTGTCGGTGCTGGGTGAGAGCTCAGTGTCGGTGCTGGGATATATCAGTGTCGGTGCTTAGTAAGAGCTCAGTGTCGGTGCTGGGTGAGAGCTCAGTGTCGGTGCTGGGATATATCAGTGTCTGTGCTGGGTGAGAGCTCAGTGTCTGTGCTTAGTAAGAGCTCAGTGTCTGTGCTGGGATATATTAGTGTCTGTGCTGGGTGAGAGCTCGGTGTCTGTGCTGTGTAAGAGCTTAGTGTCGGTGCTGGGATATATCCGTGTCTGTGCTGGGTGAGAGCTCAGTGTCTGTGCTGGGTGCGTGCTCAGTATCTGTGATGAGTAAGAGCTCAGTGTCTGTGCTGTGTAAGAGCTCAGTGTCTGTGCTGGGATATATCAGTGTCTGTGCTGGGATATATCAGTGTCGGTGCTGGGATATATCCTTGTCTGTGCTGAGTAAGAGCTCAGCATCTGTGCTTAGTAAGAGCTCAGAGTCGGCGCTTGGATATATCAGTGTCTGTGCTGGGTGAGAGCTCAGTGTCTGTGCTGGGATATATCAGCGTCTGTGCTGAGTAAGAGCTCAGTGTCTGTGCTGAGTAAGAGCTCAGTGTCTGTGCTGAGTAAGAGCTCAGTGTCTGTGCTTAGTAAGAGCTCAGTGTCAGTGCTGGAATATATCAGTGTCTGTGCTGGATGAGAGATCAGTGTCTTTGCTAAGTGAGAACTCAGTGTCTGTGCTGGGCGGGAACCTAATGGCTGTCCTAGACTAGAGCTCAGTGTCTGTGCTCGGTGATAGCTCTGTGCCTGCACCCGAGGTGAGCTCCGTCCCTGCACCCGAGGTGAGCTCCGTCCCTGCACCCGAGCCGAGCTCCGTGCCGGCACCCGAGGTGAGCTCCGTGCCTGCACCCGAGGTGAGCTCCATGCCTGCACCCGGGGTGAGCTCCGTGCCTGCACCCGGGGTGAGCTCCGTGCCTGCACCCGAGGTGAGCTCCGTACCTGCACCCGAGGTGAGCTCTGTGCCTGCACCCGAGGTCAGCTCTGTACCTGCATCCGAGGTGAGCTCTGGGTAACTCTGGGCGTAGGACTACGCTACGCTCCGCTCGCGTAGTTTGCTTAGTTTGCACAACTACGCGCTACGCGATTTGCATGTAGCACAATGCTAAAACGCATAGCGTAGCAGGCATTTTCTTGCTCACGGCCCTCAACGTCAAGTTGGAAACCACAAGCGAGCAAAATAACATCCCGGCGAGACTTTTTCCTTGTTCGCGATGAGCAACATCAAGTTGCCGATCATGAGCGTGGAAAATAAACCTCCCGGCGAGATTCTCAATGCGGGGAGGTCAGGTTTCTCATTGCGAGTGGTCGCGTATGCTCGGAATTGCTCACAATGAGAAACTACCAGTCCGCGTTGAGAAAGCTGCTGCTCGAGTACAAATCTACTTGAGCGGCAGAAAACGACCGCTTGCACTGTGAAAGTTGCGGTTTGCAATGATTGCACAGTGTGGACAAGCATCCGGAACTGTGCAATCAGTGTGAACAGCATTTTGCACAGTGCACTACACAGTTCGCGTAGCTTGAGTAGTGCGAAGTGCACTTTGCGTAGCTACACGTAGCGCCACTACTCGAACTACGCCCAGAGATAGCTTTGTGCCTGCACCCGAGGTGAGCTCTGTGCCTGCACCCGAGGTGCGCTCTGTGCCTGCACCCGAGGTGAGCTCAGTGGCTGCACCCGAGGGGTGCTCCTGCACCCGAGGTGAGCTCTGTGCCTGCACCCGAGGTGAGCTCTGTGCCTGCACCCGAGGTGAGCTCTGTGCCTGCACCCGAGGTGAGCTCTGTGCCTGCACCTGAGGTGAGCTCTGTGCCTGCACCTGAGGTGAGCTCTGTGCCTGCACCTGAGGTGAGCTCCTGCACCCGAGGTGAGCTCTGTGCCTGCACCCGAGGTGAGCTCTGTGCCTGCACCCGAGGTGAGCTACTGCGCCTGCACCCGAGGTGAGCTCCTGCGCCTGCACCCGAGGTGAGCTCCTGCACCTGCACCCGAGGTGAGCTCTGCGCCTGCACCCGAGGTGAGCTCTGCGCCTGCACCCGAGGTGAGCTCTGTGCCTGCACCCGAGGTGAGCTCTGTGCCTGCACCTGAGGTGAGCTCTGTGCCTGCACCCGAGGTGAGCTCTGTGCCTGCACCTGAGGTGAGCTCTGTGCCTGCACCTGAGGTGAGCTCTGTGCCTGCACCTGAGGTGAGCTCTGTGCCTGCACCTGAGGTGAGCTCTGTGCCTGCACCTGAGGTGAGCTCTGTGCTTGCACCCGGGGTGAGCTCCTTGCCTGCATCCGAGGGGAGCTCTGTGTCTGCGCCCGAGGTGAGCTCCGTGCCTGCTCTTGAGGTGAGCTCCGTGCCTGCTCTTGAGGTGAGCTCTGTGCCTGCTCTCGAGGTGAGCTCTGTGCCTGCTCTCGAGGTGAGCTCTGTGCCTGCTCTCGAGGTGAGCTTTGTGCCTGCACTCGAGGTGAGCTCTGTTCCTTCACTCGAGGTGAGCTCCGTTCCTGCACTCGAGGTGAGCTCTGTTCCTTCACTCGAGGTGAGCTCTGTTCCTTCACTCGAGGTGAGCTCCGTGCCTGCACTCGAGGTGAGCTCCGTGCCTGCACTCGAGGTGAGCTCAGTGCCTGCACTTCAGGTGAGCTCCATGCCTGCTCTCGAGGTGAGCTCCGTTCCTGCACTCGAGGTGAGCTCCGTTCCTGCACTCGAGGTGAGCTCCGTTCCTGCACTCGAGGTGAGCTCAGTTCCTGCACTCGAGGTGAGCTCTGTTCCTTCACTTGAGGTGAGGTCTGTGCCTGCACCCGAGGTGAGCTCTGTGCCTGCTCTCGAGGTGAGCTCTGTGTCTGTGCCACAGGTGCGCTCTGTGGCTGAACCATGTGACGGTGCTGTGTCTGCACCTGACATGAATTCTGTGTCTGTGCCAGATGTGTGCTATGTGTCTACACCACATGTGAGCTCTATGTCTGTGCCACAAGTGAGCTATGTGGCTAAACCATGTAACAGTGCTGTGTTTTTGCGCCAGACGTGAGCTCTGTGCCTGCACTACATGTGAGTTCTGTCTGCACCAAACCTGAGCTCTGTGTCTGCACCAGTTTGAGCTGTGTGTTTGCAACGGATGTGCGCGTGTCTGCATCAGACATGAGCTCTGTGTGTGTGCCAGATGTGAGCTCTGTGTCTGTGCCAGATGTGAGTGCTGTAGTACACCAGGTGTGACCTCTGTGTCTGCGCCAGTATGAGTGTTGTGTCTGCACCAGATGTGAGCTCTGTGTCTGCACTAGATGTGAGTTCCCTGTATGTGCCAGATGTGAGCTTGGTCTGCACCAGATGTGAGCTCTGTGTCTGTGCCAGATGTGAGCTCTGTCTGCGCCAGATGTGCACTCTGTGTCTGCACCAGATGTGAGCTCTGTGTCTGCACCAGATGTGAGCTATGTGTATGTGCCGGACGTGAGCTCTGTGCCTGCACCACATGAGAGCTCTCTCTGCACCAAACCTGAGCTCTGTGTCTGCACCAGTTGTTAGTTGTGCATCTGCACCAAATCTGAGCTCTGTGTCTGCACCAGTTGTGAGCTGTGTCTCTGCACCAAACCTGAGCTCTGGTTCTGCACCAGTTTGAGCTGTGTGTTTGCAACGGATGTGCGTGTGTCTGCATCAGACATGAGCTCTGTGTCTGTGCCAGATGTGAGCTCTGTGTCTGTGCCAGATGTGAGCGCTGTAGTACACCAGGTGTGACCTCTGTGTCTGTGCCAGGTGTGACCTCTGTGTCTGCGCCAGTATGAGTGTTGTGTCTGCACCAGATGTGAGCTCTGTGTCTGCACTAGATGTGAGTTCTTTGTATGTGCCGGATGTGAGCTTGGTCTGCACCAGATGTGAGCTCTGTGTCTGCGCCAGATGTGAGCTCTGTCTGCGCCAGATGTGCACTCTGTGTCTGCACCACATGTGAGCTCTGTGTCTGCACCAGATGTGAGCTATGTGTATGTGCCGGACGTGAGCTCTATGCCTGCACCACATGAGAGCTCTGTCTGCACCAAAACTGAGCTCTGGGTCTGCACCAGTTTGAGCTGTCTGTTTG
This sequence comes from Lissotriton helveticus, assembly GCF_964261635.1. Lineage (NCBI taxonomy): Eukaryota > Metazoa > Chordata > Amphibia > Caudata > Salamandridae > Lissotriton > Lissotriton helveticus. The sequence goes on along the minus strand of NC_136072.1, from coordinate 52,792,485 downwards.
CGCCAGATGTGCGCTGTGTGTCTGCAACAGACGAGAGCTCTATGTCTGCACCACAAGTGAGCTCTATGGTTAACCATGTGAGAGACCCTTGTCTGCTCCAGACATGAGCTCTGTGCCTGCGCCAGTTGTTAGCCAAGTGTATGCGCCAGATGTGAGCTCTGTGTCTGCCCCAGATGTGAGCTCTGTGGCTGAGCCACATGTGAACTCTGCATGTACCACACTTGAGCTTTGTGTGTGTGCCACATGTGAACTGTGTGTGCCACAGGTGAGCTCTGTGTCTGTGCCAGATGTGAGCTCTGTGTCTGTGCCAGATGTGAAGTCTGTGTCTGTGCCAGATGTGAGCTCTGTGTCGGTGTCAGATGTGAGCTCTGTGTCGGTGTCAGATGTGAGCTCTGTGTCTGCGCAAGATGTGAGCTGTGTCTGCACCAGATGTGAGCTCTGTGTCTGCACCAGATGTGAGCTCTGTGTCTGCACCAGATGTGAGCTCTGTGTATGCGCCAGATGTGAGCTCTGTGTCAGAGCCAGATGTGAACTCTGCACATGTGCCACACTTGAACTCTGTGTGTGTGCCACACATGCACCCTGTGTGTGTGCCACAGGTGAGATCTGTGTCTGCGCCAAATGTGAGCCTTGTGTCTGCGCCAGATGTGAGCCTTGTGTCTGCGCCAGATGTGAGCCTTGTGTCTGCGCCTGATGTGAGCTCTGTGTCTGCGCCTGATGTGAGCTCTGTGTCTGCGCCTGATGTGAGCTCTGTGTCTGCGCCAGATGTCAGCTCTGTGTCTGCGCCAGATGTCAGCTCTGTGTCTACACCAGATGTGAGCTCTGTGTATGTGTCAGATGTGAGGTCTGAGCCACATATGAACTCTGCACGTGTGCCACACGAGCTTAAGTGTGTGTGCCACATGTGAACTCTGTGTCTGCGCCAGATGTGAGCTCTGTGTCTGCCCCATGTGTGGGCTCTGTGTCTGCGCCAGATGTGGGCTCTGTGTCTGCCCCATGTGTGGGCTCTGTGTCTGCCCCATGTTTGATCTGTGTGTGTGCCTCAAAGAAGTTCCTCGAGTCCACGCCAGGTTACAGCTCCGTGTCTGTGACCGATGTCAGGTTAATAAACGTTAATCCAATTATATTGTATTGTACTGTTTTTCAACACGTATATAGCGCTTACTGCCTCCATGTGGGCGCTGTGAAGGGAACATATCAATCCACGAATTGAATTTCGCGGCCCCCTTAGTTTCTGAATGCTCTTGTTTAGCAGCAACGATAGCTCGGGGGTTAATGCACAAGATGCTGGGAGCTCTTGGGGTCCCGCCGCTCTCACTAGTACCAAGTCTAGCCCGAAACCCTGTGAGTCCGTGCCCCCACTGCAGACACCTGGGTCCAACACAGGGGGTGGGGTGGGGGAGGGGTGTTAGGGGCTAGCGTTAAGCTACAGGGTTTTGACTCCTTCTCCAGATTGTTAAAATGAGTGTTATTGAATCTCGTAATTGGTGCTTAAATAGTAATACATTTTGTGTACAGCGCCAAGAACACGCAGAACGTATGCAGCAGGCACTGTTATTAAGATGGTCACGTTATTAAATTGCTGACAATGGAACACCCTTACGTCCTTAAACACTGTGATCCTGGACAAACTATTTCATACTCGCTTTCTCACTTCCCTAAACTGACTAAATTGGGAGCGCTTAGAAGCGGGCAGGCTGCTAGTATTAGGCACTCTAGCTAAAAAGCATGCTCGAGGACTTGTTGCGTGTGCACCCAGCTTGTTGATTCGATATCGTCTGTGCCGGTTCTTTTGGTAAATGAGTACATTCAAGGCTAGCAGTGCCTAATTTGAGCTGGAGGTTTCTGGTGCTCGGCACTGGCACTTAATTGTCAACACCGGCAACTATGACAGTCTGCCACATGGTGGCGCTGCTTATCTTATTTAGGGATGAGAACAGCAACATCTGTTTCTAAATTCAATATACATTAAAAATAGGGCTCCTGGTTTTATGCTATTTATATTTTTGTCATTTCTGTCTGTATTTATCCATATTTATTTTTTGCTCATTTTACCTGTATTTTTCCATATTTATTTTAGGTTTTGTGAAAACTGAAATGTGTATATTTCTGCATTTATTTAACCTGTTAATGTGCACTTGTACCAGAACGCATGCCAGTTTTCAATGATATAGACACACTCAGATGGTAAAATATGCACTTGTAAGGAAATATGTACATTTTAGTATCAAGGTTATGCAAACCTACTGCTGTTTAGGGCTCTTTACTAAAATCCCTATATTTATATAACCCCCTTGCTGTCAATCTTCGCAGCTATTGGCCTGGCAGTCATGATTGACAACATTTAGAATCACTCAAAAACCCAATTTCCGGTTTGATCCACATTTAAAAACTAAATACAGAAAGGAAAATAAATAGTTTTCAGTCTGTATTTATCTGTAGAAATCAGTAAAAACGGGAAACAGGGAGAATTCATTAAAAATGACTAACACCTGCCAGCCAAGCCATTCTATTAGCTTGGGGCCTGGAATAGTCTGAATTGTCACACTTGTAGGAGTGTGATGGCTGTGGTGTTTGAATTGTCCTTGGCAGCGCTTGCAGGGTCTTTGGGTGAGGGGCGACCTGAAGTGACTTCCTGATGAGGGCCATGACACTTATTGTTTTCTTTTTTTTTACAAAATAAGCACTACTTGTCAGGGGTAGTAAATGCTATATAAATGCATTTACATATATGTGCACAGAAGGATATATATATATATATATATATATATATATATATATATATATATATATATATATATATATATATATATATATATATATATATATATATTTATTTTTTTAATTTATTTATTGAAGTTTTGTATAGCGCTAGCTGGACCCGGGGGTATCAGAGCGCTTCACAGCAAATAGAGAAATGCAACCACGGCAATAAGCATAGAATACAAGAATCGGAAACGATAGGAGGGAAATATAGCCTGTACACCAGCAAAACAACAACAATAATAACTCAATAAGAGACGGAGTTCGGGGGCGAATCAGTTAGTTCTGAGTTCCGCAAAGGATATCAGCTTTCTGCTGTTGGGAGATGGGCTTCTTGCTAAGCACCGGAGCGTTCAAGGAAGAGGGCTTTGAGTAGAGTTTTGAATTGTGGGAAGGAAGCGGTCGTTCTGATATGCGGGGGGATGGAGTTCCAAATCCTGGGAGCGTTCCCCGCAAAGCATTTATTTGAGATCTTGCGTTTCTGTGATTTCAGCGGGATGAGCAGGAGTGTGTTGGAGCTTCTGAGGTTCCTGGATTGTCCAGCCCTTTTGAGTTTGGAGGCCAGGTATTCTGGTTTGCCTGTGTGCAATGCTTTATGTGTGAGGCAGGCTGTGCGGAAGTTGGCTCGTTGGTCAATCGGGAGCCATTCCAGTTCTTTGAGTGCCGGTGTGATGTGGTCAAATTTCTTTGTTCCTGTGATCATTCTTGCGGCAGCGTTGAGGGTGGAGTTGAGGGGTCCCAGGTGTGACTTGGCTGTTCCAGTCAGTACAGCAATGCCATAGTCAATTCTTGAGAGCACAAGTGCCTGGGTGGCATGTTTCAGATCTTTGGGGGGGAGGAAGGGTTTAATTTTGTAGAGAAGTTTCAAGTTCATGAACGCGCTTTTGGCGGTTTTAGAGATGTGCTTCTTCATGTCCAGTTTGGGGTCGAGAGTGATTCCTAGTGATTTAGCTGAGTCCGTTGGAGTAAGGGAGACATTGAGGGCATTTAAGGCTTTGAGCCATTCCACTATTTGTGGGTTTTCATCTTTGTTCGAAATTAGGAGAACTTCCGTTTTCTCTTCGTTCAGTTTGAGGTGGTTAGCTGAGAGCCAGTGTTGAACCTCCATGAGTGTAGCATTAAGTATGTGAATGTCGGCGATCGAGGTGGTTTCCAAGTAGAGTTGAGTGTCATCCGCGTACAGGTGGAAGGGGATGTTAGAGTTCCTTAGGGGAGAGGTGAGGGGTTCCATGTAGATGTTGAAAAGTTGCGGGGAGAGTACTGATCCTTGGGGAACACCTCTGTTGATGGGGAGGGGGTCTGACTCGAAACTGTTGATCTTTATTCTTTGAGAGCGGTTGTTAAGAAAGGAGGCGAACCATTTTAGGACTGTGTTGTCGATGCCCGCTCTTTCTCGGAGGACATTCAGTAGGAGGGAGTGATCAACTGGTCCAAATGCAGCCGAGAGGTCAAGGAGAATGAGGAGGCTACATTGGTTGGAGTCGAGTGACATGTGCAAGTCATCAAGGACATTTAGGATAGCGGATTCCGTACTGCAGCCCTTTCTGAACCCTGATTGGAGAGGATCCAGTAGGTTAGAATTCTCTAAGTGTTGGTTTAATTGTGACAGCACACATCTTTCCAGAATTTTGGCTAGGAACGGCAGATTCGAGACCGGTCTGAAGTTGTTCATGTCTGTGAGATCAAGGCCGGGTTTTTTGAGCAGAGGGGTGACTTGTCTTAGTTTAAGGCAGTCAGGGATGAGGCCCTCGCTTAAGGAGCTATTGATGATCTTGCCCCAGATTGGGGCTAGGGTGAGCTTCAGGTCCTTGGTCAGTCTCGAGGGCAGTAGATCGAGAGAGTGAGAGGAGGGTTTCGCTGCGTCGATAAGATTGCTTATCATTTCAGCCTCGACAGGCTGGAAAGAAGACCAGCGGAAAGATGAGGTTACTGGGGGGATGTGGATGATTGCAGGGCACTGGATGAAGGAGCGATCGATTTTGGCGATTTTTTCATTGAAGAAGCTTGCGAAGTTGTCGCATTGGGTTTTGGAGGCAGCTACGTTGGCTGCCTTGGGAATGGAGGTTTGGTTTCTAATGATGTCGAAGAGTTCCTTGGGGCGGTTTCTGGCATTGTCTAATGCAGAACTGAAGAAGGAAGTCTTCTTACTTTTGATGTGAGTATAGTAGATTTTGCGGGCTGCCTTCAGTTGGTCCCGATGCATGGCAGAGGGGTTGTTTCTCCAGGTTCTTTCCAAGGATCTGAGGTGTCTTCTTTCCTCATTAATGTCAGTAGAAAACCATGTTCTGGAGGGGATGCTTCTGGATTTTTTTAGTTTCAGAGGTGCCAGCTGATCTAGGACAAGCTCTAGATTGGAATGGTAGAGCGCGGTGAGTTCCGAGGTGGAGAGGTGCTCCGCCGTATTCGGGAGGAGAGTGCTGAGTCCTTCCTCAAGCTTGTCTCGGGGAACTCTGGAGGTGTTCCTGACCCATTTTGGGGGGGCTTGAGTGGGTGGGAGTGATACAGCCGGCTGGATGATGTGAAATAAAATGATGTGGTGGTCTGACCAGTCCACCGGGATGATGTGGTCAATCGAGACTGCAGTTTTGTTCGCAATAATGGCATCCAGGGTCGCTCCTCTGTAATGTGTTTCTTCTGAGCAATGTTGGACCAAATCGTTGTCTTGTAGAAGGGTGTTGAGAGATTGGATCAGCGGGTTTTTGTGGTCGTTCCATCTTAGGTTGAGGTCGCCCATAATTAGATTGTCGTCGCCATTAAGTGCGGATTGGGTGATCAGATCCGATAACTGAGCTTTAAATTCGTTGGAATTGCCTGGGGGATAGTAGAGGAGATGGCACTGACGAGAGCTATGACCGTGAGATTTGATGTTGACCGACAGGCATTCGAAGGAGCTGTGCAGGTAGGAGGGAGCTTCAGAGACTGTGAGGTTGCTTTTGTAGATGATCGCTATGCCGCCACCTTTGTGAATGGGCCTGTCTTTGCGGATAATTGAGAAGCCGGGAGGCACCAGCATATCCAGAATGGGGTGGGATAGGGAGTTAAGCCACGTTTCAGTTATGAAGGTTACATCCAGGTCATGGGAGAGGATGGATTCAGCTATTTCCGTTGCATGTTTGACTGCGGACCGGCTGTTGATAAGCATGCAATTCAAGTGGGAGGGGACTTCTTTTGCTTTCAAATTGTCAGGGATGGCTCTGGGAATGGGGGACAGATAAAGAGGGGGTCTGACAGTTCTACGGGTGGGCAGGTCCCTACCTACTCCGGTGATGACTTGGATCGAGGAGGAGAGGGTATATATATATATATAGATATATATATATATATCTATATATATATATATCCAGCAGAATCCTGTCGCAAACATCCATATCCCCTCGAGAAGAAGGAAAGAACAGGAACAGACCACAATTGGCTCGTGAGTAAGGTGCTATTTTTATTTCCACCACGACCTTCCTTGCATGACGCGTTTCGACCGGGTCACCCCCTAACCCCCCCTTCCCGGTCTTGATCACATGACGTGCCTATACATAGGTGTGTCTTACATAGTGATGAAAAAACAAACAGCCACTCCTACAGGAATAATAAACATAGAAAACATCTTGCTGTGTGAATACAATTAATAGCAAAAACGCGTTTGAAACTGCAACTTAAATTTATAAACATTACAGTTATTAATGGACTCCTCAGCAATGATACTGTCAGTAAATACAGTGTCAAACTGTAGCATAAAAGAAGATAAAGTAAGGCCAAGTGGCTTCAAGTCCATAGCGCTAGAGGAGAAAACCCGATTGTAAAGAAACACTTGCTAGGTACACATAGACAAGTTAAATACAGTCATGATCAAAATGTAGGAGTATAGGCTAACTAAGTGCATGTGCTGAAGTTGTGCTGAAAAACGTGACATAGATTATGTATTACAAAATATAAGATTACGGGAAGTCTTAATCAGGCGGTAACTGTTGACAAAGTGACCTGACCTAGTTACACACAACTCAATGTGTAGGCAGTGTGTGTGTGAATGTGTAGGCAGAGTGTGTGTGATTTTGTAGGCAGAGTGTGTGATAGGCAGAGTGTGTGTATGTGTGAATGTGTAGGCAGAGCAAGTGTGAATGTGTAGGCATGGCATGTGTGAATGTGTAGGCAGTGTGTGTGCATGTGGGAATGTGTAGGCAGATTGTGTGTGAATGTGTAGGCAAAGTGTGTGTGTGAATGTGCAGGCAGAGTGTGTGTGAATGTGTAAATGTGTAGGCAGAGTGTGTTTGTATGTGTGTAGGTGTAGGCAGATTGTGTGTGAATGTGCAGGCAGAGTGTGTGTGTATGTGTGAATATGTAGGCAGAGTGTGTGGGTATGTGTGAATTTGTAGGCAGATTGTGTGTGAATGTGCAGGAAGAGTGTGTGTGTATGTGTGAATATGTAGGCTTAGTGTGTGGGTATGTGGGAATGTGTAGGCAGATTGTGTGTGAATGTGCAGGCAGAGTGTGTGTGTGTATGTGTGAATATGTAGGCTGTGTGTGTGGGTATGTGTGAATGTGTAGGCAGATTGTGTGTGAATGTGTAGGCAGAGTGTGTGTGAATGTGTAGGCAGAGTGTGTGTGAATGTGTAGGCAAAGTGTGTGTGAATGTGTAGGCAAAGTGTGTGTGAATGTGTAGGCAAAGTGTGTGAATGGGTAGGCACAGTGTTTGTAAATGTGTAGGCAGTGTGTGTGTGAATGTGTAGGTATAGTGGATGTGAATGTGTAGGCATAGTGTGTGTATGTGTGAATGTGTAGGTAGAGGGTGTGTGAATGTGTAGGCATAGCATGTGTGAATGTGTAGGCAGTGTGTGTGATTGTGTGAATGTGTAGGCAGAGTGTGTGTGTGTGTATGTGGGAATGTGTAGGCAGATTGTGTGTGAATGTGTAGGCAAAGTGTGTGTGTGAATGTGTAGGCAGAGTGTATGTGAATGTGTAGGCAGAGTGTGTTTGTATGTGTGAAGGTGTAGGCAGATTGTGTGTGAATGTGCAGGCAGAGTGTGTGTGTATGTGTGAATGTGTAGGCTGAGTTTGTGGGTATGTGTGAATTTGTAGGCAGATTGTGTGTGAATGTGCAGGAAGAGTGTGTGTGTATGTGTGAATATGTAGGCTTAGTGTGTGGGTATGTGTGAATGTGTAGGCAGATTGTCTGTGAATGTGTAGGCAGAGTGTGTGTGAATGTGTAGGCAGAGTGTGTGTGAATGTGTAGGCAGATTGTGTGTGAATGTGTAGGCAGAGTGTGTGTGAATGTGTAGGCAGAGTGTGTGTGAATGTGTAGGCAGATTGTGTGTGAATGTGCAGGCAGAGTGTGTGTCTATGTGTGAATATGTAGGCTGAGTGTGTGGGTATGTGTGAATGTGTAGGCAGATTGTCTGTGAATGTGTAGGCAGAGTGTGTGTGAATGTGTAGGCAGAGTGTGTGTGAATGTGTAGGCAAAGTGTGTGTGAATGTGTAGGCAAAGTGTGTGTGAATGTGTAGACAAAGTGTGTGAATGGGTAGGCACAGTGTTTGTAAATGTGTAGGCAGAGTGTGTGTGAATGTGTAGGTATAGTGGATGTGAATTTGTAGGCATTGTGTGTGTATGTGTGAATGTGTAGGTAGAGTGTGTGTGAATGTGTAGGCAGAGTTTGTGTTTATGTGTGAACGTGCAGGCAGAGTGTGTGTGTGTATGTGTGAATGTGTAGGCAGAGTGTGTGTGAATGAGTAGGCAGAGTGTGTGTGAATGAGTAGGCAGAGTGTGTGTGAATGAGTAGGCAGAGTGTGTGTGAATGTGTAGGCAGAGTGTGTGTATGTGTGAATGTGTAGGCAGAGAGTGTGTGATAGGCAGAGTGTGTGTATGTGTGAATGTGTAGGCAGAGCAAGTGTGAATGTGTAGGCATGGCATGTGTGAATGTGTAGGCAGTGTGTGTGATTGTGTGAATGTGTAGGCAGAATGTGTGTGCATGTGGGAATGTGTAGGCAGATTGTGTGTGAATGTGTAGGCAAAGTGTGTGTGTGAATGTGCAGGCAGAGTGTGTGTGAATGTGTGAATGTGTAGGCAGAGTGTGTTTGTATGTGTGTAGGTGTAGGCAGATTGTGTGTGAATGTGCAGGCAGAGTGTGTGTGTATGTGTGAATATGTAGGCAGAGTGTGTGGGTATGTGTGAATTTGTAGGCAGATTGTGTGTGAATGTGCAGGAAGAGTGTGTGTGTATGTGTGAATATGTAGGCTTAGTGTGTGGGTATGTGGGAATGTGTAGGCAGATTGTGTGTGAATGTGCAGGCAGAGTGTGTGTGTATGTGTGAATATGTAGGCTGTGTGTGTGGGTATGTGTGAATGTGTAGGCAGATTGTGTGTGAATGTGTAGGCAGAGTGTGTGTGAATGTGTAGGCAGAGTGTGTGTGAATGTGTAGGCAGAGTGTGTGTGAATGTGTAGGCAAAGTGTGTGTGAATGTGTAGGCAAAGTGTGTGAATGGGTAGGCACAGTGTTTGTAAATGTGTAGGCAGAGTGTGTGTGAATGTGTAGGTATAGTGGATGTGAATGTGTAGGCATAGTGTGTGTATGTGTGAATGTGTAGGTAGAGTGTGTGTGAATGTGTAGGCATAGCATGTGTGAATGTGTAGGCAGTGTGTGTGATTGTGTGAATGTGTAGGCAGAGTGTGTGTGTATGTGGGAATGTGTAGGCAGATTGTGTGTGAATGTGTAGGCAAAGTGTGTGTGTGTGAATGTGTAGGCAGAGTGTATGTGAACGTGTGAATGTGTAGGCAGAGTGTGTTTGTATGTGTGAAGGTGTAGGCAGATTGTGTGTGAATGTGCAGGCAGAGTGTGTGTGTGAATGTGTAGGCTGAGTGTGTGGGTATGTGTGAATGTGTAGGCATATTGTGTGTGAATGTGCAGGAAGAGAGTGTGTGTATGTGTGAATATGTAGGCTTAGTGTGTGGGTATGTGTGAATGTGTAGGCAGATTGTGTGTGAATGTGCAGGCAGAGTGTGTGTCTATGTATGAATATGTAGGCTGAGTGTGTGGGTATGTGTGAATGTGTAGGCAGATTGTGTGTGAATGTGTAGGCAGAGTGTGTGTGAATGTGTAGGCAGAGTGTGTGTGAGTGTGTAGGCAAAGTGTGTGTGAATGTGTAGGCAAAGTGTGTGTGAATGTGTAGGCAAAGTGTGTGAATGGGTAGGCACAGTGTTTGTAAATGTGTAGGCAGTGTGTGTGTGAATGTGTAGGTATAGTGGATGTGAATGTGTAGGCATAGTGTGTGTATGTGTGAATGTGTAGGTAGAGGGTGTGTGAATGTGTAGGCATAGCATGTGTGAATGTGTAGGCAGTGTGTGTGATTGTGTAGGCAGAGTGTGTGTGTATGTGGGAATGTGTAGGCAGAGTGTGTGTGAATGTGTAGGCAAAGTGTGTGTGTGAATGTGTAGGCAGAGTGTATGTGAATGTGTAGGCAGAGTGTGTTTGTATGTGTGAAGGTGTAGGCAGATTGTGTGTGAATGTGCAGGCAGAGTGTGTGTGTATGTGTGAATGTGTAGGCTGAGTTTGTGGGTATGTGTGAATTTGTAGGCAGATTGTGTGTGAATGTGCAGGAAGAGTGTGTGTGTATGTGTGAATATGTAGGCTTAGTGTGTGGGTATGTGTGAATGTGTAGGCAGATTGTCTGTGAATGTGTAGGCAGAGTGTGTGTGAATGTGTAGGCAGAGTGTGTGTGAATGTGTAGGCAGATTGTGTGTGAATGTGTAGGCAGAGTGTGTGTGAATGTGTAGGCAGAGTGTGTGTGAATGTGTAGGCAGATTGTGTGTGAATGTGCAGGCAGAGTGTGTGTCTGTGTGAATATGTAGGCTGAGTGTGTGGGTATGTGTGAATGTGTAGGCAGATTGTCTGTGAATGTGTAGGCAGAGTGTGTGTGAATGTGTAGGCAGAGTGTGTGTGAATGTGTAGGCAGATTGTGTGTGAATGTGTAGGCAGAGTGTGTGTGAATGTGTAGGCAGTGTGTGTGAATGTGTAGGCAGATTGTGTGTGAATGTGTAGGCAGAGTGTGTGTGAATGTGTAGGCAAAGTGTGTGTGAATGTGTAGGCAAAGTGTGTGTGAATGTGTAGACAAAGTGTGTGAATGGGTAGGCACAGTGTTTGTAAATGTGTAGGCAGAGTGTGTGTGAATGTGTAGGTATAGTGGATGTGAATTTGTAGGCATTGTGTGTGTATGTGTGAATGTGTAGGTAGAGTGTGTGTGAATGTGTAGGCAGAGTTTGTGTTTATGTGTGAACGTGCAGGCAGAGTGTGTGTGTGTATGTGTGAATGTGTAGGCAGAGTGTGTGTAAATGAGTAGGCAGAGTGTGTGTGAATGAGTAGGCAGAGTGTGTGTGAATGAGTAGGCAGAGTGTGTGTGAATGTGTAGGCAGAGTGTGTGTATGTGTGAATGTGTAGGCAGAGTGTGTGTGAATGTGTTAATGTGTAGGCAGAATGTGTGTGAATGTGTAGGCAGAGTGTGTGTGAATGTGTAGGCAGTGTGTGTGTGAATGTGTAGGCAAAGTGTGTGTGTGAATGTGTAGGCAGAGAGTATGTGAATGTGTGAATGTGTAGGCAGAGTGTGTTTGTGTGAAGGTGTAGGCAGATTGTGTGTGAATGTGCAGGCAGAGTGTGTGTGTATGTGTGAATATGTAGGCAGAGTGTGTGGGTAGGTGTGAATTTGTAGGCAGATTGTGTGTGGATGTGCAGGAAGAGTGTGTGTGTATGTGTGAATATGTAGGCTTAGTGTGTGGGTATGTGGGAATGTGTAGGCAGATTGTGTGTGAATGTGCAGGCAGAGTGTGTGTGTGTATGTGTGAATATGTAGGCTGTGTGTGTGGGTATGTGTGAATGTGTAGGCAGATTGTGTGTGAATGTATAGGCAGAGTGTGTGTGAATGTGTAGGCAGAGTGTGTGTGAATGTGTAGGCAAAGTGTGTGTGAATGTGTAGGCAAAGTGTGTGTGAATGTGTAGGCAAAGTGTGTGAATGGGTAGGCACAGTGTTTGTAAATGTGTAGGCAGAGTGTGTGTGAATGTGTAGGTATAGTGGATGTGAATGTGTAGGCATAGTGTGTGTATGTGTGAATGTATAGGTAGAGTGTGTGTGAATGTGTAGGCATAGCATGTGTGAATGTGTAGGCAGTGTGTGTGATTGTGTGAATGTGTAGGCAGAGTGTGTGTGTATGTGGGAATGTGTAGGCAGATTGTGTGTGAATGTGTAGGCAAAGTGTGTGTGTGTGAATGTGTAGGCAGAGTGTATGTGAACGTGTGAATGTGTAGGCAGAGTGTGTTTGTATGTGTGAAGGTGTAGGCAGATTGTGTGTGAATGTGCAGGCAGAGTGTGTGTGTGAATGTGTAGGCTGAGTGTGTGGGTATGTGTGAATGTGTAGGCAGATTGTGTGTGAATGTGCAGGAAGAGAGTGTGTGTATGTGTGAATATGTAGGCTTAGTGTGTGGGTATGTGTGAATGTGTAGGCAGATTGTGTGTGAATGTGCAGGCAGAGTGTGTGTCTATGTATGAATATGTAGGCTGAGTGTGTGGGTATGTGTGAATGTCTGGCAGATTGTGTGTGAATGTGTAGGCAGAGTGTGTGTGAATGTGTAGGCAAAGTGTGTGTGAATGTGTAGGCAAAGTGTGTGTGAATGTGTAGGCAAAGTGTGTGTGAATGTGTAGACAAAGTGTGTGAATGGGTAGGCACAGTGTTTGTAAATGTGTAGGCAGAGTGTGTGTGAATGTGTAGGTATAGTGGATGTGAATTTGTAGGCATAGTGTGTGTATGTGTGAATGTGTAGGTAGAGTGTGTGTGAATGTGTAGGCAGAGTTTGTGTTTATGTGTGAACGTGCAGGCAGAGTGTGTGTGTGTGTATGTGTGAATGTGTAGGCAGAGTGTGTGAATATGTAGGCAGAGTGTGTGAATATGTAGGCAGGGTGTGTGTGTGTATGTGTGAATGTGTTGGCAGAGTGTGTGTGAATGAGTAGGCAGAGTGTGTGTGAATGAGTAGGCAGAGTGTGTGTGTGAATGAGTAGGCAGAGTGTGTGTGAATGTGTAGGCAGAGTGTGTGTATGTGTGAATGTGTAGGCAGAGTGTGTGTGAATGTGTTAATGTGTAGGCAGAATGTGTGTGAATGTGTAGGCAGAGTGTGTGTGAATGTGTAGGCAGTGTGTGTGTGAATGTGTAGGCAGACTGTGTGTGCATGTGTGAATGTGTAGGCAGAGTGTATGTGAATGTGTGAATGTGTAGGCAGAGTGTGTTTGTGTGAAGGTGTAGGCAGAGTGTGTGTGAATGTGTAGGGAGAGTGTGTGTGTGTTTGTGAATGTGTGTGCATGTGTAGGCAGAGAGTGTGTGTGTGTGTGTGTGTGTGTGTGTGTGTGTGTGTGTGTGAGTGTGTGTGTATGAGTGAGTGTGTGTGTATGTGTGAATGTGTAGGCAGAGTGTGTGTGTGCGCGCATGTGTAAGTGTGAATGTGTAGGCAGAGTGTGTGTGTGTGTGTGTGTGTGTGAATGTGAGAATGCATGTGAAGGTGTAGGCAGTGTGTGTGAATGTGTGTGAATGTGTAGGCAGAGTGTGTGTTTGTGTGTGTGTATGTGTAAATGTGTGTGGATGTGTAGGCAGAGTGTGTGTGTTTGTATCAGTAAGCATGTGTATGTGGGAGTGAAAGTGAAGGTCAAGGGGCCCGTAAAGCCACTACTGCTACCCTTGGTATTTTGATGAATTGATGTCCATGTTGTGAGGGCGCAGGTAAAGTGAGGGTTAAGGGCGGAGTCACTTTCACCCTACTGCTTCCCAGTATATATATATTACATTATTGACTTAAAAAAGAACACGTTCTAAGACAGACCAGTGGGTTATGGCCCCTGCTGCAGAGATATCTGTGCATCCCGCACACGCCTCAGCGTAAAATGTTGGTTAGAAAGCTCATGTAGTTCACGCCCTTTTTTATAGAGATCTGGTTTCAGTTTGCTGCTCACAGGTTTGACGTGCAATATCAATCATATCTAGGAGGTTTGGTGTATCTGGTGCAGAGCACCGTCTGTAACCTGCAGGTCACAAGTATGCATCTTGGTTAGATAGCTCAGTGGGTTAATGGGCTTGTTGTTAACTCCTTCGCCACAGGGATAATTTCCCCGCGGTGTTGGGGGGGGAGGGGGGGCACGCGCAGCGCCACTGTGCTTGTGACGAGCTCGGCTCGGCACGCTGCATGGTGGCGCTGTGCTCATGACGAGCTGAGCTCGTCATGACCACGCCCGTTTCCGTGGAACGCTTGCACAGCAGGGGAATTATCCCCACGTGTGAGCGCCACAGCTCGTCATGAGCACAGCGCCACCGTGCCTCATGACGAGCTGAGCTCGTCATGAGCACGGAAGGTGTTAAAACCCAAACCTGCAGATCACATAGTCTAAGTCCCCAAAAATACCTCGGCAAGTGGCTGAAAGAAATGCATAGTTTGAATCCTTTTATGCACCCTTGTATGTTTTCATTCAATTCTTTATTCCTGCAGAATTAAATGGTGAGTATTGTTCGGATTTATAGCTCGTTTTTTTCAGTAGATTGTATTACAGCATTTATATAGCGCTTACTACCCCTGTGTGAGGTGCTGGAGCGCTTGCCTGCACGAGTAGCACGCGGCACCGTTTAGGGAGCTTGGTTGGAAGGATGTTTTTGTCCGGTGTGGGAAGTGTTTCTGGGTTGTTCAAGAAGACCACCCATGTGCGGTTAGCATGTTATTGGGCGCCCTGCGGTTATCATGTTATTCCCTGTGGTTAATAGGTTATTGGGCGCTCTGCCTAGCAGTGTGTTGGATGATGAAGTGTAAGAGACAGAAGTGCAACTTTAAGCTTTTCAGAGTGATCGTAGCTTTGAACAACTCTGCGGGTCCCTTTATGGTATTTCATATGATGCAGTTTGCTTACCTGGTTACTGAACTGACAGTTATGTTATATTTGTTTATAACGCACACAGCTACTCATGAGTGTCCCGGCGCGGTGCCTAGCAGGTAAAGACAGTGGCGGCTCTCCCGCTATGGCAGAGGAGCGTTGCCTCGCCTCCCCTGCTGAGAGCCAGCTGAGGGAGGGTAAAATAGCAAATAATAAAACCATTTTATTTTTCTTTCCGCGCTTGAGCCAACACGCCAAGTCTGGGCGGGGCCATGACGAGAGCAGGGGGAGGAGCAGTGCACACTGTAAATGCGCATGATGGGTTGGCCGGCCGCCTTTGGTCTCTCTCCGCCCAAGCTATGTTGTAGAGCTGGGTGGAGCAGAGGCACAGGCTCCTAGGACCTGAGCGAGCGTTAATCTAACTCGCTCAAGCCAATCACGGCGCTGCTCTCATGCTGTATTACCAAAATGAGAGCAGCGCTGTGATTGGCGTCTAGGAGCCTGTACCGTGTGCACCAGCCCCTGGGAAATCGGAGTCCAACCGGAGCAGAAGAACCCCAAGACGGCAGTGGCGGCTGAGTACTTTTTTTTGTTATTTAAACCCTCCTAACACACCACCCCTCCACCCACTAGAAAGAGCAGCTAATACTGTGCACTGGGTTGTCCAATATGAGGTTTTGTGTTGATCTGTGCACCTGAGCTGGCAATGGTTGGGGAGAAAGAGAAGTGAAGATTTGCCGGGAAGGGACATTTTTATTATCACCCCCAGTCTGAGTGTCGATGTGAGTTGTAAAGAAGTAGTCGGATTGTACAGATATTTGGGACCTGCTGTGAATGGACTGTATTAAAGTCCTTCAGAGTTGTCCAGTGATGTGTGACGGATCTCTTCGGTTATTCCATGCCTGTTCAGTTGATGGTGTTTGGTTTTTGGCTGTCACCGCTGGTGATGGACAACCCTCTTAGCAGATAAGTTGTATGTGAATTTAATAGGTATAAGTAATAATTTGCTGCTGACCACTGCATATCATGGTGTTAGTATTATTTTCGGTCGTAACTGTCATATATAGAAGTATAGAGCTATATATTGCCATGGTGTACCATGTTGGCAACTATATGGAGAGAGTTTTGGGCAGAATTGTGAGGTCTTTCAAGCAGAGACCAGTCCAGAATTTTAAAGAGTTGTGCATAATCGCCAAAATTTCAGTTTACCTAACTGCGACACCTGCATTTTTTCAGGGTGCCTATGTGTGATAAATTGGCTGACACTTAATAATGTGGCTATCTGAAGGTGTAAGACCAAAAAACCTAACAGAATATTTTGTTTTTTATGCACACCTTTGACACCGCCCCCTGCTCACTTACCCCGCCCTTACTACATGCATTATATCAGTTCCCGTACATTTTTATAATGCACTTTGATGCAGCATCATTCATGCTTTTACTGAGAGGAAGAGGTAGACCGGCCCAGTGGTGTAACAAAAGCCACTGCACAAACTCTGGGTGCCCCCTCTGCCACTGGCAAGCTCTTAGCTTGAGAGCTTCAGACTGGGTCCAAAGTGTAGGTGGCCCCCTGAATGTACTTTGCAGGGGTCCCCTTGAAGTTTTGTTATGTCACCGGACAGGCACTGCATGAGGCTACACTAATAGGGGACGCAATTGCATAAGGTCGGGGCCACTGCAATTATGCAGCAGGAACTGGCCAAATTGTGCTGCAGGGTTGAGTCAATTATGTGGCAAGAAAAGGCAAATTATGCATCAAAATGCGGCTAATTTTGTAATCGCAGTACTTCTATATTTCATCATTTGAAACTTGGTAACACTCTCTGGGCATTGGTTGACCCATATAAGTACCAGTTTACCTTCGAAATATAGTAATAAGCAACAGATAGGGGTGCAACTCAGCGTTGCAAAGGGCCTTCCACTGCACGGCAACACATGTCGCTGCATTTTTAGTAACTTTTGAACCATTGTTAACATCTGTAGATCATGTGACAGATGATAGATTATGTGGCAAATGCGGCAAATCTATAATTATGCAAAAAGCACAGCGGCCGCAAAATTACATAATTCCAGTGGCTCTGCATAAGGTACAGCTGCAACGAGTGGCCCCCTGGATCACCATGGGATTAGCCGGGGTAGTGGCCGGACAGGAAGTTGTAAAAGTAGGAGGTGGCTGTGGAGGAAGGCGCGAGGTGAAAGTGGGAAGGCGAGGTGGATGGTGAGGCTCGAGGTAGAGGATGAGGTATAGGTCGATAGTGTTGTGAGGCCTGGAGGAATATGGTGAAGTGGGAAGGAGATGGTGAGGTGGGAAATGGAAGGTGAGGTGGGAGGTGGCTGATCAGGCGATAGGTGGATGGTGAAGGGCATGATTTCGACCTTAACCCCTCCCATGCTGATGACGAGCTCACCTCGTCATAAGCCATGGTGCTCGTGTGCTGATGACGAACTGAGCATGTCATGGCCGTTAGAACGCTCGCACGCTGGGCTAATTCCCCTGCTGTGCTGAGCGTTCTAAGGAACGGGTGTGGCAGTGACGAGCTCAGCTCGTCATCAGCACACGAGCACCGAGGCTGATGAGGAGCTGAGCTCGTCATCAGCACCGGGGCGCTGTGCACGCCCCCCGCCCCCCAGCACAGCGGGGAATTATCCCCACAGCGAAGGGGTTAATCACCCTCATCCGATGGCCACAGGTAGCCTGAGCAATTTTA
The DNA here is from genome assembly GCF_964261635.1 of Lissotriton helveticus. Taxonomy (NCBI): domain Eukaryota; kingdom Metazoa; phylum Chordata; class Amphibia; order Caudata; family Salamandridae; genus Lissotriton; species Lissotriton helveticus. Next base: position 52,775,141 of record NC_136072.1, on the reverse strand, counting down.
CACTTGGATCTGAGGCCCAGGAGTTGGATATGCTCTCCCACTCTAAGTACGGTTCACCTATGGACCCCTACCCGCCTAGAATAACAGGAAGCTAAGCAACTTGTAGTCACAGACTTATATAACCTCTCACTGACTTTGGCTACTACGCCCAAAGAACAGAAGCATGCACAAGTGTCCCCATTGCTCAGGAAATCCTCAGCAAATCCGAAAGATGCCGCCAACTATCGACCAATCTCCCTGTTACCCCTCCTTACCAAATCTCTAGAAAAGTTTTATCAATAAACAACTCACTGCCTTGCTCGAAGAAACCCACATACTGGATTATTCCCAATTTCTGTGAGCTTCATAGCACAGAGCGCTTGGTGGCAGTGATTGATGATACCAGGCTCTCTTGTGACACAGGTACCCATATTATGCTGGTGCTGCTGGATCTGTCGGCAGCGTTCGACAGTCTCCCATTCCATCTGAATTCGTCGGCTTTACGATACTTGGCTACACAGCAGAGCCCTGCATTGGGTCCGAACTTTCTTACCAATCAAATACAACCGGTCTGCCTGGACCCTTTCTTGTCACGCCTTATGTACTTGCATAAGGAAGTGCCCCAGGGCGCGTGTCTAAACCCCACCATCTTTAATATCTACGTGGTTACGCTTGCCCGGATCATGAGAGCCTGCGATGTGGAGATAGTGTTGTACGCTGATGACACACGACTTCTCATTTCCTTCGGCCCAGAAAAAGTGGAAAGCAAGTTTGCTAATTGTATGAGGGAAATCGCTGCTTGGATGTCTAGCAACTATCTTTAACTAAGTAGTGATAAGACTGAGATTATGCTTTTTGGGAAAGCGTCTGAGCTCCGGTCGGCCGACGGGTGGCCGCCTAAACTGGGCCCAGCCCCATCACCCTTCAAGTAGTCTGTGAAAAATCTCAACGTAAAGCTTGATCGGTCTCTCTCCATGAAGAGCCAAGTAAACGCCCGCTGCGGCTCCTGCTTCGCCACCATGAAGCATCTAAAAAAAGGCTCTCCCTTGGCTCCCCGACAGTGCTAGAAAAACTCTTGTCCAACCTGTCATCATCAGTCACCTGGGCTACGGGAATGCTCTGTTAACATCAGTAAAAGACTCCTTGCTGAGCAAGTTGCAGGCGGTACAGAACACCGCCGATAGATTAATTTGTGATCTTCCTTCTCGTTCCCTCTCTTCCCCTACTCTTCGTAAGCTCCGTTGGCGGCCCGTCAGAAAACAGGTCATTTTTAAACTCTGCTGTCTGACACATAAGGTGCTTCACAAATCCCGCCTCGCCTATTTGTCCATGCGTTTAAAACCATATCGCAACACGAGATGAGTAAGTTCTTCGGATAAGGCTCTTTTGACGATCCCTCGCATTTTGATCGCAAATCCTGGGTGGTATATCTTTTTCCTACACTTCCCCCTATCATTGAAACAAACACCCCCTAGACTCCACTTCTGCTCAGACATTATCTCATTCAAGAAAGGTTTGAAGACCTGGCTGTTTTAGGAAGTTTCTCCTTTCTTAGCAGCGCCGAGATACTCCTCCGGGAGTGATTTGGGCGCTATACTAAATGTCTATATCATATCAAGGGTGAAATAGATGGTGAGGTGGATGGTAAAGTGCATGTGAGGAAAAAAGTGGAAGGTGAGGTGAGGAGGGTATGGTATGGTGGTAGGTGGATGTGAGTTTATTGTTAGGAGGTGGATGGTGAGGTAGGAGGTGGATGGTAAAGCACAGGGAATCATTCCGTTCTACAGACAAACTATATCAATTTAATTTTGGGGTCCTTTTCTGCAGGGACCCCAGAAACCATAAACTTGCATTTATAAACTAGAACTCTGTTAAAAAGCCACATTAGAACCGGTCACTGGAATATTTACACTCCGTGATCACCTTTTGGCGTCTCAGAAAGTGCCTCTTTTTTTATAGGGTAGGAAAGCGGCATCAAGGAGCTTGTGAAAAAAACAATTGGATAAAACACCCCGCCCCCGTTGTCTAAAGATGTCCCACGTGGCCGTTATTGACAAACAAGAGCACGTGTCATGTTTAGGGCTCTCTGTCCGAGTTAACTCAGTTAGCAGAAAAAGATAAACTGAAATGTGGCTCAAAATAATTGTCAGCAACTGAGACTAGCCCAAGGATGGTTTCCATAGCCTTTTTAGGTCAAGCAATTGAGACCTCTTGTATATACTTTAGTATATACTTATTGTATATTTATGTGTATGTACGTTGTGGGCTCTGGAGATCAACCCTAGGACTTGTCTGCTTCCTCTTAGGGACTTTTTTCTGTTCAACTGCCTCTATTGAACTGTCTTGATAGAAAATGACCAGCAGAGGTCAGTAAAATACCAGAATTGTTTACTGCTGAGATACTTTCTCTTTTTTATTTTTCTGGCAACTGCCTCTATTTAACTTTCTTGATAAAAAACGACCAGCAGAGGTCAGTAAAATACCAGAATCACTTTAACATTCTCTAGATTCCAGTCCATAGAAATTGTCTTTAACGAGCACCCATAGACAATAACCTTTTTTTTCAAATCTTGTATTTTCGGTGATATGACCACCGAAGCCCTGATTTTATATTAAAAATAGAGCTTTAGACTATACCATTTCCCACTGAAAGGCAATATTCCTCTCCATGTGTTCCAATACCTGGCGTGTCAGGCAGTTTGGTGCTTACTTTCCCATCATAACAGAAAAGGTGATGTTTCAGCACCCAGGCTAATGTGCTGCATAGCTAAATTTATATAAGGTCCCAAAGGTGCGACTGATTGCATTGCAAATGATTGTTGTTTTTCTTAGTGTGGTGCTCAAAGTTTAGGTTAGAAAACCACTGCCGGTACTACAAATGCTAATTCCACCTCCACCTCACCCCCGCCTTCATCTCACTCTTAGACTCTTTTTCCTTCTTTCTTTCTCCCTTTGTCACTGTTTTCGTGTCTTTCTCCATGTGGTCCTTTCCTCCTTTGGGTGTTTTTCCCTCTCTGAACGAAAGTCTGATGATGAAAAATAAATCCAGGTCTCAGATAGGGTACCTGCAACCACCGGCTCAAATGAAGCCCTGTTGACGGGCATGACCTTGGCTGTCCTGTAGCGCACTGTCCCATAGGACACAGACATAGGACATTTATAATCCTCAGAAGGCAGAAAATAGTCTTTGCCTTGGTTGTACTACTGATCAGATGTGACATTGGGTTTGATTCCCCTTACCGAAGTTTTATCAAAGTTTAAAGCATTTGTGGGCAGCCTGTCTAGAGTCACAGTCAGCAAAAAGGATGCTTTGTAATTCAACCCAGAAGTATTATTTGTGACTGAGATTCATTCAAGAACTTCTTCATCACTTGATTAATTCTCTCAGTGAAAAGTGAAACCCTGAGACCTTTACTCACTGAGGTATAAGACTCGAGCCACACCTCACGATTGGACCCGAACATCCCTACCGTGGGACTGTTCGCAAAAACTCTGCCAAGCGGAGTTTTTCCTCTTGTGTGGCTCGCCAACGTTAAGTTCGTGAGCAACTAAAATCGTGCGACAGGCCACCTCACGGCGAGATTTCTCAACACGGGCGGTAGCTGCAAGTCACTTCCGCTCGCATTAAGAAACCTTCCGCTTGTGTTGAGGGAGCTGCCACTCGAGTAGAACATCTACTTGAGCGGCAGAAAGAAGCAGCGCCCTCCTGTGCTGTGCGTGGTGCAGTGCAAGCTGATTTTACAGTGCAGGACAAACACCCGGAACTAAAAATCTGCGCGATGTATCGCACTCTGCTGCTTGCGGAGCTACGCGTATCTCGGCAGAATTTTTTGAGCACTTCACAAAGTTCCGCATAGCTGAACTCAGCCCAGGCCTACTTGAAGCAGGCATGGCAGCTGAGATTTGAAAAGCCAGAGCAAGGGGAGCTGGAGAAAGGGGGTAAATTAAATCAGGTTTGTCAGAAAGACTTGTTCTCACACCTCATATAAGGCTACGGATGTAGTGATTGCTCAGACGAGGCCGAACCTTTTTCAGTTGCATTAGCAGTGTCAGAGATGCACTCCCGAAGACTGCTCGAGCATGCTTTGTGGAAATCAATTTGTGGGTGTGTGTCAATATATCAACCACAAAAATATCCGGCTTGCAACAAGATAAACTGCAAAGTGTTTGCTTGCACAATATCGTCGAGGCCAGAGTAAGAAGGAAAGTGTAGATGGACCGCCCGTCGATATCTTGATGTTTGGAATTTTAAAATCGATATTTTGCTCAGTTCCTAATTTGTAAAAATATAAGGGAAGTGCCTGGGACGTTCTGAAGAGGCCAGTCAGTGCAGCTTACATAATCCATTGCCTGAATCGGCACTGTGAGTGCCAGTACCACCCAGTGCTTAATTTGAGCCGACACCAGCACTTAATTGTCAACTCCGGCACTTATGACAGTCTGCCACATGGTGGTGCTACTTACCCAATTTAGAGATGAGCACAACAGCGGTTGTTTATGAATACAATCTAAATAAAAAAATACCAATACCTGTCTTCACAGCTATTCCTATAGTTTTGGAGACCTGGAATAGTCTGAACTGTGGTACTTGCCAAAGAGAGAGATGGCTAGTAGTTGTTTTGGCAGTGAAGACAGGGCGATGGTTGGTGCAAGCTGCTGGAGTCTCCTGGTCATAACCCTGGCACTAATTATTTTGCAAATTAAACCCTGGCACCAGCACAACTACTAATCATCACATACTTACAAGCGTGACAGGTCGGACTATTCAGGGCCGCCAAAAGCTATAAGAATGGCCTGGGCAGAGGTATTGTTCATTTTAAATGTATTTTCAATTATTTAACATTCTGGTGCTGTGCTCATCTCAAAATTAGACAAACAGCGCCACCATGTGGTAGCCTTTAATAAGTGCTGCCAGTGTTGAGAATTAAATGTCAATCCCAAGCACTGGCAAACACCGGCTCAAATGAAGCACTGAGTTTGCTCCAAACCCCAATTGGTTAGTAGTGTTTGATATAAACTAGCGCCCCAACACATCTGGACAAGTGGATTTGCATAATTGACCCCCAAATGATTGATAGAGGTGCTTCAAATTGCTAAGTTCTTTGTTGATCCAAAGTGAATTGGTGCAGCGGGCACTGGAGATGAGGCGTTGAATAGGGAGGGGGCTAGTCCATCCAATGGCCACATAAGCCATTCGAGACGTTCGAAACGGCTCTTACATGGTCCGAAAGAAGCAACGACAAGTGTGACCACAGCCGGGAGGTGGCCAGACTATACCTTCCTTCAGTCCTTAGCTGAGGAGGGGTCAGAAACGAGGCCAGTAATGTGGAACCCAGATCAGAAGAAACAAGACATGGTTAGATCATGGGACAGAGTTTGTAGGACAAAGGATGTAATCGCACATACAGATTTAAACAACAGTGTGTCCGGGTAGATTACTCAATCCTAGGACCTCTTGAGAGAGGCCTTAGGGAAGAAATGTTTTATGTGCTTTGTTTGATATTTTCAAGCGACCACCTCAATGTAATGTAATGTAATGTATGTATACTTGTAAAGCGCACAATTACCTCGTTATGTGGCGTCCTGGCACTGTATACCGCTGGGGAACCCGTCCTGGCTTTCCCTGTGAGAGGGCACCCCAAGGTGAAGCCAGGCATCCCCGGCGTTGCTGGGGCCGTTGTGGAGATTAAGCAAGCTATTGCCCAGAGTTGTAGAGTGGGACCCATAGTTAGCGTAGGCACCTAAGCGAGAATTATCGAGTCCGCGGACATTGACCCAAGACCCTGCCTCGTCGGGAATTGAACCCTGGTCCCGGGCCGACCTCTGCTTCAGGGTCTGCCGCTTCTAACCAGTGAGCCACACTTCTCCACAACCATAGGGCCTAGGGCACACCCTGGATTCTCCTGTTTCCATTTGAAACTGGAGAAGTGCGGGATCGAGCTAGGGTTTTTCACCATCAAAGAACAATATTTCGAGCAAGAGAAGACGTAAGAAATGTTTCAGACATGCTTCAATCTCTGTTACCAGTCACTGCCAAATTGTCTTTTTTCAGCCTGTAGTTTATGGCTTAAGTTTAGGATTCGTAGGGCACAAAGCATTAGGACCCTCACCATGAGATGCTGTAAATTCCGGATTACCAGCCCTATCAAGTATTTTGAAGTTCACAGGCTTACCTGTAATGTGTCATTGGAGATTTGAGCTGTTGAAATCTGCAGGAGAAACCAGGGAAGCAGAAAGAACAAGCATTTGCAATGCAATAGGACTCGCATTTACACGAGACCTATTGTATTGGAAACGGGAGTGTGGGCGGAGGAGAAGACACAAATGGGAGTGCGGGGGGCTGGGGGGCCCGAGAAGTCTCAGAGTGCGGGAGGGGTAGCACAAGAAGAAAATAGTGTTTTAAGTAAAGGCGCCAGTAGCCATGGAAGGATAGAAAAGACAACATGGCCGTCATGAGGAGGGACTAACAAGCCTAAAACCAATCGGAAGGCAGCATTTAGGACCTAAGCCAATTAAAAAGTTGGGCGGAGAGTGGGCGGAGCTTCCAAGAAGCTTTCATGTTATGCTGAATACTGTGTGCCTTGCAAAGAGGACAGCGCATGCGCTGCAACGCTAGGCTCGACCTAAAAAGGAATCAAGGACAGGACCTAAATTACTGATTACCCTGGCAATTTATCTGGGGATTCTCAAGTCTTAGAACTATCCAGTCATGCTGCACTCCCAGAGCGGACACCCAATATTGTTAACTCTGGGGATTTGGATTTGGGCCCGGACTGGCATGTAGGGCGATCGGGCACTGCCCGATGGGCTGGTCCTAGAGGTGAGTTTGTAGACCATTTTCTGGCTGTTTGTGGGACTGTTCTATAGTCTCATGTGCTGTCATATCATGGAGAAATCTCTGTTGATTTCCATGATATTAAAACAAGCATTGCCTCATGCAAGTCAAATCCATACAGCCTTCCATTTCTTGCAAAAAACTTATACAACGTGTATTTACAAGTTCAAAACTGCCCCAAATTTGCAAGCATGGGTTATTTTTTAGCTTTCGAATTCACTAATGGGGGTGCTTTTATATTGGTGCCTGGGCCTATTTTGTATCCCAGTCTGTCCCTGTGTGGAATAACAACACAACATCTAGGGACATTTTAATGAGACCCTAAAACATGTGTACTTGACCAATCGAAAGTTTTATATAAAAAAGAAACATTCACTTGATGTATTGAATACAAATATTTGTTCCTGATCATTGAAACATAACGTGTATCGGTAAAGCACACGTTCTCCCAGAAGAGTACCTTGGCACTGAATAAAAGATGTTTATAGTTACCCAAATCAATGGTGCCCTTTATCGACCACAGAAGGATGAAAGGCTGAGTGGACCCACCAGGATTTGAAAGTGGGATCATGAGGTCGAACACAGGCCTCTACAGTAGACGTATTAGTCCACTAAGCCCCCAGCCATTGGCCACTGTGTGCAGCGCTTTCCTCAAGAACCACAAAGCAGGGCAAAATACACCCGTTTTCAAAGTGTGCCAGATTTGAGACTTGGGACCAGATGTAGGTCGCCAAATACCGGTCGGTAACGGCCGATTTCGTCCGTTACCGACCGGTATTTGGCTTTTGAGATGTAGGTGGGTCGTTATTTACAGAATCGGTATATTTACCAATTCGGTAAATTTACCACTTCGGTATTTTACCGAATCGGTAAATATACAGATTCTGTAAATCCATATGTAGCGGACACTCGTAAGAGTGCCACAAGCCCTTAAGAGTCGGTATTTTACCACCCAATCCTATACCATTTGGATGGCACACATGCCTGTACTTGGGGTGCTAGAGGGTGTCAAAGTGACACCCCCTGCACCCTTGCAGGATTCAGTATTTACCGAATCTGTAAATACCGAATCGGTATTTCACATTGATTCCTATGGGCTGCAAGGCCCAAAGGAATCAATGTGAAATACCGAATCGGTATTTACAGATTCTGTAAATACCGGCTCTTACAGAATCGGTAATTTTTTACCTACATCTGCCTCCTTCCTATTTACCGACTCTTAAATACCGATTTCGGTATGAGTCAGTATTTAAGAGTCGGTAAATAGGAATTACCTACATCTGGCCCTTGATGCGTTTAGTTTTTAGGTGAGTTTATACTTCATCAGTACGTCTTCGACAGAAACTAAATTTCCATCCGGTTTGCCCGACTGCAGATGCCAAAATCAACAGTCTGAGCCGCCTCATGTCAGACAGAAGCCTCTCTCCAAGCCCAGCTCTCTTTTAAAATCTCGAATTTGTGGTCCTTCATTTTTAATTGAAAAATGCAAAAACAGGAATTACAAGAATAAAACCAGAAATGGCGAAACTAATCACTTCTGACATGGAGCGACGTGTTCCCTTCACAACAGTCTCATTTTTTAATTTTACGCATTTATGGTCATATTTTATTCTCTAAGCAGAAAACCAAGAAGGGATTTTTGAATTATGTTTCGATAGGCGTAATGCGGTAAAAATTAAAATAAAAAATCATGTGATATCGAAATGTGGGTATCAAACCGGAGCGGTATGCAGCGCCCTGAGGCCAAGGAGTCTACCTCGATAAATATAAATATATTTTATATAATATTTAGATCTGAAATTCTGTAATAGAACGTTGAACCGATGCTGTTTCTTAAAGCTGGTGACAGCTTTCATAAGGGAAGGTGAGTCAGCTGCCATAGGGCTCCACCTAGAGGCGGTGTCATAGTATACAAAAAGGCCTGAAAGTGTCTTTTATGCAGGCAAAAAAAACAAGCAATGGCAAAGCCAATAGGTATCGCCTGTGCAAGGTCTATTGGCTTTTTCAATGTTTTTTTAGCCATCCTGTACAGCAGCGCTGCTAAGTTTTTTGTTTTTTTTTAACCAGTGCAATAAAGCATTCAGTGCTGGCCACTTTATAGTGCTTTTTAAATTTTATTTTGTACTTTTAAGTAACCGTGCTGCACGGAAGCGATGGGCCTGTACAACATGACAAAAATAACCTTCCAAAGCCAAATAGCTCTATTATTTGGCTTTTCACAGTTAAAAAAGAAAATTGTTATGACGTGACCAGCATTGGCCACGTTATTAAGACGCATCTGCAGGATAGTTGTGACAACTGTCCTGCAGACGCAGAGTTGTGGATTTTAACACCATCCGTGCGTCGCATTTTCCGGCTGTGCGCTGCACTTTTAAAAAACCCGCGGTTCATGACGAGCTCAGCTCGTCATGAGCGTACGAGAGGTGTACCTCATGACGAGCTCAGCTCGTCATGAGCGTCGAAGGGGTTAAGATCCTTTATACTACCAAAATGGAGCCCAGCCTTATATAGTCTTCTCCTTACCCCCCAGTCCTCCAACTGCCCAACCTTCTACTCGTAACTATAGCACCCACAAAGTGAGTCATAAGATAGAATGTGGCCTCAGACACCCAATAAAAGTGAAGGCTGGCACACACGTCATAGTACTTAAAAAAAATAAGTTAATGAATGTGAACTCATGTAAAGCTGGTGCTCGTGTAAAGCGCTCCAGTTTAATAAAAATGAAATACGGGTCAGCCCCTGTCAGGAGCTGAACCCGGGACCTCAAGATTGCACACAGATCCTTGCAGCATGTGCATTAATCCCTGAGCTATCTAGCCACCTGTTGACTGGGACACTGGGCTGTTATGTTATCTGGCACTTAACCCCTTGCACGCTCGTAACGGAACCATTCCGTCACGAGCCACGGTGGGGCTGTGCTGGTGACGGAATGGTTCCGTCACGACCCGGCCGCCGCGCCTGCGCGGTGCTGATTTCACGCCTGTGTGGTGCATTCTATTGAACGGGCGGGGTTGTGACGGAACCATTCCGTCACAAGCACAGCGCCACCGCGGCTCGTGACGGAGTGGTTCCGTCACGAGCATGGTGGCGCCGCGCGGCCCCCCTCCCCCCTAGCTCCGCGGCAGAATTACTGCCGTGGCCAAGGGGTAAAATAGCGTGTAGTCCCCACTAGAGAGGCATCGAGGCACTCTAACTGTCCGAGCGATTTCAGACAAATCTGAGTGTCTGAAGAAGGGGAAGCGCTGGGGAGGGGCTCGAGGTCCTGGCCCACGCACCAAACGTAGCCTCAGGGCTTTAAGTGGGCCGGGTCTCACCGGGTCTGAGCACCAGCAGTTTTTTAAGGGGGGCCTCGAAACGGGTCTCTATCGGGCTCTGTTTTATGTCCTGCACAGGTGGCCCGTTCTTTTTTTCGGACTGCAGTGACAGTAGGCACATCGATGTGCGCTGCTGTCACTTACGGCATGACGTCATGCCAGGTGGGCGTCGTAGGGGAAGGGAAATCCTATTGAGTCATTTCTCTCTGGATTTCCCTTCTCTTTTTGAAACTCAGGAGCAGCAATATTGTCGTGGTGTCACCAGGGCTGTGTTATGTTATGTTATACCTAATTTGTATAGCGCACATACACCTGATTGGTTTCTTGGCGCTGCTTGGGCTTTAAGTGGAAGCTTTTTCAATAATATTCAAGCCATAGTTGCTGCTTATTTATCTTATGCAATTAACAACCATTGACAAAGCCAATAGTCCTGACTTGTTGTAGGTATGATGTTACTTGTTTTATCATATATCTAGATGCAATGACAAAAACAGCAAAATAGAAGTCGGGCGGCACACTAAGTTAAAACACAAAGTTCTAGCTTACGTGTTTTAAGCCACGCCCTTAATTACATTGGCCACACCCCTTTGAGAGACCCCCCAGTTTTTTCATCCCACTTAAAGCCCTGCGTACCCTAAAAGCTTCCTCTTGTCCACAGGGTATGTGAGTGATGGACCGGGCTTCTCTGAGCTTTTTATGATTTACCTGAAAGTTGTCGAGTTCCTGGATTGATAAGTGTTTTTGGAAGGTTCGTAGTAATTATTTAGGACATGAAATGGAAAAAGTGACATTTTTATGGCCTTCAAAAAGCAGATACTTTTTAAAGCATGGACAAAGAGGGCAATTGCCCAATGGCCCCCACTTTTGAGGGCCCCCAGGGAGAGCTATCTTTCTCTCTAGCTTACTTCTGCCTCTTTCTGTATCTCAGCGTTTAATGTACAATTCAATTTTGTTCGGTAACATAAGACTTGATTTAGCAGAAAATGAGTAATCACATTCAAACTTGTTCCAAACAGGGTCCCAAAATATTTCTTGCCAGGGACCCCCAAAATGTTTGCTAAAACACTGTCAAAAAGCCAGGTAGTTTTGTTTGTCTAGTTTCCTTGTCTGGGTGGGAAGGAGTTCAACTGCTTGCTGACTTAGGGCCTGTTTAAAAGTTTGGGGGTCTTACTGCAGGCCGCCACTCCAGGACCCGCTGTGAGACCGCCCACTGGATTACAAGTTAATCCTGTACAGGAGGGCGGACTTTGGTGGTCCTGTGGCGGTGCCCTTTCTAAGGCTCATATGTGACCTTAGAAAGCACCGCCGTGGGAGCTTTAAAGCACGTTCCTGCACGCTGCTTCTTTCTGCCGCTCAAGTAGATGTTCTACTCGAGTGGCACCCCCTCAACACAAGCGGAAGGTTTCTTAATGCGAGCGGAAGTGACATGCAGCTACCGCCCGCGCTGAGAAATCTGACTGCACCATGTTGTGCAGTCCATGCCGTGCTGGAACAGGCGGTGCGTGCATACATGGGGGTACCACCTGTGCCCCCTACATGCACCCCATGGCCCAGAGGCAACAGAGAGGCATGAAGAGCCCCTTTAGCTTTCTTGCTGCCACCCTTTTCATTGCGGGCTCACTATCACGAAAAGGAGGGCAGTATCGAAACTCGTAATATGTTTGGAGGTAGTGCAGCGGCACTGTCAACATGTAGCGGCCTCTGACCGCAGCAACACAGCCGAGGGATCACGGATCCCTGGTGGTTGCGGCTATCCTGTGGCGGTCCTACCGCTGCACTCGTAATACGGCAGTCAGACCACCAGTGCGGTAGTGAGCACACCGCCACCGCAACTACAGCAGTCCAATGGAACGCCATAGTCGTAATTAGCCTCTTAGCCTGAGAAGGTTCACACTCCAAGTCCAGATGTGTTGAAATGTGGCACTTTCAGCTGTAGAAGTGTGTTAGAAGCCATGAGAAAAAGATGACTAAAATGTGACAAAAAACTTTGAGTCAGCGTTGCGGTGAGGTCATGCAGTCAGAAGACTGGGAAGGTCTGGGGACACCCCCCCCCCTCCCTAGAGACAACACCTTGATAAAACTGAGATGTGTAGGACATGCTCCAGCTGGGGCTTGACCCATAGCCTCAGGAATGCTGCACAATTGACAGCAGAAGTAGGGTGACCAGAATTGTAGGCCCACATGCATCATTGTTGGTATTTGCAATTCCTAAATTGTGAAAATTAAGGAATCGCAATTTAGAAATCGCAAATACCTATGCATTAAAAATTCGCAAATATTTTTGCGATTTCTTATTTTTCCTTCTTTGCGATTCCCAATTTTGCGAATCGCAAAGAAGGAATCCCTTTACATTGATTCCTATGGGCCTAGAGGCCCATAGGAATCAATGGGAAGGCATTCTCATTTTGCGATTCGCAATTAAGGAATCGCAAAATGAGAATGCAATTTCAAGGGTGCAGGGGGGGTCCAAAGGACCCCCCTGCATCCCTGAAATGTAACATAAAGTCAATTTCTCACACATACATGCCCCAAGGGCATGTGTTTGTGTAAAATGAAAGTTTCAAAAATGCACTTTTGTGCATTTTTGAAACTTTTCGCAAATTACCATGAAGGTTGACTTCATGGTAATTTACCACTTCTAATTTGCGAATTCGCAATTTTTTTAAATGATGCATTGCATTTAAGAAATCGCAAAAAATTTGCGATTTCTTAAATTGCGGAGAAAAAAAACTTGATGCATCTCAAAAAATGGATTTGCATTCGCAAACGGCCGAGTTTTGCGATTCGCACCATTTGCGAATGCAAAAACCAATGATGCATGTGCCCCATAAAGCCAAAAAAAAGGACATTTCAGAGAAATAGAAGGACAGCAGTTTTACTTCAAGCGAGTGCACAGAATGACAGCGCTCCTCAGCAGAGAAATACAGAACAGGCAGTTAGAACATACATAAAATGCAATTTTTAAACCCAGAAGCTTGCCTGTTAATTTAAATAGCTTTCTTGAAACAACAGCTAACTATCTCTGCTTTGTAAAACATAAAAAATTACCCCACCGTTTTCAGTCGACCCTCTTTAAAAACCGGGACAGGAGCTACATTTCATGAAATCTGCCGGGACAGCTGGTAAAAACCGGCACCGTCCGGGCAAATCCGGGACGCCTGGTCACCCTAAGCAGCAGGCACCTTAGCCCACTGAACTACGCGATCCTATCAGATTCCTCCACTCTGAGACTTTCCTCTATTTTTCTGATTTGTAGGCTCTGCAGGGCTCCGCCAAGTCCCTCACAGCCCTACAGGGGGCGCTATCGACCCCCATGGGACCGGCTTATTTAAATATCTAACACTAATGGCCCCCGGGGCGCTGCTCCTGCCACGAGGCAGACAATTTAATATTTATGGCGAATTAACCTTCTGCGCCGGCGCTGGCTCGTATTGGGACGGGGGGGGGCTCCCTCTTATCTCGCGCCTCCGTCTGATGGAGAAAAGGTTTTAGCATCGATTTTCACTTCTTCTCTCTCAGGGAGTGTTTAGTCTCCTTGAGAGTGGGCCGCAGCCAGGCACGAGGCTGCCCCCCCTCCTCCCCCCTCTGCTCACCGCAGATTAATGAGCTACTGTCATCACGGTGAATTGTAATTAGGTATTAATATCTGTATCTACACCGTGCGCCCAGACGCGGCCGGAGCAGGACTTGGCGCTATGCAAGAGCCGCAACAGACTTCAAAAGTGAACCTTTAAAAAAAACGCAACTCTGCATAAATAAACGCATTTTCTGCATAATTCTGAGTTTTCCACATAATTCACCATATAGTGCATCATTTGAAGATTGTAACAAAATATTGTTTTTGCTAGCACAGATGGAAGTTATTAAAGTTGCTCAAAAGAGGATGCAATAATATTATGCTAGACACTTCCTGAAAGGTGAACAGACTATTATTGTATAATCTCATGTTTTTCTCCTATGTCTATACTTGGCTCCTGTAATTATGTAACCTGTAACTCATACTGCTTTTACTTCAAATCCCAGCGGGTCCACTCAGCCTTTCATACTTCTGAGGTCAATAAAATTAGTACCATTGAGTTGGGTAACAAAAAACATCTGTTATTCAGCGAAAAGATACCCATCTGGGTGAACGTGCGCTTCACCAAGTACACATGTTATGTTATGGCTAGACAACATTGTCTCGCTATATAGTACATCATTTGCCTTTAACCACATAAATCTTCTTTGCTAGGTGACAACATCCACACCACAGAATTTTTGGCACCTTTGAGATGAGCCAGAGTAGCGCCTTCTGCGTCGAGCCAAACGTGTGGCTTCAAGGCCCACCGATGCTTCCACAAGCGGTTCCTTTCTTCCCAGTAGTAGGCGTGGGTGGTAAATTCCGTTCCGTTCACGGAATTTGGGTAATTTCGCGTTCCGCGGAGAAAGTGAAATTGCCCAAAATTCTGCATTCTGCAACTTTGTGAAATTGTTCTGCTTGTTCGCGTTCACAAACTGCGTGTTCGCAAGATATTTCCCCTCGAGCACGCAAACAGCGTTTGCAAACAGTAAAAAAGCATCGCGAACAAGCAATTCCACGTGTTCACGGAATTTCTGCGTGTTTGCAGAGATTTTTTACCGTTTCGCGGAGATCTGCGTAACGCGCTTACACAAATTCCGCCCACCCCTACTCAGTAGACATCCTTCTCAGTCAGTAATGTTTCCTACAAAGGTCTTCAAGGCACTAGATACTGCAGCAAGGCGGCACTATGGCCCGTTGAGTAGAACAAGTGCCCCAATACCTCAGAGGGCAATGAAAGCGCTCTCTTATAGCCCAGGCACAATCCTTGGGACAACAATCTGGCACAACAGATGTGGCGGAGTCAGAACTTGAAGATGTTTCAAGCTCAGAGAGGCACAAGCTGGCCCTTAACACCTTCAGCGCGGCGCAGATTCCTGCGCTGTGCTTAACGTTCTAATGAGCCAACGGGCTCATGACGGGACGGTTCCGTCATGAGCACAGCTCAACCGACGCTCATGACTGAACCGTTCCGTCATGAGCATCGAAGGGGTTAATGTGCAGACCTTACTACATCAAGCCCCAAAGTAACCAGTGAATGAGGCTTGCACACAAGTTCCACTGCACTTCAACATCATCTTACACTCAGGAGAGTTAGCTGGTGGTAAATGAAATCTCACCTGAGACTTCCTTTTTTTAAAGTTTTAAAAGTAAATTTTATTAAGTAGGAAAACGGGAAATAACAAAACATCAGGTGCAAAATATAATATAACAATGTACTGAGAACATTTGGTTCGCTGGGGGGTTAATTTTAAATGAATTAAAAATATATATATAACTTACCTTTGCGGCCCGCTCTAGTCTGGTCCCTCGTCCTCCCGCGTCCTCTCCACACACGAAGCAGCAAAGCATGCAGCCTCCCTCCCTTAAGTCAATCACAACACTGCAATGACAGCGTTGTGATTGGCTGGGACTCCGACCGCACAGGTGTCTATGGGGAGACATTTTCTCCCCGAGAAAACAGGAGAGTGTGCATGATTGGTTTGGTCGGCCCTTGGTCCAACCAAATAATCAGGACCCTCCTCGGAGTGGGAAAGCCACTCCTCTCTTGCTTGGAGCAGGACCGTCCCTCCAACCAAACCCTTCTGCTTTCTTACAGTGCGAGAAGCAGAAACATAAAATGGTATTCAAAATACCATGTTATGTTATTGCTTCTCGCACTGCGAGAATGCAGTGGGGCGGCGCTCCTCCGGCCACGTAGAGGAGCCGGCACCCTGTTCATCAGTTAAGCCTTGAAGTATGAAAGTCTTTAAAACTGAGGAATCTAGAAAAATGGTCACTGGAGACCAGAGAGAATTTCAATTAATAGTTAGATACATTAAGACGGTCTACGCTCTATCTAGTCTATGATTGTAACAAACAGCATACCACCATGCTTAAAAAGAAATATGTAGAGCATTTTTTCAATTTTTAGAGACTTTTTTTTTTATTCCACAGTGACTTCTGTTCCCCTCATAGCTGGACTAGAGGTTGGAAGAATCAAAGGCCTTTTCCAGAGGAGTCGATGACCCTGTAGCTGAACCTGGCCTTGCCTAAGTAGCTCACCGCTGTGTTCTCTTCTAACGCAAATCTGCATGGCCCATTATTGCCAAGGAGAGATGCCCACCTCATACATGGACAAGACATGGCGTATCTAAAAACAAACTAGCTGCTCTCTGGAATCAGAGAGCTCAATCGAAATTTGGACATGTTTCAGGAATGTGGCCTTTTTTAGATCCAGCATCACTCAAGACCATTTGATTTTACCATAAATACATGTACAATATACTTATAGGAGCTTACAGGCAGCCCTTTTCGTCCATTGGTCTGCTGTTATGTCATTCACTTTTTTCTTCCGCCCACTTCACCATGTAACATGGGGTAATGTGTCGGCCCACTTCAGCCATTGGCTGACTTCACTGTGAGTGACGGCTGTCTGCTCTTCACAAGGAAAACATCCAAACATAATATATTTTCTATCAGCGCAAAACTGCTATTGGAACGTCTGCTTTTTGAGAGGCCAAACATTTTTTCACCGTTTTTTTTTTTTATATTGAAGAGGGGCGGAGTTATCTCCACAGCAGTCAAGTTGTGCTGTCTCAAAATAAGCATTGACAAAGCCAGAAGGTCGGCAACCAACATCTGATCTTTTGGATTTTCCAATGCTTCTTGAGAAAATCAGATGCAACTTGGTTCTTAGTGAACTAAACTTTTTTTAAACTCCCAAACCTATTTTCCCGACTTACATTCATGCCCTTTTGTGGCATAAAAAATTAAGAAGAATTGGTGTCATAATTTGCTGCCAGTCTTTTAATGCTCAGTAATTGTATAATGCATTTCCTAGCAACAGTGGCCCTCTCTCCAACGCTCCACCAGCCCATTAACTGGGTTAGGGTTAATGTAAATCCTTAACAGAAATTTTCCAAGGGTCAAAGAAAATTACTAAAGTAAGTGAACTTCGTGTAATTAAAATAATTTGAAAAGCGTAGAGAATCGAGAGAATGCCCACCTGCCCCACAGAGGTCGATTACTTTCCCAGTCACACACTATCTCAAGGCATGAGTAATCAGGCTAACTCAGAAGAGAAAAATGAAAAAAGAGAATTTTTAAAAGCAGAATTGAGGGAAATGACCCAGAGCATCAAAGGGTTTTACCGATTTTTGTGTCTATGGGGAAATGTGTTGATTTTTAAGTTATGGAAAGTTAAAAGCTAAAGTTCTGTCTAAAGGTAACAGTGAAAAACACAAATGCTAATTTAATACAGTGAAAGTAAAAATGTTGTCTGATGAAAACTATCAACAGTGAAATGTGCGTGGAAACTATTAGAGCGCTTGAAATTAGGCCGCTCGTGGAGTTTACGGAGCTTTTCCCACTCCGCATAGTGTGCGAAGCTCCAAACAAACTCAGTGAAATAGAGTTTTTCATTCGCTCGTGCTCGCCATCATTAAGTTGTCGAGCGAGGAAAATCTTACTCCGGAACACTTCCGATGAGATTTCCCAACGCTGGTCGTTGCGGATGGCCGCTACCTCTCGCGTTGAGAAACCTTCCGATCACGTTGAGGAAGTGGCTTTTCGAGTAGAACATCTACTCGAGCGGCAGAAAGAAGCAGCTCCCACTTCCGCTGACATTTGTGCTGATTTTACAGCACGGGACAAATACTAGACACTAAAAATCAGCGAGAATGGTGCAACGTAATGCACTCCGCTGCTTGCGGAACTCTGAGTAGTGTGGTGGCTTTTTTGGGTCACTTTGCAGAGTTCTACGCAGCGTAACTCCGCAATGTCCGACCAGGCCTACTAGAAATGGACTACAGGATGACAGATGTACGGGATTATGCCTATAAGGAACTCTGTCGTCAAGGGCTTCAGATGGGAAGACTGGGCAGTGCGTGCCCCGGAACATAGCTTTAGTTTGTGACTATAATTTTAATGGGGCTTCTCGTAGGACCAGAGGAATTCAGGAGCACTGCAGTCACTTCTCCAACTCCTACAGCTACCAGGAACGTATTTTAACGCACAAGAGGAACTTAGACTAATAACGATGAGTGTGTGAAATTTTGCAATTTCTTTGCAAAATTTCATGAAATTAAATCAGACACCCTTGTCCCACAGTGCAAGGGTGCACCATGGTGCAAGGGGGCCTGTGTTGTAAGAAGGATTGTTTTTGTGCAGGAAGGTGTGCCTTTCTGTTTGTTTCGGATTGTTTTTGTGCAGAAAGGGACACCTTCCTGCACAAAAACAATCCTCCAAGTCATTTTTTCTGTAGGTTTTCCAGTAATGGTAAATCTAGGAATGCCCCAAAATACTTGGGTGGGTGTATGGGAACCCCCATGCTCAACCCCTGGAAGTCCTCCCTGGGGCAGTGTAATGCAATGCAATGATTTGCGCTGCGTAGCGTTACTCTAGATGGATCAAGCCGCGCAAGGTGACCTCGTGCAGCTTGATAAATCAAACGCAAGAGTTTCCTCGCTCTTACGGCCTGTTACGTAGCGCAAAGGCTACGCAGCTCTTTCATAAATATGCCCCATGGTAATTTGTTTCTTGTAAAGCTGCTTCAACAATTCCAGAACATTAGTGCTCAATTGATGCCACTTCCTGTGATGTCACTTCCTGTGATGTTACTTCCTGTGATGTCATAGCTTAGAGGGGCCTTACATATTCCTATCCTGCCGGGGCTCCACAAACCCTAGGGCTGGCCCTGATGAGGAAACTCAACCGCCCAAATTTGCTTCAATAGTTAATCTGGGAAGCAGGCGGAATTTGGAGTTGACGCACTTTGCACAGGCACTCTTTTGGAAAACCGAGACTCGGGCAGTGCAGGGAGACCCGCAGGAACTGCTTGAACGATAGGATACTGCCCGTGCACGTACACCAGCCTCTTGCGCACTTGACAGATCTTCTGGAATCTTTCGGATGAGACATTTTAAAATCCATCTCTGCATAAATGATCATTTAAAAATAAGCAAACTCCCTGAGCAGCAGCAATTACGCGTTCACAGCGGGGAGATCAGACAGTCTGCTCTAAATATAGGGATGCTGTGATAAATGTCAGCTGCGGGTGCCCTTTACTTAAGTAACCAGTGATCTTAAGCAGAGACTCGGTTTCTGACAACTCACGTGTGGGGGGGGGGGACAACGCCCGTCTCCAAAGAGACCTGTACTGTGAATGAGAGCGTGTGCATCTCTGTACAGAGGGCGTTGAGCCACACACCTGCCAACTTGAAGAACAATCTCACAGTGTGGGGAGGGGGCGGGGCCTCGAAGGGGCAGGGCCTCGTGCCCAGAAGTACCTACCAATGCAAAAACAACAATTGATGGAGAGAATGCTGAACAGTGTCAAACATTCACCCCCAATACATTTATAGGGGCCTAAATCCATCGTTTTTTTTATTCCTATGCCATTCCATTTTAAGCCCAGCAGGTCCCTGCTCCTCATGGGAAGTCCAGCAGGAACTGGCAGGCCAGGTCCTTGCTGGACTGGAAACAGGCAGTTCAGGCACAAGTTCACACCCTAGGACCTTGCAGGGCTATCTGGGTCCAACCAGCAGCAGGGTCTGCAGGGGCTCCCATCATTTTTCTCCATACATCACAGCCGAATTTTTGTTCTGGCTGCAAAGTTGCTGTGCTGGTATAAATGTGCAAAGCACAGCTCCAAGGGGCGGCCGGACTGGCACACTGGCACCTCTTTGGGGACCAGAAGGTCCCACAACTGCAGCCCTGGTGAGCCCATAAACTGAGAGATGTAGGAACCAGGCTGGGATCACGTGATGCACTCCACTACCACACGATAAAATTAGAAGCTAAAATACCACGTAGACCTTCCGCATTTATGCCCAGATTTAAAAGCAACACAGCGCAGCAAGTGAAGTTACTCAGCTGCGTTGCGTGACCAGTAAAGAGTAGAACAGCGCCATATCTTGAAAGATGCGGCCCTGGCCTTTCCTTAGCTCTTGTACACTTTCTGCTGCTGTCGTGTATTTCTATAGGTTCTGAATCGATCCCCCTATTCCTGACCCTATTCTGGTTAAACTACCTAGCTAGTTAACTAACAGTCAGCCCATGAGGCAAGAAATCCCCCATGATGCAGATACCGTTATCTGACGCAGTCACACTACGGCACAGGAACGTGTTATCTGATTAGGTCATAACGCTTGAGATCTAATTAGACAAGCGACATTCCTCCAGCCCCTGATAAGGCATACGACGTTCTCATAACAAATCAAACCTATGACAACCTGGATAATCCGTGCGGCCATTGTTTTGATTTCACAGAGAACTTTTGCAAAAGAATGTGCTAACGAGCAAGTCGTATGACATCTTTATTGACGTACCTATGTCCATCCTTACGTCAATCTCGGCACCTTTAAGGTATAAATATTGCCGACCTTGCCCTATGCAAACACACGCGTGGTGACAAGACGGAGGAGCCATACTTGCCGAAGCCGAGAGCAGAAGCAGACCCCGCAGGCAGCAGCCCCGCCTTCCTGACGCGCTGAGAGACGCGCTGCTATCTCAAGCCGAGAGACCCAGCACCGGCGCTTCCGGGTAGCCCTCGCAGGCAGCCTGGAATATCGAGAGCAGAGAAAGAGATACCATTCCTCATTCATCCTAAATTCCAGGTACAGAACTGAATAACCCCTCCTAGAGAATTCTTTAGTTATTCACTTGGCAAAAACAAACTTAACTTAAACTGTAACTTTCTATTCCCGCCCACGCATTAGACTTAGGTCAGGTACACGGGGTAGGCGTATTTAGAAACACCAGTTGAGTACGTTTAGTCAAATGTATATGTGTATGTAAATATATTTTAATCATTTTAAAACATCATATGGCTCAGAAACCATATCAATGTTTTTACAGTATTATTTTATACTATTGCTTCTAATGTATGCACTTTACTTAACTATAAGTATTGCAATAATATCGATCCATTTCTCTTGTACGAGAAAAGAGACTGATCAATAAATAACATCTTTTATTGAACACGCCCGTCTCTTCCTTTTCTCTACATTCTGATGAGACTAAGAATGCACGTACTGACTGAGTAAAATAATTGCCTTGTGCTCACACGACTCTTGAGATTGACTCTTGATTAGGGGAGAGCAAAGTTGTCATGTTCTATGGTTGTCAGAAACTAAATCCCTTCTTGTCTAATCAGGGGAGGTAATTCTTTCCTGAACATTCGAGAAAGTTTCTAGCGAACTCTGAGCTTAGCTGGCAAACCCAAAAATTAAGTCTAGTATCGACAGTAGTAGACCTAGTTAACGTCTGGCCTAGGCCTTTACTGCTGTAGGTACTATTCCAATGCGCAGAGCCTATTGGGAAGATAGGAACTACACTACATGGCGCCCAACGCGTTTGGAAAGGGCGATAAAACTAACGTAAGACATTTAGAGTAACTCAGTCGTGCTTTCTCACTCAGACCCCTTTTTCCATTATACTCCAAAGACGTCTGGAGTGGGTGAAAGGTAATATCCTCCAAAACCTCGCAGGAGGGAACTCCTATGTATGGTTCTTGGTATAGTCAACGTTGAAGGATAAAAACATTCCCAAAATATTGTGCATCTAATCTCTGTTTCCATAAGAAACCTGATCTGCAAACAAACATAATACCATCCTGTCTGTAAAATGGCAGAGAGTGATGATGAAAGAGAGGCAATTAGATTAGCTACTGAAATAGCAGATGCTGATGCTACCATGCAAACAGCAGACCCAGATATAATACTCATCCAGGTCGCCAAAAGGAGATCTATAACCTTAAAACTTATAGAAAATGGACTGACACCTAGAGGTGGCACAGTCATATTCGTAATTGAGGCACACGAATATCGGCAGACAGAGGTATACTATACATGGATACATTTTCCAGCAGCAAATGCTGTAACAAAGTACTTCCACTATTACAAAGTAGAGGAACCTCCTGAAACGTACACTCCTTTCGAGGAGGTGGAAGTACCACTCAAATTCCAAGAGCATTTGCTCTTATTTGATGGCGCCCTAAAACATAACAATCACATTACAAGGCTCGGTCCTTTAGGAAGACCAGGAGCAACGTGGCCGGTCCTAGCTGGATACACACCACATCCAGACATCGAAAGAATGCCTGCAGCAGAGCTGTTAATACAGCTAAAACAACTACTAAAAATTCACAGACAATTAGTTCAGTATGTAATGCGGACTTCAACAATTCAGCCAGCGATTAAACTATACAACTATATGATGATGAAGCATTATCTTATGTCGATGACATTTACTTAACAGATGATGACTTGGAGACTCACTTGAAAAGAGTGAACACCATAATACTTGGTTTCGCTGCAGAGGGTTACAAATTCAACTTCAAAAAGTCCAGAATTGCCCATCTGACGGTCCTATTCTTAGGATATGAGCTATCAAGTGAAGGTAAAAGCCTGGCAGACAATTTCCTAGAGAAATGTGCCGTTATCCAAGCTCCTAAAACACTAAAAAACCTACAGTCAATTTTAGGCTTCCTAAATTTCGGAAGAACATACATTGCAAATTACGCAGAAAGGGTGAAACCCCTTTACGATCTAATTAAACCAGACTTTAAAAGATCCAGTTGGACTCAAACACACACAGAAATTTTGAGATCCTTACAAACAGACATGCTAATTAAGACAAAATTAGAAACCCGTGATAATACACGCAACCTTGTGATCCGAGTCATCCCAGGGAGATGCGGATTCACATACCTGACCTCTAATGAGGGAGAAAAGGTACCAATTGCATTCAAATCACACTTGTACACTAAGGCTGAAATGAAATTTAGCCCAACGGAAAAAATTCTTACAGCAACACAGACAGCTATAGCAAAAGAACGAGCCCTGGCACAAGGTAAACGAATAATAATCGTGACACCAATACCAGCCTTAGAGGCGGTAACAAAGGCAAGCATTCCAAATGCTAAAGCACTCCATCCAAGATGGATACAATGGGCTAACTCTCTTGCTGCAACAGACGTGATGTACGAATTTGATCCTTATTTAAAAACACAAGAATTTCTCCAATATGAATTTGAATGTCCTCCGCCAACCGAAATTCTGCCTCTAGATGACTACGGCTGTATAATATATACAGACGGATCAGCACAACCCGCAGTAGGGGGTAAACAAGCTTACAGTGCTGCGTGCGCGATTGTTAAAGGTCGTTGGCACGAAGGGAAATTTAAACCAACCCTCACTAAAACACAATCCCTAGGAGATTGTACAGCTCAGCGAGCTGAATTACTAGCATTCAAGATGGCGCTTGAAAATACTGATCGAGGATTCCCCACGCTCATAGTGTGCGATTCGTATTATTGCGTTCAATCTTATAATGAATACTTGCAGATCTGGCTTTCAGAATGGTTTCAAGGATGCGAAAGGTGGCACAATCAAGCATAAAATGCTCTGGGAACAAGTAGCTCTTTTACAAAAAGAACTACCAAAGACTCACGTGATACATACACTGAGTCACCAGCGTGATGGCGTTCACGTTGTAGAGAATTCATTGGCTGAAACAGCCGCAGCGGCAGCCAGTAAACCGGCTCCCGTAGATCGAAAAAAGCGTACATTAAAATACATTGACGGCGAAACATTGCTGGCGGTGAAAACGTCATCAAAAGGCGACTGCTCAGCGTTACCGATCAACTATCCACTCAATTATACATACATAATCGATGCAAACTCCGTCCCTTTTGCTCGAATCCCTGGAGTGGGGGATAGAGTGATTCCAAACATGGACAGGAGAAACTTGTTAATCGCAGACGCACACATGGGCGAGGGTCTCAGACACCTTAAATTAAAAGATTCTCTGGAAGAATTACAATCACGGTACTGGTGGCCAGGCATGAGCCTGCACTACACCATGTTTGTAAAAAACTGCCCAAACTGCAACAGAGATCGCAGTGGGGAGAGAAGCAGTTTAATACCTCGTCGTAGCAAGGCAGATAATATTACCAACAAAAAGAATGGCTTGCGATTAACATACACAGGCTAGTTCCACTTATCATGTAGATCCACAGCACTCGGCTGACGTCCGGACTATTATACAAGATTTGCGAGTCTAAATGGCATATACGCTAAGAGCATGCTACGTTCGACCATTTCTTTCACTCAGGCAATCCAGCCTGGGGGGGAAACATGGCCAAATGAGCACAGCCCAGCGGGAATCTTCTCACTTCCTTCCTGAGGGTATGGGATGGTGTAAAGAAAAAACCAAGGCAGAAAGCAATCTATAATGGAAAGGACATTAGGTTCGGGAGCTGGGTGGGTCAAACATCTAATAAGTGTCCAACGTAGTCTAAATAACTTGCCAAGAAATTCTCTGAAGGGATTCAGTCCGTACGAATTATTATTCGGAACTAGGATGTTGATCTCTGACCTTGATAGTCAGACTTCAGTGGTAATAGAAAAAACCTTTGATGTCAAAGACCGTTTGGCTATTTTGCAGGACTTAAACAAAACAAGAAAAGACCTGAGCAACATACAGTTGAAACAACAGCCAACAACCACTGAAGAATCACCACCTGTCCCAGCAAGACCTGTCTGGATTCCAAAAGTCGGGGATCTAGTCAGGGAAAAGATCGCGGTAAAGAAGGAATTTGGGCCTTCTTACAGAAAAGCAGTTCCTGTCTTGTCTGTCAACGGGACAAGATCAGTTGTACTACCGCCACTTGCTGGAAAAAAGGAGAACCGAGTTGTATCCATCGACCTGGTAAAACCACAACATGTGGCCGATAACAAACAGTAGGCCAAGTGGACTCCCAATAAGTAGCAGAACACCAAGGTTTGCTACCAGTACAGAGGTCCTATCAAAGAGGCTCATCACATTCGAAACGCCTACAGAAGAACAACAAGGACTATGCAACAATGCAATAGAACTAAGACCTCTGAAAACCCAAATAAAAACATTTAGCAGAGACACACCAATCTATACTGAAGTACCAAGTGACAATGCAAAAAACAAGAATCCTGAACCAATTGGAACAATTGACAGAACTGCATCTGGTTACTTCATCAACTTCGATGATTCCTCTGAAGGTTTCAGCGAACAAAAGGCACAGCCATCATCAAAATCCTTTAAAGACAAAGCTAAGGAACTTTTGAAACAACTGAAAGAAACATATCTGGTTTCTCCATGGATTGAATTTTGGGTGGGTTTTGGTGCATTTATCCTCATACTTTGGCTCATCATGGTATTTACCTTGGGACGCTTCATTGAGGGAAAATATGCTAAAATGGACACAGCAAGTCAGAACATCAACTTGGTCCTCAAACCACACACATCTTCACACGTCGAGAAACGAGAACTTTCTTCAGAACTTTCTTCAGCCAACTTCACAGCAATTCCAATACCTGGTGGGGTAGCCTGGGACAACACTGACTATGAAATTTATGGTCCGGTCGAGATCCTGAAATATCCACACCAAATCAAGATCTCCTTGAGTGACTTTGCAAAACCAAACTCATTTGCTGATGATTGGGACTTTGAAAGTATAAACAATATGATGTCTGACTTAGTAATGTCTGCTAAATTTACAAAACATGATTATTTGCAAGGTTCTACAAATTATGATAGTATGTATTGCTATAACCATTATGGTAACCATTTCTTGCATAAATCTGCACAACCTAGAAATGTTTTAAATTATAATCAATGGGAACATTGTGCTACACCTCCAAAAGGGAGCTCTAGAACCGTTTATGACAAATATTCATATTTTTCAGGTTTTAACATAACTAATGCTGAAACATTTTATTACAAATTGTCAAACAAGACAGGGATGAAAACCATGATAACCAACACGAAATTGATATATTCAGATTCATTCTTTGAAAAAATGAATACTTTTGGATTTGATTATTGGGACAAAAATGTTGATTTGAAAAGTGTTTGGGGTACAAAAGAATGGCAAGTACAGGGTTTAGAAGCTTTGTTTAGAGCCTGCATGATCCCAGAACAAATGATATTTTTAAATGACACTGTTCAACAAACCACCTGTCTTGGCTTAGCCAAAATCAAAGATTTAAATAACCCGTCTATTCCAAAGCCAACAATGTTTAGCAATAACTCTGATACAGATGAAGGAATAGACATAAACCATATACTTAACCAAAACAGAACACATCCTGATTGGAAACAATGGTTGATCTGGCCCACAGATACAAATAACTGTCAAGATAGATTCCTGAATAAAACACAAGGTTTCAGAATGACCAGGCCAGACCCTAGATATCCCCAAAGACATCACCCAGGGATAATAACAACCTACAGTGTGGGCAAATTATGCCTTCAATGGCTACAAACTTCCACACTGCCTGAAATTAAGCAACACCTAACTTTACTTACTGATGGTGCTGACTTGCGTGATTTCATACTGGGACCACGCAAACAGCGTCAAAAGCGTTTCATAGCAGCCTCTGTATATGCAGCATACAATGAGGCCTGGAAGGTTACTCAAATTGAAACAGCAGAGAGAATACGTGAAATTGATCGTATTAATTTGGAAAAATCACTTTCTGTAGTGGACAATGGGTTAATGACTCTGTCCTCCAGAATTTTTTCATTGGACAGCATTGTGTCTTCAGCAATCGATATACTATCGCAAGACTTACTGTTATTACAACATGGTCAGTCACAATTGCGTTCCATTGTACAGCTTGGCTGGACGTTACAAAATCTGCGTTCAGGCTATGTGCCTTGGCGTTTAATCAACACAACGTCACTATTCCAAATCTTTAACCTTACTGATAGACAAATCGGTATGGCGCAGAAGGGTGCTGATTATACAATCTTGAGCATTGAAAAACTAGAAAGATTACCAATGACAATGTCAGAACGACCTGTCAGTGAATGGATAATCCAAGGAATCATAAATATTCCAATCTCAACCTTCAGGTTTCAATACTGCCAAAAATATATACAGGCTGGCATGTACGAGAAATTAGGAAAGGGGTACCTTAAAACAACTTGGAACCTGCCCTATTCACATGCATGTGTCAGTAACAAAGGACAGAAAGTGTTTCTTAGTGGCAACAATTGTGCTATGTCACTAAGCGGCACGCTTCTGTGTAACGGTATTAGTTTGCACGGAGCCTGTGAAGGGAATTCATACAACCTTTCATGTCACCAGCAAGGCGCACCTGCAACTGAAATAGAACCATTCTTTCAAAGACTCTATAATGGGAGTTACATTCTTATTGTAGACCGCAGATGTTGTAGTCTTATGCCCGGGACTCCTTATCTCGTCACCACGACGGCGAAGGTCAAGTGCTGTGGACGTTCTTTATTCCCCAGCTCCTTGCCAGACAGGGAGGCAAGGGCATGGCCCGGTTTGAAAATTACTTCTATTCGAATAGACACTTTAAGCAGAATGAAAACAGTGCTTCTTCAGACGCCTACAAGGCTCACGTCATCTAAAGAAACGTATGATCTACAAGTCGCAAGGACGACTGCAGAGATACATACATTATTATCAACTAATTCCCCCGTACATTTCGCGGAAATCCTGAGCGAAATCTTAAATATTTCTGATACCACTGGGGTCTCAAAGGTATTTAAGACAGTATTTTCGATGGCATTAACACCATTCAAAGCCATACTGGGTATTTTTCCAGATTTCGTCCATTCGATTTTTGGCGGACTTCCCCTGATCCTGGGACTAATTGCAGGAATCCTATTCCTAGTCCTTATTTTTCGTTATGGCAACCCATGTCACAGATCAAACTCTCGCGACAATGGAAGATACGATCCTAGCCATTGGATACCGGGACCGGATATCAAAAATCCTGGGACTCTCCCGGCTTAGAGACCTAAACATGACTTGGTTTCTATCATTTCGACCAATGTGGCAAAGGTGTGTTTTACCTGTACTAAGGTGTCTGCTATGCGGAGAAGAATGCGTGTTAGACACCTGTCTGACGCTACAATCGGATGCACCGGTGGATGCAGATACACTGTTGGTTCCTACCAAGGTTCACGCACTGTGCTGCCCTCAAAGGCTGCCAATCCTGATGACGGCATTCCTGGAATCTTCACCACTGCGATTGAAGAGTAGTGAAGTTCAAGATGAAAGCAGCATCGAACAGGTACGACCTTCTGTCAGCAATGCTAATCAGAATGTCAATGGAGACAATCATGCGCACGAATGCATGGTTACCCCTATTTCCGACTTAGTGGAACTTTCCCATGAAGCTGTTGACAGTTTTTTCGAAAGCCTGAATGATATGATGTTCTCTCCGGAACAGAAATAGAGACTTTTGAGTAAACTCGCACACGGCGTTCCCTGAATTCGGCCTTCAACCTTTAAAAATAAAGTCACATGAACAATTACAATCCAGTTCACGGACAGCGATTTTTTCAGCAAGCCCCTAAAATATTTTTCTTCTTATATTTTTTTCCGGGACACTGATCTTCTGCTTAAAGTAAGAAACTATTCCTAGAGAACTAAGATTTCTATTTTTAGATACTTTATATAGACTTTAGCTGCCCGCTGGTATGTTCACAAATATTTTATTATGTGATGAAATGGTCTCGGACTTCCTTTCTGTATAGCTATATTAAGAGCCATTTCATGTGTATTTCTCATATACCAACAAGCAATAATGCATAACAATGCGTGTTTACTTTTGCATTTAATTCATAGCTTAAGTGCATACAATATATATGACTGCAATTTTTCAGTATATTTGAAAATTTCGAAATGCATTTATGTATTTTGGGGTGGTAAGGTATACACTATACTCTATAGTATGTTGTACTATGTTATACTATGCATAGATTAGTAGATATGACCATAGTTAGCGTGGAGTGGGTGTCGTGTATTTCTATAGGTTCTGAATCGATCCCCCTATTCCTGACCCTATTCTGGTTAAACTACCTAGCTAGTTAACTAACAGTCAGCCCATGAGGCAAGAAATCCCCCATGATGCAGATACCGTTATCTGACGCAGTCACACTACGGCACAGGAACGTGTTATCTGATTAGGTCATAACGCTTGAGATCTAATTAGACAAGCGACATTCCTCCAGCCCCTGATAAGGCATACGACGTTCTCATAACAAATCAAACCTATGACAACCTGGATAATCTGTGCGGCCATTGTTTTGATTTCACAGAGAACTTTTGCAAAAGAATGTGCTAACGAGCAAGTCGTATGACATCTTTATTGACGTACCTATGTCCATCCTTACGTCAATCTCGGCACCTTTAAGGTATAAATATTGCCGACCTTGCCCTATGCAAACACACGCGTGGTGACAAGACGGAGCAGCCATACTTGCCGAAGCCGAGAGCAGAAGCAGACCCCGCAGGCAGCAGCCCCGCCTTCCTGACGCGCTGAGAGACGCGCTGCTATCTCAAGCCGAGAGACCCAGCACCGGCGCTTCCGGGTAGCCCTCGCAGGCAACCTGGAATATCGAGAGCAGAGAAAGAGATACCATTCCTCATTCATCCTAAATTCCAGGTACAGAACTGAATAACCCCTCCTAGAGAATTCTTTAGTTATTCACTTGGCAAAAACAAACTTAACTTAAACTGTAACTTTCTATTCCCGCCCACGCATTAGACTTAGGTCAGGTACACGGGGTAGGCGTATTTAGAAACACCAGTTGAGTACGTTTAGTCAAATGTATATGTGTATGTAAATATATTTTAATCATTTTAAAACATCATATGGCTCAGAAACCATATCAATGTTTTTACAGTATTATTTTATACTATTGCTTCTAATGTATGCACTTTACTTAACTATAAGTATTGCAATAATATCGATCCATTTCTCTTGTACGAGAAAAGAGACTGATCAATAAATAACATCTTTTATTGAACACGCCCGTCTCTTCCTTTTCTCTACATTCTGATGAGACTAAGAATGCACGTACTGACTGAGTAAAATAATTGCCTTGTGCTCACACGACTCTTGAGATTGACTCTTGATTAGGGGAGAGCAAAGTTGTCATGTTCTATGGTTGTCAGAAACTAAATCCCTTCTTGTCTAATCAGGGGAGGTAATTCTTTCCTGAACATTCGAGAAAGTTTCTAGCGAACTCTGAGCTTAGCTGGCAAACCCAAAAATTTAGTCTAGTATCGACAGTAGTAGACCTAGTTAACGTCTGGCCTAGGCCTTTACTGCTGTAGGTACTATTCCAATGCGCAGAGCCTATTGGGAAGATAGGAACTACACTACACTGCCATGTGTCGGTGCAGACACCCTTGCATCATGTTGTCCAAGCATGTGTGATGTCACACCAGACACTGTTTCCAGTTTCTGACCTTCATGTGAAAACCGAATGAAGTCCTGGTGCTGTAGTCTTGGCGTGATTCCATCAGTGCTTTATTTGTAAAAGGGCTCTCGCCAGGAGACCACTTCAGCTTGCACCACACATTGCCCCTGCCGGCGTTGCCAATAACAGTATCAACACAACTACTAACCATCACACTCCTACAAGTGTGACAACTTGGACTATTCCAGGGCCCCAGGGCTAAGAAAATGTCTTTGGCTGCAGGTAATAGTCATGTTCGATGTATATTGAATTAATAATTAACTGTTGTTGCGGTTATCTCAAAAGTAGCCAGACAGTACCACCTTGTGGCAGACTTTCACAAGTGCCAGTGTTTACAATTTAGTGCCAGTGCCGAGCACCGGAATCCACTGGCTGAAATTAAGCACTGGATTCCATGGAGCTATCCGCCTGGTAGCAATGACTTGCAGGCTCAAAGCCCAGCAGTGGAAACAGGACCTGGCATTGGGGGGCTTCCCTATGCAAGCCCCACTAACAACAAAACATTTGCATTCCTTTGCCACGCACGATCTGAAGATCACAGGCACCAGACTGATGATGCACACAAACCTGCTGGTGTGTTATGGGGTGGTGTCCTCAACTATTGAGGGATCGATGGATGTCTGCCTCCCACCAAGGGTCGGGATGCAGGACCCATCTTGTGCATGCACGGTCAGCATGGTCAATGCCTTGTCTGGACTCCAGGTGGTAGGTGGACAGGACACACCCCCTCACATACCTCCCAGATGGACCCAGCTGGCTAGGGGCTGCATTTGAGGTTATGTGGTCTTGGGACCTACATACATTTAATGAGTGAAGGCGGCGGCTGCTTGTGGTCCCACTCTGGGTCTGTACGGTACCCGAACATCATGGTCAAAATGTCATCTGCCAAAAATATTGTGTCCTTAATTCTTCTTTTCAGAAATATCGGCCCCTTGGGATTAATAATTGAATATCTGCACTCAACTGAATGATATTTCGGTAAGCGATATTTAGGACGCAATAGTTATGTTGTTGCATATTTCTGTCAACAATGTTCTGATAGACGACCAATGCTACAAACGTGTATCCAGGTTGTGCAGGATGTAAGTTATTTCCCTAAAGGTTTGGTAATAAATGGAGCGGGCCATCCACTAACTGAACACCGACACACTGAGTTGGGCGTTTTTGGATGTATCCAGTGGCATGAAGGCGGACAACAGCACCCACCTAATTAGAACGGTGGTGGACCCCGAATATACACGGGCCATCGCCTCTCTGGCCACCCTGATTGGCCAGTATATAATGTGACTTTAATATTATGTTTTTCTCTCACGCATACACAGTGACTATAAAGTAATACCTGTTTTGTCCTGATGAAGGCCTGGGATCCCTGTTTTAGGACCACTTAAGGCAGAAACATGTCGACCTTTGACCATTGAAAAGGGTTACATATCATTTCCTTACAACCCTGGTCCTCTTTTTAATCCTATCCCCAGTGGACCACAGAATAAAGTTTATTAGGTAGCCTGGAGGTAGTTTTGATCACTATTATATGATTTTGGAACTCTGTCCCTCACCTACCTAAATACTATCACTCATCATAAAACACCTGAACTCCTCTCTGCTCGGAGAGTTGTAGCCCCCACCATGGACCTTGCAGTCCGGGTGTGAGGTGGAATCCCAATGATGAAGCATGTCACCTTCGGGTGAGTGAGGGTTCTCATCCTAAAAAGGATTCCTTCCCCAGTAGTTCTGTCACAAATTCACATTTTGACATACCTGAACTTTTTTAAGAATACACCAGACACACTTCTTCGTGAGATTTTTTTCAGTAAATGGAGAGGGACACCTTCTGTGCCCAGGAGGAATAATGACGTTTGTACATAACATTCTATGGCAGCACTGCTAGGGTCATGTGACGTACATGGCTCTTACGTTCGATATTCTGTCTTCGATATTAGTATGCCACGATATTGTTGGTGTCGATATTCAGTAGTGCAATCACTCCAAAGGCTGAGACGAGGATGGTGTGTTTGTGCACCAACTCCTCACATCTGGACTCATCATCCTCATCTGCTCCAGTGGGAAGGCCAAGCCTCCTGCCACTACAGCAGTGATACCCCATCCATGACCCTGTAGCTGGTGGCTGTAGCAGTGCTTGCTGCCGACTTCCACAGAGCCAAACCGGGCATGTGTACAATGTGGCAACCCACAAGGTATAAGTTAACAGGCAGGTAACGTATGTCAGAATATCATTGACCAGCATATAAATGACATAAATATTACATCCTGAACATTTTTGACACAAACATCGATCCATTAATTGTAGAGATTCAATAATTAAACCCACTGAGATGACATTTTTTTATATTGTCTACAATATTCTGGTACAATACTTCAGCATTACAGATGTTTTTTGTATTTTGTGTAATTGACTGCTTATGTTATGTTATTTTACATTGATTTGTATAGCGCATGAATCACCTGAGAGGGTATCGAGGCGCTTAGGCGTTGTGTAGGTGTGTGGTCCCCAAGGTGCTTATACGAAGAGCCAGGTTTTCAGCTTCTTGTGGAACTCAAGACGGGAGGAGTTAGTATGTAAATATCTCTAAAATTCAAAGCTCTCATGCCTGTTGTCTTTATGATGAGTGAGTAAACACCACATCATCAGTGATGGGGACTAGAGGAGGAAACAGGTCATGGTGGATCCCTGTGTTGCAAAATGACAGCTCATGACAAACTTTGTGACGAAAAGAGCCTTTCTGTTATCGGTTTCTAAATTTTTCTTTCTCTTTCCACTCAACAGGATTTCCTTAACTGAATGACAAGTCAACATTCTGATGACACAGGAGAAAAGAAGAGAATTTCTTTGCAACAAATTTTTCGTGTTTGGCTTTTTGAAGAAGTCAACTGCTGGAACAGGCATACCATACCAACGTCACCCAGTTAACAAAATATTTTGGGTCCAAATTGGCTCATTTGAAAGCAAAGATCATCGGCACAAAGCGTAGGACCCTTGATCAGTCTCCCTCCATGGCCTCGTCCTTCAAGACCTCGAAGTCCGGGAAGCCGAAGCCGGAGAAGACCTATTCGTTGACTGCGCACTACGACGAGTTCCAGGAGGTGAAATATGTGAGCAAGTAC
Source organism: Lissotriton helveticus (assembly GCF_964261635.1). NCBI lineage: Eukaryota > Metazoa > Chordata > Amphibia > Caudata > Salamandridae > Lissotriton > Lissotriton helveticus. The sequence continues at coordinate 52,741,567 of NC_136072.1, read as the reverse complement.
AATGCCGGGACCACCCTCTCGAATGGGTTCACCCTCCAGGTGACGCCCAAGAAGCAGAAGAAAGGTCTACCTCGATGGAGCCGGAGGGAGATCTGCCTCCTGTCGGGACTTGTTTTCGCGGCTGGTCTCTGTATCATCTTGAGTTGCATGCTGGTGCTGAAGTACATAGCCATGGACCAGGACAGCTACTGCCTTGAGGACTGTCAGGAGAAGAAAGCGTTCAGCCGTGCCTCCAGGTTCATCAACAGCAATATTGACCCCACCATTGATCCTTGCAAGGACTTCTACTCCTTCGCTTGCGGGGGCTGGCTGCGACGATACGGTATCCCGGAGGACAAACTCATCTACGGCACCATTGCAGCCATTGGGGAGCAGAACGAAGAGAAGCTCCAGCAGTTGCTGATGCGGCCCGTCAAGAAAAACTACAGGAACTCAGCGGAGCGGAAGGTGAAGGAGTTCTTCAAGTCCTGCCTCAACATGAGGGAGATCGACCACTTGGGAGCCCGGCCCATGGTGCAGGTCATCGAGGACTGCGGAGGGTGGGACCTGCCTGACAGCAGGAGGAAAGCAGAGTGGGATTTTGATGAGCTGCTCTACAAGACTCAGGGAGTGTACAGCACCGCCGTCTTCTTCTCTTTGACTGTGAATTTGGACGACAAGAACTCCTCCAGATACGTCATCAGGGTAAGCGATATGTGGTGCTTCAGCGCATTGCATTGTGAACTCAAATAACGTGTCACTGTCATGTCAATCTCTCCAAGATGCTCTAGCTATCATTAAGTCAGATCATGTTGACTGCTCAAGTTACTGAGGATATGTCTTATGAAGATGCAGATGGAATGTGTCTTCTCGTAGCAGGTAAGACCGAGATCTGTCTGCCTCTAGTAAGATAACTTTAATTACATTTTCTTTATCCAGTTTTAAAGGACAATGAACATAAAACCATTTAGCTTCAAAAAATGCAATTATATTAAAGGATAACTAGTTGTCATGATAGAGGTTGAGAGAACACTTTTGAAATTTTAGGAAGGGCGTTAACTTTTCAGAATCCAGATCGTGCTGTGGAGAAGTAGCTTCCACTCTTAGAGCGATGCATTGCCGGAGAGGTCCTCCTGATACAGAGATGACTGGGCTACCTGTAGACAACCGCCCAGCCTTTTTAAATGAATATAGCATGCTACAATGTATGCTTTTACATCGCGTTCCGTAACAACGCGGTTGTTACAACGAGCAGTAGTTACAAAGCGAGGCCATTACATTGCAAGTCATTAGATCGACTTGCACTAGATGGCGCTCCAACATTAGGAATAGAAGAATTTACTATTCCAACACAACCTTGCGCAACAGTAGGGAAGGTGTTGGAGCACCAGCTAGTGCAAGTCGATCTATTGACTATATGCGTTGATGGGGAGCAGAAACTCAAGGCCTTAGAGTGAGCATAGCCCAAGGTCCCTGAGAATTATTAGAAACCTACAGACGTGAGGATCAGCATTATCCTTTGGGTATCGATTGTTCGGTGGGAAGTGGAGATCCCTAAGATGAGAAGGTGTTTTGGATCTAGTTGGATGGCAGGTACGTCAGGGATTTGAGTACGTGTATGGGTCAAGAGGTCGGAGGGCAAGCGGTGGATCAAAGATGGAGAGTCAGACGTCCTGCAGATGAGCTGTATTCAAAGATTGGTGTTTCTATTCTTCACAAATATTACATGGTGGTATGACAGAACCACGCATGTGCTTACTTCGCATCATAAAGCAACACGTGCCTTTACCATACATGCCTTTACAACAAATTTCATTGCAAAAGCATTGTTGGTAAAGTGATATGCGTTGTAAAGGTTACACCCCAGTCCCCCGGCCTGAACCCCGAAACCCAGCCTCCTGCCCCTAACCCTGAAACTGACCCGGACCCCAGTCCTAAAAACACCCCAGTCCCCCCGCCCTAAGCCATGAAACTGGCCCCAGCCCTATTAATTATCCCAACTCTAGCCCTAAAACCCGAGGGGTTTATTGTCGTGAGCCCTAAAACCATCCCATAGCCCTAAAACCTGGCCCCCAGCCCTGAAAAATACCCCAAACCTAAAAAAGAAAACTCCTCACCAAGCCGTTCCTTCCATTGTCGTCTGGGCAGGAAGTCTCCAATACCTCCCACCCCGCCCACTCGCCCAAAATCTAGAACACTGACTGCCTTTACCACGCATATGCCTTTACCGCCTTTACAATGGAAATTGTTGTAAAGGAATATACGTGATCCACGCATATACGTGGTAAAGGCAAGTGTGGTAACGCTTGGGTTGAAACTGCACAAGTGGTTTATGTTCCGTTGTTATTGCCGTTTCCCATGCAATGGGCACTGCAAGTGTTAAATCTCTTCATTCACTCAAAAATGATCTAACTGACAATAACAAAGCAATGTTTTGTCAAAGGTCCTAATTAGGGAATGTGGGACACTTATGTTTTTTGGGAGCCAATGCTTATTTCTGATCTCAATCTGACCCTGTACTCTCTCTTTATGTATTAACAATGGAAAAGGGTGGGTGGAATTGGAAAGTGATTCCTCCAACTAACCATCCTCTGACTGACTATCAAGTCTGCATTAGGGGTGGGCGGAACACTCTGAATTTATTTCTGTGAATTTCCGTGGAGATTTTGCGGAGTTCCGCCAATAGTAGAAATAGGCACGTTCGCTGCTCGTGCTGTGATTTAGCGCTGGGAGCGCGTTCCATGCTGAAAATTTAGCACAAACGACAAGACGTGCCAGAGGGAGAGGCTTCCCGAGTTGATTTTGCTGCCGCTCGAGTAGATTTTCTACTCGAGAGGCTGCCTTCTGACTGCAAACGGTCGCGACCACCTACATTAGAAATGTCTCACTGGATGTTCTCCTAGCGACCTGAAATCACGCTACTGTCCGCCAAATCTCACTCGCGCTTGCCAACTTACCGTACTGGATAGCCACAAGGGAGAAAAAAATCCACCACTTGGCGATTGGCACAATTTGGCTGGAACTTTGCGTTACAAGAGTAATGTGGAGTCCCCAAAATTCCACAATTTCCGAGGATGGAACGGAATATTTCAACCACGCCTAGTCAGACGTGCGTGAGGCGAGAGCTCCCAGGTGGAGCCAGTGGGCTGTACAAGATGGGGATTGTACTACTGACTGCCAACACCAACAAAATCATGGTACAAGAATATCGAGTATAGAATAAAAATGGACTAACTATTGAAAGGTAAATGCATATAGGGAAGTATAGATTTACTCATATTGACTCCACGTCTATGTACCTTGAAGCTATATGTGCCACCTAGGTACATATATGTTGATTTGGGTATAGAATACCAGACTTTCTTACCAGTCAATATGTTATTTTCGATATTCTGTCCTCAGTATTGTGTCCCGTCAATATTGTGGGTTCGATATTCATTGAGCACATCAAAGCTGCATAATGTACGCTGCTGATGTGGGTTCAGACACCCATGGTCACGGGATACTCACTCAAGATGCGTGGATACCAGTTGATCAAGGAGAATTTGTGGTTGGCCACCCTGGCCCAGATGAGCCAGTGGATGATGTGTCAGCTGCTAGGGAGTGTGACACTGGATCAGAGGTGCTAAACATACCAAATATTTACATTTTACATGCCACATTGCGCTCCATTAGAAAAAGCGTACTATGCAAAAAGCAGTGGCGGCTTGTCCTTAAGGGCGGAGGGGTCACACCCTCCCATCCACCTTTCTCCAAACATGAAGAGTGTCTGTCAGGCTGAGAAAAGGTCAGCCTGACAAACACCCTTCATGTTCAGGTCAGCAGGCAGGTGTACTTGTGCTAAATGTGCGGGCCTCTGGCTGACTGAGCTGCACTGTGCCAGGATGAAGATATCACTGCCCTGTGGGCGTGACCTACTCAGCCTGGCAAGTGCTAGGTGGGCCTCAGACCTGGGCACTTCAGTTTCATGCCCCGAAGTGCCGCAGGCTGAGTGTCTATCAGTGACGCTTGTGTTTTCTATTAACCCCTTAAGTGCTGCTGTCGGCCGTTGGATGTCGCGAGCACTCCCTTCGTAGTGCTGCGCACGTCCGACGCGGCCCCGCCCGTTTTTGAGGAAGGGCCGCACTGCTGCGAAATCGCAGCCGCGGCCAACGGGTTAATAAACAGTGACCAATCAGTGCCTGTACTTGAAGATGACTGCCACAGCACTCACATCTCTGAACCTGAGATTAGTTTGGGGGAGAGGTGTGGCACAGCGCACAGAGCGGCAGACTCCAGCGCACAGTTCGATCTCCAGTGCTCAGCTCAGCATCATGTGACCCTGTACAAGAGCTCACTTAATCACCCCCCCGACGGCCCCCAGTGCCTTGAAACCCTTACAGGGTGATATATTCACGCTTTACAAGTAGGAATTTGTATTATTATTACTTCACTATCATACTTTGTCCTAGAGCAAGAGAGAGAAAGACAGAAAAGGGAGAAAGAAAGAAAAGTTTAGGAAAAAAAGTGATTAACCAGAGAAAGCTAAGTTGAGGAAGAACCTGCAAGAGATAAAGAGTCACAAAATGTAGGATGGAGGGTGAAAGAGTAATGAGGTGGAGTCAAAAGGCAGCACTGGTATTCGGCAACGCGGACATTCAGCAGCGCCGTTATCACACTCCTAGGAAACACTTTGGCCCACTTGCACTTACAGCCAAATTCATCAAGCCAAAATCGTCTCGCAAAGGGCCAGATTCTGAGAATCTGGCCCTTTGCGAGCGCTATTTTTGCATTTGGGATTCATCTTCCCAAATGCAAAAATCACAATTCTAGAAATCGCTAAATTGCGAATAATTGCATTTAAGGAATCTCAATTTGAGATTCCTTAAATGCAATTCATGAACAATTTTAAAATTGCGAATTCGCAATCTGGGGCCGCTATTTACCGCGAAGTCTAACTACGTGGTAAATAGCGAAAACTTAGAAAAATGCACTTTAGTGCATTTTTGTAAGTTGTATGTTACACAAGCACATGTCCTTTGGACATGTGTGTGCGCAACACCAGTGTACATTACCATTTCCTTTGGACACCCTGGCACCCTTGAAATCGCTTCCTTATTTGCGATTCGCTATTTGCGAATCGCAAATAAGGAATGACTCCCCATTCATTCCTATGGGCCTTTAGGGACAGCCATTCCTTATTTGCGATTAGCAATTAGCGAATCAAAAAAAATATTGCGATTTCTACATGCATCCCGTTTTGCGAGTCTTTAATAGCGATTCCTTAAAAATCGCTATTAAGGACTCGCAAAACAGGACTTTGATAAATCTGGGGGTTACTGTTTTTACAGATTGCGCAGTGGCTAGAGTCTCATGGTAATAGGAGGTGTATTTCTTGTTGGCTGCACACTCTCCCCCTACAGAACACAGGAAAGTTGCCGAGGAACCAGTGTTTAATTTGTGAAAAAAGAAGTGCCAGGGCCCAAGATATTTCAAGGAAGGTCACCGCAGCTTGCTCACCCTGCCAATGCTGTCCAAATGGAGAGTATATTTCAGCTCAAAGAGACCTGCTGATGTGCTCTCCTGAAAAATAAGCAGACAGCGCCCCCATGTGGTTACTCTCAGAAATAAGTGCAGTTGTTGACAAATAAGTGCCGGTGCTGCGCACCGGGAAACACCGGAACAAATTAGGCACCAAGAGTAACTCTATACATGTCCTAAAGCATTGTAAATGCCATCAAAATACTTAACAAGCTTAACGTGGGTGGCTATTGTTCACATCACACATGATGCAATGCAACTATTTTGATGAAAAATGCATCCAGGCACCCTAACCGGATGCAATGATGCATTAAAAAATAGTGCAAATTGCTGGACAGCATTTCACATAACACATAATTTGCATATTTTGGGGAGATTCTGTTTAATTTCAGCAAAAGCAATTATGCAAATTTTAGGTGAGGCCTTTCTTTACCGGTCTCACCTGCCTGCTTTACAAAACAAAATCATATATTGTTTTATACATTAAGGGGCTTTTGGTCAGTGAGCTTCATCCGTTGGGCAGTTAAATTGTTGTTCACATTTTAGTTCTGTCCACCACTGCGTACAGCACGTGGCCAGGAGTCAGCCACTTTACCCATTGGATCTCTTTTAGTGACTGCACGAAGCCTGTGTACATTGGTTACATCCAGCTTTTTGAATATATATTGTTTACTTTTTGACTACTCACTTTAAATAGCAAATAATTGTGCCTACACTCCGGGTTCCCAGTTACATTGTGATTTATTTTCCTTCTCTTTTGTATAGTTACTATTATAAAGTGTTCCATTGACACTGTAATACTATTGCTGTCTGCAGTATGGGTGCTTGGTTGGGTCATGAATAGGGGTGAACGGAATTTGCGTAATCGCGTTAAATCCGAACACGCAGAATTGCTTGTTCGCAATGCTTTTTTACTGTTTGCAATCGCTGTTTGCGTGCTCGGGGGAAATATCTCCCGAACACGCATTTTGATAACACGAACAAGCAAAAAATGTCACGAAATTGCGGAACGTAAAATTTTGGGCAATTTTTCGTTCTCTGCAGAACGCCAAATTACCCAAATTCCGCAAACTCCGCGAGCGGAACGGAATATACCGCCCAGGCCTAGTCATGATTAAATCTGTCCCCTTCTCAAAACATAATAATGAGAGTAAACTGCCTGGTGCAAATGGAGAGATTTTAGCCACATCAGTGAACGCTTTTAACATTTTAAATGTTCATATCAAGCATATGGCGGCCATATTTAGGTTGTGGCCTGCTTTCTTTGTTTTCCTTTTTTTCTGTGGAATAGGCTTGCAAAAAATTACACAGAATCATTGCTCTGCTTGCCAATGCCACGCCTTCTGGCTTTGCCAATGCTTGTTTGCAATACTTTGGTTACAACCTGAACATGGGTTACCCCATGCCAAACAGAGGACATTAGATACTGATGTTAGTTGATGTCTGCCACTTGCACACCTGGTCTGTTAACTTTCCTGCAGATACTGAGGGGCAGATTACAATAACTGGCGCACCCCTGCATATCAGCAGGGATGCGTCCGCTATAGTGCGCCACGGCTCCGCCACCATGGATGCACCGCAGTTACAATGAGGCGCACCATGGGGCAAAAACGGCACAGATGCGTGACGCATCTGTGCCGTAAAGGCGGCGCATTGCAGGAGTTGCGTCGCAAGCACGACACAGCTCCAGCAATGCTCTGGGGGCCCTATTGTTCCAATGCTGCGTCAATCCTTACGCCTGTTTCAAGCAGGCGCAGGGTTTTGACGCAGCATGGGCTCAAAAGTGACTGAGTGAAATCTTGTAGATTTCACTCAGCCACTTTTAGGAGGCATTTCTACGCAAGAACGCCCCCTGCGCCGGAACGCCTACTTCTGGCACAGGGCTTTACAACGTGATGCATCTCCCAGATGCGTCACGTTGTAAATACCCCGCACCATGGCGCCTCTTTTACGTCGCCACTGCATCACAAAAGTGATGCAACCGCAGCGTAAAAGAGGCCCAAGGGGCTTATAAATGTGCCCCTAAAAGTGTTCAAAGCCATCGTTGTTGCCCACCTTGGGGCGAGTGACGTCATCGGTGGTAGGCCCACTTGCCTGTTAGGCAAACACAATGTAGTGGAACACACCCACACGCCTGTTCTGAGTTCCCTACCCTCCTCTTACCTTCCCCCATGCTTTAACATTCCCGCTGCTCGGGAAGGGGGTCTTTCAGGGGTTTCAGAACCCCCTAATTCTGTGGCACCCCCGGTTCCCTGCACAGCTGTTAATGGAGGATTTAACTGCCGGCGGAGACTCCCTTGTGTGCGACTAATTCATTAATTAAAACTCGGCTGGGGATGCAGGTCTCATTAGAAATGGGAAATTTTATTGACTCAATGTGTGCCTTCGAGGGCTTAGTCATGCAATTGGATTTAATGTGTTTGTTTATTTATGATTGGGTGAGCGCACCCCTTGAAACACGCGCATCTGCCGCATTAGAAGTGAGAGGCGGGCGCCATGTTTGACTTCCACGGGGCGCAGAGCGTTCAAACAACACGGGATCACAGCTCCGCCAGTGTGACTCCACCAGGGTGAGCAGCACCCCCAGTTGTTGTGTTCTAGCTTATTCACGTCTGTGGCGCAACAGGCGTGCAGCGTGACTGTCACGTGACCCACTGAATAAAAGGGGTCTCCGCACGTACGTACGCCAGTTGGCAACGACGTGCAGAGCCACTAACAGTCCCCTAGTGTCCGTGTGGTTATTTATATAAGTACGGCCACGTGCTAGGCCTAGACCACCCAGGTGCCCCATAAGTGTAGGGAGCCTCCCGACACAACAGCTGGCGACGAGGGTGGGCGTGCCCTCGCTGTATGTGCAACACCTGCCCTGCTGAGGCGGCCGCGAGCTCTGCCATCGGCTCGCGGCGCTCGTGCCTTGCAGCCCACACGCGGTGCGACCGCGCGTCGTGCATCCTGGTCGAGGACTCGAGTGACAAAGTTGTGGTCAGGTGAGCCGCCATGCCCCGCTGGCGCACCCGCTCACCCTGCGCCATCTTTCACGCCCCATCCCCTCGCGGCGGAAGCGGAGCACTAAGGTCGGCGACCTCCGGTATACACACCGGATTGCTCTCGTGCCCCGGAGACCTAGCCATAGGCAGCGCCGCATCTCGGCAGACGGCCGATGCGTGAAGCTCGCTGCCGGGTGCGGTTACGAGTAACCTCTGCCGGGCCCAGGCCACGCCCCTATAGCTCCGCGCGTGCCGTGCAGGGCCTCAAGTGCCGCGAACTCCGTTCAGAGGCTCACGACGCTGCGCAAGGGGAATCGAAGATCCCGAACTGGGAGGGAAGACATAGCTGCACCTGCGCTAAGCAGAAGAACTCACAGGGGACCATAGAGGCAGCACGCAGAGGCATAGCGTGTCATCGCAAAGCAGACGCGCAGGGCCCCAACACACCGCGCAGCGGTGGCTCACACGACAGCCGACGAGCCGCCTCCTCACGCAGTATCTGGGCATCTCATTCCCTCAAGGCCCAGAGGCCTGCAGCCGCCAACAGGCATTGGCAACCAGAAGGCGAATAAATAAGTGCTGAATAACCTCGGCACCTTGTGCCTCTTCACACACAACATGGCCACAATACCTCCCATTGAGCTGTTCCTGGTGGAGGGGTCGCCGTCCTCACTGGCTCCAAAATGGAAGGACTGGGTGAGTCGCTTATTGATCTTCTTCAAAGCCAACAAGGTCCACAAGGACCAGAAACGCGCCATGGTGCTCCACCTAGGGGGAAAGGATGTCCACAATATTGCCAAAACGCTAGTGGAAGTACCGCCAAAAAAATCACCACTCACTCATAAATGCACTGAACGCCTACTTTGAGCCCATGGCCAATCAGGACTATGAGAGGTTCATTTTCAGGCAGGTCCGACAGCTGCCGGAGGAGTCGCTGGACACGTACCACGCCCGGCTGAAAAGCCTCTCGTCAACTTGTGGGTTTGCGGATGCCACTGAAGAGATAAGAGGACAGATCATCCAGGGATGCGCATCTGCCAAACTCCGAGAACGCATCTTAGAGGAGTCCGGGAAACCCCTCGCGGACATTCTAACATTAGGTCGGACCAAGGAATTGTCGAAGGCCCGAACGGCCCATTTGGAGGCCGCTCTCCAAGCACCGGTAAAGGCCGAACCCGTCAACAAAATAACGGTCAAATCACCAACTAAGTGGAATAAGAAAAACACGGGGGCCGCGGCAGGGACGACCGGAAACACTTGTGGCTACTGTGGAGGAACCCCCCATCCGGCGGCGGAGTGCCCGGCCAAGGGAAAGCGATGTTCGGGGTGTGGTCGGTTCAATCATTTCGAAAAAGTATGCCGATCCAAAAAGTATCGCAAACCTCGGCAAGTGGTGAATGCGGTACCCGAAGGAAACCTCAGTCAGAGCGACATGGATGATGATGAGGAAGAGGAGAGGACGGTGCACAAGGTGCACATGGTTGGCACCGCCACCCGTCCAGCCAGGCGATTACCTCAGTGTGGCATCAGGGTGGGTGAACAAGAGCTCATGGCCGTTGTAGACACAGGTGCGACCATTAACCTCATGGCTGCCACCCTCCATCAAACACTAGACCCACCACCAATCCTGAGCCCAACACCCATCGTCGTATTTGCATACGGACAGGACACTCCTCTCAGAATCCGAGGGAAGTTCAGAACATCCATCTCGCATGGGGACCAATCAATCACCACCAATGTCTTTGTGTCAGAAGATGGACAAGGCATGCTGCTGGGGTGTCGAGCAGCGGAGGACCTGGGAGTAGTCAAGTTTGCATTTGGAGTACACCAGGAGTCGATTCAACAGCTGATAGCAGAGTTCCCTGACATCTTCAAGGGCATTGGAAAGTTCACGGGGAACAAAGTACACCTCCACATTGACCCCACTGTCCAACCGGTGGCACTAAGGCATCGCCGCATTGCGTTCCATCTCAGACCTCTTGTGGAAGAGGAGCTCAAGAAGCTGGAATCAGCAGGAATTATAGAAAAGGTAACGGGCACCACCCCATGGGTCTCACCCATAGTGGTCACACGGAAACCAAAACAACCCGGTGCCATCAGAATTTGCATAGATATGCGTCTCCCCAACGCAGCCATCAAGAGGGAGCGTCACATAACGCCCACAATTGATGACCTAATAGGAGAAATGGCGGGGGCCAGCTGGTTCTCAAAGCTAGATTTGCGCTCCGGATATCACCAACTGGTGCTCGATGAAGAGTCACGCAACATCACATCCTTCTCGACACACGTGGGACTCAGGAGGTACACTCGCCTCAGCTTTGGAGTGTCCAGCGCTGCTGAGGTATTCCAAAACGTCATCCAAGAACTGATTGCGGACATACCTGGGGTGATAAACGTCAGTGACGACATCATGATCCACGCCCGCACCATACAGGAGCACAACAACCGGCTAGCGCAGGTGTTCCGGAAGCTAAGGGGAGCCGGTCTCACATTACATCGGGAAAAATGTGAATTTCTGAAACGGAAACTGCAATTCTTCGGATACACTTTCTCCACGGAGGGGGTTAACCCGGATCCAGACAAAGTGAAAGACATCAAGGACGCTGCTCCCCCCACCACCGTCACCGAAGTCCGCAGCTTTCTAGGAATGGTGAACTACTGCGGGAGTTTTATCCGGGATCTCGCCAACCTCACACTCCCGCTGAGCGAACTAACAAAAGACAACACGCCTTGGAGATGGGGGCCGGAACAAGTGAAAGCGTTCCGCGACATCAAAGAGGCTCTATCCGACGCCACCATGCTGGCCTTCTTTGACCCATGAAAGTTAATGCTAGTAGCGGTCGACGCTGGTCCCGTAGGACTCGGAGCTGTTCTGATGCAACGGCAGCGAGCTGACGAAGACTGGATCCCTGTGGCGTTTGCCAGCCGCTCCCTCACCGAGACTGAACAGCGCTATTCTCAAATTGAGAAAGAGGCGATAGCAATCCACTGGGGGTGCCGACACTTCCACCTATATGTATACGGAAAGCCGTTCACAGTCGCCACTGATCACAAGCCCCTTGTTGCGCTTTTCTCAGGGACATCCACAAAACCTCCACCTCGCATTGAAAAGTGGATGCTCCAACTTCAAGACTACAACTGCCAAGTGGAATACCAACCTGGGTCCAGGAACCCCGCAGATTATCTTTCACGCCATCCGGGAGCGGCCACTTTGGAGGAAATGGAAGATGCAGCAGACACCGAAGCATATGTGAAGTGCATAACTGCCCGATCATGCCCGATGCCAATGTCGTTGGAAAGTGTCGCAGAAGCCACACGGAAGGATGACTGCCTGCAGAGAGCCCGAAGGGCGCTACAAAGTGGGAACTGGCACCGAGCCAAAGAGGAATGGAGAATACTGACGCCTGAAGCGCAGCGCATCATGGAAAGTCTTCATCACGTGAGGGCAGAGCTGAACGAAGATGACACTGGATGCCTGTTGAGAGGTCACAGACTAGTGATACCATCATCTCTAACAACCCAAGTCGTACAACTAGCCCATGTCGGCCATCAAGGGATGGTAAAAACAAAATCCAGACTGTGAACCAAAGTGTGGTTCCCCCTCATGGATGACTTGGTGGAAGCCACAGTGAGATCGTGTACATCTTGTCGAGTCACTGGAGATGCCCCGCAAGATGCACCAGTCATAGTGGAACCCCGGCCACGGAGTCCCTGGGAGTGCGTGAGCCTAGACTTCGCAAGTCTCCCCGACGGACGACACACCATGGTAGTCATTGATGACCACTCCAAGTATCCGGAAGTAGAAGTGGTGTCCACCACCTGCGCGGGGGAAGTCATTCCCAAACTTGAGAAGATAATAGCCGCTCATGGAGTAATGAAAGAATTACGCACCGACAATGGCCCTCCATTTCAAGGGCAGGAACTAGCCAGTTACCTCAGCAGCCTAGGAGTCCGACACCGCAGAATCACGCCTTGATGGCCCCAAGCCAATGGCGAAGTGGAGCGCTTCATGCGAACTCTTAATAAAGTCATACGAATTGCACACGACAAAGGACAATCATCAGAGCTGGCGATATTCACATTCCTGAGGAGCTACAGACAGACGCCGCACACCACCACGGGGATTGCCCCTGGACATGCCCTCATGGGACGAGTGATCGCGGATTCCATCCCGCATCACCCCCACTGGAGACCAGACCTAGCTGATGAAAACCGAATCGAGGCCAAGCGGCAGAAAGCTTATGCCCAAGCCAGTCATCTAAGAGGAGCCAAAACCCCGCTAATCACTCGGGGAGACTTAGTGTTGTTGAAGAATCGAGTCACAAGCGGGAAGTTCAGGCTGACCTACGAAAAGAAACCATGGAAGGTAGTCAATGTGAAAGGAACACATGTCCTAGCAACCCGAGGCCGCGAGACCGTGACTCGCAATGTGTCCCACTTCAAGCGGTACCATCCAGAAGCCGGGGTGGTTGCCGCGCCGGAATCGACAGAGCTCCAGACAGCATTCCGGCCAGCAACTGTCAGTACCCCGACATCAGGGGATCGTCACCCTGAGGAGGTGTCTCAGGAGTCCCCTGGTGACGATGGGGATTGCCCCCAGAGAATCGGAACATGACAGAGCTGAGCAGAGTACGGATGACTCACTCACCCCCGACACTGATCCACCGTCTCCGGCTGGAGGCAGCGGCACGCCGGCTAGAGGGAACTCTCAATATCGGCTGCGGAAGAACCCTGAGCCATCCTGCCGCCTACGAGGCTATTTCACGTAAGACTGTTCCGTTACATGTTCGATTGAATCATTAATCAGAGACTGTAGATGACCACTGGTAATCCACCCCTCGGGGTACTTGGTGCATTGTCATTTTGTTTTTTGTGGTTGGGGAGGAATGTTGTGTTCTAGCTTATTCACGTCTGTGGCGCAACAGGTGTGCAGCGTGACTGTCACGTGACCCAATGAATAAAAGGGGTCTCCGCACGTACGTACGCCAGTTGGCAACGACGTGCAGAGCCACTAACAGTCCCCTAGTGTCCGTGTGGTTATTTATATAGGTACGGCCATGTGCTAGGCCTAGACCACCCAGGTGCCCCATAAGTGTAGGGAGCCTCCCGACACAACACCAGTCACACCTGGGCTCCTCACAGCTCCGCCAGTGTGACTCCACCAGGGCGTGCAGCTCCTCACAACTCCACCAGTGTGACTCTACCAGGGTGTGCAGCTCCTCCTGCTCTCTCCCTGCAGCTCCTCACAGCTCCGCCAGTGTGACTCCACCAGGGTGTGCAGCTCCTCCTGCTCTCTCACTGCAGCTCCTCACAGCTCCGCCAGTGTGACTCTACCAGGGTGTGCAGCTCCTCCTGCTCACACTGCAGCTCCTCACAGCTCCCCCAGTGTGACTCTACCAGGGTGTGCAGCCCCCTCTGTCACACCCGAGCTCCTCACAGCTCCACCAGTGAGACTCTACCAGGGTGTGCAGCAGCTCCTGCTCACACTGCAGCTCCTCACAGCTCCGCCAGTGTGACTCCACCAGGGTGTGCAGCTCCTCACAGCTCCACCAGTTTGACTCCACCAGGGTGTCTAGCACCTCCAGCTCTCACTGCAGCTCCTCACAGCTCCGCCAGTGTGACTCTACCAGGGTGTGCAGCTCCTCACAGCTCCACCAGTGTGACTCTACCAGGGTGTGAAGCTCCTCACAGCTCCACCAGTGTGACTCTACCAGGGTGCGCAGCTCCTCACAGCTCCACCAGTGTGACTCCACCAGGGTGTGTAGCACCTCCAGCTCTCACTGCAGCTCCTCACAGCTCCGCCAGTGTGACTCTACCAGGGTATGCTGCTCCTCACAGCTCCGCCATTGTGACTCTACTAGGGTGTACAGCACCTCCTGCTCTCTCCCTGCAGCTCCTCACAGCTCTGCCATTGTGACTCTACCAGGGTGTACAGCACCTCCTACTCTCTCCCTTCAGCTCCTCACAGCTCCGCCAGTGTGACTCCACCAGGGTGTGCAGCTCCTCCTGCTCTCTCACTGCAGCTCCTCACAGCTCCACCAGTGTGACTCTACCAGGGTGTGCAGCTCCTCCTGCTCACACTGCAGCTCCTCACAGCTCCTCCAGTGTGACTCCACCAGGGTGTGCAGCTCCTCTTCACACTGCAGCTCCTCACAGCTTTACCAGTGTGACTCCACCAGGGCGTGCAGCACCTGCTCACACTGCAGCTCCTCACAGCTCCACCAGTGTGACTCCACCAGGGCGTGCAGCACCTGATCACACTGCAGCTCCTCACAGCTCCACCAGTTTGACTCTACCAGGGCGTGCTGTCCCTCCTGCTCTCACTGCAGCTCCTCACAGCTCCGCCAGTGTGACTCTACCAGGGTGTGCAGTACCTCCTGCTGTCACTGCAGCTCCTCACAGCTCCACCAGTGTGACTCCACCAGGGCGTGCAGCACCTGATCCCACTGCAGCTCCTCACAGCTCCGCCAGTGTGACTCCACCAGGGCGTGCAGCACCTGCTCTCACTGCAGCTCCTCACAGCTCCGCCAGTGTGACTCTACCAGGGTGTGCAGCTCCCCACAGCTCCACCAGTGAGACTCCACCAGGGTGTGCAGCTCCTCCTGCTCTCACACTGCAGCTCCTCACAGCTCCGCCAGTGTGACTCTACCAGGGCATGCAGCACCTGCTCACACTGAAGCTCCCCACAGCTCCACCAGTGAGACTCCACCAGGGTGTGCAGCTCCTCCTGCTCTCACACTGCAGCTCCTAACAGCTCCACCAGTGTGACTCCACCAAGGTGGGCAGCTCATCATGCTCCCTCACTGCAGCTCCTCACAGCTCCACCAGTGTGACTCTACCAGGGTGTGCAGCAGCTCCTGCTCACACTGCAGCTCCTCACAGCTCCGCCAGTGTGACTTTACCAGGGTGTGCAGCTCCTCACAGCTCCGCCAGTGTGACTCCACCAGGGTGTGCAGCTCCTCCTGCTGTCGCACTGCAGCTCCTCACAGCTCCGCCAGTGTGACTCTTCCAGGACGTACAGCTCCTCCTGCTCACACTGCAGCTCCTCACAGCTCCACCAGTGTGATTTCACCAGGATATGCAGCCCCTCACAGCTCCGCCAATGTGACTCCACCAGGGTGTGCAGCTCCTCACAGCTCCGCCAGTGTGACTTTACCAGGGCTTGCAGCACCTCCTGCTCACACTGCAGCTCCTCACAGCTCCACCAGTGAGACTCCACCAGGGTGTGCAGCTCCTCCAGCCCTCACTGCCGCTCCTCACAGCTCCTCCAGTGTGACTCCACCAGGGTGTGCAGCTCCTCACAGCTCCACCAGTGAGACTCCACCAGGGTGTGCAGCTCCTCACAGCTCCGCCAGTGTGACTTTACCAGGGCTTGCAGCACCTCCTGCTCTCACTGCAGCTCCTCACAGCTCCGCCAGTGAGACCCCACCGGGGTGTACAGCACCTCCTGCTCTCACTGCAGCTCCTCACAGCTCCTCCAGTGTGACTCTACCTGGGTGTGCAGCTCCTCCTGCTCACACTGCAGCTCCTCACAGCTCCTCCAGTGTGACTCTACCTGGGTGTGCAGCTCCTCCTGCTCACACTGCAGCTCCTCACAGCTCCTCCAGTGTGACTCTACCTGGGTGTGCAGCTCCTCCTGCTCACACTGCAGCTCCTCACAGCTCCGCCAGACCTTGCTGTACCTTCTGCTGTGACATCCCAGCCTCTGAGCCAGCTCAGCCGAGTTCCCTCTCTCAGCCTTGTGCTCCTCTTGCCATCCACACAGTTCTATCAGTGTGACACTGCGAGGGCTGGTAGCAGCTCTTGCTTTCACCCCCTGCTTCTCAATGAGCCTCTGCCAGGGCTCACAGCGCCCCCTGCTGCCACACCTCAATGAGTGCAAGTAGATGTAAGTCTTCCACCCATCCAAGTGTGGGTGGTTTAATGTGAGCCTATCAGGGCGAGGGTATGACCAGGCCTGGCTCTGTGCTCACTGTTACACAACACTCAAGCTGCACCTCACTGAGGTCGCCCATCTGGGGCCGTATTATGGAAAGTGCCCCGGGGGCACAACAGACCTGTGTGCCCACTTGTGTGTGCCCCTGGGGCACTTTGGTATTACAGAAAGGGCTACAGACGCTTTCTCTAATACAGATAGCCCTGGCACACATATTGCACCAGTCCTATCAGCAGAGGGTGTTCCCTCATTTGCATGGGGCGTGGCCCCATGCAAATGAGGGAAACACTTTGCCTATGCACCCGCACCATACTATAGATGTGGATGCAGAGGCACAGCAGCTGTCAGGAGGCACAATGGCAGTGCGCCACCTAAAAGGTGGCTCCTGATGGCAGCCCTCTGGAAGAGGGAGAGGGGGTCCTGTGGGCACCCAAGACATTCCTTTGCAGGCAGGTGCAGTCACTCACTGTACCCCCCTGCATGGGGATCTCGCTCCCCTCTTAAAAGTGCAGGCGGGTTGCTGCCTGCACGGTGAAACACAGAACAACTGCTTCAAAACCCCAGTGTATTTCACTTGAATGCCCTGCCCCCAGGGCACTACAACTTCGCACCTACCCTGGGGGCAGGTCTGGACTGGGAACAGAAACCGGCCCTGGCAAACGGCTCAGCTGCCCCCCCTCCCCTCCCGAAGTGAGGGGGAGTGCAGCTGAGCAGTTTCTGAAGGCCGGTTTTGGACGATTTTGTTACCGGGAGCTGATATTGCCGAACCCTGTTAACAAAAACGGCCCCCCAGGGACCCAAAACTGGCTCCCACCCTAGCGGCCTACTGGGGAAACGCCCGGTGCCTGCTATGGCCAGTCCGGCATTGCCTGGGGGCAGCAGATTCAATGTAATAGGTCGCCCTTTCCCTGTTTGCGCCGGGCGTGCCTTTTGGAAGGTGGACCTGGCAAACACCAAGAGAGCGCTCAGTATTCTGTAACATGGCCCCTGGCTTGAAACTGGTTTGAAGTTGCTTGTGTGTCAATTGACGGAGGAGGGGGCCTGGCTGTTCGTACCGGGCTCTTCTTATTGGTGCAGGACCAAAACTGATTTGCATAAGGATGCTCCCCATCCTGGGTGGTCCATTGGGCAAGCTATGGACTGGTAGCGGCCTGAGCATTTTTAAAGGGCTAAGACTTTTGTGAGCATTCCACCATGATCCTTTTTTGGGGTTCAGACCACAGCTCCTCCCAGCTCAGCCAACAGGACTTGTTCTGGGCTAGCAGCTCCTCCTGCTGTCAATCAAGTTCTCCAAGCTTCCACCAATGGGCTGTAGGCTTGTCTGCAATACCTTCTGCATGGCTCCCAGCTCAAAGGTTGCCCATGTAGCACTGGCCAGGATTGGGGAAATAAATACTGCTGTTTAGGCCTCTCACAGGCACAAACCTCCAATCACCCAAATGTTGAAGAGGTAGCTATATTACGCACCCTTAATACCCTGATGAAATTGTAGAGGTAGATCCAACCATGGGTTTGTGACAGTGCTTAACTTGTAAAATATTAAGTGCCAGGGCTCTGACTAGGAGGCCACTGCAGCTTGCACCTCTCATCGCCCCTGTCATCGCTGCCATACAACTACAAACCATCTCTCTCACATGTAAATGCGCAGTTCAGATTATTGCAGGTCCCCAAAGCTAAGGGAATGGCTGGGGATGCAGGTATTAGTAATATTTTTATGTATATTGTTTTCCTTCACAACTATTATACTGCTCATCTCTAAATTACATGAGCAGCGCCACCTTGGGGCAGACTGCCCGAAGTGTGGTGTTGACAATTAGTTGCCGGTGCCGAGCACCGGAAACAAATTAAGTGCCTGTGCTCAGCACCGGGAAGCTCCGGCTCAAATTAAGCACTGGTAAGCACTGGTGTGTGACCCTTCATATCATGGTCAGGCAGTGCAGTTCTAGGATAAGCCGGGAAGAAGCCAGGAGTTGCATCTTTGGCCCAGTGCTCCCCTCCATGGCCCACGCTCACAGCTCTGGCCGGTACTGGTCTGTGCGAAGTTGGTACAAACCAGATGTACCTCCCTTGCTGTGTGACACCATCCTCTGCACACAGCTCCCTGTGTCCTTGGTTTTGGGGCCACAAACCACAGCTGGCCTGCCTGGAGTTTGACCCCGCGCCCCTCTGTCAGGGCGGCTTGGTTCTGACCACCCGTGCTCCCATCAGCACTGGCCTCTCTCCCCACCCTCTGCTTGTCTTCACTTTAACTTCACAGCTCACTTCATTGCATTCTGACGTGAAACTATTGAGTGTAGGTTAACGAATGGAGCGCGAACATGCAAGCCATTACATTCAGGTGTAATCAATACAGAAGGCTGAAGTAACATAGCATGATTAATGTGTGTGTGTTGTCTGATCCCTTGGGACCGATAGATCACCAGTCAATCAATCAATCAGGGAATTTGTAGAGCGCACTACTCACCCGTGAGGGTCTCAAGGCGCTAGGGGGGTGGAGGGGCTGCTACTGCTCGAACAGCCAGGTCTTGAGTAGCCTCCTGAAGGTTAGTAGGTCTTGGGTCTGCCGTAGGAGGATGGGGAGGGTGTTCCAGGTCCTGGCGGCCGCCAGATGTTGCTCTTCGGATGCGGGGGGGGTAGCGAGGGCGAGGTCGGCAGAGCGGAGCTGGCGGTTCGGGGTGTAGAAGGTGAGTCGTCTGTTGAGGTATGCTGGTCCTGTGTCGTGGCGTGCCTTGTGTGCCTACAGGAGTGGTGTCAGTTGTCTTGGGTCACGTGAGGTTTGGGAGTGGATGCACAGAGGGTATGTGGCTATGCAGATGTCCTGTGTACTGCTGGATCATGTGATTAGTTGCTGTTGTGGTGTCGTATGAGTGTAGGGTCGTGCTCAACGCATGGGCACGTTGAGAGGTTGGTTGTTTTAATGTGTGGCAAGATGGCGGTGCCTTTCGTGGCTCAAGAGTCGCTCAAGGCCGGGTGGAGGTTCCGCATGTTCCGTCTTGGTGGCTGGAGATGTTGGTACAGTGCTTAATTTGGGCCGGTGTTTGCTGGCTGGGCCCATCAGCAGTCGTTCTTGGGGACCGGCACTTATTTTTCCTCATCAGACTTTCATCCAGAGAGAGAAAACCACAAAGGGTGTGGGGGGGATTAGAAATAGTGACACAGTAAGAAACGACGGATGAAAAAGAACCCAATAGGGTGAAATAAAGAGGGAGTGATGTCTGGTGGTAGATGAAAGAGACATTAGGTGGAATCAAGACTAGGCAGCCTTGCTATTCAGTAATGCCAACATTTGATTTGGCAGACCTGCCAAATGAGAAAAAAATTCTGATAAAAATTTGGGTACGGTTACAACTTATTTAAAAATAAAAAAAAAAGCGTTTGGTAGCCCAGTTTGTTTTAAGCATGTGTTAGGGTCATGTGGAAATCAGGCCTGCCAACCAGTAAATATATTTCACTGTGTGATGAGTGGGCGGGGCTTTGGACGGGGCGGAGCTTCGTGTCAAGAGCGCCCTTGGAGTCCTTCAGCCTTCCACCAAGCCACCACCCTCTCCTCACCCACAAAAAAACAAAGGGTCGCTGAGGCTGTCACCCATGTTGTGGGGTGTTTTCGCACACCTTAATGGACATCGGCTGCTTGCAGCAGCAAAAGACCAGCTGGAAATCTACTGCAGGGAGTGGTTCCCAGCTCACCTTGCCTGCCACTGTGTGATTTTGGCTCCTCATCGTATTTATTTAGTCCAGTGAAGCAAATCTCAGCATGAATCTGTCAAGGGGTCTAAAAAAGGAAGTGAACTGCAGGACATAATTTCTCAGTGGTACATGGGCTGCTGTGAGTTGACCAGCTCGTGCTCAGGCAGTTTGTGAACTTTGTAAAGGACCCTCTGAAGGGCTGCAAGCAACCCAAGGTAATGGGTCTATCACATGGCTCCATTCTGATTGGTTGACTCGGTGGCCAGTCAGATTTATAGAAGAACAGCTATCGTACTGGCCATCCTATCACCAATCAGAATAGGTGTCTGTGTTAGGACAATTATGAGCCAATCAGAATTGCTGTGGGCAGCTCACACCTCCCTGGACTAGAATTTGCAGTGCAGGGTGGCACAAACAGCCTGGAAAGAGGAGCTGAGCATTTTCTTAGGTTTGACAAACACCCAAACCATTTGATTTTACAAAAAATATATGTATTTTACTAAAAATGATGTGTAAAATATATAGACGTGTAGGGGATTTCTGTCAGCCCTCCTCGGCCACTGGTATGCTATTGTGTCATTCACATTTTTCTTCTATCCACTAAGCATAGAGTGTGGACCGGTGGATCAGCCCGCTCGAGCCATTGGCTAACTTCACTCACTCATCCTTTTTACAAGTGCACATCCACACAAGAAGTAGGTCCCTTCAGTGCCAGGGACACTATAGCAATGTTTGCTTTTTAAGAACAAAAGTATTTTTTGCTTTTAGCTAGTGTTTATTTATTTTTAATATTAAAAATAAAAATAAAATTGATACTTGTATAGCGCACTACTCACCCGCAAGGGTCTCAAGGCGCTTGTATGAATACCGCTGTGGAACCCATCCTGGTTTTCCCTGTGAGGTGTCCACTCCTGGGCACCCCCAAGGTGGAGGCCAGGCATCCTTAGCGTTGTGGGGGGTGTTGTGGAGATTAAGCAAGCTATTGCCCAGAGTTGCAGAGTGGGACCCATGATTAGAATAGGCACCGAGGCGAGAATTATCAGGTCCGAGGAAACTGAGCCCAAGACCCGCCGAGGCGGTAACTGAATCCTGGTCCCGAGCCAGACCTCTGCATCAGGGTCTGCCGCTCTAACCATTGAGCCACACTTCTCCTTATTGGTTAGGGCCTGGTAGCTTCTGCAACAAAAATGTTTTACAAACTCATGGTGAAACGAAACAGGCATAGGTTTGAACCAAGGCGAACATGAGTTCAAATGAATCTTGAGTGGTGTTTGCCATTTCCGTCTGTATTTATCCAGGTATACAGCCTTTACAACGAAACTTTTACAACGAACTACCATTACAACGCAACTTTTACAACACAAACTATTACAACGCATAGCGCTGGGGGGCGCTCTAGGATAGGGAATAGGTGTAATTTACTATCCAACACCTTCCCTACTATCCACGGGGACTGGAGTTGGAATAGTAAATTAAACTATTCACTATCCAGCGCCCAAAAGCATTATGCGTTGTAATGGTATGCGTTGTAAAACTTGCGATGTAAAGGTAGGCGTTGTAAAAGTATGCGTTGTAATGTCATATATCCATTTATCCATATTTATTTTAAGTTTTGTGAAAAAATGAAGGTGGAATGTGCATATTTCTGCATTTATTTAACCAGTTAATGTACACTTGTGCCTGAACGCATGAGAAATTTCAATTATACATACACATTCAGATGATAAACTACGCACTTGTAAGAAAAGTTGCACATTTTAGTATCAAGGTTGGGCATATCTACTGCTGTTTAATGGCTCTTTACTAAAGTTCCTTTATTTGTTAAAACCCTTGCCTGTCAATCAGCACAGCTTTAGGCATAGCAGTCATGATTGACAGCATTCAGATTCATCAAAAAACAACCCAATTTCTGTTTTCATCCACAATTAAAAATAAATACAGACAATAAAATAAATGGTTTTCTGTCTGTATGTATCTGTAAAAATCTGTAAAAACTGACAACAGGGAGCATTAGTTAGGAGTAAGCAAAGAGTTGGACAAAACCAGAATATAAGTTATCCAGCCAAGAATGATGAGTAGAGAGGAGGTTACTGGTTGCTTGAAAGCCAGAAAAGAGTGAATTTTATAAATGTTATAAAGCAGGGAAGAGAAGATATCCAGTCCTGAAGCAAAGAGGGACAGAACATCTCAGACGCGAAGGAAGCAGACTTCTCAGTGTCGTCCACATGAAAGTGACCAGTGGACCAAATAAAGCACTATTAGAAGAAGAGGGAACTGGACAAATGGTGAAAAGAACAGGCCATTGAGAACACTGATGTAGTGGGGAGAGAGTTTGCACAGAGGAAGATACCGTGTAAAAAGAGCCTGAAAGGTCAGAAGTAAAACAAGAAGCTCTTTTACTAGGAACTTCTAATGAAACAAAGGAGAGAGATTGAAGAGAGGCACAAGGGAGGATTGGCTAGCACGGTAAGACTAAACTTAAGGAGTTTAGCCCTCAAACAAGAGAACCTTTATGGAGTGATAAGAATGAAAACAATAGAAAGGAAACAGGTGAGAAATAGCATGTAGGGAAGAGGATAGCTGTTTTAAATGTGGTGCCAAAGAATCTTACAGTGGAAACAAATTAATGATGTTGGAGCTTGGCAGAAGTTGAAGGACATAACGGGATGTAGGAAGGGAAGGGTGGAGAGAAGGAGTTTTTAGGAAAAGAAAGAGTGGTGACTTGTTTGAATATACAAGTAAAGTCCATACAATGCCGGTAGACCTGGCATTGACGATTTGCCTGATGTGGGCATCGGGTGGGAATCCAACTTTGTAGCCTAGGCACAGAGTCGTGAGAACTAGACACGCACAGTTACTAGCAACGGTGGTCAATGTGCCGTGCCTGGGATAGGAGTTGTCTCTGACAGTGGCGGTCCTTGCAGGTAAGCATGGTGGGCGCGAAGGGGGGAAGTCGACAGATGACGGAATGGGGAAAATTAAATGAATAAATAAAATTCTATTCGGTTGTCTGTTGAAATCCCCCGCCCCACCGCGCTTACCTGCACGGACCACTGCTGGACTCCCTGACATGCCCCTTGGCACGTCGGGCACTGCCTTCGCTACCCCTGATCTTATGGGCCGCGAAGGCAGCAACAGGAAGCGAACAGGACTCTATGAGCCATTTTTAGGTTTGACCTGTATGGTGCTTGCGCCGTTGACAGTGAACATATTGGATTTTAGGCTGACTTTGAGGGGCTCTGGCAAGCCTTCTTCAACCAGTGGCTTCTCTTTCTCTAGAAGTTCAAGCCATCTGTTTGAGAAAGTGTCAATCACAGGATCAGTCCCCAAGAATATTTTAGCCTCATGGTTTTTCGATGGGCTTTTAGGATGTGTCCTTCCACCTCTATTGGACTACATGAGGGACTATTACAGATGCAGTCATTTGACCAGCAAATTGGCAGAACCAAGCAGAAAATACTGACAAAAGCATCTGGAAAATAGATGCCATATAAAATAAAGCAGTCCTTTTATTCTGCAAGGTTCGTTTTTCAGATACCTACGTCTGTGCATTCGAACAATAACTTTGACATTTCTACAGCGGGTGCCAATTAATCTGCATGCCTTGCAAATGTCAAACCTCTTAGCTTTGCCAGTCTTGGTTATTGTCTGAGGTTTCCACTCCTTGTCCTTCACAAGAAGGCTGCTCAGGGGCTCAGTGGTGGGCAAGGCTCGCGGGGGCTGATCACAGGTCTCTGCGTCCACTGCGATTCTGGGAAACCGTAGCCCCATTCAGCCTAAAACCTATGAACATCTGTGAAATGCTGGGCTCTCAGGTGCCTTCATCCCATTTTGCAGGGAGGCCCTATCATGTTGTGTACCCCACGAGACAGGAGGTCCAACCTGTGATGTCACAAGGATCCAAGGGATGCATGATGTCACTTCCACTACCCCATATATCTTGGTGAACTGATGTCCATGCAAGCAGCTTGCTTCTGTTGATGCACACGATACCCGATGCCCCATGGCTTCGGTGTTGTGGATCTTCAACAACTATAATATAAACAAAAGAGGAGTATCCCCAAAAGGAACCGGAGGTTCGTAATGGGATGTCAAAAGTGGTAGAAAAAGGACATTATCCTTTTGTTAAGAAACCCCTCACTCACCAACCTGGTTGGTGACATGCTTCATCATCGGGGTCCCACCCCGAAGGCCGAGTGCCATCCGGGTGTGCTGCGACACCCGACTACAGTGGTGGTGGTTTTTAGTGTTGAGTGAAAAAAAAGGATGTCAAAAATTGTCCTGGTATGACTTGTAGAAAAACTTTATTCAAAAGCTACTGGACAATCATAAAAACAAGGTGTAGATACTGGTAGGTTATAATGAACAATAGTATCTATGTGTGTTGTATAAAATCAGCGGGTCTACATGTTTCAACCTGTAAATGGTAATCCCAGGTTTTCATCAGGACCAAAGTAGGAAAATGGACGGTGTACACACTCTAACATGTACCCAGTCCTAAGTTCCTTGTACCGAACTGCAGAATTGTGCAGCAGGCAGCCTCAAGAACCTAAATAGGTGAGGACAAGAGAGAAACTCTATTGAGGGATCTCAAATGCTCCAGGGGGCAGAGGAGGGCTTGTGGAAACCTCATAGTTTCAATGAAGTCCGATTTCGGAGTACCTACAGGCCTCTTCGTTGTCCCCGTAGCCTCAACAACTAACCTGCTACTCCCACTCTGACATTCCACGGGTAGGACCTCACCATAGCGCCAGGACACCTCAGGGTAGTAGATGCGCTCTACAAATCCAGTGAACATTAACATCGCCAACACTGATGTACAGTAAGGCACTGAACAGAGTCGGACAGGGCCATGGGGCAATCGGGCAGTGCCCGACCGGCTGGTGTGGCAGATAAGTGACTGTAGGGTGACCAGTCATCGTGGATTAGCCAGCACAGTCCCGGTTTTTCACCAGCTACCCCGGCAGATTTCAGGAAATTTAGCTCATGTCCCCGTTTTTGGAGAGGGCCGACTGAAAACGGTGTGAGGTGCGTTTTTATGTTTTACAAAGCATGGAAAGTTAGCAGTTGTTTCAAGAAAGCAATTTAATTAACAGGAAAGCTACTGGGCTTAAAAATTGAATTTTATGCATGTTCTAACTGCCTGTTCTGTAATTCTCTGCTGAGGAGCGCTGTCATTCTGTGCGCTCGCTTGAAGTAAAATTGTAGTCCTTCTTCTATTTTTGTGAAATGTCCCGGTTTTGGCACCCTGAGTGTCTGGGCTGTTTTTTGGCTGTTTGTGAGCCTGTTTTAAGGTCTGCTGGGCCCGTGTTTTTTATGTTGCTTTCCCTAATATTAAAACAGGCATTGACTCCAGGAAGCTCGAATCCACAAAGTCGTCCATACCTTGCAAAAATACTTATACAGCGTTTCTTTACAAATTCAAAACTGCCCTAATTTGCAAACAGGGGCCACTTTTTTAGCTATCTAATTCATTAATGGAGGCGGGCCTATTTTCTGTCTCAGACCGACCGTGGTACTCAACAAAATGTCCTCTGGTGCAGGGGCGGCTCTAGGCTCATGGCGGCCCTGGGCAAGGAGCGTAGGTAGGGGGCCCCGAAAAAGGGGGTCCGGGCGGGGCGGAGTGCGTTGGCCAGTGAAGAGCGGGGGGTCAGGGTATTTGGAAGTGGAACAAAGCCAGAGGCCGCCAGGGTCGCCACGCAAATATATATCCATCCTCAGAGGATTATTATATTAAGGATATATATTGGCGTGGTGGCCCCTGGGGTTTGGTGGCCCTGTGCAGGTGCACAGCTTGCACATGCCTAAGGCCGCCCCTGCCTGGTGACACAGCTCTCAAAGCAGGAGAGCTGGTCTTCAGAAAGTCACTGGCGCGAGACCGCCTCTTTCAGATGAGGCGTCCCCTCCCCCACCACGCCTCACGCTTGCTTTGGCGTCTGTTCCTTCCGCACAATGCTCTCAGAAATGAAGTATATATTCGGGCGGGAATCTGATTTCGAGTTAATTGCCCTCGGAGCCGAGATGAGGCGACGGTGCCACTGATGCCGCTGCAAACCCTGATTTGCATAGCAAAGGCAGAGCCACCCGCGACAGAAAAGGGCATTAAACACATTAAGTGCCGGAAATTAACATGACTCTCGCAAGAAGGGAATGCGCGCACCTTGTTTTGATCGACACCGCTGTACAATTTTAGCACGATCGTCAGGTAAACACAGAGCGTTTTCCGCATGTAAAGCCTTATTTTTGCATATATTTTTAGGCTTGGCGCTACGTGAAACGTACACTGCAAAAAGTCAACAGTAAATGTTATTGAGTGCAAACTGGCAGCTGTGAAGTAATTACAGAGCACTTTGGGAAAGTGTATCTAGGAGCATTTCAATTGAAAAAAAACACATTTCTCATCAGAAGACGACACAACGGGTAAGATAGCAGCATAAGTTAACCCCTTATGGCTGAGATCATAGGCGATGGAATTGGTGTGCTGAAAGTTAAATGTGAACCCTAATTTATGAAGTTACAACGCTTACATTTACAATGTATGCCTTTACAACGCAGTTTTTACATCGCAACATCCTTTACAATGCATTCTTGTACATAGCATGCCATTACATCGCATTTTCAGAAACTACCTTTACGACGCATTGCATCACATCGCATTATACCTTTACAACGCATACCATTACATCACATTTAAAGTAAGTGTTGGATAGCATGGGGGTAATAATTACTATTCTAACTCCAGTGAGTGCAACAGTAGGGTAAGTGTTGGATAGCGTAGGGGTAAAAATTACTATTCTAACTCCAGGGGGGTGCAACAGTAGGGTAAGTGTTGGATAGCGTAGGGGTAAAAATTACTATTCTAACTCCAGGGGGGTGCAACAGTAGGGTAAGTGTTGGATAGTGAAGGGGTAAAAATTACTATTCTAACTCCAGTGAGTGCAACAGTAGGGTAAGTGTTGGATAGTGTAAGGGTACTATGCGCTGTAATGACTTGTGATGTAATGCCTGCGTTGTAGTGACATGCATTGTAATGACATGCATTGTAGTAGCATGCAGTGTAATGGCTGCATTGTAATGACATGTGATGTAAAGGATGTTGCGATGTAATGACTGCTATGTAAAGGTAGTGCGATGTAATGACTGCGTTGTGAAGGTTGTTTCCCCTTTGAAAGTGAACCCTACCAAAGCTGACATCTTTCTGGTATCCAATTCTCCGAAACAATGGAACGCCAATCTTGCGGCCATTTTAGATTGCCCCATCCCTCCCCTTCTAGCACTTTTACAAACCTTGGTGTCGTAATTCACACCCCTCTTTCGAAGACCGCTCTCGTTGCTTGGGGTTCAATGGCATGCTTTGTCCATCTTTGAGTCCTGCGGATGTGTTCTCCCTTTCTTGAATTTCTCGTGCAGGGCGGTATCATAAATGCCTTTATACACTCACATCTTGACTTCAGAAACCCTTCACCTAGCTAAAGCTTCCAGCCCAATCTATGTCCAGACCAGAGTATTCTGAAACTCCTGCAGCTTGAAGTCCTATGTGCTTTAATAAAATGTGACCGTGTCTCAGCCAAAATGAATGTGCAGTATTGACTGCCAGTGCAAAAACATATCTACTTTATTCCTGTCTACATCATGCATCGTATCTTTCATTCAAGAAATTCTATAAGTATGTCCTTCCACAGCACCGACCAACAATATTCATATCTTTGTATTGTATGTATAGCTCAAACCTAGCCGAAAAGGAGCAGGGTGCTGTACGGGATCAAAGACAAGCATAAAGTTGACAAGTTTTCGGAGAGGAAGCTGGTTCTGGACAGTTAGTGCATGGTGATGTAGTGTGTTTTAAAGAGATGCATCTTCAACTCTTTCCTAAATTGGAGTCGCATTGGTGGGATCCTGATGGATACGGGGATGTTGTTCAAGATCCTGTTACCTAGATGGAAAAGACCCACTGCTGTTTTTTGTTTTTTTACCCACCTTAGTCTGCAGTCTGATGGTGTCCTGGCTCCTTGCCGAGAATCACCAGAAATGGTGAGCTTGTCTGCAAGTTAAGCGGGGGTGCTGGTCATGATGGCTTTGTGAATGGTGCAGCTGCTTTGAAGATGTGCTGAGCAGCAAAGGGAGCCAATAGAGTTCCATCAGGTTGGAGGTGATGCACCCATATTTCTTAACCCCTTCACTGCGGCGGCTATTCCGCCGCAGTGCTAAGGGGTGGGGGGCGCGCGGCGCTCCCGTGCTCGTGACGGAACCGCTCCGTCACGAGCCTCGGGCGAGCTGTGCTTGTGACGGAACGGTTCCGTCATGGCCCCGCCCACCCAATAGAACGCTCAGCGCAGGTGCGGAATTCGCCCGCGCAGGTGCGGCGAGCGGGCCGTGACGGAACGGTTCCGTCACAAGCACAGCACACCCGAGGCTTGTGACGGAACGGTTCCGTCACAAGCATGCAAGGGGTTAAAGCTCTGAACGAGGCATGCTGAAACATGTAGGATACTATTAAGGGGGCCTGCATCGAGTCTGGAAGGCCACGAAGCAGGGCGTTGCCACCATTCAGATACAAGAATACAATGGCTTGAACAGCAGTTATGAAGTTAATTTCAAGAATAAATGGTTTCACTTTCTTTAGAAGGGAGCGCTGATGCCAGGCTGTCTTTATTTTTTTTATAAACATATGGAATCCACTAATGTAATGGGGCTACCCTACAGTGGTTGGGAGCACCCAATGGTGGTATAGTACCCCTCAGACACCAAAAGGACCCTTGGTGTCATGCTACATCATTGGGGTCTTCGCACCCCTCTACGGGATGCGGCGTGCTGCGACCTACGACTACGTGGGAGCACTTTATGATGACTATGTGAGGTGTGTGTGAGGATTTTTGTTGTATGTGCGTGAGTGGTGAGGTTATCGGCGAGTGATGTTTAAAAAGTGCCTGGCTCGTGGGGTATGCTCAAAAATAATTTTAATGGCCCCCGGGCTGGCACTGTTAAAAGAAGTGACAGAGCAGAGGCGTAGGATGCAAGATAATGTGCATCACCTCCTGTGTGTGTGTGTCGACATGTTTCGGAGTCGGAACTCCTTCAGGACAGGGTACACAAATCCCCACCTTACTCACGTTTCTCTACTCTTTAAAAGTGTTATTTACAAAAAGTGAGATATGATGCAGGTTATGCGATGTACCTACAAAGTCGGCTTTTTTGGCAGTGTGTACTTTGAGGGTGAATTTGGTTTTCACAGTGAATCCAAGTGGTTTGGCATTCAGTTAAACTTGGGGTTTGTAGCCTCAAGGTTCATATCATTGAGCCATGTTTTTTATTGTACATTGTTTGTTGTTCTGGCCAAGTAACAGGAATTATGTTTTTATTGCACTGAGCTTCAGGTAGGCGCTGGGCATCCAGGTCTGGGTGATGTGTTGGCAGTGTCTGGGGGATTGGACTTCTGAAGTAGAGGACCCTTTCAAGTAGAGTTGTGTATCATCGGCATATTGGTGAATCTTGATGGTGTTCTATGTGAGTGGAGCTTCTGTGGCTCCACGTAGAGGTGTCAGATAACAGATGACAGCACAGAATCTGGCAGGAGTCCACAGGTGATAGGAACCTTTCAGGATCTGGAGGTGCACACGTGAACAAACTGAACGCTGGGAGGAGAACCAGTGAAGGACAGTGCAAGTGAATTCCTTCCAAGGTGCGTAAGAGGTTCTGATGGTTGACTGTGTTGAAGGCATCTGAGAGGTCCAGCAATATCAGGAGACATGGGTCGCCTGTGGTCAGGAGGGCATCGTCTACAATCTCTTAAGTAATGGGCGTCTCTAGTTTTTCATATGAAATTAGACTGGTAGTCATGCAGCAGATGTTAGCATTAAGGTGATATTGGAGCACACAGACTTCTTTGTAAGTGATCTTGCGATTGAATGCTAGGTGAGTGATGGGTCGGTGGTCGGCCATCAGGGTCTTTGCAAGTTTCTTTAGAAGTGAGAGGATCTGGCTTGTCTTCAGAGCTCCAGGTAAGAAGCCTTGAGTGCAGGCGCATTGATAATGTTGAGTAGGGGTCAGAGAGTTTTGATGAACTTTGTTGTTTTCTTTACCCGGGTCTCAATGAAACATTGAGGTTTTAAGTCTTTTGGAGTTAAGGGGCCATCATTTTAGAACTCCCCACCTTTAGGATGGATCTAATTTTCCTAGATTTAGAAATTAAAATGAAGCATTCGCACTACATTGATTAGACGCTGTTTGCCAAATGCATGATCTGCCATTAATCAGAATTTCTAGCGCTAAGGGACCTTTAAGCAGGGTATGTGGCACATCATAGATGACCTCACAGATAGATAGGTGGTCTATCTGATGATGATAGAAATATCTATAGAAAAGGCTGGAACACTGGACTGGGCTTTTTGGATTACTTATGAGTAATCTGCTTTCCTCTGAATCTCCATTCCCTTTCTCAGTGTTGGCCTAAAATAGATGGGTACACACCTCCGAAGACAGGCTGAGGTTCCCAATATTCCCCCAAGATGTTAAAATCCATACACTACTGTTCTATGGGTCACACTGAGTTGCTTTTTCTTAACGTTTTCCAACATCATAAAGTTGACAAAGTAGTAAAAAGCTACAAGTTACAACCTCGTAGAATGGCTATATGTATTTATTTCGTCCTCTTCCTCAACACTTGTAAGGAGGACGAGGCTGACCATTATCTGTAACACTGCAGCTTCAATATAGCCTTAGAGCCGGCAGTAGCGGGCTCTACCAGCCGTTAAAGGCCCACTCTGCAAGGGCCTTTAACAAGGCAGGGCTGTAAGGCTAATAGAACATTCCTCCACTAGAGGGCAGAATGTTCTAATTTGTAAAAAACAAAGGCATCACTGAGCCCCAGGTGGTGGAAATCATCTCGGGCTCCGTAAGTCCTTTTTTCACAGAAACAGCTACGAACAAACATTGGAATGCTGCTCCTTCGGGCTTCTATCGCCCATTATAAGCCCAGAGCACTCCATTGTCTTCAATGGAGCGTTCAACATTCCAAAGTTCTAATAGATGTTTTATCAATTCCTTATCTCTTATTATGATTCTCACTTTGCAAGTGACCTGTTTTTTTTGTGGTAGATTTTTTTTTTTGCATATACAGAAACTTTTTAAAGAAAAAATGTCAAATTTCTCAAAACCCTCATATGGTAGGGTTTCCTGAGGAGCAGTTACTGCAGTTGCTTGAACTGTCAACAGGCCGGGAGAAGTAGGGTCTAGCCTGTTTGGTCGGGAGACAATGAGGCTCAGGTCCTGAGCGAACCAGAGTGGGGTTGCTAGTCGTCAACCATCTAGCCGGATCTCTGAACACCGGGGCCGACATCTTGCATTAGCGGCATCTTGCCGACCAAGAGTGACGTTTCCATTTGGTGGTGGTCCAGGACATCTTCACCTTGCGGGGCACCCCTCAGGTGGATCTAATTGCCACTCATAACAGCACCCTTAGCCCAAAGTTCTGTACCCTCCAGAATAACTGGCAGCCTTGTCTGCATTTCTCTGCCCCCAAATCCCCCATCCCAGTGGGTAAATGCATTAAAATTCAGTCAGTGAGATGAATCTACAAATTGGTAGGGGTGGGTGGAATTTGCGTAGTCGCGCTACTCAAAGCTCCGCGAAATGGTAAAAAATTTCCGCGAGCGCGCAAAAGTTCCGCAAACGTAAGGAATAGCTTGTTCCACCCAATCGCGATGCTTTTTTCCTGTTTGTGAATGCTGTTTACGTGCTCGGCGAGAAATATCTAGTGAACACGCATTTTGAAAGCGTAAACAAGCAAATAATTCTGCGAAGCCGCAGATCACGGAATTTTTGGCAATCCCGCGTTCTTCGCAGAACGTGAAATTACCCAAATTCCGTGAGCGAAATGGAATTTACCGCCCAGGTCTACAAATTGGACGACCACACCAAGTCCTGGATGGGATGTATGAAGCATAAGAAGTATCTGCCAACCCTTGGGAATGTTCTTTCTCTCTACGCCTCTCTGCCATTATCCTCTCCCTTCTCAAAATATATCCAGCTCGGCACAGCTTCCTTCTCCTCTTCTCTGAATTCATTTAACAAACAAATGACACCAAAGGTCAGCAGGACAGCCCCTAAATTACTTCAAGGGGTAATTTTCAATATCCTTAATATAAGACGATAAAATAACACTGTATAAATTGTATGTAATATGGTTGCCTTCTGTAACTGAAACACATTATAACATTGGAAAAGAAAGCAATGTATTCAAGTGCTGGTAAAAAAAAATCTTATTAAGACAACGAAATTGATCCATATAAACTTTAATTATGTATTTTTATAGCGTCTCAAATTAATCTCTTTTTTATTGTTTACGAAAAGAAAACCGCATACTTTGAGATAAACTTCAATGACAAAGCTTTAGGCAATTAAATTATATTAAATTGCTTTTGCTCTTTCACTTCTTAGCAACCCTAAATACTTCTCAAACATTGCAAATCTCCACAAATTCCATTTATATAGGCAATTGCACAGATCCTCATAACGCCCTTATTGTATTCTTCAAAGATTGTGATACAAATACAACCTGCAAGGCATTGTGGGACCTGAGTCCATCATCTCTGTCCTTTAACCCCATGGCTGCGGCCGGAATTCCGTGCCTGTGCGGGACATTCCGATCGCGGGCGTGGTCATGACGGCTCCCGGCCGTCATCAGCACACGCCCACCGTAACTCATGGCGGCTGGGAGCCGTCATCAGCACCGAACGGGTTAAACAGCACATTTGCATAATCAATTCCCATAAGTTACTAACAACCAAGTACCTGTAGTGCTTCAAGCAGGTGAGGCATATCTTAGCTTTTAGGGCAAGACTTGACATTGATGGCCTCCAACTCTGTACAACCATGCAAGGTGGCCATCTTTAAATGTTTTTTATGCTTTGTGGAAAACCACTACAAGATGGATGACGGTGCATGTGAGTGGGGCATTTGCCAAGCCCACTTCAAGTCTATATTGAATATATTGCTTTCAGACAGACAGGTAAAGTAAAAGTTGTCTGCAGGCAAGGCCTAATAAATGACTTCCATCTAAATTCATTTTCTGTCAATTTATTTTTACGTGGCTATCCTGAAAATGTGGCATGCATATGCCCCTCCTGGATCTACGTTGGACACTCCTTCAGGAGAAATTGCTTCAAGGTGTCATACTGGAGGCTGACAAATTTTCCTACCAAGTTAGAAAAAAAGATTGGGCACAAAAATGCAGATACATAAACTTCCTAGTCAGTCCTGCATCTGATAATTCTTGGCTAACTATTTCTCTGTAGGTCCCTTCTCAGTCGCTGCTTGTAATGGGGTTGAAAACTCTAACAACAGAGAAGGGCTACAAGATGATTAGGTATGGACACAGAAGAAAGGTTTCAATCATTTTTTTCACAGTCTATGAATGGCGGAGAACTAAACCATGCAGTCAAGCATGGTCCCCCGATGGGCCCTCTTAAAAGATTCCGCTCACATTCCTGACAGCTCTATTAGTTCATTTTAAATCAATTCTAGCCATTTCCCAGAATGTATCTCTTTTTTCTTCTAAGAAAGCCTACACCCAGTTTTGATGCAGAGTTCGATATAAGGGGAAAACGAGAAAATGATGGTTGAGTTGCTTGATTTAATCTCAGCCACTCTAGGGGTGGCAGAACTCACGGAGTTTTACGGAGTTGCAGAAAAACTCTGAGATTCTGCGGAATTCTGTAATTGAGTGGAAAATATGCAGCTCGTGCTGCACTTTTGCTTGATTGCTGCACTTTTGCACCCGTAGCTCGAGCAGCTCTGAAAACCGGCTTTAACAGCATCATGCGTTGTGTAAGAGTAAATTGATACTTGTATAGCGCACTACTCACCCGCAAGGGTCTCAAGGCGCTTGTATGAATACCGCTGTGGAACCCATCCTGGCTTTCCCTGTGAGGTGTCCACTCGTGGGCACCCCCAAGGTGGAGGCCAGGCATCCTTAGCGTTGTGGGGGCCATTGTGGAGATTAAGCAAGCTATTGCCCAGAGTTGCAGAGTGGGACTCCATGATTGGAATAGGCACCGAGGCGAGAATTATCAGGTCCGTGGAATTTTTGAGCTCAAGAGCTTAAGAGTGCGCGGCCATTCGAGTTGATTTTGTTGCTGCTCGAGTAAAAAATCTACTCAAGCGATGTCAAATTTACCCGAACGGCAGCCGTCTGACCACCAACACTGGTGACTGCCTGAGTTAGAAAATCCCGCTACAGGAATCCAACTCACGCTCACTAGCTCGCATATTCTGGAGCCTTGCAGGAGAAAAATCCCACCAAACAGTGATTGGCATAATCTGGCTAGAACTTCGCATTAAAGAGTAACACAGAGTGGCCAAAATTCCACCAATTCCACGGGCAAAACAGAACATTCTGCCCACTCCTAGTATTTTCTCAGAGCTGCAATCAAGTCCTGCTTTTGCCCACTAAGCCACCTCAGATAGGAACCATCCATATGCAAATCTGTCTTTGTCCTACTCCATTACGAACAATCTAGCCTGAACTAACAGATTACGTCGCTTCTAAGCGGAAACATAAGCAACCCTCACCCCCTTTTCAGCTTATATGGGCCTCATCAGTAGGGTTCAGCTTCGGTCCTGTGGCACAGGAATCACCTCTGGGCATACCCATCGCACCCATAACAACGCAATGAGGAAAACAGAAAGGTGATGGGTGGATTGCTTTAATCAGTCAGGATGTGGCACAGTGGCCAGAGCTGCTGACTCGGGAGCTGGGGATCTGTGTTTGAGTCTCTGTGTCTGCTCAACATCCTTTGCTTCCGGGCAAATCTCTTAATCTCCCCATGCCGTTCGCCTGGATACCCTCATGGGTGAAAAGCTGCTCTATACAAATCTACAAACTAAAACTAAACCTCTGGTAAGTACTGTGGGTCGCAACTAGTCCATCTACTCCTGCCAGACCAATAGAGGCCAAAGGCTTGAGCACAGATTCACATCCCAGCTTCCTCTCATGCTAACCAAAGTTCCCAAACGCAGACAAGCACAAGATAGTCGAGCCGCAGCCAGGTACTGGGCCAAACCCAGACTAGATTGGTACCTGCACTTGAGGTGTGATAGAGCAAGCCCTGGCTAGGTTACTACCTTGACAGAACAAAAGTGAATCGGCGCATCCCACGTTACCCTTCTGTCTTCATCACTCCAGGCAAGAACAATACCTTTTCTTAGACACCAGAGACCCTCCATGTATTTAGTTTTACGTGAGGAGGCATTCTTCTGCCATTTATTAATTTCCACCCAGACAAATCTTATTGTCAATATTAGAAAGGGCTATAATTGTATATGTGTGCCGTGTGTCATGCCCCTTCCTCCATCATACAGCTAAAAACTGCGTCCCACGATCTGATAAGAGCACTCCCTGGTCATTCATGCACGTCACCAAAATGCTGCCGACATAGTATTGCAACAAATACGACGCCGTGCCAACCATTCACCTCCCCACAATGTAGCTTTGCTACTAAGCATGGGCTGAAAATTTGTTCCGCTCACGAAATTTGCGGATTTTTGGCAATTTAGCGTTCCGAGAATCGTGTGAAATTGCCAAACAATCTGCAATTCGCAAGTTAGTGAATTTTTTTTGCTTGTTCGCGCTTCAAAAATACAATCTCGCACGCGCTGCATTGACTTACCTTGATTCTGAGTTTGTCGAGTTGTTTTCCTCCCGCGAACTAGATGGTCGCGCCAAAAATGACCGCATGGGTAAGTTTGCGGTAGCCGTGCTGAAACAAAACCATGCGAACATGGCAAAATAAAAAAAATTGCAAGTTTGCACAAATTAGCGGATTTTGATGACCGCGAATTTGCTTTCACGCGAATTCGCGGAACGCGAATTCACAAATTTCGCCCATACTTATTTGCTACCTGTCCAAAAGTGTGCTACAACGCACCACATAGGGGCACGGATTCCAATGCAAATAATCCTATACAATAAACATTTATAATTAACTCCCAGTTTTCCGTTTTTACGGATTTTTGCAGATCAATACACACAGAAAACAATGTGTTTCCTGTCTGTATTTATATTTTAAAATGGGGAAAATACTGAAATTGTGCTGATTGTGGGAGACTCTCCAAGGGGTCTTTCATGAACTCCAGGCAACAGCTGGGCAGATAGACAGCATGGGAAGTTACAAAACAGGATGAGATTTCCTTAACCCCTTGCATGCGGGGCTCATTCCCCCGCTGTGCTGGGGGGAGGGGGCGCGCATAGCGCCCTGGTGCTCATGACGAGCTCAGCTCATCATGAGCCACGGTGGTCGTGTGCTCATGACGAGCTGAGCTCGTCATGACCACACCCGTTTGTGTAGAACATTCGCACAGCAGGGGAATTAGCCCAGCGTGCGAGCGTTCCAACGCTCATGACGAGCTGAGCTCGTCATGAGCGTTCAAGGGGTTAAATACAGGCACATGTAAGTTAACTTATATTTGTACCTTTGCTGCTTTATTTGCTAAAACGAGACTGGAATCCACATATCAATGTTCTTCTAAGAGTTAAATAAATATGGAAATATACCATTCTATGACTCTTCCTATTCTCAAAGCACAAAATAAATATGGATAAATACCAATAAAACGGGCAAAAAATTAATTTGGATACATTCAGACGGGAATGTTAAAAAATAAATACATAAAACCGGGAGCCCTAGTCCTAATTGAAATTAGGGTGTGTACTGCGGTGCTTATTCGTTGATACAATAAATCCATAATTGTTCTGTTCTGTGTATTGTTCGAGGTTCCCCTCTGTTGAACATCAATTTCCTGTGCAACAAATGCAGCCAAGATCCACTGTCTACTTATTTTAGGTTCAGAAGAGCGACCATTGACCAAGGTACATGCGTCCCATTGGTGCAGCACACAATTCTGTGGACTCTCCGTCAGTTTGGTGCCGCGGGATGGCCCTTACGGAGACACTTATGCCTATGGGTCCTGCAAGCAAGTCAGGATGCAAATTGTGTAGTTTTTCACAAAGTCTGGAAAGGATTTCACAAAGGTGATAGTAGAATGGTGCGTTCGTTGGAGGTGGCCTTCAGGGCATTGAGATTTTGCTTAGTTCAGCATACAAGCGAAGGTCGACTACTTAGTGAAGGAGTGCGTAGGGTGAGACGCAGACTTGTACGGCTGTTTGGTGTTCATGTCGAATATGTGATGTTACAACGCTACATATTACATCGCGGTAGGTAACAACGCGGACATTGTTACCACGCATGGCATTACAACACAAGTCGTTTCTACGACTTGCACTAGATGGCGCGCTGACTTAGAAATAGTATAAATTACTATTCCTACTCCAGTTGGCGCAACAGCAGGGAATGTGTTGGACGCCATCTAGTGCAAGTCGTTGAAATGACTTGCGATGTAATGCTATGTGGGGTAACAACGCGGATGATGTAACGTCTGCGTTGTTACCAACGTGCGTGGTACTGATAGCGTTGTAAACCCGGTCTCCTGTTTATGCCAGTTCTGACTTTGTATATCTTCTTGATGAAGTAGTGATCGATGATATATCTTTTGTTACCTAAATGTGGGTCTGAGGAGGCTCTGGGATGTAGTTTGAAATTCTTGGAGGTTGCTTTGCTTCTGTTAGATGGTTTGTTGGTGGTAGTTTTTTTTAGATGCTGGCATTGGCTCTGGACTGAGGGATCTATGGACTAAGCTAAAGGCTTAGAGTTGGGTGAGGTTGTCAGGCTTTTTATGCTGTGTTCTATACATCAAGTAGCATTGTGACATCTAGCTGAGAATATTCTAAGGGGGAGAAGAAGGGTGTAGAAGATATTGTGTGTCTGACTGCCATGGAGAAAGGACAATGTAGGTACTCTGAATAATATTTTTAATCACTCACAGAAAAGGTAGTGACGTTTCATCACACTGATTTAATGGTGTGCACCCTCTAATTTATGGTACACAGGCTAAGCTGAGCTTTCTGTATGTATTATGTTATGTTGTTAAGGAAAATAAGGCTACATTATGTTTTGAAAAGAAGTATATTTTGCCTTCTGATGGGGTCTAGTGGTTTTCAAGAGGTTGAGGAGTTCCTTAGTGAAGTCCACAAAGCATCAGGATGTTATTTTTACTCTTTTCTTTTGACTTCAATGGGTGGGGGATGGAAGATGGAAAAGCGGTCTGTCCAATCCCGGTTCATCGTGCCTTGCATGGGCTTTGAGGATTGGCTGAATGGATGAGGTTGAGCATGTTGTCTTTGTTGTGGTTATGTTTTGTGATGCGTAAAGAGAGATTTTTTTAGTCTTATTGCTTGAGTCATGTGGGAGGGTGATGTCTCTGAGGGATGACGTAGGGGTGTGCTGATTGGAGATCTAAGATTTCTTCATTAACATAATGTGTATTTATAAAGCGCACGTTCACCCAAGGGTATCTTGGCACGTAATAATAGATGTTTATTGTTGCCCAACTCAATGGTACTAAATTTATCGACCTCAGGAGGATGAAAGGCTGAGTAGAGCCGCCAGAATTAGAACCTGTACCATGAGGTCGAAACAAAGGCCCCTAGCGGAGGCATTAGCCTGCTAAGCCACCAGACCTAGCATTGATGTAGTTATTGGGCTCGGGGATCGGTACATCCTATTGAAGGAGGCCCTACAGGATGTAGAGAATAAAAAGTAGCAATGGAGGAGGCTGAAATACCAGCTTGAGCTGGTTCACTTAAAGATCTGGGCTAGGCAGACGTTCTCCCCCTGCCTTGCATGTGTGCTCTCTGTGTAGGGTGGCAGGGTCTGTGAGGAGAAGGACTTCCGGGATGTAAGTGGCAGTGAGTGTGAGACATCTCTGTGATGGAGAGAGCATCTGTTTAGTAGTAAATGTGGTTGGCAGAGTCTGGTGAGTGGATGATTGCAGTGTGTTTTGATTAACATAAGAGAGAGGCTTTGCACTGTTGGTGTTATGTATGTGATAGTGATATGGGTGATGGTTTTAGTGTTTGATGGAACAGGGCAGGACGTGCTCCTCCATTGAAGAGGAGGAGTGACGCCCCACTTAAAATCCCCCTGAAATCCTGAAAAATAAAATTATTTATTACCATTTTATTTTTTATCCCCTTCGCGAGCAGAGCGTCTGCACGGGGGCGGGGCCACTACTAAGTGACATCAGCAGGGTGGAGGGTGCGCTGTCTAATACACTAGTTTAAAGTGTGCATGTCTTTTTGGCTGGCCGTCTTGCGATTACCAGCCAGACATGCGCACTTTAAACATCCCTAACCCAGCTGGATCAAGACAGCTGGGTTAGAGCAAGTGCAAGCCTCTGGAGCACTGTGGAATGCCGAGTGACCATGCTCCCTCCAATCAGGGCGCTGCATGAAAGCAGCACCCTGATTGGTCGAGACAGTTGCTGCATCCAGGTGGCTAAAAGAGGAACGAAATGGAGAACGTTGCGTTCAGGTACGTTTTTATTCATTTATTTTATTTTGTGCCCGTCTGCCCACCCCTCCTCCCCATAGATGCCAGCCCCCACTGGAACAGGGCTGTGATTGGTGGGAAGTCCTGGGATGACAGATGTGACATGGCCTTCTCCATGTTGACTGGAGCATCGGACAGCAGTGAATGGCAGTTTTGGAAGTCTCACAGGGAATATAGATGTTTACATTGCATGCGTTTACAACGCATGCAATTACAACACGGTTGTTACAATGACCGGGTTGTTACATCGCAGTAGCATTACAAAGCAAGTAGTTACAACTACTTGATGTAGGGGGCGCGATGGACTAGGAAAAAGTATAATTTACTATTCCAATTCCAGTGTTTGCAACAGTAGGGAAGGTGTTGGAATAGTAAATTATACTACCTTAGTTTAGAGCGCCCCTACAGTAAGTTGTTGTAATGACTTGCATTGTAATGGTACTACAATGTAACAGCACGGTGTTGTAACGACCGCGTTGTAATCGCATGCGTTGTAACACATGCAATGTGATGCTGTTTCCCCTCACAGAATGGAAATGATTGGCCCGCCCTTCAGTATCCTACCTAGCCCATCACCTTGTGTCAACATCCTCAATGTCCCCACCAATCATCGCCTGCCACCTCGCCACCCCTTCACTGTCAGATCTACCCCACTCCCTTCGGCCCCATGAAAACCTCTCCGATCAGTGACTTTGAACGGCGAGAAGAATAAGTCAAAATACATCGATGAACTGTCTTCACCATAAGCATCTCCAACAGTGATGAATCTATGGACTGCTGGATTCTGCTTGAGAGGTAGGCCCTTAGAAAGCTTCAGAGGTATATGGTGGAGGGCGTGAAGGGCTCTCCTGCCAAGGCACATCTTCCTGAAGATAACAATTGAACATTTTCCCATTAATCAACACATGCCATGTGGCCTCTGCTCAAAGTCATTTTTGGGATGAGAAACCAGGAATAATGCCAGGAGGAGGAGATGTGAGGTGGGTACATGATTAAGAAAGATGTTTATTTCCTAGACTGTGCTTCTTGCCTGTGAAATCCAAGGCCATTCTGGAGTGAGCCAGGCCACTCCCTGCTGCAGCCCTGGGTAATGGATAACTGTTTGTCCAGAAGCAGTGTGGGTCCTGCTGTTAGACAGCGGAGTGGTTCAGGCTGGATTGTGATATTCGGCAGACTGGCACCATGGGCAGCCTGGCACACATGACCTTGTGTTGCTTGACAGATGGACAATGGTCTGTTGACATTCTCGCGACTGACCCTGCAGCTGAGAGGCTGTTTCATCCAAGAAGACCTGCCTGCGGGCTCTGAGCCTGGGTTTTGTATGAACAAGTGTCCTTTCCCTTCGGTTGTCCACCGAGAGCTTCCGATGTGAGGCACATCTGCAGGCCTTTGGAAAGAGGTGGCAGGGTTGCTTGTGAGTGAAAGAGGCAGAGTTCATACAGGCACGTAAGATGAAAATTCCAGTCCACCAGCGCAGTGCTTAATTTGTAAAATATTAAGTGCCAGGGCTGTCGTCAGGAGGCCACTGCAGCTTGCACCACCCATCGCCCCTGCCATCGCTGTCAAAACAACTACTAACCATCTCTCACCTGCAAGTGCGACAATTCAGATTATTCCAGGTCCCCAAAGCTAATGGAATAGCCTAAGAGGCAGGTATTAGAAATTTCTTATGTATATTTTACACCTAAACAACCGTTGTTCTGTTCATCTCTAAATTAGATGAGCATCGCCACCATGTGGCAACAATTAAGTGCAAGTGCCGAGCACCGGAAACGATTTGAGTGACGGTGTCGAGCACCGGAAACCATCGGCTCAAGTTAAGCACTGCATCAGCTGCACCATCCTCACTACTCATTTGTACCATTGTACGTGTAGTGACGAGAAGGAAGACCCCCTATTGGTGCCATAAGGCGGTAGTATGAAAGGGTGAAGCTCACCTTGTCATTACGGACCATAACTAGGGGTGGGCGCGTAGTACTAGGCAACTTCGCCAGACTCCCAATTAATAAAACAGAAACCTCATATACTTTTGGTAAAATAAAAAGTATCTCTGTCTTCACATGCTAAAATGCATATAGTCATTTCACAAAAGTGAAAGTGAAAATGAAAATTTAGCAAGCAGTGAGAGAGGAGATGGTTTTGGTATCCTCCCTTACCTAGGGAGAGAACCGAAGCATGTGCCTTGAAAACAAAGAGCACATCTTGCTGAACGATTAGGTGGTGTTCCCATCCTCTTAGGGCGACCACAAGCACAGTTATGGGCAAAAGTTCAATCCCAACCAAAGGCCCTGAAAAGCATTATGGGACGAAATTAGCAGTGGGCAGTGAATATTCTAGTATCCAATATCAAAATAATTCTACAAAGAGCTGCAGTTCAACTAGTTGTTACTAGGTGTCCCTCACGAGTCAAATGCAAAAGCATCGAAACCCTTTCATGAAGCTGCAGTTCTACTAGTCGTTACTATGTGTCCCTCATGAGTCAAATGCATAAGAATTTGACTTGAGGGACACCTAGCGACGACTAGTTGAACTGCAGCTTGAAAGTGGGGACTGTGAACCTTATATGTTTGAGAACATTAAAAGAGCCCTCGAGCCAACTGCCGCACCAGGACTATATTCTGTTGCTTATGTGTAGGTGTATAAAGGAGGGCTGCAGTGTTCCTGATCCTTTATTGATCACAAATTGCATATTGAATTTATATACAGGGGAACTGGTTTCACCAATACATTATGACTGTTTTACCCTCTGCATGTAAATAATAGGGGGGGGGGGGTCTTCATAATTTGCTTTTGCGTAATTATACAAAATTACATGAAATCCTGCTAATTAGACAAAATGCAAATCTATCATTTTGCTCTATATTTTAGCTCAGAATGCATATTTGCATCAAATTTTGTTGCGAGGATGCATTTAAACAAAAGCACGGTGAACAGCATTCGCTTGCGTTCTGTTGTTTCCATACATATGGGGTAACTTTTACTGTGAAATGTATGTTTGTGGCAATTTTTTTTTACCGAGAATGGCACGTAATTATACAAAATGGTGTAATGGTTTCATTTGGAAAATTTTACGTAACAAGCATAAAGCGAAATTCCCAAATTATGCTGGCATCATTTTCAATTTCATTCCGGCCTAGCAAATATTGGATATAATGAAAGTCTTGTGTCTTTACAAAAACTCACAGCCCTGCCAGAATCTTCACATCTTTATTGCAGCCGGGAGATGTGTGTTGTACTGTATGGTGTCTCGACCCCATACCAGCGACTCTGAGCCCGCTCGTCCACAAGTACCCGAAGAGTGGGGTTAGCTGGAGAGGTCCAATTCCATCCAAGACCGAGCCCTGGTCCCTGGTTGGTGGGAGGTCCCCGCGCCATCACATTTGATAGTGGCCGGTTATCCATGCAGCTGTGAGGATTAGATGTGGGCGGATGGCAACAAGGGTGGCGTCTGTCTTTCCATCCTTACCGCAGTGACCACCTTGGCTCACCACTCTTTTAGGCTTCTTCCCAAACAGGCTGGGCACCAGTGGCGTAACATTAGCCCCCACAGGCCGGGCGGGCCCCTGAGCTCCACGGGCCCCCCATTTGTCACTGTGCACGGGCTGTGGGGCCATGGTGTCAGAGCTGATTGCCTCCTGAGTGTGGGGGGCGTCTCCATGTACTTTGCAGGGGTACTCCCTCAACTTTCGTTACACCACTGAGAGTTCGGGGGGGGGCTGACATGTGACTGTACTTCCCCACCCTCCCCTCAGAAGGTGGGGGCCCCTCAGAGCCCCCAGCCTGTTGAAGTAAGCTCACAGTCCCCCTTTATGCTCCTCCCTCCTCCTCTGGCCAGGAAGTGAGTGTGTTGCAGCCAAGACTTCACTCCATCAATATTTAGAGGCAATCTCTGAAGTAACGCCTGAGGTCGCGGCGACCTTGAAGGCGCAGTGCCAGGAACACCATCCCCCCCCCCTGCCTGGTCCTGTCCCAGCCTCTTCCTCCTTCCTGGACCCAGCAGTTCCTGAATCCAAGCCAAGCTCTCACATTCATTAGTCTCCCAGGCCTGCCCTCATTTCTCACCGCCTGGGTCACATCTGGGCTTCCAGAGGAGGGTGAATCCTTCCTTGCACTTTTACAGTAAATGCCCTTTCTCTTTGTCCTCTTAAGGAGCACTGTTTATTTCATAAAAGAATTACCTCAATTTTGTGTTACTTTGTGTCCAGTTACACACAAAGGGACCTGATAAGGCAATTTCTTCAATGGTACCTGCTGTCGCGATCCGCGTGTAATCTGCACCGCAGGGTCTGCTCAGCCTTTCTACTTTTGAAGGGCAAAATTGGTGCAGTTAAGTTGGGTAATAGGATTTCCTATTATTTAGAGGCGCAGAGACAATGTAGCATACAGTGTGGGCTAGCCAGAGGGATACAGCTCTGTAAGGACTTTATCTGTGCTTTGTTATTTGTGTAGAATGAGGTCTCAGCCCCTAGTCTGCTAGAGCCTGTGATAGTTAGTGTGCTGTTAGTAACACTTTGCAAAGCCCTGCAGAGGGCATGGAGTTTGAGCTTGCGTGGCAGTGACTTTTTTGAAGCATGCAGCTGACACATGTTTCGCTCCGGACGTCCTGTTTTTAGAGCTTTCTCAAGGTCCTTCCTGGTTCAGGTATATCCATGTATGACTCATGGTTACACCTATATGTACGTAATAGACTGAAAAAAATATTCTCCACTGGTGACGGATATAACAAAATAACATTTGAAGCTACCATGTGAAATAAAAAGATATGTATTGCTGCTAAAGGACAGTAGCAGCCATGCTATTTTACCCTCTCTGAAGCAAGAATACCCTTTGAGAAAGCTCTAA
This sequence comes from Lissotriton helveticus, assembly GCF_964261635.1. Classification (NCBI taxonomy): domain Eukaryota; kingdom Metazoa; phylum Chordata; class Amphibia; order Caudata; family Salamandridae; genus Lissotriton; species Lissotriton helveticus. Next base: position 52,697,174 of record NC_136072.1, on the reverse strand, counting down.
CAGAAGGGCTAGAGCGAAACACGTGTCGGCTGCACTTTAAAACAAATAAGCAAGTGGAAGAAAAACACCCTGAACTCCAAACTGTTATTTGTTAAAATGTGAGCTATTGCAAGCATTAAAAATGGAAAACTACTGCATGAAAGTACTAAGATTTCCACTAAAATCTGAAAATTCTCTATCTTGTGTCATAAAGGAATTAACCGAGAGCGCTTCCATCGCATACGTGAAATCTATTGGTGTGGTAATATCGCTCCCTGAAATAATCACACAATGTGGTGTTGGGATTTCTGAATGTGTGGCCCTTAGTGAGGAGAAAGGAAGTGAGGCAGGAGTCAATGATGGAAGCAAAAGATGGAAGGTGTGGAGGAAGCAAGGGCAAAAGCAACTAGAGGAGGAAAGAGGAGGTGAAGAAAGAAAAAGAAAAGGAAGAACTAGCGCACAGGGATGTTAATAAGAAGGAAGGAGCGAAGGAAGGAAGCGGGAAGGTACCTGATCCTGCAGAGAACATTGACTTGCTTCTAAGTTCATCCAAGAAGTCATGTAGTTTGCAGTGAGTGGATTTTCTGCTCCTGTGCGATATACAGGATAGGTCACTGCTGCATCTAATCCTTTGCATTTTTGAACAGTGAATAAACCCTTGTTTCTAGGCTGAATGTGGATATTTTGTTGGCTTTCCTTAGACTGACTACCTTGTTTAGGGCACTCTTGGGTCTGTCTTCAGAAATTTGTCAGTTGCAATCCTCGATTTGACTGTCATCACCAGTTTTCCAAAAGGGTTGGGTGAAATTTTAATTACGCCAGCGTAATTGGAGTAATTTCAGTAATTGTGCATAATTCATGTGATGCGAATTTTTCTAAATTATGCAATTACCCCAGGTTGAGTAATTACGAGTAATTTGGAGCGAAAGTTCTACCACATTAGCACGTTTTCTTAGTTCAAAATGCCTCCTCTGGCCCATTTTCAACGTGAGGGTGCAGTTTGAACTAAGAAAATAGCACTAAATGTTGGATTCCTCTTCTCACACAATTACGCATAATTACGAGATATTTTACGGTGATTATGCGTCATTACGCCAGAGAGAATTAAGCCAGTTGCACCGACCCCTACTTTTAACCCAACATTTTTTGCGATGTTTTCCCTGAAAGTTTCTTTGGTGGATCTGTTGAGCCGTAAACCATGGGACCACCAGTGCACCTACTCCAGTGTCTACCTGCTGAGCCCTAAACTACAACGCGTCTCCCTAATTGTCCTTGAGGGCATAACTGTCAAATTGGAAGGTGTCTGCTTGATGGTGGCAGTGATTTGTATCCCTTTTCTGCTGCTTCTCGGGTGAGAGGTCTACTGCTTACACCTCTGTAAAACCCACTCAGCCCCTATAATGCCCACCTCCTTGCCCCCACCCTAAGTGTGTGAGGGGAGCCAGTGTTTTGAGCGACTACTGTAGTAAACCGACATTGTGATTGTGTAATGTGTGACACTTGCCTGCCTGCAACTGTGATACAACTACCACACCTGTGCAGCCTTTGCCTTCTCACCTGTGTTTAAGAGGGGAAAAGCATACAAGTCCACCCAGGCAGTCCTCTCCAAAAGAGCTGGAAGGAACATAGGGGCACATGCATCAACCTATTTAGGAAGTGCAAACGGTGCGAATCGGTAAATTCGGCCGTTTGCGCTTCCTAAATACGTTTTTGGGAGGCATGAAACAATTTTTCTAAATTCGTTTTTTTTTTTGCATTTCCTAAAAATGCGAATGCATTTAAGGATTCGCATTTGTGCGATTCCTTAAATGCAATGCTTCATTTTTTAAAAATTGCGAATTTTGAAATAGGAAGTGCAAATTAACACGAGGTTGACCCTCGTGTTAATTTGCGAAATTCTTTAAAAAAGCACAAAAATGCATTTTGGAAAGTGTCATGTTACACACACACATGTCCTTAGGACATGTGTGTGTGAAACATGCACTTTAAAATACATTTCAGGGGTGCAGGGGGGGGGGTCCTTTAGACCCCCCTCTGCACCCTTGCAATGCATCAACAAATTGCGAATTCCAAACAAAAGAAATGCAAAACGGCATTGATTCCTATGGGCCTCTAGGCCCATAGGAATCAATGTAATGCCATTCCTTAATTGCGATTCGCAATTAAGGAATCGCAAATTCCGAAAATTAAGAAATCCTAAAAAAATGTAGGATTTCTTGATGCATAGGATTTTGCACTTCCTAAATTGCGATTCCTTAATTTTCGCAATTTAGGAAGTGCAAAATCCTACAATGATGCATGTGCCCCTATATCCCCTGCTGTGCTCCTCTTTTAAATGCACTCCTTATAAGGAGATGATGTTCTCCTGTCTGGCTTCAAGGAAGGAATACACTGCAAATCACATTTTTTATTTGTTTTGCTTTAGTGTTGCAGTAAAGATATACAAAATCCTGGCATTTCTCATATAAAGATAATACATTGTACTAAATGTTATTTACTGCCTGTACATATTTGAGATTCCTGATATTGAAATAATCAATAATTAATTGTACATTATTTCTAGTGATTTATGTCATTTATAATGTAGGTTGTAAAAAATCACAAACTCCACTGCTCATTTGTCATGCTAGTTTAGCACAAACATTATTTTTTCCTTAACCGCATCGCCTCTGGTTCTCCATTACGGATTAACTTTGACAAGCGGACCTAAATCAGTAACACGGGGGGGGGCATTCCTACATATATTGTTCTAAACTTTCCTCCCTCTGCCTGATGCATGGAAACCCTTTATCAGTTTGGTCCAGCTTCCCTTTCTGTGTTCTACCAGGCCTCTTGTTGCTTATCCCACCCTCATTCTGGAGATCATATCTGCACCCCAACAGCAGTTACTTCTAAAGAGAAGGACAAGGTACCCAGACCTTTCTACCGTCACAATCAACATACCAGCAAAGGTGAGGGGGTGCTGCTCTCCTCCCCTGGAACACCGATTTCATCTCCATCTAATTTATTTTCTGTTTGATTCTGCTTTGTCTGGAAGTCTAGGGTGGTATGTAGACACTATCCACCCACAAGAGTACCCACTAATGGGAACTATAGCTATCAACAAGAATTGTGGAAAGGGGGTCTTTGTGAGTGGCGTCAGCAGGTCACAGAGACACAACTCGAAGGGAATGGGTCCATGTACACATTCCAGCCTCCACATCCTTTTTAAGATTACTTTGGTTGGTAAATTACATTTCCTAGCATTTTTGAACTAACTGGGACCAGGTGTTGGAGTAAAGCTTCAGGACTAAAGAGAAGTAAAAGGGTGCGATGGATTGATGCAAGCTATAACTGAGGTGAAAATCAGTGCTTAGTACTCTGCAAATGACCACAAAGAAGAGGTGGTGAATAAATTTACTCACCTAATATAGTGGTACTCAAAACTTTAAATATTTCTCAAGCTATTATTGAAGCTTGACCCTGACCAGCATTCGGGTAAGTTGGGTAAGTGCTGAGCCAGCATTTCTTATATTACAAAAGCCTTTTGAACCTCAGCTAGGACCTGTGGACCTCCAAGCTATGCTTCCTGGATACCCAAGTGTGTGCCTTCTTAACCCTGAGCTCAAGGCTGAAGAGTTGGGCCAGGGCCCCACGTCTCTGCTGTCAGCTTGGTGGACTGTCTGTGTGAAGCCCACTCAGCAAAGTAGACACCCGGGAAGCCACCTAGTTCAGCATGCAGCCATCTGGCAACCATCTCCCCAGAGATGGAAGACAGTTGGCCATCAGTGACGCCACTACAGGTGACCAACCCATGCCCTGAGCGCATGCTCCCTTTTTCCAAACACACTCCTCTCATTGTAATTCCCCTTCGCGGCACTGACCCGCCAGCCTCTTGCCTACACCCGCTTTGTAACGGGCCTAGGCTGCAATAAATCTGTTAGGCCTCAATGCTGGGAAAAGTTAAGAGATCAACACTTGGCTTCCCCCTAACTTTCTTGGTCGTGCCAAGACTCATTAATCGGATAGCCTCTATGTTGCTGGAATCAGAGCTGCGAGCCCCACTGGTGGGACTTTGTTGAATTTGACAAAGCTAGGACAGATCGCATCCCTTCCATCAACAAGAGGGACTCCAAAGGGATGCTGGGACATTCGAGCAGTTGGCATATGGACTACAGCTCCAAAGACACAATGACCCCTAGGTTTGGGGTCAGCCAAGTCCCTGCAGCCCAGCCCTGTTGGACTTTGTTACTCATGATGAACAGTTTAACAATCTAGGCATTCATATGTTTTGGGGTCATTCCTTTAGAGAGAGGCAAGTATGGGAATCCTTTAGCATAGATTTTTCTCATGATGACTGGTAAGTCAAGTCAAGGAAAGCTTTATTTGACTGCTGTTGTAACAATCATAAAAGCACAAGAATAAAAACAAAATACATATTATCACAAAATTACACGCATAAAAAACAGCAATCCAAAATGACATTAATATATCAATTAATGTTGAAACTAACTAGACTGGTAAGTCATTATATATCAGTTGTGCTAGGCTATGTTGACCCCTGCCATCACACACAGGGGAAAAGTAGAATAATGTATTGACTACTTCCAGTAGAAACCAAGCCTCTTTTTATTTTTAAAATTAATTTAATACACTTTGGTTACTTGACTTAGTCCATACTGTGCCCACTGTGTTGAGGTCCTACAAATTAACCATGAAAGTGACGTTGAACCCCAAGAACCCCAGTATTGGCTGAAGAGGCCTCCATAGGGCTTCTTGTTAAAAATGTCAGTGGTCTGGACAGATCCGGATCAAGGAAATCTTACAGTAGTATAACCTTGAGCCCCTATGTCTAATTAGAGGTGTATCATTGACACAAATTACACAACGGACCAGAAAGTGGTCTGCAACCCACAAACCTGAACAATATTTTCCTGAATGTATTTTGCAAGGTTAGTGCCAGAGATTTGGAACTTTATTATGGCCTTGTAGCCCACCGTAGCGGGCTATACCGGCTATTAATGGCCCGCTGCAGTGTTAAAGTCCTGAGCCGAAGGCGAGGGACTTTAGCAAAGCAGAGGGACTTTAATAGCCGGTATAGCCCAGCTACGAAGGGCTATAAGGCTATTAGAACATTCTGCCACTAGAAACAAATAAAATAAAGCCTTCAGGAAACGCGAGGGGATTGAAGTCCCCTCAGGCTCCTTGAAGCCTTTTTTCACAGCCAGAGCTGTGAACAAAGAAACATTGGAATGTTGAAGCTCCGGGCTTATACCAGCCATTATAAGCCCGGAGCACTCCATTGTTTTCAATGGAGCTCCCAACGTTCCAATGTTCTAATATTTCTTACATTGTATTTCTATTCCAGTGTGGTATTAATGTTTTCTCCTTAAAGTAAATAGCCCTGTTGGGATGCAGACATTCTTTATAATTCTGAAAATGAGCTGTTCTACTCTACCTGTATCAACCTTCAAAGTGACTCCCATGAGCTAGGCATTGTCTGTTCAACCAATGTCTCTGGAGAATCCTGGAAGATTTGGCCAGGGTTTTCATCTTAGAGTAAGTACCCACTTGTTAAACCAATAGGGAAGAATTTAACCACAACTGACAGCCTCCCAATGTACCTTTGTAAACCCTTGGCGTGCCGCAGTCTAATCTAGACTAAGCTCTTGGCGACCTACATGGTTCCCTTCTCCATCACCAGTGACTCAACAAAGAGTGACTGACCTGAGCCAGACATCCCTTCTGAAAGCGCATCATTGAAATGTGTGTCAACCCCTTTTACGTGACATACAATATCCACTGTCACTTCGATGTCACTTCATCAACGTGGAGCGATTGATCCGTGACCGCTCAGCGGGTGGAATCAATACTCGGCCCCACCAGTAACAGTGCAGACACTTGATCTCACGATGGAGGAGTCTGTTTTTTTTCCCAGAATGACACAGTCTGGGCCTCTGCTGCACTGTATCTGTGGGTACCGCACACTCTGCAGGTATCACAGGTGACCTGATCCAGTCCTGCTTTGAAAGATGGATTGAACCGAAACATTTGTACCTTGATCCATAGACTCCTAACTCAATTTGTGATGCATTTCCAGGTTTACGATTCCTCGTAAATCTGGAAATGTGTCTTGTTCAATGGGTCTTGCGTGGGAACACACACAGCAACACCCATGGAACGCCTCTTTCACGAAAAGTGCTGCGTGTAAAGGGGCCATATTTACAAGGACAAGAAAAGCCACACAGGGTGTCTTTTTCTGTCCTTGTAAATATGGGGCAGAGAAATGCACTGCCAGTGCGTCACAAAAAGTGATGTACTGGCAGCGCAAGTGGCTTGCGAATCTGCCCCTAAGTATAGTTTACACAGTTTTTCGCTTCAGGAAAATAGCAGCTTTATTTACAACTTACATTTCATCTACCCCTGTAATGCTAAAAGAAATGGCTCTGTTTTAAAAAATAATTTGGGGGTGACAGTTCGGGCTCTTTTTCTGCAAAAATTAAGCTTGTTAGACGACTAAGTGATGCAAGTGAAGCAGGGAAAGGCAGGGTTTTAAGTGGGCCGGGTTTCACCGGTGCTGAGCACCGGCAGTTCTTTAAAGGGGGCCTGGAAACGGGTCTCTCCAGGGTACTGCAAATCATAAATGTCGCACGTGAGTTACCCATGATACTGAAAATCGTGCATTCCGCCTGCGCACCAACTATGGGAGTGAAAATAATACACGCAGCCTGAGGGCTACCCATGATACTAACAGTCATACTAACAATACGACTGAAAATTATTCATGCACCTTGCACACTACCCATATTACTGAAAACATGCGTGCAGTATGCGCACTATACATGGCACTAAAACGCGTGTGGCGTTGCACTGCTAACGAAACTGAAAATCACACATGCATACACGCTTTCTAGGGTACTACATGCACCGAAGAATCATACGTGCAGGGTATGCGGGATCCAGGGAATTGGAAGCATGCACGCGTACTTTCCACAGTACTGAAAACATACATGCCACATTTACCCTACCAATGGTACTGAAAATATGAGATGCAGTTGTGCGCTATCCGTAGCACTGAAAATCCCACGTGCAGCACGTGCGTAGTGAAAACATACATGACGCATGCGCTTTTTTTATGTTACTGAAATCAAACGTGCACATTTCAAGGTGCCGGTGCTGACTATCAAGGGTGTAGAATGCGTGATATCCATAGTACTGAAAACATACACGTGGCATTTGCGCTACTCAGGGTACCGAAGATTAGAACTACTGCGTGCGCGCTAAACTGATGAATGACCGCATATAACGCGCGTTAGTGGCAGCGCTGAAAATCTTATCCAATGGGTGTGCGCTGTCCATGTTGCTGAACACTACGCGTTTGCGCGCGGCCGAAAAGCAAGTGCGCTATCCGTGGTCCTGAACAGTACACGCCCGCGACCGAATAACTGGCGCGCTGTCCAAGGTGCTGAAAATAAGTGCGCTGTCTATGATCCTGAACAGTGCACGTCCGCGCCTGAATAACTGGCGCGCTGTCCAAGGTGCTGAAAATAGGCGCGCTGTCCATGGTCCTGAACAGTACACGTCCGCGCCTGAATAACTGGCGTCCCGTCCAAGGTGCTGAAAATAAGCGCGCTGTCCATGATCCTGAACATGCCCACGTGCTCTGCCTGCGCCTGAATAACAGGCGCGCTGTCCAAGGCACTGAAAATATGTTTGCTGTCCATGGTGTTTTGTTGCTATGCTGCTGCCAGTTTTCATCTTCACTTGTTGCTTCTAAAATTGCCCCATTTTCGAGCCTTCTCCTCTCCATTCCTTTGCTTTTTATTTGCTTTAAACACACACTTCTGTCCCTCAGTAAAAAGCAGGAGTCAGTCACCAACGCTCTTGGTTCTCCTGTTGCCAACCTCAGAAGGATAAAAGGCTGAGCTTGCCCTGCCAGAGACCGACCTCGTCCTGCTGATAGTGAAAGATTTCAGGAGAAGCATTTAATGAGGTCCCTCTCTCCCCCCTCTCATACTCTCTGTTCGCTCTTTCTCACTTTCTGTGTCTCATTTTCTCTCTGTTTCTTTCTCTCCCTCCCTCTCTCTTCGTTGCTTTGTTTCTCACTTTGTTTCTTTCTCCCTCTCTCTCTCTCTCGGTCGCTCTCGCTGTCTCTACCTTTGCTTCTTCTTCTCACTCCTGCACACACATATAACGCCTGACTCACAAAGGTAAACTTACGCAAAATTACACCTTTGTGTAAGTTTGCTACTTTTTGGTATTCACAAACTACAAGTTTAATTTTACTGATAGTCATTCTGCAGCTGCAGAGACTCCGTAATTGAGGTGGAGAACTCTACACATCAAAGGATGTGACTGGCCTATGTTTTTATGTGTGGAGTCTCTGCCCTGGCTCAGCAGTCATAAAATTACACACTAGCAAGCACAGGTTGCACACTTTCCGTAATGTGAACAGTCTCTCTTTCTTTCTCTCGCTCTCTTCATCTGGGCTTGTAGGAAGAGAGAGATTACTCAGTTTTTGATTTGGACTGTGTGCCTTTTATGAAGTTAACAGCTGCCATCTTCATGAAGCCTAAAAAAATACCAGGTGTAAAGTTCCACAAAAACACGTTTTCGAAGAAAATAGTTTGCAAACATAGGGGCATATTTACAAGTCACTATGGCCATGGGAACATCACTTTTTCCGACGTTCCTGTGGAGATACAGGCTTTGCCTTATTTACAACGCAGCATTATGCAACTTAACGTGGCTTAGCGCTGCCTTGTAAATAAAGCTCTCTTTCACGCTATGCTTAGCATGAAAGGGGTGGCCGGCCAGTGAATGTTGCGGTGATAGTTCCACCGCGACACCAATTGATTTTGACACTGACCCCTATTTACAAGGGAGGTGTAACTAGAAGGCAGCGCCAGAATTAAGACCTGGGAAAAACCTTGAATGTGGTGACCAGGCTAGCTGTGGACTCTGTCTTTGTTGCTACCAGCCCACTCCATTGAGTGTGACCGGTGGAGTCGCGGGCTGCGGGATATATTGGTGCCATGTGGCTGCCAATGTCGTGCAGCTCTCTGCCTGTGAGATTGATTTCAGCTTCGGGACTTCAATGGCTGAGCAAACAGCTGGTCCCCTTCGGATGGTGGCTTGGCTGTAAACCACCGAACAGCACAAAAATGACTGAGCATGAACAAAGTGCTAATTAACTACCACAGGAGGATGTGGGATGAAGACACCAGAGGTCTGTAGTTCAGACACCAGTCAAAGTAACAACACAAACACCAACATCTCCCGAAAACAGAAGCACCATGACAGCCATTGATGACTAACAAGGCCCATGAGGCAGGCTAGAGAATGATTTATAGTCTGGCGACGGGGTACTCTGTCACAAACATGACGCATTACCGTGTCTGCCAACCGGATGGTCTGGCTACCCACTTTAGAGTAGGGAGGACTCCCAGCTTTCCATCAACTAAGCCTTCATTGGCTCCACTGACAGAGAGCCTCCTTCGACGGCCCTACGGATAAATGGCATTGCACCACCAATCCATATTTAAGGAGGGGAGTGTGTTGTCCCTCACCATCAGGTAAAACATGGCAGTGAGGAACAGAAAAAAAAGAGACCTCGCCCCCCCATACCCAGGAAAAGCTCTCTGGGTGTGGTGACATTTGGTTTTAACCAGTTACCTGTGCTGAACGTTCCGCGCTAGTGCGGAACGTTCTGTTGCGCGGGCGGGGCCGCGACGTCCATAGGACGTGCGCAGCACTACCGAGGTAGTGCACGCGACGTCCGTACACATAATTTAGGGAGTTCGAAACTTGTAGACCAGTTCTTCGTTCAGCCATAGGAATTTCGTTCAAGCTTAAAACTGTTTGAAATATTTAATATTTATCCTAAGGCTGTTTGTAGATATTTCAAGCAAAATTACGTTCTTTTTTAATTAGAAACTGCGAGTGTGTGGTAAGGTTGTGTGATGAATGGATGAATGTATGAAGAGAGTATGAATGATTGAATAATAGATGTAATTTAGAATGTATTATTTGATTTTTTTGGTTATAAGGTGCAAATGTTAATCAAAATGTAAAAAGTGTATAAAATGTGAAAAGTTTTGATATGTAAAAAACAAAATAAATGAAGAAGATTTGTTTCAGACAGAAAGAGAAGTTGATACCACATATTGTTTTAGTCATTGTGGGTTTAAAAATTGGATTTTGAATAAGAGTAGCAGTACTGGCAATTGTTTTGTTGCGTTGTATATTGAGGCTTGGCCTTACTGCTCTGAGCCCTAACCCAGTGGTGGATTTTACTCATGCAGTACTTGCACTTAATTTAAAAGGACAAGTATCAGCACTTCCCTGCGAGGCGCAATGCATTTACTGGGAAAGCGGCACCACTTTGCAGTAGTAAAGAGGTTCTGTGGGATAGTGGGTACCTGCACTTGCATATTTCCATTTCAAGGACTGTCAAAATGTGGTGTGCTCTCCGCCGAAGAGGAAGGTTAAGCATAATAGATTGTTTATCCTGGAAGTCAGCTGAAGGTTCAACAAAGTGGCAGCTCCTCTGCTAAGGCGAAGAAGCGTCGCCCAACTGAGAAATTCAAAAAGGTAAAAATAAAATGATAATAACTTATTGTTAATATCATTTTATTTTTACGTTCTTGCTCAACTGGGGTGGGGCATGGCTGCTCTGCTCGTAGGGCAGGGGAGGAGAAGTTTGCCCACTCCAAGTGCGAAGGATGCTTTGACCGACCGTGTCGGGCTGGTCAAACCATCATGCGCACTTTAAATGTTCTCCATGTAGGCTGCATTACAGCCTGCATGGAGAACATGCCCAGCCTCCCATTATCTGGCTGAGCACCGATCTGGGTGCTCAGACCAATCACAATGCAGGCTATACCGACTATTAAAGGCCCGCTCCAGTATTAAAGGCCCAAGCTGAAGGCGAAGGCCTTTAACAAGGGAGCAGGAGTTTAATAGCCGGTATAGCTCAGCTACGGAGGGCTATAAGGCTATTAGAACATTCTGCCACTAGAGGGCAGAATGTTCTGACAAATAAGACAAAGGCCTCTAGGAGCCAGTGGGGATTGAAATCCCCTCAGGCTTGAGAGGCCATTGTTAAAACAACATTGGAAGGTTGTTTTGCCGGCATTTACCAGCCAGTAGAAGCATCGAGCACTCCATTGTATTCAATGGAGTGCTCCAAATCACAATGTTCTAATATGTGATATATTCTTGGCGGCATTGGAATGAGAAACATAATATGTGATTTATTGTAGGAGACACTGGAAGATTGAACATAATATGTGATATATTCTGGGAGGCATTGGTGTGAGAAACATAATATGTGATTTATTGCGGGAGGCACTGGGAGATTGAACATAATATGTGATATATTATATGAGGCATTGAAATTAGCAACATAATATATGATCTATTGTGGGAGGGATTGGAAGGATCAACATCATATGTGAGAAGTTCTAGGATGCAGTAGATAGCACAACATAATGTGTGATATATTCTGGAAAGCAGCAGAAGGTTAAATATAATTTTTTACAACTTGATTGCTTCTGCCAGACATTGGAAAGTTAAATAAGGTTTGCGCTGTATTCTGTGAGACAATATAAGATTAAATATAAAGTGATACATTTTGTAGAGGCAGTAGATGATTAAACATAATATACAGTAGTTTCTGTGAGCGAGTGGACGTTTTAACAAACAATCTGATATTTTCTGGGATGCACCGATAGGTAAACATAATTTTTGATGGGTTCTAGTGGCCCTGGAAGGGTTAGTATAATACCTAATAAATTCTGAGAGCCAGTGAAAGGTTAAGCATAATATGTGATGTATCCTGGGAAACAGTGGAATGTTCAACATAAAACCTGATCTGTTCTGTCAGGAAGTTAAATACAATATGTGAGTGATTCTATGAAGCAGTGAAAGGTTAGCTAAATCGTCAGATGTATTCTGTGGTTAACTATAATCTATGAAATATTTGGTGAGGCCATGGAAGATTAAACATTATTTGTGATATGTTTTGTGAATCAATAGATGGATGAATATAAAATAATATATGTCCTGTGAGGGAGTCCGAGAAGGGTTAAACAAACTATGCAATATTTTTTTCTTTTGTCTCATGACTATCTCTATTTTTCAGCTTGTGTGTGTCTCTCTCTCTGTATGTGATGTATTTGTAGGCATTGATGGGCAGCCTGCAGCTCGGGCTTATAACTCGGGTTCAGGGCCTTTAACAACCAGTACAGCTCTCGACAGCGGGCTATAAGGCTATATTAGAACATTGGAATGTTGGGAGCTCCATTGAAAACAATGGAGTGCTCCGGGCTTATAATGGCTGGTATGAGCCCGGAGCTCCAACATTCCAATGTTTCTTTGTTCACAGCTCTGGCTGTGAACAAAGGCTTCAAGGACTCACGCTCCCATAAGGCGTTGTTCTTTTTTGTTGGAACATTCTGCCCTCTAGTGGCAGAATGTTCTAATAGCCTTATAGCCCTTGGTAGCTGGGCTATACCGGCTATTAAAGTCCCTCTCCCTTGTTAAAGGCCCTCGCCTTCGGCTCGGGGCCTTTAACGCTGGAGAGGGCCTTTAATAGCCGGTATAGCCCTCTACGGCAGGCTATAAGGCTATAATAATGCCGGATGTACATTATGCCACGGAGGACGTTGCATGCATTTCTATCTTTTGAAAGTCACAGAACTCCTTGGTCGTCTGACACAATCTGCTATTGATCAAGCACAAGTAGTCTTGCATACGTAATAGACCAGAGTAAATGGTAATATTTGACACGTGTATTGCAAGCATAACTGACTTTCAGTACTTTTCTGCTGACTCAGCAATATGACGAGTTAACGCTTGCATTGTAATCACAACCCTCTTTTGGCTTACACAGCCCACTGATACCATAACGCTCTTCTGGTTCACACCCACGCTACCATGACAGATGCTGTTTGACTGTATTAACTAGAAATGCTTTAATGCCCATTATGTCTTCAAGTTTTCAGTCCAAAAATGGAAATTACTTCAAATATTTTACAGATTTTCAGTACATTACCAACAATCAGCATGCTCAATCATGCATGGCATATAAAGTGCAGATTCCGTTCACGCCGCATCTTGGTTCACAATGTGAACATTAAAAGGATTGTAATGTGTTCGCATATCACTGCGTTTTCCTATTGCTTCTCTACTTAGTGACTATTTCACTAACATGTGCCGAGGCCGAGTGTGTGTCGATATCTATACACAGCTGCGCTGCTAGGATGTGAGTAGGACTTTGGGCCACCAGAGAGCAATTCCTTTTTCCTAACCTCATTGTTCACATATGTGTCCTCTCTGCACAGAGATTGTGTTTTTTGCATTCCATCAAGCCTACCATAGCATGTCAGTCCAATTGTTCACTACCACAATCTTGATGACACCCAACCTTGTCTTCTCGACATGGCCAACTTTAGAAATATTTCAAATTACTCTGTTCTGCTGAATGTAACAAGAATACTGCTATGGTCCGATTGCAGGGATTGAAATTGGATTTGATCAAATTTCAGGTTCAGTCAAACCTGTGAGCATGATTTAGAGTTTGACAGATAGGGTACTCCGCCACAAATGTGTAACTCGTCCGCCAAAACGATGAGAGTTCGGCAGAACGTCATGTTTCTGATGGCTGTGACCCGCCTTGTTCTGCCGTTCGAAACCCCACACCATGGCCCATGGAGTTGGGGCCATTGGTGTAAAGCAAAACCAAAGGGGATGATGGACGGAGTGTTGAACGTTGCAAGCACTCACCCCCAGTCAACCGTTCTGGGTTTAATCCATCACTATTCTTTAGCTCACTCCACCACCCCAGTTCAGACATGGCCATATGCAAATCAGTCTGACCCTGTGCCTCATGGGAACAGTCCAACCCGAACTGCCAAGCCATGTCTTCCCTGGACCGAAAACAAGCATCCTGGGACCGGTTTCTGGCATTACAGCTGTCATCAGCCAGGCTAGCTTGAATCCAGTGGCAAAGTGAGCAAGGGACTCACGTCTGGGCATACCCTGCCAACTTAGGGTGAACAAAGCAAACCAAAGGGGATGATGGACTGAGTGTTGAACCTTGGTGTAGGCACATCAGACAATCCACCCAATTTTGAGTAGATGGACAGATGAACTTTTTTTCTGTTCAAGCCGTCAGGGAAAGCCTGTGGTCCCAAAAAGAAAACAACTAAAAAGGACCACCACACCCTGGAATAAATCTAATAATAATCCATGGACATTGTCTTTTTTTGTTTTCCAAAAAGAAACCTACAGTTTTGGAGTTGTGTTTTGGAAAACAAAAATGTTTTATGAGCATCCGCCTGAAACATGGCAGCCTCTCTGTTCCTTGAGAGGAGCCGCTGTGACATAGAGGTCGTACCCGATCCGGCTGAGATCCCAAAATATTGTGGGTCATAGCCCTCGAGCTGCCAGACTGATGGAGGAAAGGATCTGCCTCAACCAGCCGACAGCAGAAGGGCCACCTGCCTTGGTCATCTTGGAGGACAGTGTCGGCCGTGGTGTCTCCATCGGTTGACTTCCGAAAGGTGGCAGGCGATGGTCATGAGATTTAAGTGGATCTCTCAGTGACATTGATCAGTAAATCTTACTACCCTTCCTGTCCAGTTCTCATACACAGTATATGGCTCATTTACCCAGATTGCATTTTAATGTCGTCTACCTGACTTTTGCAAAGGCACTTTGTCTACATTTCTGAAGGGAAAGTTAGTGCCTCACCAGCTCACTCAGTCACTTAGATCACCTCTGAACAATGCAAATATTGTGCCAAGAATCTATAGAAAATATAACTGTGGCGCTATTTCTCTGAACTTTGTTCCTCCTTATTTCAACTCTGACTCCAAGCCCTGGGGCTCCCCCTTTCCTTGTCAGTCTTGAAAAATAATCTCTACCATATGTGTCTTTTCTCTTTACATAATACCGATTCGGTAAAATAGGGAAACATTCAAGGGTGGCAGGGTGCCACATTGACACCCTGTTGCACCCCTGAACAGTGCTTGTGTGCACATGTGACACACATACATGCCCTAAGGGCATGTATGTCTGCCACATGGCACTGTTGAAAATGCACAGATTTGCATTTTCAAAGGTATTCGGTATTTACCACCAACTAATCGTTGGTGGTAAATACCGAATCCTTAAAGCACATAAGCACTCTTAAAAGTGCTTCCTTCATGCTGTTTACCGATTCGGTAAATACCAAATCGGTAAATAAGGATTCGGTAAATACCGATTTGGTATTTACCGAATCATCCCCTACATCTGAAATGGCTCAATACCGGTCGGTAAGCCTGAAATTTACAGAATTTCGGGTTTACCGACCGGTAGTGGGCCACCTACATCGGGCCCTTAGTTCTGTAGTACATGTTGTATCGAACAATAAACATAGACCTGAAACATAGGACAACCATAAACCACTGCATCATTTGGCAGTGGCTTGTAAAGCCAAGCTCTCATCTCCAATTTGCTGTTTCAATGCGCTGTGTTGAAGGTATGAACCATAGTCTTGTCTCATTACAGATCCTGCTTGAGGCAGGCAGGTTCTAAACATATCCTAAATCTTTTGCAGATTGACCAAGATGGCCTCACGCTGCCCGAACGAACACTCTACCTTGGACAGGATGAGGAGAGCGAGAAGGTAAGAAGACGACCATGCCTGTCAAGACTGCCAACGCGGGGCCCTTACATGTCATTGGTGACCTTGTGGTGATTGTGAAATTGAAAAATTAACTAATTGGCTGTCGTGAAATGGGTTTTTCAAACACACAACCACAAACATTGTTTTTAGCTTTGCTAAACATGTAAAAAGATTCAATGAAACTAGATTATATAATACTTTTTTACTTGAATTATAATGTTTTTAAACAGCACTTTTGGCCAGAACATTTAGATAGAACATGACGCATTAGCTGAGAACATTGTCTTAACGCCTTGGGTGCTCATGACGAGCTCAGCTCGTCATGAGGCACAGTGGCGCTGTGCGCATGACGAGCTGAGCTCGTCATGACTACCGCGGCGTGCCCACGTGGGGATAATTCCCCTGCTGTGCTGAGTGTTCCATGGAAACGGGAGTGGTCATGACGAGCTCAGTCAGTGCCACCATGCAACGTGACGAGCCCCCCTCCCCCCGCACCACAGGAGAATTAGCCCCCGAGGTTAAGTAGCATGCATGTTGCAGAGGACAGCGCATGGTCTAGTGCAGGGGGCATGGTTTAAAGAAAAGTACATGGTCTAGTGAAGGGCGTATGGTATAGTAGATAGTAGGCGCTATAGTGTAGAGGGTGCGGTGTAGAGGCGGGCACCGGGTCCAGTGGAGAGTAGATCGCATAGTGGAGAGGCGATGGTCTAGTGATGGAGCTTGGCCTCATGCACAAAGAACATCCCTCTGAGTGAGATGAATATTCACTTTTCTACTCCATGTATTAACCCCTTGGCTGCGGGGCGTTTTCACCTGCTGTGCAGGGGGAGGGGGGCCGCGCGCGGCGCTGCCGTGCTTGTGACGAGCTCAGCTCGTCATGAGGCACAGTGGAGCTGCACTCATGGTGAGCTGAGCTCGTCACGACCACACCCGTTTTGGAACGTTCAGCACAGCGGGGAAATTATCCCCGCGTGCGAACGTTCCAACGGCCATGAGCACTCAACGGTTTAAGAGGCCTAAGGAGGAATAAAAACTTAGAGCATTTTTATGTGATGTTGCTTGCAAGGTACCATATATGTAAAAGTTGGTCATACTAGTCTACATGGGAAGGCTCATATTGGTCAAAGAGTTGTGAAAATTAAAGATCTTAGAAAATTCCACTGGAAAAACAAAGGAGGATTCATTTTGGACACCTTTTTCCTCGAGGCTCTAGTAATTGTTGTGTGCCTGTTAGTTACATGTTTCAAGCAAATTAGCTTTCTGAAAATGTAAAAGAAAATTGCTAAATCTAAGCACTAAAATAGCTCCGGAGATCCAGATCACCAAAATAATGAATCCTTTAAATCTTCAATACCCAAAGATATTTTCAGAGATGCGGCATGATTCCCTATCCTGTTAAGAAAATTAGGGCTGAGGTATCCTGTGATTTACAAGCAGAGCCGGAGGTTGTTGTGACAGTTGTGTAGCGATGCCCTGGGTGGCTGCTACTGCTCACATGTCTTACACAGTGGATGTGTAACATGCCTGTGATTAGGCCTAAGCCGGTAAATTCTGTTCCGCTCGCGGACTTTGCAGAATTTGGTTAATTTCGCGTTCTGCAGAGAATGCGAAATTGCCCAAAATTCAGTTTTTCACAGAATTTTTTGTTTGTTCGCGTTCTCAAAATGCGTGTTCGCAAGATGTTTCTCCCCGAGCACGCAAACAGCGATCGCGAACAGGAAAAAAGCATTGCGAACAAGCAATTCCGTGAGTTCGTGGAATTTCTGCGTGTTCGCGGAGATTTCTTACCATTTCACGGAACTTTGCGTAGCGCGACTACGCAAATTCAGCCCACCCTTGATACATGGTCCCCCGATTGCTTTAGGAGCAAAGAAACCTGACCACCTCAAAGTAATCAAGCTCCACTTCAGCATGAGTGCCAACACCTGTGATCAGCATCATCATGGGCTGATGTCTTCATCCTAGGGTATTCAAAGGGGAAACTACCTCTTACAACCATACCTGCGTTCTCCAACAGATTATCATGGATACCAGGGAGGACTGGACCAGCACCTCTGTAACCAAGGCAAATTACATTTTGTTGGCACGCCAGTTCTTTTTAGCTCCCTAAGCCTCCCTGACGGGTGGAGTCTCCATTTGTTATGCAAACACGTTACCACTTATAGGTTTTATCCATCCTCTCAATGTACCTGTATTGTTGGGCATGACTTCAGAATCCCCAGTACCGTTCTAGAACAATCTCCACCATTCTGCAATATCTCAGATCACATCATCTTAGGTTAGGCTATTAAAACCTGCCTCTACTTGCAACAGAAGGCATTCTTTCTGTCTCAGCCCTCCCAACTTCCAACTCTCTATAAGTACCCATTAACCTCAGTTGGCACCTGGAATGTACATTTTCTACAGGTGGGCAGATTTGTTAAGGTTTTCCTCCACAGAGTGATTTAAAAAACATCTTAGAAAAGGATTGCAGGGATAATGTCTAGCATAAGTAGATTTTATGTGAAATGACCCCCAGCAGAAACACAATTCTTGGGGAAGACTTCTCTAGCAAAAAAACATTTGCAGGACATTTGTAAACTATGCAAGTAAAATAAAAAAAATCACACCCATCGCCTCGTGCACACCCACTGAATGCAGGATATTCATAATCTAGGTAAAAGAAGTAAACTGAAGGGAAAGAAGTGAAGCATCTTGATGACTATGCCTGTCTTTTGCCAACAGATTCTAGCTGCGTACAGGATTTTCATGGAGAAAATTTTGGGTCTTCTTGGAGCAGACAATGTGCAGCAGAAGGCGGAGGAGATCGTGCAGCTGGAGCAGCGGTTGGCCAACGTAAGTGTACCCGAAAGGAAGCAAGGCGGTGGTCTTTCAAGCATAGGTGGGGGACACATCAAAGACTGTTTCAGATCTAAGATCTTGGGAGAGAAGAGGGTTCTGTGATGATGTCTGGTGTATAATTTTAAATTCAGCAGATAATAAAACTGCACAAATTAAAAAATGCTCAGTTTTGGAAAGAAGTGGATGAAGATCATGTGAATTAAAAACTGAGTAAAATGAATGTTCCTGGATTATTGAATTTGACAGCACTAGGAATTCTAAAGTAGAATAAGGAAATTGAGATGACTCAATCTGGGATTGAGATGAGATGGGACAATGGAATTTCCATCATGAAAGTAAATGGGGAATTACCTCCAATTAAAGATTCCCCACCTCTACGCCATCCACAGCCAATGGGAACCCAAAACATACAACTTATAAATCAAACGGTGATGGGGTGTACATTCCAAAGAACACACACAAATAATATTCCATAAAATAAAATAAAGGGACCTTGCATGTGACTTGGGAAGATTGAAATAAACACACCACATTCAGAGTCACCAGGATACCACATATACAGATATAGTCATTTTACAAAAAGAAAGGTTTTAGACCAAATCAGTTTACCCACACAGTTAGAACACTCAAATTTAGGAATCTTTGAGGAATTTTAACCTTAATGATTTTAAAAAATGCGCCAATCAAAATGCTTTTCCTATAGAAGTTCACAATTAAATTAGTTCTGGCAAAATATAATTTACTAATACAAAGCTCCTCCCAATGGAAGGAGACACCCTGTTGCACAGCTCTATAATTCAGACTGAAAAGTCTTTCTGATTAATCATCAAAGTTAATTCTCATCTTGGGGTTCCAAAAAGTATTTAATTGTTCATCAAAGTTTCCGTAACATGTGGGTTACTGATTGTACATCCAACATTAACATCATCAGATATAATTCCTTCCCCAATGCATTTCGGGCTAATATGTAAGCCCTTCCTCAGGGGACATCTCTACAAAAAAAGGAACAAATCAACATGTCATTGTGTGTGCCCAAGACACATAATCTACACACATTATCACATATCAGTGTGTCTGTGACCGGCATTTCAAATCAATCAAAAAGGTGCCCAAATGTTCTGGTGAAAAATAACACTCATGCGTGTGTTATTTGTTTAAAAATATAATCCTTAGTCGTCCGAAACAAAAGCTGGTGTTTTAGTGAAGATCCATCGGGCCAATGAACGTAAATGTATGTTGAAACCACCTTATACACCGATCACCGAACCGTGAGTTTAAAAAGGATATACAAAGTTGAACATGCATTAACGTGAGCGGCATACTCACGGACAGTTTCAACAAGCTGTGACGCTGTCTCTGTAACAGAACAGCGCGTGTTAATCAAGAAACCTCCGTTTCTTTTGTGCAACTAATGACGTGGTCTCATGCCAGAGTACTTACTCGGTGATGCAGTTCAAAGCGCTCATAGCCGTCAATGTGTCGGGAACCCCGGCGGTGTTCTCCCTGGGTGTAGTTTTTACCGGCTCGTGCATGCATGTGGAAAGTGAAAGCGGACTAACAAAACCGAGTTCAAACAAAAAACGCGACGGCCATATTGGGTGAGGCGTTCCAAGTGTAAGTGAAAAATAAGTATGAAAGAAAACATGGTCACATAACATAAAATTCAAGTACCCTCATTAGAAACACAATGCATGTGCATAAACATAGCTGGTTACAAATAACAAAAAAACTCCATTCGATCATTCAGACCGTGTGGCTGCATCGATGCCATATAGCGAATCCAAAAGTTCTCTCTTTTTAGCAATGTCTGTTTGTTGTTATGAGTGGGGGTGATTTGTTCCAGTATGACAAATTTGAGTTGAGCTACAGAATGTTTCTGTTCAACAAAATGTGCTGCAACAGTAGATTTCAAGTTTCCTGTTCTTATGTTACTTTTATGCTCAAGTAAACGGGTCCTGATCTTCCTCTCCGTATGTCCAATGTAACACTTGCCACATGGGCACTTAAGCATGTAAATTAAATTGGCTGAGTTGCAGGTGGCATTCACTTTTAATTTCACAGGATGACCCTTCATAGGGTGACTGATGGTGTTCCCTGGAATGCAATTGTTGCAATTGCTGCAATTGTGACAAGGACGTAAGCCTTTGAATGTGGTTGATTCACCCTCTTTGATAGATTTCTTCAGAATTTCCTTCAGATTGCGACCCCTGGTGTATGCAAACATAGGTGGTTGATCAAAGATGCCTCTGAAATCAGGTTCAAAATTCAACAATGCCCAGTGTTTACGAATGATGTTCTTATAGCAGTTACTCAAAATGCTGTATTTGGAGACCACCACCATCCTGGTGTTCACCGGTTTGACAGTCGGTTGTAGCAAATCTTCTCTTTTCATGTCTCCAACTCGTCTGACTGCTAAATCTAAGGTTTGTTGAGGATAACCACGATTTTTGAATCTTTCCACCATATTGGTGACTTCCTGTTGGCAAGTGTTTTCCGAAGATACTATTCTTTTCACTCGCATCAGTTGCGATAAAGGTAGATTGCGCTTTAGCCCGGGTCTGTGAAAACTCTGGTGATGCAAAAGTGAGTTCCTATCTGTAGGCTTCCGAAATATCGTGGTGTTCCAGTTTCTGTTGTCGCATTGTATCTCCACATCCAAGAAGTGTATGCACGCTCTGTCCATGTTCCAAGTGAATTGTATTCGCTGGTTAATACCATTCCATGTGTTGAGAAATTCTGTTAACTCCAACTCTGTTCCTTTCCAAAGGATAAAAATGTCATCGATAAATCTCAAGAAGATTTTCCCATGTCTCAACCAGGTGTTATGGTTGAGGATGTGTGTTTCTTCAAACGCTTTCATCACGATATTCGCATAGGACGGCGCGGCACAATTTCCCATGGCGGTCCCGTTCAGTTGATGAAACCATTGGTTGAACACTGTAAAGTAGCTATGGAAGAGTGTGAAGATCATTAATTCCATGATCAATATTTTCATGTCTGGATCCAGATCAGAATTTGCCAGTTCTTGTTCAATGGCCGTAATGCCCATGTCGTGCGGTATTGATGTGTAGAGTGAACAGACGTCCACTGTACACATGAGTAAATCTTCATCTTGGGACGTTTTTATCACTTCTTCCAATTTCACAAGGAAATCTGTTGTGTCCCTTATGTGTGACCTGGTGTTCAATACGAACGGTTGCAAATATCTGTCCAAGAATTTGCCGATGAGTTCATGTATGGATCCCTTGGTGGACACTATCGGTCTGAACGGTGGTCTAGTTGGATGCTTGTGCATCTTGGGCAACATATACAACGTCGGTGGTTTTGGGTTCTCCGGTGTGAGGTAACGTCGTGTCCGATCATTGATGGTTCCTTGGTCAAACGCTTTGTTAATGATATCAAGTAATGTCATCAAGAATTCGTTGGTTGGATCGGCATTCAATGAGGCATAAGTGTTATGATCGCTCGTGTGAATCAATACTTCCTCTTGATAGAATTTGGCGTCCATGATGACTAACGCGCCACCTTTATCAGCTGTCTGACATACTATGTTGGGATTGTTCGCAATTTTTCGTAACGTGTTTTTTTCCGTTTTCGTCAAATTTTCACGTTTTGCTTTGGTTTGAAAAGGCAGTTTCAATAGGTCATTTTTCACCATGCTTTCGAATACATCAATGATTTTGTGACTAACAGGAGCCATAAATGTACTGCGTGGTCGAAGCCCTCTTAACATGTCATCATCAGTGTCTACTACGGTGACTATGTTTTCAAAATAATGTCGAAGTCTGATGTTTCTAACCAGTTTGAACGTGCTCACTTCAAGTTCTAACGTGTTGGTTTGTGTTGTTGGTACAAAAGTTTGTCCCTTCTGTAATACTCGTAATTCTTCCTGTGATAGTTCTGTGGAAGAAATATTTATCACCAAATTGTCAACGGTATTCATCTCCGGCGGTAAGGTTTCTTGGCTTTTGGCAATTCTTTTGCCACCTCTGCGGGTTTTTCCCCTCCTGGATCTGTGATTTGATTTGGACCCTCCTCTAAAAAATGAACCGTGGATGTAGAGGTGCCTGGTTGTTGCTCAGTAGGTGTCACCTCAGCTGAAGCCCTCGTTGTCTTGGTTGTTCTGTTATCTCCATCTGAGGAAGAAGTCTCATTCTCCGAATAGGGATTATACGCTCGGTTGGGGCGTCGGCGGGCGTACACTTCTGCCCAAGTGTACACCTCGCCGAGCTTGTAATCGATGGTGTCCCTTTTATATTTACGTAGTTTCCGTTCCTGAGTTTCCCGTGTGTGTTTATCTATTTGGGTATTCACGTCTTCCAACAACGTTGCCAATTCAGTGGGGTCCATGGCCTCGTCCAGTTCCGCCCTGATGGTTTTGATGTCTTTGGTCAATTCTTCCAATGATTTGGATAGTTCCTCCACTATCAAAAGTATTAAATCTAACGAGCATTTATTGAGGATAGCGAACCATCTCTCAACAAATTTCGCATTATTTTTGCACAAGAGAGGTTTTAGGGGAACCCGTAGGCCCCTAGGGATCCGCTGGGCGCGATGGTACCGCACCAACGTTGATGCATGTAGTTTCTGATTGCATTCCTTTTTTAGCAAGTAGAGTAATTGTTTTAAATTACTTTCAGGGCTGCGAGTGCTAGCAGCTGCTATGACTTCCTCCTGGATCATGTCATAGATTTTATCTGCATCCCCCGCCGTGAAGGCGAAGGTGTCTGCTTTTAAATCCGTCATGCTGGTTATGCTTTCGTAATTCATGTTTAAACCAAGTGGCGTGCTAAATCCTTGGACAGAAAAGCGTTGAATCAAACTGAAAGATGCAGGACTTGCACAGCGGTAATTCAGTGATTATAATCAACAATAAACTTTATGGCGTGCGAGCAGGGTTGGGCGCTGTCTGTACCTCCCAGCGAAACTGAAAACTAATACAAAGCTCCTCCCAATGGAAGGAGACACCCTGTTGCACAGCTCTATAATTCAGACTGAAAAGTCTTTCTGATTAATCATCAAAGTTAATTCTCATCTTGGGGTTCCAAAAAGTATTTAATTGTTCATCAAAGTTTCCGTAACATGTGGGTTACTGATTGTACATCCAACATTAACATCATCAGATATAATTCCTTCCCCAATGCATTTCGGGCTAATATGTAAGCCCTTCCTCAGGGGACATCTCTACAAAAAAAGGAACAAATCAACATGTCATTGTGTGTGCCCAAGACACATAATCTACACACATTATCACATATCAGTGTGTCTGTGACCGGCATTTCAAATCAATCAAAAAGGTGCCCAAATGTTCTGGTGAAAAATAACACTCATGCGTGTGCTATTTGTTTAAAAATATAATCCTTAGTCGTCCGAAACAAAAGCTGGTGTTTTAGTGAAGATCCATCGGGCCAATGAACGTAAAAGTATGTTGAAACCACCTTATACACCGATCACCGAACCGTGAGTTTAAAAAGGATATACAAAGTTGAACATGCATTAACGTGAGCGGCATACTCACGGACAGTTTCAACAAGCTGTGACGCTGTCTCTGTAACAGAACAGCGCGTGTTAATCAAGAAACCTCCGTTTCTTTTGTGCAACTAATGACGTGGTCTCATGCCAGAGTACTTACTCGGTGATGCAGTTCAAAGCGCTCATAGCCGTCAATGTGTCGGGAACCCCGGCGGTGTTCTCCCTGGGTGGGCACACACAATGACATGTTGATTTGTTCCTTTTTTTGTAGAGATGTCCCCTGAGGAAGGGCTTACATATTAGCCCGAAATGCATTGGGGAAGGAATTATATCTGATGATGTTAATGTTGGATGTACAATCAGTAACCCACATGTTACGGAAACTTTGATGAACAATTAAATACTTTTTGGAACCCCAAGATGAGAATTAACTTTGATGATTAATCAGAAAGACTTTTCAGTCTGAATTATAGAGCTGTGCAACAGGGTGTCTCCTTCCATTGGGAGGAGCTTTGTATTAGTTTTCAGTTTCGCTGGGAGGTACAGACAGCGCCCAACCCTGCTCGCACGCCATAAAGTTTATTGTTGATTATAATCACTGAATTACCGCTGTGCAAGTCCTGCATCTTTCAGTTTGATTCAACCCTTTTCTGTCCAAGGATTTAGCACGCCACTTGGTTTAAACATGAATTACGAAAGCATAACCAGCATGACGGATTTAAAAGCAGACACCTTCGCCTTCACGGCGGGGGATGCAGATAAAATCTATGACATGATCCAGGAGGAAGTCATAGCAGCTGCTAGCACTCGCAGCCCTGAAAGTAATTTAAAACAATTACTCTACTTGCTAAAAAAGGAATACAATCAGAAACTACATGCATCAACGTTGGTGCGGTACCATCGCGCCCAGCGGATCCCTAGGGGCCTACGGGTTCCCCTAAAACCTCTCTTGTGCAAAAATAATGCGAAATTTGTTGAGAGATGGTTCGCTATCCTCAATAAATGCTCGTTAGATTTAATACTTTTGATAGTGGAGGAACTATCCAAATCATTGGAAGAATTGACCAAAGACATCAAAACCATCAGGGCGGAACTGGACGAGGCCATGGACCCCACTGAATTGGCAACGTTGTTGGAAGACGTGAATACCCAAATAGATAAACACACACGGGAAACTCAGGAACGGAAACTACGTAAATATAAAAGGGACACCATCGATTACAAGCTCGGCGAGGTGTACACTTGGGCAGAAGTGTACGCCCGCCGACGCCCCAACCGAGCGTATAATCCCTATTCGGAGAATGAGACTTCTTCCTCAGATGGAGATAACAGAACAACCAAGACAACGAGGGCTTCAGCTGAGGTGACACCTACTGAGCAACAACCAGGCACCTCTACATCCACGGTTCATTTTTTAGAGGAGGGTCCAAATCAAATCACAGATCCAGGAGGGGAAAAACCCGCAGAGGCGGCAAAAGAATTGCCAAAAGCCAAGAAACCTTACCGCCGGAGATGAATACCGTTGACAATTTGGTGATAAATATTTCTTCCACAGAACTATCACAGGAAGAATTACGAGTATTACAGAAGGGACAAACTTTTGTACCAACAACACAAACCAACACGTTAGAACTTGAAGTGAGCACGTTCAAACTGGTTAGAAACATCAGACTTCGACATTATTTTGAAAACATAGTCACCGTAGTAGACACTGATGATGACATGTTAAGAGGGCTTCGACCACGCAGTACATTTATGGCTCCTGTTAGTCACAAAATCATTGATGTATTCGAAAGCATGGTGAAAAATGACCTATTGAAACTGCCTTTTCAAACCAAAGCAAAACGTGAAAATTTGACGAAAACGGAAAAAACACGTTACGAAAAATTGCGAACAATCCCAACATAGTATGTCAGACAGCTGATAAAGGTGGCGCATTAGTCATCATGGACGCCAAATTCTATCAAGAGGAAGTATTGATTCACACGAGCGATCATAACACTTATGCCTCATTGAATGCCGATCCAACCAACGAATTCTTGATGACATTACTTGATATCATTAACAAAGCGTTTGACCAAGGAACCATCAATGATCGGACACGACGTTACCTCACACCGGAGAACCCAAAACCACCGACGTTGTATATGTTGCCCAAGATGCACAAGCATCCAACTAGACCACCGTTCAGACCGATAGTGTCCACCAAGGGATCCATACATGAACACATCGGCAAATTCTTGGACAGATATTTGCAACCGTTCGTATTGAACACCAGGTCACACATAAGGGACACAACAGATTTCCTTGTGAAATTGGAAGAAGTGATAAAAACGTCCCAAGATGAAGATTTACTCATGTGTACAGTGGACGTCTGTTCACTCTACACATCAATACCGCACGACATGGGCATTACGGCCATTGAACAAGAACTGGCAAATTCTGATCTGGATCCAGACATGAAAATATTGATCATGGAATTAATGATCTTCACACTCTTCCATAGCTACTTTACAGTGTTCAACCAATGGTTTCATCAACTGAACGGGACCGCCATGGGAAATTGTGCCGCGCCGTCCTATGCGAATATCGTGATGAAAGCGTTTGAAGAAACACACATCCTCAACCATAACACCTGGTTGAGACATGGGAAAATCTTCTTGAGATTTATCGATGACATTTTTATCCTTTGGAAAGGAACAGAGTTGGAGTTAACAGAATTTCTCAACACATGGAATGGTATTAACCAGCGAATACAATTCACTTGGAACATGGACAGAGCGTGCATACACTTCTTGGATGTGGAGATACAATGCGACAACAGAAACTGGAACACCACGATATTTCGGAAGCCTACAGATAGGAACTCACTTTTGCATCACCAGAGTTTTCACAGACCCGGGCTAAAGCGCAATCTACCTTTATCGCAACTGATGCGAGTGAAAAGAATAGTATCTTCGGAAAACACTTGCCAACAGGAAGTCACCAATATGGTGGAAAGATTCAAAAATCGTGGTTATCCTCAACAAACCTTAGATTTAGCAGTCAGACGAGTTGGAGACATGAAAAGAGAAGATTTGCTACAACCGACTGTCAAACCGGTGAACACCAGGATGGTGGTGGTCTCCAAATACAGCATTTTGAGTAACTGCTATAAGAACATCATTCGTAAACACTGGGCATTGTTGAATTTTGAACCTGATTTCAGAGGCATCTTTGATCAACCACCTATGTTTGCATACACCAGGGGTCGCAATCTGAAGGAAATTCTGAAGAAATCTATCAAAGAGGGTGAATCAACCACATTCAAAGGCTTACGTCCTTGTCACAATTGCAGCAATTGCAACAATTGCATTCCAGGGAACACCATCAGTCACCCTATGAAGGGTCATCCTGTGAAATTAAAAGTGAATGCCACCTGCAACTCAGCCAATTTAATTTACATGCTTAAGTGCCCATGTGGCAAGTGTTACATTGGACATACGGAGAGGAAGATCAGGACCCGTTTACTTGAGCATAAAAGTAACATAAGAACAGGAAACTTGAAATCTACTGTTGCAGCACATTTTGTTGAACAGAAACATTCTGTAGCTCAACTCAAATTTGTCATACTGGAACAAATCACCCCCACTCATAACAACAAACAGACATTGCTAAAAAGAGAGAACTTTTGGATTCGCTATATGGCATCGATGCAGCCACACGGTCTGAATGATCGAATGGAGTTTTTTTGTTATTTGTAACCAGCTATGTTTATGCACATGCATTGTGTTTCTAATGAGGGTACTTGAATTTTATGTTATGTGACCATGTTTTCTTTCATACTTATTTTTCACTTACACTTGGAACGCCTCACCCAATATGGCCGTCGCGTTTTTTGTTTGAACTCGGTTTTGTTAGTCCGCTTTCACTTTCCACATGCATGCACGAGCCGGTAAAAACTACACCCAGGGAGAACACCGCCGGGGTTCCCAACACATTGACGGCTATGAGCGCTTTGAACTGCATCACCGAGTAAGTACTCTGGCATGAGACCACGTCATTAGTTGCACAAAAGAAACGGAGGTTTCTTGATTAACACGCGCTGTTCTGTTACAGAGACAGCGTCACAGCTTGTTGAAACTGTCCGTGAGTATGCCGCTCACGTTAATGCATGTTCAACTTTGTATATCCTTTTTAAACTCACGGTTCGGTGATCGGTGTATAAGGTGGTTTCAACATACATTTACGTTCATTGGCCCGATGGATCTTCACTAAAACACCAGCTTTTGTTTCGGACGACTAAGGATTATATTTTTAAACAAATAACACACGCATGAGTGTTATTTTTCACCAGAACATTTGGGCACCTTTTTGATTGATTTGAAATGCCGGTCACAGACACACTGATATGTGATAATGTGTGTAGATTATGTGTCTTGGGCACACACAATGACATGTTGATTTGTTCCTTTTTTTGTAGAGATGTCCCCTGAGGAAGGGCTTACATATTAGCCCGAAATGCATTGGGGAAGGAATTATATCTGATGATGTTAATGTTGGATGTACAATCAGTAACCCACATGTTACGGAAACTTTGATGAACAATTAAATACTTTTTGGAACCCCAAGATGAGAATTAACTTTGATGATTAATCAGAAAGACTTTTCAGTCTGAATTATAGAGCTGTGCAACAGGGTGTCTCCTTCCATTGGGAGGAGCTTTGTATTAGTTTTCAGTTTCGCTGGGAGGTACAGACAGCGCCCAACCCTGCTCGCACGCCATAAAGTTTATTGTTGATTATAATCACTGAATTACCGCTGTGCAAGTCCTGCATCTTTCAAAATATAATTTACGCCAGTACTTTCAGGGATATTCCCAAATTTTGTGTTGCATCACAAATTTTCTTGAAAGTTTGCGTTATGCAATTTCACATAGATTTTTTACCCGAGCGCAAAATTGTGTACAACATTTTGTGAGATATCAGTGGGAGACTGGTTCTCAAAGAAAGTGTCTTGCCCAGAGACGACATCTTCTTGAACCAGACTACTGGCAATATCTCGGGACACCTTTTATGCGCGGTGCTCGTTCCAGTCAAATACATGACGTGAGATTCCAGCAAACTACATTTCACTACAAGATTGTAAATTCCCAACATTTTCATGTAGTCTTTGTGAGAAAAAATGACATGATGTCACCCCCCCCTAAGATGTAACATATCACTCGAGCTGTGGAATAGTTTAGAGACTTTCTCTAGTGTTTGAGACATAATTACTATAAATGTAGATAAGAAGTGATGTATTGATGTATTAAGTGGGTCTTAAAACATAACCAAGGCCTAAGTGGTGCAGTATGCTTTCAACAACTGGATATAAACCATCTTAGTTGTAAGTTCCATCTACTTCAGAAAAAATAGATAGCTGTAGGGCTTCCTATAATGTTCTAAGAATATCATTATCTAAGAACAATATATCAGATAAACCTAATGATCAAGCACACCTGGACCACCATATATTGACCCGCCAATGCTCACAGTCCATTAACTTCTCCATCTTCCATGTGTCCCTGTATCACCCAGCCCACCGCAAGCGGAAAGAATACTGTTGAGGTGAGTTCCGGGATATGAGACACACTGTAGACACCTTACAAGATTTTGGACATGATTGATGCAGTTTCTTTTTACTGGTGTGTGGATCAGCTGTGTCCATTAACGTTGTTTTTGCATTTGTTACCCCGAGTGGGACGTGTATGCCCAGACGTGGGTCCCATGCTCTCCACACCACTGGAGTCAAGTTATCCTTGCTGAAGACGGCTGTTAGCCAGAAACCGCTTGCTTGGTTCCGGTCCAGGGAAGACATGGCTTGGCAGTTCGGGCTGGACTGTTCATATGAGGCACAGGGTCAAGGCTGAATTGCATATGGCCATGTCTGAACTGGGGTGGGGTGGTGAGCAAAAAAACGATGGATTTAGACACAGATCTCTGTACTGGGGTGAATGTATGACATTGTTCTGCATTCTGTCCCTCAACTGTTGTTTTTGCAGAGCATTGGTGGCCTGGCTATGGGTGATTGATGGCCACATGCAAGATTGGGTGTCCTGTATTCAGGAATCACTGTTAAAGGTCAGGTGGTCTGCAGCGCACACTCAATGGCGTTCAGGTCTACCGTGACCATGGATGTTGTCTCAGGAGACAGCTGTTTTCTTATTGTGGTTGACAATTGTGCTACTGGTTTGTGCATTCAATTGTGGGTGCTTGTGTGATTTTGTGCGTTCGTGCAACTCACCTGCTCCAAACACCTATTACAGGAATTCTGCGTGGAATGTAAGGGCCCTTTGAGGTTGGTTTTGCACTCCCTGTGCAATATAGCATTAAGGAAGGGTCACACAATTGTGCACAGAAATACCTGTCACAAATTTAGCACTAGGAAATTCCCTTTGGGCCTTGTCCTTATTTGTCTGAAATTCCTCACCAAGGAAATGAGGTTGGACCCTTTGTGTCTATGCATGCTCCAGGGGCTGCAAGTTCAGCTTGAACTCGGATGAGTTTCTGTCGACTAGATACTAAGTATGGGCCAATTTTGCGGAAAATCGGAAAAAAAATCTGCGAGTTCGCGGAAAAATCTGTAAACTCACGGATTTTTAGTGCAGAGTACTTCCTACTGGCTAATCAGTAAGTGCTACCTCGTTGGGTAAATGTATAGTGCTTTTCCTACACTACAGCTGAATAAAGTGCCAGAAGAGTTGTCTCCAGTGACCATGTGTGTGTTACTATGCCATCGCACCGAAGGGCGCAGGGGTCCCTTGAGTGAGCTGTACATCATAGTGGGTAAATGGCGGGAAGACGGTGCACACCGCGAGTGTGTGGGCGGGGCCAAACGTGCGAGCTTCTATGCGTGTTCACATGCCTCGTGTGTAGAAAAGGTCAGAGACCGATCAGAGCAGCAGATGAGGACAAAGAAGCTCCTGGTCACAGGAACTGCACGGGGATTGCGCTCGTGAAAGTGAAGGATGCAAAGGCCTCTATCCAGCGTCACAGCTAATTTTTGACGGTAGATATGGGGTGAAAGCACACCTGCCCAGCCTCGACAAAGCTCACGATTGTTTTTGGGCTGATGAATGCATTACTGAACTTGAGCTTCAACTCGGGCACCTTTATATCTGTAAGTGCTTCCTGTTGAGGTTTAATTTTTGTGACAGGAGCATCGTGCCAGAATGAACTCTGCCCTTCATATTTATCCAAGAAGACGCCACCGGTTTGTGCGATACCTCTCTAACTGCCCAAAATCCGCCCGCGAGCGGATTCACGAATTTTTCGGCAATTTCGCGAGATTCACAGATCGCGAAATTGCCAAAAATCTGCGAGCGGAACGGATGTGGCGCCCACCCTTACTATATACTTGCCTACACAGAGTGTATACTAGAACCTATCTCAGAGTGTTTACACTGGCACTCCATGTTTGCGCGCGCTGGTGTCAGTAGCTTTGATCTGCTCTGCTGTTTTTGAACTTCACTCCACTCCACCCCAGAAAGTGGATTAATACATAAATACATAAAGGTGTAATAAAGAATATTAATGATATATAATATCCATTAAAATAGTAAAAGGATAATACAGAAGATGATATGAATACAATCAAAGGTTCACAGAAATCGTAAATAACAGTACATGTCAAAAGTACACAATTAAAAAAAATATTTTAGAAAATGATAAATTAAACATAATTATAAATAAACAATAGGAGGTCAAGGAGTCTTGGTAACTTCTTCTTGTGAGGGAGCAGGTAAAGAAGTTTTCTTCACGGTATCGACTAGAAATTGTGTGAGTGGTCCCCAGAAAGTGGGTTATTAATTTGGGAGGGGGTGAACTTACCATCTTAATAGAACACAATTATTTTTGGGTACAAAACAGTTCACAAATAAAATCTGCTCAATGCCTGCCATCAATGGCAGGAGCAGCGGCCGTTTCCCGTGAAAAAATGCAGGAAAGTTTCAAGCAGGAACAAACAACATTAAAGTTAAGAACACAATAAAATTGCATTTCCAGAGCAACCTAGGAACATAAGAGCATTAACAAGGAAAATGAATTAAAAATGCCAAACAAGGATATGCTTTTTTGAAGGATCAAGTCAAATAGCTCCAGGAAATTGCAAAACATCAATCAAAGTCCAGACTCACCATGGATCATGACGTAGGTGTGATTTCAGGGGTATGGTGATGGTTGGGGGATGGGCAGACTTCATATTTTAACAGTCGAAAGTTTACATTGGGAATTTATTTATTTGATTTTTTTGTTTCTTCCATCAAGGCAAGGTTGGATGCCGCAGCGGCAAGAGTCCCTTGGGGACAGATTTGCCGCTGTCGCGTTCCCACTGAAGCCGTCAGCGTCGGCACGACAACTGCCCCGAATGTGCTGTGATTGCCTAACTCCAGCCTTCCTGCCTTTCGAAGTTAGTCTATTGTTTCCCCCATAGAGCACATTTTCATAGGTAATCAATATGCTAATTACAGCCACTGGAGAGAATAAAAGCCAGCATGACTGGTTTACCACTGATAGACTTCCAAGAAGGACAATGTGTGATTTGTAAAATGTACCCTTCATTGCAGGTTCCAAGTATCTACCTGCACCATACAACCAGCTTTTTGATAATCATTAAAATGAGCTCAGAGCCAAGTTTCTAGCAATTTCCAGGCCAAAGCTGAAAAGAATAGACTTTTGTTCCCAACATAATTCCTCCCTAAAATTGCTAGTTTAGCTACACAGTGAAAACTGCATTTTCCAGATGTTCAGTCAAGGGACACATTATTTTCTAATATCTTCTATGTCTCTCCTTTATACGCCCAACCCTGCAGAAAACAGCCCATGCTTTGGGCTGACTTAGTCAATGGAATAAGTAGGGTTTTCTACATGGCAGGGCACTTTTCTCTTATGCGAGTTACTACAGGGTTTTAAATCGTGAACCTGGAGTTATCCTTGTTCAGTTAAAATGTGGGTTATGTAATTGTGCTTTTGACCCTGTTTGTGTCTCTTCTACATCACTGACTTAGTTCCCGTGCCAGTCTGTCAAGGCCTTATTCACCGGCTAAATAGGCCACCTGGGTATACTTATGTTATGGGTTTGAGTATATACCTTGTGAGACTGGATGGCAGTTCCACAGGGCCCAGAATCCAGATACCTGCCCATGTCAGTCCATTGAAAGGAAAAAAATCCTTGGACAACAAGCAGAAAGGACACATCAATGACATTCTGAAAAGAAAGTGCACCTTGAACTCTGGTGGACATCACTCATTGGGATAACAGGTAGCCGTCTGCGTTCAAAATGACTACTTTGCGAGCCCGAACTCACAACTACTAATTACTATATGTAGTCAATGCAGATTGTAGTATACCATGATGATGTAGCTCCTTGCAACACCTAGTTAACTCCTTTACTGCAGCGCAAATTCCGCCACGGTGCAGGAGTTCTATTAGTTGGTCGGGGCGGCGTCGGCCAACGGACTTGCGCAGCACTACCGAGGTAGTGCTTGCGACGGCCTTTGGCCGACGCGTGCACGCAAGGGGTTAATACATTGTTCAGTCACAGTAGACTCCAGTGTGAGCCAGTTAACACCCAGATTCAGCAGGTACTAGTGTAAACCAGTTATATCCAGTTCCAGTATCAGCCAATCAAAGCAGGTTCTGGCATTAGCAATTTAAAACAGATCCCGTCAACAACCAGTTATAAGAGATTATTTTGTTATCAGCTCTCTAAAGTAGGTGCCAGTATAAACAGGGTCTAACCGGTTTTTGCGTCAGCCTGTTAAAGTAGGTCCCAGCATACGCGAGGTACAGCTGGTTCCAGTGCCAGCCAGGCGTCTTGCGGAAGAATTTCTTCTGACCATACCTGTCCCACTGCCAGGGCCGGACTGGGAACGAAAACCGGCCCTGGCAAAGTCCTTGAATCTCCTGACCCCCAACCCCCCCCGCCCCCCAACCCCGCGACTGCGCTCTTTGTCAGGGCCGGTTTTCGGCCGATTTTGTTACAGGTCCGTTTTTGCAGCTATGCTGCAAAAACGGCACAGTAATAAAAACGGCCCCATGGGGCCCAAAACCGGCCCCCCAACCATGCGGCGCACCGGGGGATTGCCCGGTGCCCGCAACGGCCAGTCCGGGCCTGCCCACTGCACCCCAATTCTGACATTCTGAACCCCAGCACGAGCGGACAAGTCGAGGATACACGCGGTGAGACCGCATCCACCCAATATTTTCACAGGGTAGACACCATCCACCCTGCCAAGAAGTTGTGCCCTGCTGAAATACGCTGAACTCGTCCCGTTGTAATGTTCAGACACCACGACACATTCAGCAGCGCCTGCAGGATGTCTGCTTTCGTTCTGAGCAGCAACATGCAGACAGGGAGGGAGGCTTTGTTATTTCAAATTTGAGCAGACCTTAAACAAAGGCCGAAGGTAAGGGGCCATCAGTCCACATTTTGTTTCAGTATCTTGGCTGGGGGCTATCTGGAACCTCACACCTAGATGCAAATGTAATAGAGGGGAAACAAAGGCTCACAGCTTGATGTTACTTCACAGGTGCTTAACCTCTTCGACGCGCTGCAAATTCCGCCATGGTGCTGCCATACGGAGGACGGCTCCCGGCCCTCATGAGTCACAGTAAGCATGTGCTCATAACGGCCGGGAGCCGTCCAAACTCCGCCCACTAATGAATTTGCCCTGCACAGGCGGGGATTTACTTGCGCATGGGCAGACCGGCAATGGTCGGATGCTCCTGGCCATCATGAGCACACACTATCGTGACTCATGACGGCCAGGAGCCGTCCTGAGCATCGATGAGGTTAAGAGAGGCATGGTTTAGACTTTATTCAGTCCCTGTAAATAAGAGATATGCATACACTGTAAGAATGTTGGATGTTCTGGTCTGTTCCAGTATTAACACAACTTACAATTTAAATTCCTCTGTTTTGTTTTATTTCTTTTATAGTGCTACTCATCGCAACGCATGGTGTCCGAGCGCTTTACGTCACGCATGCATATTGTACATTGACAATAAACTATATTAGTGGGTAAATCAATGTATAAGATGAGCTACATAAGGCAGTGAGGGTTACAAGGTATAGAAGTCACATGTCCTTCATACCTCACTGTGTTTTATTAGAAGGATTACAGTTTATGAACTGGAAGTAACAAAAGGATCTCTGGGTTAAAAGCTGTAGTTCACTTACCTATCTACATAAAAAACAAAAATGTCACCTGCCTGTTACATAATGTTCTTTACAGAAGACATATTAACCTTCTATGCTACTTTCATGAAAAACGAGGACTAGGCAAACACAGATCTCTCCAGCAAACGCCTTCGCCACAAGAGTTATCTCACCATTATTATTATTATTCCCTGAGATTTATGGGGCACACAAAGCTCTCTGCAGCAGGTGCCTTAACCCCATAAGCTATATTAAAATACAGTCTGTTCAACCGATTAGGCAGAACAGATTTAATATAACATTTCTCCTTAAGTCAATTTCTTTGTGGAAGAGTTTTAAAAAATAAATGTATAAATTGAGGCCCAGATTTTTTGTCGGAGTTGTGTCACTTTTTGGCACAACCCTGACCCAAAATGTCATTTGTTAAATCTGGTGATGCGGTCAAATGCACTCCCTATACAACTGCTAAATATATGGGTGAGGTCTTAGAAGCCGATGTCACTTCTTCCTTTCAGGTTATGTGTTATACGGCCACTTCCTGTGATGTCACTTCCTGTGATGCTACTCGTGATGTCACGCACCTTGATGTCACACCCTGTGATGGCACTCACACGGAGGACACTTGCATACTGTCTAACGTGATTGGCCACCCCCCCCCCCCCCACACTTTTTCGTTAGGACTTGTGCCCTGCCCCGAGCATTCACACCATTTACATTGAATTTGGGCAAATGGCCTTCTGTTTGAAGCATCACGTGGTTACTAATGGTCAACATAATTTCCCTTGGCTGGAATAAAATATTGACTAAAAGTTAATAACAAAGGTCCTGAGTTCTGTAAATTTACCCTTGGAAAAGTATAACATGTCTTGCTTTGACACATCGACAAATACACTAGGGATGTAGGGGGCCTTAGGAAGGCCTCATAACAGGAAGACAGCTGTTCCTTTTTTCACAAGTGGGATTCTTTAATGGTAAAGCACCACTGTAGTGACCCCCGGCCCTTACACACGTCCCCCTCGCCCTCTGCTTCATGGTCTGCTCTTTATTTCAAGAGGGAAGGAGGCTGTCATGATCTGAATTACACCCCCCCTTACCCCGGGGACATTTCTCGACCAATGCTTTGGTACTTTACCTATCAGATGCTTTGCCTCTGCACGGGTTTACACTCTGAACTCTGAGCTGGAAGGTAATCTTCCAGAAGTGACCTCTAACCTGGAAGGACCTGTTTCCGGAAGTGAAGTATTATCTTTCACCAACAAGTTATTGATTCAAATTTCCATGAAGTAATCGGATGTAAAATTATTGGAATTATGCTTTCTTTTCTTTTAATCTTGCAGTCTTATATTTCCCACCAGGGAAACAACTGTTTTTGTGGATTTGATATTATGAACGTTCCCTTATGAGATATAGGGCCATATTTATCATTCCAAATTGCGATAGGAAACACCGAAATTCACAGAATTTCGGCGTTTGCGATCGCAATTTGGCTCAGTGGTATGTATGAAAGCAAAACTGCCTCGCAAAATAAGGAATCGCAATACTTGCGATTCCTTATTTTGCGATTGCATTTAAGGAAACGCAAATTGCTATTCCTTAAATGCAATGTAAGAAGCACAAATAAAAGTGCTATTTGGCCTTAAGGAATCGTAAATTACCACCAACTTCAAGTTGGTGGTAATTTGCGATTTCTTTGAAAAATGCACTTTTTAGCATTTTTCAAAGTGCCATGTGGCGCACATACATGACCTTAGGGCATGTATTTGTGCCACATGTGCACACATGTGCATTTCAGGGGTGCACCAGGGTGTCCTTTTGACACCCTGGCACCCTTGAAATTGCATTCTCAATTTGCGATTCTCTAATTGAGAATCACAAATTGAGAATGTCTTCCCATTCATTCCTATGGACCTCTAGGCCCATACAAATTAATGGGAAGGTATTCCTTAATTGCAAATTGCAATTTGCGATTCGCTATTAAGGAATATGTAGGATTCGCAAAATTATTTGCAAATCTTACATACATAGGGCCATATGTATGAACACATTTTCCCATAGACACAGAATGCGTAAAATCCTTTGATACATATGGCCCATAGAGTTTTGCGATTCTCAAATAGCGATTCTCTAAAAATCGCTATTTGAGATTTGCAAAACCAAAGTTTCATACATATGGGCCCATAATCCTAAAACCACAAATGCATTACAAAAACACCTAAAAAGATTTTGTAAGCTGTGTACATTATGTCGAATTGTTTACTAAAGCAAACAGAGTCACAATCAACATGTTGAAAAAAGAATACTGAGGATTTTTGCTAAAGTTATACCTCCCAGCTTTTGGCTAGTTCAGAACAGCAACACGTGAACAAATGTTTCATATTTTTTCTGAGGAAGGCGTGAACTCTAGGCTCACAGTTCCTGATTGTAAACGTGATTTGATCACACCCCAGGTGGAGTTTAGTTGTAAATGTTGCATTGGCTTTTCATTTTTTGCTGCTGTCTTGTTATATTTTTTCTCCTTATTTTAAACAATGATTGTATGATGGTTTATATTCTGATACTCTTATGTACTACTTGTGTTTTTATGTCCTATGGTCAAAGTAAGCTATTGTTTGACTGTGATGACCATATCCTAGGACAAGGGGTTGTCTTCTTCTTGACGCTGGACATCCTGTGATTCTGGGCAAATCACTAACGGGTAGATTCATCAAGCATTTTTGCGAGCGCAAACGGTGCGAATCGCATAATTCGGCCGTTTGCGCCCGCAAAAATTGCATTTGGGATTCATCAATGGTTCATGCTATCGCAATTTAAGAATTCGCAAATAATTGCGAGTTCTCAAATTGCGATTGCATTTAAGGAATCGCAATTTGCGATTCCTTATATGCAATGCATGAACCATTTTTGAATTGCGAAATCGCTATTTTTGGCCGCTATTTACTGCGAAGTCTAGCTTCGTGCTAAATAGCGAAAACTTAGAAAAATGCACTTCAGTGCATTTTTCTAAGTTGTATGTTACACACTCACATGTCCTTTGGACATGTATGTGTGCAACATCAGTCTACATTTACATTTCAGGGGTGCTACAGGTGTCCTTTGGACACCCCTAGCACCCTTGAAATCGCATCCTTATTTGCGATTAGCAAATTGCTAATCGCAAATAAGGAAGCTGTAGAAATCGCAAATAAAATTGCGATTTCTACATGAATCCCGTTTTGCAAGTCCTTAATAGCGATTCCTTAATAATCGCTATTAAGGACTCGCAAAACGGGACAGCGATGAATCTGGGGGTTAATCTCCCCGGGCCTAACGAAAAACAAAAAAAATGAATGTGTCCTCATGTAATGCAACTAGTGCTATGTAAAGCGCTCTGATACCCTATTCGGGTCAAGTTCCAGCAATATAAAACTCTGTAAAATAAAATAAAAAAATAAATAAATAAATCAAATTTAAAAAAAGAACCGGACCCTTCAGCCTGGCTTTTTGCCGCTGCAGAATGAAATTATTTTCGGATATCACATAAGGCTGAGGAGCACATTTCCTGGCTGAACCTCGAGTGTTCAATAGTTCGAGGGATTAGCCAGTGTAAGCCCTGATCTGGCCCTGCAGGAGATGGCCATGCAAGCTGCAAAGCCAGGGGGGGCTTCCTTGATGGATGAAAGCTAGCCACTGGAGCCTGGCAATCCCTAATGATATCTGATCGCCCAGGGGACAAGAGAGGGGACAGTAATTGAATCGAAAGTCTCCCAAGGGTGAATAATAGTGATTCCAATTACAGGCCCCCGCGGGCAGCCGCGGAAGAGTAAATGCATCAGAAGGCGAGGGATAATGTCTGATGGAGAATAGAGCGGGGACAGAGAATGATGCTGAGAATGGAGCGGGAAACAGACAGAGTCTCATAATAGACATATCGATAAGGATACAAGGTCTGGAAAACTTCACCTGACCATATGGATGCGCACGATAAAGATGGAGAATGCCAGTCTGGATGTCCAGGCCAAAACTTAGGCTGGCAGTGCCAGTTAGGAGGCACCTACCAGCAGTGGCATAGCAAGGTTGCCATTGGCCCTAACGCAAGCTCTGACTGGGCTGTAAAAGATAACCATTTCGGAGTGCAGTCAGACCAATCTGCCCTACTAACATGGCACCTGCCGCACCATCTATTCACCAATGTATAAACTCCTCATTGAAAAAGTATCTTGGTCCAGAAAGAGTGCTTTTTGTGATTTGGTGTAAATCTATGCAATAGTTATGGAGGTATTAAAAAAAAAAAAGATTTATGTATATCTAGATGCGTCTCCATGCGCCAAAAGCATTGCTGTGATTGGCTGGTCGCAGCCAAGGGGAAAAGTTGTGTATATGTATATATATATATATATATATAGATATAGATAAATAGATATATAGATATATAGATATAGATATATATATATATATATATATGTATATGAATATATATATATATATGTGTATGTATATATATGTGTATTTTTTTTTTTTTTTTTTTATAAAATACGCACCCAAATGCTACGTCTCTCTTTTTCCAGCACGGGACCCAAAAGAGACAAGTGCCACAGCACAAGCCAGTAATGTGGTATTGTTTATTTCATTCCACTATACCTGTAATACAGGATATAAACTGACCAATGCGTTTCGGCCACAGCCTTCGACAGGGTCATAGAGTTTGTGTGTACACACTGTCCTTTTAAAGGATCCACCTCCATTTTCACCCATGTAATTTAAAAACAAATGAGCAACTGGGCCGCTAACTTCGCTTTCTGTTGTCAGCCTTCCACGCTCGCCATAGTCTCCTCAAATATTCCTAATTCATAGATCATTTTTACTATTTGTGAAGTACTATACATGACTCAGAAAACATTTGGATTACTTTATCATCCTATTTTATGGCGAAACAATGGTGTCCGAGATAAATAAGTATAGGGAGAAAGACATACGTAGATACTTATATGTGTGGATGCCTGGTATATGAAGTGGTCATTATGATATAAATCAGGTGGCTGGAGTATGGCAATGGACGACAACCCACAGGTCACTTTATTTGTGACAAGTGATGCATACAGCATAGTTAGTATATTGGTAGTAAGAACATGTCACAAAATTAGGGATCTTCCATTCACCATATCCTGGAAGACTTATTTCAATCAAAAAGTATCCCTTTGTGGGACTTTTACCTCTAAATTTCTGCAGAAGGACAACAAATTCCAGAGTTATAGAAAATACAAATTCTACAGAAATTCCTGGGTGACTCCCCACGCAAGAGGGAAAACCTCAGTGGGCACCAGTGATTTCCCTACTAGATTAGGTCTAGCACTACTTTCGAAGTAAACAGAATTTAGGTACCTGAAGTCTGTTTTGTGGCATGATCATTGGCAGCATAAAGAACACTTTGAGAGGACAGGGATTGATGCTCTGGACAGATGCTGGGTGTTTGGGGGCCCCTTCTTACCTCTCGTGTGTGGTATGGCTGGCTAGGGACCAGGGACCTGTTGCCCTGAGATAACCCCAAATCAATTGCAGTTTCAGCTTCTTGTCTGTCCGCCTTTTTAGTGATCGCTGTGTTATTTATTGCACCTGACCTTGGGAGTAGTACATGATGCAGGTATTTTTCACTTATGCCTAATCCTTCAGGGTACCATGTATAATCCCCTATGCTCCTCCCCTAACAATGAGAAATCCGACAGACTGACTCATTACATGTGGGTTCAGGGTCTATGGTAGCCTCTTTTTGCATTTTTGTATTTTTGTATTATATATTTATTCATTTATTTATTTATAGTTTTATAGAGCGCGAATCAGACCCGTGAGGGTATCAGAGCGCTTTACAGGATTAAGGGTGGAATACAAAGCATTAGGAAGGGAGGGACTAATTGGGTAAAATAGGGGATACATTATACAAGAAAAAGAACGCAGTCTAAGGTCTCGGCTACATGTGGGATAATAATTAAAACAGGTAGATACAATGTAAAAGAAGGCTTAGCTCTTGGGTGGGATGCCCAGGAGTGCAGGAATGGGTATCATCCGTAGAAGCTGTGGATAATGCCGAGGTGGAGGGTGGCACATGTCGTTGAGGTGATTGTAATGTAATCATTAGGCAAGGTATTTGCCCATTAAGAACGTTTTGGTCTCCTTTTTAAAGTGTGCCGAGGACGGAAGTCTTCTAATGGCGGGTGGGAGAAAAATCCAATTTCTTGGAGCAGCCCCAATGAAGGCCTGATTGTAGGTTGTTTATTCCCGGAAGCGTGCTGGTTGCAGCAACAGGTCTTTGGCAGATCGGGAGTTTCTGGGTCCTCCGGATATCGCGAGTTTTGTAATTTGAGTGTTTGGCATTGGGAGGGGTGATTGCTTTTCTAGACAGGCTCTGACCAGTGAATCCTTATATTCCTCAAACAAGAGCTAACTGCACACTCTATCATTTCCGGGGCATGACACTGAGTCTATCTTAGGTGGAATGGCATAGCAGTGCATTGTGGGTAAAAGATTTAACCCTTCAATGGAGTTTGGAAGTTAAATGGAGTTGCACTCCAGGTTCAGCGACTGACAGGAAACTCTTGGTGGTCAGACAAACGCCTGATGTCACAACAGGATGATCGGGAAACCCAACTCCACCAAAGGGAAGATAGATACTTCATGACCGACCATCATCAAGGAAAACTTGAAACTAGGGGTGTCTTTAGCACTTCCTCTCTCAGCGAGCGTGTTCCTGCGTGGTTGCGCTGTGGTGGGAATATTGCATGTTCTAGAAACAATTACCCCTGACGCAGATGCACAAGGGTGGAGAACTCTCAGCGTGCAGTCCACCCACTGGTCATAGCCCGCTGCGTTGTTTTAGCTCCCATTTGTCTGAATTCATCCTGGTTAGACTGCGCCCAGCGGATCTTCTAGTGACTTAATTCAGGTGTTTGGTGTGAGTTGACATCATTAAGGTGTTTGGAGTAAATTTGTCGCATTGTTAAAGCAAGTTACTTGGAAATTTACTCATACCTTTACTTGAAGAAATGTCTCAATGGGATTCACAGAGCACAAACTCAACTACAAATCAATGGAGCTTTGTACTCAAGGGGGGCTGTCTTGAGTAGATCTCCATTTCACAAGAGGGGTGTAGGGTACACAGCAGGAGATTCTAGAGGGATTTGAAGTGGAAAGTAGTAATTAACGGGGAGACATCAAGATGCACCTAGTTACTCTGCGAAGAGAAGCTACCTACCACGCGTTGGTTTGTGCTGTGAGTCCTGCCACAAACCTTAACCTCTAAAGGTATCAAAACATACAGAGGTAGTCTGATGGAATGGCCTTATCCTCCGACTTTTGACCTTGCAATCGACCTTCTGTTGATCTAGTTGGACAAGTTTTCTCCCTTTACTCGGATTGTAATGTATGTTAATGGGTTTCACCCGCTCCTGCTTTTTTGCTGCACGACGGCATCTTCTATTGCACGTGGTGGGTCTGAATCTCACTGGTGATTGGTTGACACTGCTTTGTTTCTTTTTTTATGGCACAGATCACTATATCGGAATACGATGACCAACGACGCGACATCAGTTCCATGTATAACAAAGTGACCCTGTCCCAGCTGCAGCAGATCGCCCCCAACGTGAGTACCCGACGAAGTCTTTCCTATAGCCACGCCCATACACAGGGGCACGGTGTGACAGTTGTGTTATTATTGCCCTATCATGGTCATTTCAATCACAGCTTGACACTCAGGGGTACACAGAGTGCTGTGCATTTGTTAATTTGGCATCATGTGACCTGTAAGCCCAAAGTTATTTTTTTCAGTAATCTTTGATGGTTGCCAATCACACTATTTTGCCATTTTTACCTGTTTGAAATAGATCTATTGTTAAAATTAAAAGATACTCTGAGGCTACTGCATTATGTGTAAGTCCTTTTGTGAGCGGGCCGTAAAAGTGATGAGAGAAGGTTTGCGATATAAAGATATATCTGGCGATGCTTCTAATTAAATTAATATGTTTTGTGCGATTATTTTTTGAATTTCTCATTAAACGGGGGATTAAATTGAACTAAGATAATGTTATTTTATAATGTAAAAACATAAGAATGATACAAATTACACTAAGCCTACATGATTTGTTGTGCAAATAAATACACAACATGGTGACCACTGTGGTGCAGAGCGCGTCTGGGTTTCCAAACTTGAGGCAGCTCATTTTGACCAATAAAATCATCCAGAGCCAATACTATTTCGGTTCCAACAATTAAGTGGTGTCTAACAAAGGGAGGGATTTAGAGCGCATCAAGGTCCTGCATATGTGCTCCAAATAATCTAATAAATGTATGTGGGGTATGGACTTCCTAAAGAAGAATGAGTGTCTATGTGGGTCAACGACTATTCTGTAGGGAACGCAGTAGGCGTGACCCTGCAAGAATCAAATGCCCTCGCACACCTGGATAGATGTCATGCTTCATCATAGGGCGTTTGCTCCTCGTCGGCTGGCTCTGCAATGCCCGACGGGCACCCTCAATGGGCACTCTTTGCTGGAGATCGTCTTGTCCGCCATTTGGTGAACTGCAGTGTGGGGGCTTAAGGAGTAGATTGGTGTTGATGTGTGAAGGTGTGAGGTTAAAAAAAGGGAAAGAGTTACTTCTCAGGAAAAACTTTAATGGACAAGTTCTCTTACCTATATTTAAAATGTGCGGTGCTATCTATTAGACTTTAGTTATCTTAGATAGCTATAGGTCAACATGTTTCTAGCTCCCCTGTAGCCATAACAATTATCTAGTAGCTATTTATCAAGACCAATATCAACCTAATCTACTTAGTGGTTGGAGTTTTAAGAATATGGGTTCATTGATTTTCTTCCAATCACACATACCTTGGTTTTGGTAATGATTTGTGATTTATTTAGAGATGACCTGTAATTCAAAGACATATAGTACACAGTAAAAATACAATTCAATATTTACAAATCATTACCTCCAATGTTGATTCTGAAGAGGGAAGATGAGTGGCGAAGCGGCCAGGGTGCCTGACTCCGGACTACGGGGTTCACGGTTCGATCCCCGGTGCCGACGGCAAGTTAGCCCAGCACCATGTGACTCTGGGCAATAGCTTGCTTAATCTTCCTGAGGGCCCCCAGCGCCAGGACACCACTTCGGAAGTAGCTGTGCGCTTTACAAATACTGGTATTTCATTTCCTTTCATTTTTCACAAATCATGAAACACGTCCTTATTTTGTTACACCAAACGCATGCTTATTTGTTTGCATCAATCGCATGCTTTGTGCCAAAGTATGTCACCTGTACATATAAAAATCACCACAAGACACACGCAACAAGATTTATGCCTATTCGAGTTGTGCACAATAGCACACTGTTTGCGTGCTGAAAAGGGTAATTAATGTTTGGTCAATTTGGCCCTGTTTGATTCAGATTCTCGAAAGAGTTCAGTTCTGCGGAGTGTTAGCAGCTATGCCATACTTACAGTTTGGGGGTGGTGATGGACGGAGCATCTGACCCAATCAAACACTCACACCCAGTCAACAGATCTGGGTTTAATCCATCACCGTTCTTTAGCCCACTCTGCCACCCCAGTTCAGACATGGCCATATGCAAATCAGTCTGACCCTGTGCCTCATGGGAACAGTCCAGCCCGAACTGCCAAGCCATGCCTTCCTTGGACCGGAAACAAGCTTCCTAGGACCGGTTTATTGCATTTCAGCCGTCTTCAGCCAGGCTTGCTTGAATCCAGTGGCAAAGTGAGCAAGGGACTCACGTCATGAGGCACAGAGTCAGACTGATTTGCATATGGCCATGTCTGAACTGGGGTGGCAGAGTGGGCTAAAGAACGGTGATGGATTAAACCCAGATCTGTT
Source organism: Lissotriton helveticus (assembly GCF_964261635.1). Taxonomy (NCBI): domain Eukaryota; kingdom Metazoa; phylum Chordata; class Amphibia; order Caudata; family Salamandridae; genus Lissotriton; species Lissotriton helveticus. Next base: position 52,652,197 of record NC_136072.1, on the reverse strand, counting down.
GACTGGGTGTGAGTGTTTGATTGGTTCAGATGCTCCGTCCATCACCACCCCCTTTTGTACATACTTACAGTTTGGTCAGGACCGGCTCTCTGGACGACCTACCCTCATGTGCTGACTCGGAAGTGTCAGTCAGCTCACAGGTAAGTTCAGAGTATTTGACCTGTTCCTAATTGATTAACTAGGACCAAGTGTTGCCAGTATTGGACCCACCCTGCGTGCAAACGCTAGAGCCGGGATTGACTAGGCTGGTTTAGTCTGTTATTTATCTCCATTGGGAGGAAAAGGTTGCATATGTGGCGGCCATCTTAACACTATTGTCAATATCCATATTGGACTACAGCTTCTACTTATTAACCATTACCAACAGGATTGTTCACAGCGTATTTATAAATCTAAGTCGTGCCCGGCGGGAATTCCGCTGGTCTTGGAACTGTAGTGATCAAAATGGTTAAATTATCGTTGATGAGGAACAGCCTCTATGTGTGTTTTTTTTTTTCAACTCTCAGCAATTTGGGCGGAGCTCTAATACCTTGAGGTTTGGGTCTGTGGTCAGATGAATTACACATTCTGATCAATTACATCATTACCCTGAAAACAGCTGTTCGCACCTTCAAACTGCATGATATGTTCAAGTTAGACCTATAGATGAATATTATTGGGTGTTGTGTTGTCGCTATATAATTTAGTCCAATGAAAAATGCTAGTCAGATGATTTAAATACAGTCTTGAGTTATTTGGCTATGGCATCCAAGGCCTCTGATTGGTCACCCAAACGGCAGCGAGAACCAAGAGCGCCCCAGCAAATTGATTCACCAAAAAATCCAGTGGTAAAGGAAAGGACATAGCGCTCCTTTAACCCACTACGGCAATAAAATAACAAGGGGTCATCCCTGGACACATGTTTGGCCCTTAAAAAGCCTCCTATTTGGCTCTGAGTGGTGCCAGAAAGGACAAGGCATAGAAACGTCAAAAAATACCCGCCAGGCTTGTACAATCCTGTTTAATTTATGTTTATGAGCTACCCTAATGACCCCCTAGGGTAGCAAGGGCAGTTCCAGGAGTAATGAAAGGGCGAGATTTTGATCGATACCTTATCTCTATTGATCCAAACCTCGATCTGGTCGACTGAACCTTTGTTGCCTGTCTGTAAGGAAAGAAAGTGCACCTATTTCCAAGTTAGTTCACCCAAGAAAGGACTCTACTCCCAAAGATCACTGACAACTTCTAGCTTTCAAAAGTTTATTGTAAGGAAATGATAAGCTGCAAATACAGACATCTCAGAATGAGATTCACGAGATACACAGGTCCAATTACATACATGTGCTCTCGAAAAGCCCTCAGACGAGCAACAGAAATCACTAACACAAGTTCTAAGAATAATAAAGCTATCAGCATAGACGCATATCTCTCCTTCATTTAGGTTGGAGGAAAACAAACACAGGTTAGGCGTCCCTACCCTGTTCTAGATGGTATCCCTACTTAACCAAATCCCAACCTAACAAAGGTGTCAGCAGTGAATGACCCCCAAGGGAAGTCACCCACTCTAAGTCTCTTGGTGAAAACCTAAAGTTCTCCAGTCATGACCCCTCACTGCCTACCCATCCGCTCTCTAAAGGGTCCTCAGGTCTCTGCTCTAACTCCACCCAGGGGTGCTGTCCCTAATACAAAACAGTCAACAACATTTGAGACGCCCCTTGCGGAACGCCCCTCACGTGGTGCAACTTCTGGCTTTTTCCATGATGCTTTGTCTTGGGCCTCATGCGTTAGAGTTGACCTTGCTTCTCAGGCTCTTCTCCGGCCCGCTGATACCCCTTAAACATTCCAGAACCCTCCTCCATGTCTGGGCCGTCCACTGAACAGACCTCTATTCATTCATTTATAATTGGATCCCCCCTTTCCTGTTGCAGACAGATATCTGTAGCCAAGAACCCAACTCTCATAGACTTCTAAAAAGGCTTGCAACATTTCTCAGCCCAGACATGTACGTGTAAATCAATGCTAAAACATTTCAGGCCTACAATATTTCTCATTATGATTATAACATTCAACTTCTTCATTTAATTAAAGCATGTTAATACTCTTATTCTATTATTCAATAAACATTTTATAAATCATGGCCCATTTAATGCAATGACCAAACCATTAATATAATCTGTGTCGTGAAAAGAACCACCTTCCCTTTCCCTCCAGCTCTGGCCCTGAGGCCTACCACGTTCTGCTTTTAACCACATACCATCTTATGTTTTAGCAGCTTCACGACATGGATTCAAAAATAATCACGTCTAATAAAGTCATATAATGTCACACATTTCTGTATTAGTTCCACTTCTACTTAAATCTCTACATTAGCTATACATTTAGAATATAATTGCAGATACTATTAGCACTCATGGCATTTCTCCTCATGATTTGTGCTTACTACAGGTAAGTGTGATGTACTCATACATTTAAATCAGTTTGCGCTCTCTCAGTTCCCCCCTTTGATGACCTCTCGGGGTCATCACTAACATTTAAACAGCAGTTATGGGTAGCATTCTCTGCGCTTCCAGAGCTCTCAGGCTCCTGTACTGATTATCTTGTATGGCAGCCAATCTCTGCAGCTGCTCTCTTTGGGCCCTTTCTGACCTTCTTGCTCTGTACCATTTGAATACCCTCACCAATCCCCACAATATTATCCCACAGATCAATATTATGATGATAGGCTTTAGAATGTACCATACAAAGCTTTTGCCTAAGGCGGAAAACCACCCTCCAACTGTACTCATTCCGTGGCCCACCTTTTCCCAGACATTTTCTCTACTCAAGTCTTCGATCTCCTTGTGAACACTAGTTATGTTCTTAATAACTTTCTCAAGGGGCTTCGAATTGTCTGGAATGTAAGTGCAACATTCCTGGACCTTCAAAGCCTTACAGACTCCGCCCTCTTTTGCTAGTAGGACATCTAATGCAAGACGATTTTGAAGAACCATAGCCCTTATCGATTGCATCTCTCCTTCTACCAGCATTAAGGACTGAGCAGTGCTGGCAGACAACCTGTCGACAACTGTTGCCAGTCGTCTAATTTTAACATCATTAAGGATTATTCCCAAAAGAGGAAACATAGCTCCAAAGACATCTCCAACCATTTCGGCATCACCTACATCTCTCCTTCCCCTCGAGGATGTCTGACCCTCAATGATCACTAAGTCTTGTGCATGATATATTTTGGGGAAGACAATTGCCAAGTAACATGATCCATACCAGTTGTCAGGTAGTCTCACGTAAGCATTTCTTCCACATACAAAATACACATTTGGAATCACTTGCATTCCCTTCAGGAAATCCTTAGTGTAGTACTCTAAATTAAAAGCATGCTCACAGTCAACTTCACCCACGTATACATTTTCATAATACGTTTTGGCTCGGTGAAGACATAACTTTCCTCTCTGCGCTCTATCTAAAGCTATTGGACCACTACTACCCTTTCTCTTATGTGACTTCTCTTCCTCGGTCCAATCTATTTTCCCTTGTCCAGATTTTTTCAAAATCTTTTGTCTCCTGTAACGATCATCCACCTGCCCTATGAACTTCTTCTCGACTTCTGACACCTTACATGTCAGGTTATTTCTACGGGCATGTGAAGTATCTAAGGTAATCCAAGGAATGAAGAACTTGGCCAATCTGTCTTCACTCTTCCAGTAGTCCCATTTGTTCATCTGCTTATAATATGGGACTTCCGGCAACACTGAATCATAATTAGAGAAATAGTATTCAAAACTATCTCTCTCATAAAATATACTAAGCAATAAGCTACATGTAATGCCATATGTCAGAGGGAGGTGATGGTATCTAATACCCTCGTCTACAGATGCCGGCAACTGCATGCAGACATAACAATCCTTAACCTCCATGGCATCCACGTATTCATACAAGAGTTTAGCATAAGCATTTGACCTAAAGTCTCCTTGGGACTCGTCTACATGTAACCTGCGGGCTTCTGCAGCTAATAACGCTTTCTCTTGAGTGTTTTCCCTTTTCTCACCAGCAACAATAGGTGTAAGCGTTACTACAGAACTCACATCAGTTACCTTTACCTCTTCTTCATTTCCCTTTACATAAGAAATTGTTACCACTAAAGCTATTAATATTATCACTCCTACTATTAGTGTACCTATTATACATTTAGCTCTGCGGTTCGGGGTGCCGGCCTCCATTTCGTCAGACAATCTGGCTCTCTCTTATCTTAGCGAAAAGTTCTTTTCCTCTCGTTCCTTTACAGTCTCTTTTCAATCCTTTTGTCTTTAGAATCCACACAACTGGAGGCTGACAACCTTCTTCGCAAAAAGTCCTTTAACAGTTCAAAAAGACAACCCTAGCCCTTCTCCATCAACTCAAGGGAAGTTCCCTAAAATTCACTGCTTCCTGGGCGCTAGGTAATCTTCTTTTTTTCTGCTTGCTTTATTTACAAAGTCCTTTAACAGTCTACTATCAGATTTGTGGTTGCAGCTTCAATAGCATAGTTCAGTATTTCCAAACGAAGATTGTGCTCTTCATGTGCTGTTATCGTTGTACCAAAGTCGGGGAATTGCAATTCTGTAAGAAACATGTGTTTTAACTTGCTGAGGCGGGGAGGTCTGGGGAGCATGAATGTTAGTGACCCTTCTTGTTCGACACCGGGTACCAACAGTCGTATTTCCACGGTGATAATGGGCTCAGAACTGGACACCACCACCGCTCGGATCCTCCCTGTCTCCGGTTTCACAGACATTTGACGCCAGATATGTCCACTCAGGTGTGGAGTATCTTCTGTTAGGCACACGCACTCTTCTTGACCTTCTTCGGTCCGGTGCTTCAGCGCCCTGAGCACCTTCTTCTGGGTCTGAGTCTTCTGATATCGGAGGAAGGGTTGCTTCTGGAGTTGACCTCAGGCTAGAGCTCCTTCTTTGCGGCCAATTAGCTTCTCCACGTGCCCTTCTACTCCTTCTTCTTCTTCTCTGTTCTCGCTCTCTCTCAGACCTGTCAGGGTCTGACTCGTACTCCCAGCTACTTTCTCCTTCTGTAGCGTCTTCTGTTTCGCTGTTGTACTGACCGTCCTCAGCTTGGTCAGACTCGTTCCCTGCTTCCGCTGGCACCTCTACAGCTTGGCTAGCCCCCTCTATGGCTTCTCGGTCCTCTGCTGGACGTCTATCCGAGAGAGGAGCTGTTTCCAGAGGTGCTGGAACCCTTTTCGTATGTGACGCGTGGATCCAATTGGGCAGGCCTCCCACCTTTACAGCTGTGTTTGTGATCAGGATGACCTGGAAGGGCCCACGCCAACGAATATCCAAGCAGCTTCTTCTCACATGTTTCTTCACCAGGACCCAGTCCCCAGGATACAGGTCATGGCAAGGGCCCTGGCACGCTGGAACCTCGGCAGCCTGTACCTGAAGAGACACAGAACGCATTGCGTCAGACAGCCCCTTACAATAGTCCAGGATCATATCATCTGTGATATTTAACAGTGCAGTAGCTGGAATAGATGGCAGCCTCATTGCTCTCCCCATTAACACCTCATGTGGTGACAACCCTGTTCTTCTGTCTGGGGTACTACGAAGGCTCATGAGGACCAATGGCAGGGCATCAGGCCAACTCAGGGTCGTTGAGGAACAAACTTTTGCTATCCTGCACTTGATCGTTCCATTGATCTGTTCCACAATTCCTGAGGCTTCTGGTCGGTAACTGCAATGCAGCTTTTGGTCAATATTTAGCGCTACACAGATCATCTTCACAAGCTCGCTGTTAAAATGTGTTCCCCTATCTGATTCCAAAAAGGCCGGCACCCCGAAGCGAGGAATGAGTTCTCTAAGCAGTAACTTGGCCACTGTGAGGGTGTCGCACCTACGTGTAGGGTATGCCTCAACCCATCTGGAGAACACACAAACAACCACCAGGACATAGCGGAGGCGGTTGCACCTTGGCATTTCAATGAAATCTATCTGCATTCGATTGAATGGACCTCCAGACCTTCCTATGTGACTTAGTGCAACTGGTGTTCTTTTCCCTACGTTCAACTGCTGGCAGGTCACACAACGCTGGCACACTGCTTCTGCTGCTATTCTAAACTTAGGATTGTACCAAGTCTGTCTAAACACTCTCAGCATAGCATCTCTCCCTAAGTGTACGGGACCATGTATGAGTCTAGCCATTGGACTCACCATCTCATTGGGCAACACTGCTCTGCCGTCTGCTGAGACCCAAAAATGGGTCTCACCCATTACACATCCCGCCTTTTCCCATGTTTCTTTTTCTGAATCAGGAGCATTTTCTTGCATGGTTGACAGTTCATCCCAAGTATCAACAGTTTCCAGTATCATGGCTAATTCAGTTCTTACATTTATTCCACCCACATCCACCTCTGTGAAAGAGTAACCTTGTTCCGCGCAATACCGCGCAACTTCATCAGCATATCTATTGCCTTTCGAAACAAAGTCCTCATTTCTGGTATGTGCGGTACACTTTACAACTGCGATACTTGCTGGGCATTGCAATGCCTCTAACAACAGGCGCACAAACTCTCCATTGCGAATGGGAGAGCCTGAAGAAGTCATGAACCCTCTTTGAGACCATAACTGCCCGTAATCATGAACTACCCCATAGCCATATTGGCTGTCGGTGTATATGGTGACTCGAATTTGATTGCCTGCTAAGCAAGCACGTGTCAGGGCAATAATCTCGGCTACCTGAGCGGAGTGTACTCCTTCCAGGCACCCAGCTTCCACAACTCCTTCAATTGTACAAACAGCATAAGCTGCTCTCAACTGCCCAACTTCGTCTCTTACACATGAGCCATCGACAAAGAAAACTTCGTCTGGGTCGGTCAGTGGCTCATCTACGATGTCGGGTCTGGGTTTGGTGCATAGTTCAGTCACATCGAGACAGTCATGGTCTGTATATTCATCATCATCCTCAATATCATTTGGAAGTGGCATCAATGTAGCAGGGTTCAAAACAGAGCATCTCTTGAGGGTCACGTTCTCTGCAGCAAGAATAACTTGCTCATAGCGCGTGAGCCTGCTGTTGGTCAGATGCTGTGTTTTGGTCCTGGTCATTAACAGTTCAACAGAATGTGGCACGCACACCTCTAACGGGTGCCCCATAACGATATTTTCACATCTTTCAATGCTGACACCCGTTGCAGCAACGGATTTGAGACATCCGGGCAACGCTGCGGCTACTGGGTCTAAAGTAGCCGAGAAATAAGCAACTGGTCTACGGGCATTCCCATGGATTTGGACCAACACAGACAACGCGCAACCTTCTCTCTCACAACAGTAAAGAAAAAATTGTTTAGTGTAATCAGGCATTCCCAATGCCGGAGCACGACACAGGTCCTCTCTCAGCTGTAGGAACGCCATCAAACAGTCTTTGTCCCATGGTACCGGATCACTCACCTCTTTGTGCGTCAGTTTTTGCAAGGGCTTTGCTTTCAGTGAAAAGTTCACGATCCACTGTCGGCAATAACCCACCATCCCTAGAAACATCCTGACCTCTCTCTGTGTCTTAGGCGCATTCATTTTCATGATCGCCTCTATCCTGTCTGGTGACACCTTTCGTTTGCCTTTCTCAATTCTGTGTCCTAGGTACTGTACTTCTGTCAGGCAGTACTGCAATTTTCCCGGGGACACCTTGTGCCCATTGGCAGCTAGGTGATTTAACAAAGCAATGGAGTCTTCCCTGCAAGCTTCTTCCGTTTCTGACGCCACAAGGAGGTCGTCTATGTACTGGACCAGAACTGACTTCTGGGGCAGCACTAGACTTTCAAGATTTTTCTTCAAAAGCTGATTAAAGATCGATGGGCTCTCTGTATACCCTTGAGGGATACGACACCATGTTAGGACGCGATTTTCCAGCTTAAATGCGAAAAGAAAATGGCTATCTTCGTCCAAAGGGATCGAAAAGAAAGCCTGACAAAGATCGATCACAGTGAACCACTCTGCTTGGAATGGAATCTGAAACAGTATCACTGATGGATTCGGTACCACTGGACAACACGAAACGACTATGTTATTAATCTTTCGAAGGTCCTGCACTATCCGAAATTTCCCATTTGGTTTCTGCAGACCCATAATCGGGGAGTTGCATGGACTACCCACGATTTCTTTCAGTATTCCCTGTTTAATCATGGACTCGATCACGGGTTTTATGCCTGCAATTGTTTCTGGAGTCAATTTGTATTGGGGTGTTCTTGGGAACTCAGCATGCGGTTTCACTACAATTTTCACTGGGTCCACCCCTTTGACCAATCCAATCTCTTCCCCAGTGAAATCCCATACCTCTGGTGCCACTGTCTCTCTCAAGTCCCAGGGAAGCTCATCTACTGTCAAAGTAGGGTACAGCTCCACACATATTCTTGAGTTTGCAACTTTAAAGTCTGCATCATCATCATTGGTCAATACCTCCACTCCCTGAGGTGTACAGTATATAGTACAATTCAATTTACACAACAGGTCTCTTCCTAGCAGACACACAGGACTTGAATCTCAAACCACAAACTGGTGCTCATCACTGTACTTCCCTATTTTCACCTGCACCGGTTCTGTCAATTGGCTGGTTATTCTCCTGTTTGCGACCCCTACCACCTGTATGGTCTCTCCAGACATGGGCAGGTCTGGAACTGCAGCTGATCTGATCGTGGATCTAGTGGCTCCTGTGTCCACCAGAAATGTCGTAGGGCACCCTGCTACTTCTGCTTCCACATAGGGTCCCCTCTGATCTACCTCCAAGGCTGCCCCGAGGGTGCAGTCTTCTCTTTCCACTCTCTGTCCGGTTAATGGGTCCACATAATAGCACTCTTCCCCTTCCACAAACAGGGGCATTTGTCTATAGGTCTTACCCATACTCCCTACTCGAGGAGGTTGCGGGAACTGGGCTCGGGGAGGAGCCCCCCCCCCTTTGAGCACCTTTCCTTGGTATGGCGTTACCCCTCTTGTAGGCGCGCTCTGGACCTCCTCCTCCTCTATCTCTTGCTCTCCAATCTCTACATTGTAGGGGCACTCGCGTTTCCAATGCCCCACCTCGTTGCACTGGTGGCACCTAGTCGTTTTCTTCAAGGTAGCTATGTCTATTCTGGGTCTAAAGGTGGAACTCTCCTCATTGCCCTTGTTCTGACTGTACTGCTTCTTTCCTCCTGTACCTGTTCCTTGCTGCTGTTGCTGTTGTCCCCCCTTCCCTGCTGCCTGCATCTGTACCACCATCAACTTTTCCTTTAGTTTCTTAGCCTTGGAATCTATCTCATCACAGCAGTACCTGGCATATCTCAGTATTTCATCTAGGGGTTTAGTTTGCCAACAAATCGAGTGTTGCTGAATCATTAAACTAATATCCGGTCTCAGTCCCAGGACGAACTTGGACACGAATTGCCCTATGTCTTTTGGATCCATTACATCCAAGCCGCTATACTGTTTAAACGCCTTCAGCAATCTCTCGTAATATTCATGAACTGTCTCTTTGGGTTCCTGTCTTGTTCGGTCTATTCTGACCCAATCTATGTCTTGCATTGGCACTTTCTCTTTCAGCCAAGTCATCACTCTCTCGTATTTTGCCATCACAGTCTCGGACGGCCCATTAGTCTTGGCATCTCTCTCTGGCTCCGTTGTGGGCCACTCAGCGCTAACCTTGCATGCTGTCCACAGATCGCCTGGTACTACAATGTCAAACAGCGTGTTCAGATCTATCCAAAGGACCTTTGAGATTTTTACAAATCTCTCCACTTGCTTGTACCACTCCACTGGGTTCTCTCGTAACTTGGGGAAAGAGGTGGTAAAAGCAGCTAAATCTCCCCTACTCCAAGGGACATGTACATAATTCCCATTTGCCACTTCACGCAAAGGGTAAGCTTCTATTCCCTGCTGTCCTGGTGTCATACCAAGCGTGCTTCTCCTGCCGGTCCCTTTCTTGGACCACCTCTCTTCCCACTTATCTAGTGCCCTCCATGTCCTTATTCCAGTAATCAGTTCCCTTATGTGTGTTTTCAGCCCAATCGTTCTCCTCTCATCTAGGTCTCGATCTGAGTAATGTAGCCTGTGGTTACCCTGTAATGCTTTGGTTCTTGACAAGTCCACCATATATTTGCCTGCTAGTTCGACTAACTTCTCATGGACTGCTCTCGCTTTTCGAGTAATGTCCTTTGCCATATACAATATTTCATCCTGTTCATACATTTCCATTCTTTCTAAAGGCAGGGTACCATCTACCATATCATCCAGGTCTGACCTTAAACTGGCGACATCGAGTCTCTTGGCTTTTATCTCAGCTCGCAATATGTCTTTCGAAGGGGGCTCACTGGTCTCCCTACCATCCCAACTTCGAGCTCTTCGTTTGGGCTCGGGAGAGTTAATGGGTGGTCTCCCTTGCTCCCATCTCTCCAGGTCCCATGCTCGGCCATCTGATCTTGGAAGGTGATGGAACACGGGCCTGTTACCCCTACTCTTACTCTGCCCATTCTCATCTTCTTCTCTCCTCTCACCGCACATCTCTCTGTTATTTTCTCTCTGGTCGCTACACTCCCTTTGCCTCGTATCGCTCAGTATCCGATACGATCCTTCCTGGTTCCCCATATTCCCTGGGCTGCGCTCATTGCCGTCATCACAGGGACTATGGTGCGACCTCTCACAACTCCCATTCAGTTCTCTGGTGCCGGGCACACAGTGTGGACATTTAAAGCTGTTTCTGTACTCTTGTGCTCTCCTCTCCCCTTCACTGAGTATTGGGCGCGCCACCCCTTCACTCCCGGGGCCCCCGTTTTCCAGGTCTGTTCTACCTCCATTCCGGGCCCAATGGGTGACTCCCCTACTCCCTCTACAGTCCCACTCCGGGCTACTCTCCCCAGCCCCGCAGTGAGTCCGTGCTCTGCTGTCCTGACTTTCCCTTTCAGCTTCCGCAGCATTGATGCTCTTTTGAGCCTTCACTGCCTCATCCCACTGCTTCATGTACTCATTTAGCTCTTGAAAGGATTTTCGTCCAGATCCCCTCAGATCCATTGGCCATCTAGGGCCCCCAGGATCTCCTCCTGGGTCCCCTGCTGTGTGCATCGGTGTGCTCCACTCTCTGGGTATCGGCATCTGACTTGGGGAATTAATCGTATCGTTCCTCCTTGCCTCCTCTGCTCTTTCTCTGTCTTTCCGTTTCCGTTCTTCCCCTCTTGCTCTCTCTTGGTCATATATCGATATTATAGGACCTATGGTAACAGGTACCTGTAGTGCATCTGGTAATGGGTAGGATGTGGCGCTTTCCGTTTCCGGCGCTCTTTGCACCACAAACCTACCGACTACCTGTTGCACATGACTAGGCTGGGACAGCTCTTTCTTTGGCTCAGGATCCCACTCTGAACTGGGAAGCGGTCTATGCTCTCCTGCATTGCCCCCCTTTTCTCCTTCACTCTTCTCGACCTCTCCCCCTGCTCTATTATACGGGGGTGGCCTGTCTGTCAATAATCTGTTTATCAAGCTATCCTCTGTTTCGCTCTCATCATCTTCTTCCAGGGGGGTTTTATTTACGGGCGCCTCTAACACTGGGTACAGTTTATTTATTTCCAAATTATGCACTCTCCATCTTTTAGCATCCGCATCCCACCTGGCATCCTGTACTGCCCTTACCGATCGTTTCACCCTTTCCTGTCGTCTGTTCATATTCTTTTCATGCGCTGCCCTAAGCCATGCATCAAGAGCTTCAAACTGGGTTGGTCTAGGCAAGGGTCTCATTGAGGTCATGACTGATTTTAATCGATGTAACACCTCTAATCTGAACGTCCCGTACTTCGGGAACGTCAGTTCCTCATTTCCTTCAGTAATCTTACTCCACTCTGATATCCACAGGATCGTATGCAACCCAACATTTACTGCCATGTAACGAGCTGGCGTACCCTCCGGCGGGGCTTCTTCCCCTTCATACGATCCCCGCTTCTCTTTCTTAAACACCGCCTTCAACCACTTAAAACACTTCATAATTATGCGCACAAAATCCAGCCTCGCTACTCTGTTTACTTCCTGATGACAATCCACCAATCCTGTCGCGGCTTTGCTAGCTTGGCCTATCACAGCGCGGTCTTTCTCCTGTCGGCCAATCACGTCGCGACCCTGTCTGACGTGTTCGCTAGCTGGCCTATCACAGCGCGGTCTTTCTCCGGTCAGCCAATCACTGCGCGACACCACCTGACGTCTCTTTTCTCCGCTTCGCAGCAGCACCCCTCCTTTCTCAACTCGTCTCCCGGTTATGCATGCGTCCCATTCATACACCGAAAAATGACTACTTCCGACCAAGCGGTCACTTCTCTCGACTGTACGTCCACAGTCTATCCGTAATTGTCAACACAACTGACGAGATGTCTATCGTCTCTCTGATAGGTTGCTTACACACACAGTAACTTCCGACCAGCGTCCGTTACTCACGCACTCACTCTTACGTTCCCCCTATCTCGGTCTCTCGGGTGATCAATGGTACCTCATGACCCCCTTCACACTAGTTGACAATTACTCTGGGTGTCCGATACACCCGAACCACTTAAGCTCTCCTTGAACTTAAGATTTCCACCGGTTGCGCGCGCTCACAACCTGTTCCACAGTCACTCTACAGACATTCAACTCCGCCAGACATTACAACATAGATACAATACAAAACACCGCAATCTAACACGCATAACCCTTTATACTCACTCTCAACCGATACTGCTGCTTTTTCTGTCTCACGTCATCCGGATCTTCTCCAGCGGGCTGTTCTTCCGATCATCGATCTCTAGGGGCCTTGGGGTAAGCTAACCTGGCCTAGGTCACCGTCCTCAAGAAGGCAACCATCCTCTATAGCTACCAACTGAAAGGGCGAGATTTTGATCGATACCTTATCTCTATTGATCCAAACCTCGATCTGGTCGACTGAACCTTTGTTGCCTGTCTGTAAGGAAAGAAAGTGCACCTATTTCCAAGTTAGTTCACCCAAGAAAGGACTCTACTCCCAAAGATCACTGACAACTTCTAGCTTTCAAAAGTTTATTGTAAGGAAATGATAAGCTGCAAATACAGACATCTCAGAATGAGATTCACGAGATACACAGGTCCAATTACATACATGTGCTCTCGAAAAGCCCTCAGACGAGCAACAGAAATCACTAACACAAGTTCTAAGAATAATAAAGCTATCAGCATAGACGCATATCTCTCCTTCATTTAGGTTGGAGGAAAACAAACACAGGTTAGGCGTCCCTACCCTGTTCTAGATGGTATCCCTACTTAACCAAATCCCAACCTAACAAAGGTGTCAGCAGTGAATGACCCCCAAGGGAAGTCACCCACTCTAAGTCTCTTGGTGAAAACCTAAAGTTCTCCAGTCATGACCCCTCACTGCCTACCCATCCGCTCTCTAAAGGGTCCTCAGGTCTCTGCTCTAACTCCACCCAGGGGTGCTGTCCCTAATACAAAACAGTCAACAACATTTGAGACGCCCCTTGCGGAACGCCCCTCACGTGGTGCAACTTCTGGCTTTTTCCATGATGCTTTGTCTTGGGCCTCATGCGTTAGAGTTGACCTTGCTTCTCAGGCTCTTCTCCGGCCCGCTGATACCCCTTAAACATTCCAGAACCCTCCTCCATGTCTGGGCCGTCCACTGAACAGACCTCTATTCATTCATTTATAATTGGATCCCCCCTTTCCTGTTGCAGACAGATATCTGTAGCCAAGAACCCAACTCTCATAGACTTCTAAAAAGGCTTGCAACATTTCTCAGCCCAGACATGTACGTGTAAATCAATGCTAAAACATTTCAGGCCTACAATATTTCTCATTATGATTATAACATTCAACTTCTTCATTTAATTAAAGCATGTTAATACTCTTATTCTATTATTCAATAAACATTTTATAAATCATGGCCCATTTAATGCAATGACCAAACCATTAATATAATCTGTGTCGTGAAAAGAACCACCTTCCCTTTCCCTCCAGCTCTGGCCCTGAGGCCTACCACGTTCTGCTTTTAACCACATACCATCTTATGTTTTAGCAGCTTCACGACATGGATTCAAAAATAATCACGTCTAATAAAGTCATATAATGTCACACATTTCTGTATTAGTTCCACTTCTACTTAAATCTCTACATTAGCTATACATTTAGAATATAATTGCAGATACTATTAGCACTCATGGCATTTCTCCTCATGATTTGTGCTTACTACAGGTAAGTGTGATGTACTCATACATTTAAATCAGTTTGCGCTCTCTCAGTAACAAAGGATAAACCCGGAGTAGCAGCGGTCAGGCATGGGGTAGCGGCAGGTATCCCTACTTGGCATCTATAATCTCGTAGGGGTAAAAGGTAAAAGGTTTGATCCAGGGGCCACGTTATGAAAAGTGTGGGATGAGTGACTGCACCAGCCTGCAGGGGAATGTCTGGGATGTCCATGGGACCTCCTTTCCCCACTTACAAGTGTTGCCCTCTGCACTTTGTCTTCACACCCTCATACAAAATACGCAGCAGGCGCAGAGGCAAGGTGTTTCCCATATTTGCAGCGGGCCACACCCTTTCATGATAGCACTGGTGCTGTATGTGTATTTGGCCTAACTGTAGTGTAATTGGCAGTGCTTAATTTGAGGCGGTGGTTTCCAGTGCTCGACACCAGCACTTAATTGTCAAACCGGTATGTATCCGCTGCCACAGGGGGGGCACTGTGTGATTTAGAGATGAGCAGAACAGTTGTTTTAATAATTCAATATATACTAAAAGCAATTAATGCCTGTCGTCCAAACGATTCTTAAACCTGTGGGGGCCTCGAACAGTCTGCATTGTCACACTTGTAGCAGAGTGATGATTAATACTCGTGTAGGGACTGTCACTGGCAGCACTGGTGGTGCAAGCAGTGGTGGACTCCTGACGAGGACCCTGGCACTTATATTTTTACAAATTAAGCACTTGAATTTATAAAGCTCTTACTCACCCTGAATAGGCCTTGAAGCACTTTACAGCAAGTAGCACAATACTCCGCACTCCAAAACAAGTTATTAATTCTTTATTTATTAATTATTGTTAGGATTAGTCTTGTGATCCTACAAAGATCATTCTAGACATTTATCCCAGTTTCTTTACAATAGACGAAATTAATAAGTGTTAGGTGTGATCATTAGGCAGGTTACGTGAGTTCTTACTAATAGTGGGTGCAATGAACAGAGAAACTAGAGGAGATTAAGGGTAGTTAGGTTGCAGGCATATGGTATCAAAGATTGAGAGGTTGTGCCCTGTGAAATGAGGTGCAGGCAATGTGTAAAAATACAATAATGCAGATTAAGGGAGAAAAGTGTGGAAGTTAGAGTTGGCATTAGGGGGTGGGCGGAATTTGCATAGTCGCGCTACGCAAAGCTCTGCGAAACGGTAAAAAATCTCCACGAGCGCACAGAGTTCTGCTAACACACGGAATTGCTTGTTCCGCCTATTCACAATGCTTTTTTCCTGTTCACTAACGCTGTTTGCGTGCTCGGGTGGAAATATCTCACAAACACGCATTTTGAAAGAGCGAATAAGCAAAAAACTCTGCGAAGCCGCTGATCGCTGAATTTTTAAAATTTCGCATTCTCCGCGGAACGCTAAATTAAATTACCCAAATTCCGCGAGCGGAGCGGAATTTACCGCCCAGGCCTAATTGGCATTAGGGCTTGCACAAGCATCTGTGGCCCCTTCTATAATACCAAAGTATCCCGGAGATGCAAAAGCGTGCAGATGCCCATTACGCCTCCAGTTTCGCCCCTCAGGGCACTCTAGGTAATAGGGCCCCAGGTAAACCTGTAGCCGCTCTCAGTGGCCAACATCACACTTCAGCTTGCCTTGGGGTGGGAGCTCCCGTTACCAGGACCCTCTGCTCCCTGCCCCTTATCCCTGTGCTAGACTTTACCTCCCACTGAGCGCCCTGTCTGCCTGTGGGTTCTGGTTGATCAGAGTACGCTGGGGGGATCCTGGTACCCTGCCAGGAAGGGGGGGGAGTGCCGCGTGCACTCTATATTAATAAATGATAGACTGCGCCTGCGATATTTATCTTTCCTTGGAGGAGACGCCGCGTGGCACTGAAGCCATTCGTCTCCATAAGGCACGCGTGTCACAGCTAAACCAGCAGACGCCTCATCTCACCGCGTGCCGCACACGCTCTCTCCTCTTGCCGTGTCCCTGTCTGGCCTCTCTCTCCCTGTCTAGCTTCTCTCTCCCTGCCCCTGTCTGGCCTCTCTCTCCCTGCCTCTGTCTGGCCTCTCTTTCCCTACCCCTGTCTGGCCTCTCTTTCCCTACCCCTGTCTGGCCTCTCTTTCCCTACCCCTGTCTGGACTCTCTTTCCCTACCCCTGTCTGGCCTCTCTCTCCCTGCCCCTGTCTGGCCTCTCTCTCTCCCTGCCCCTGCCTGGCCTCTCTCTCTCCCTGCCCCTGTCTGGCCTCTCTCTCTCCCTGCCCCTGTCTGGCCTCTCTCTCTCCCTGCCCCTGTCTGGCCTCTCTCTCTCCCTGCCCCTGCCTGGCCTCTCTCTCCCCCTGCCCCAGTCTGGCCTCTCTCTCTCCCTGCCCCTGTCTGGCCTCTCTCTCCCTGCCCCTGTCTGGCCTCTCTTCTCTCCCTTCTCTGGTTGCCTCTCTCCATGATCCTGTCTGGCCTTTTTCTTTCTGCCCCTATCTGTCCTTTCTCGCTTCCCTCTCCGGCTGTCTCTCTCCTTGCCCCTGTCGGGCCTCTCTCTAGCTGCCCCTGTCGAGCCTCTCTTTCCCTGCCCCTGTCCGGCTTCTCTCTCCCTGCCCCTGTCTGGCCTTACTCTCCCCTCTCTGTCTGGCCTCTCTCCCTTCCCCTGTCTGGCCTTTCTCTCCCCTCTCTGTCTGGCCTCTCTCTCCCTGCCCCTGTCTGGCCTCTCTCTCCCTGTCTCTGTCTGGCCTCTCTCTCCCTGCCCCTGTCTGGCCTTTCTCTCCCCTCTCTGTCTGGCCTCTCTCCCTGCCCCTGTCTGGCCTTTCTCTCCCCTCTCTGTCTGGCCTCTCTCTCCCTGCCCCTGTCTGGCCTTTCTCTCCCCTCTCTGTCTGGCCTCTCTTTCCCTGCCCCTGTCCGGCTTCTCTCTCCTTGTCCCCGTCAGGCCTCTCTCTCCCTGCCCCTGTCTGGCCTTTCTCTCCCCTCTCTGTCTGGCCTCTCTCCCTTCCCCTGTCTGGCCTTTCTCTCCCCTCTCTGTCTGGCCTCTCTCTCCCTGCCCCTGTCTGGCCTCTCTCTCCCTGTCTCTGTCTGGCCTCTCTCTCCCTGCCCCTGTCTGGCCTTTCTCTCCCCTCTCTGTCTGGCCTCTCTCTCCCTGCCCCTGTCTGGCCTCTCTCTCAATTCTCAGTTGCTTCTGCAAGTACTAAAACAAAAAAAAGGCTCTGCTAGGGTCTTGACCAGATGGGTTTGCATATGTGTGGACATTGGTGTACATGTGGATGTTCGCGTGTGTGTGTGGTTGTTCATGTGTGTGCGGATGTTCATGTGTGTGCGGATGTTCGTGTGTGCGGATGTTCATGTGTGTGCGGATGTTCGTGTGTGTGCACTAGTGCGTACGCCTTTATCGGCAGCGTGATTGAGTGTGCATTTACGCCCTGCATGTGTGCAGGCGCTTGTGAGTGTGTGTGCATGCCAGTGTGTTTGTAATATCGCACGCCTGCCCATACTACCTGTGTGCATGTGCAGCATGCACATGCATCCATTTGCAGCTTGCACTTGCATGTGTGTGTGTGTCTGACTTTGTATGTGTGTCTGTGTGGCACTGTTGTGCATGCATGCGTGTGTGAATGCCTGTGTGTCTGTGTATCCGTGTACTGCGTGCTTGTGAGTGCACGTACAGGGTGAACCTGTGTGCTCGTCAGTGGCGGCTCCCCCATTGGTGTGTTTTATAGGGCGCTTGCTGTTGCCAAACGATGTCACTAGCGATTGATGAAAAGGCAACGTTTGCCTCTTTTTAAGATAACAGAACACTCTGGGCCTAATTCACAGAATGAACTTAAGACTCAATCCTAAACTTACTACTATTTTGGTATTCACAGAATGCACTTACTACTTTTGGTATTCACAGAAGTTAGGATTTTGTCCTAAGTTTGTCTTAAGTCTGTCTTAAGTTTGTCTTAAGTTTGTCTTAAGTTTGTCTTAAGACACATTTAAGACAAAATCCTAACTTCTGTGAATGTCAAAACAGTAGTACGTTTAGGTTTGAGTCTTAAATTCATTCTGTGAATCGGGCCCTCGGCGTCCAGTTTGAGTGACTGAAGCAGCTCTTTATTTGAGGGATTTTCATATCAGGAGAGCAGCCTCCTGAAGAAAGGCAGCCGCCTTGGTAATACCGAAGATCCCCGCTTAGAACGGGAGAAAACACAAGTTTTACAAATGAGACAACATCCGTTTGATAGAGAAGAACGTTGTGTCATTAATACAAGCAAAGGCGCTTCGTCTGAAAGGAAATACATTAAGGGATCTCCTAACAGGGAAGCACTTAACCAGGAAAAAACAGAAATAACTGCTTATAAGTGCCCATTTTACAGAAGAAACAAACCAAAACGCTACTAAAAATCCACTTTGCAGTAGCAAGCGCTATATGAAAAGTCGCGACATCTTCGGAGGGAAATTCACCATCCGGCAATTACACCATTGTTTACAGGCTGTGTGCAGTATCAGTAAGAAAGCACTTACCAATGACGTAACCAGATTTGCGATCTGTAGCTAATGTTCTCTAAGTTTGAAAAAGGTTCCCCTAATTAATTCAGTAAATGTGCCTTAAACTATGAGTTAATCGCAAAATATCAATCTCCCTAGAGGAATCATTTAACATCATTTGTTAATTGCAATATTGTCACAACAGTGATCAACAATTGATTAATGCAGGGAATTTCTTCAGAAACACCCAATTGTATAAAGAGTTATTTTATTCAAGAATTTTTTAGATATGAATCACAATCTGGCAACAGACAAACTACTGGAATTATCTGTTCATTCACCAGTAGTATACGGACACCTTTTGCTTTATTTTTTTTCAAAGCTAATCCAGCACACAAAATAGTATAATGAAAATCTGTATAATAACAATCTCAGTTCATAAATAAAAAAAAAATGGAAAATCAATTCAGTAGCAGTGTCTTGAGAAATTTTTTGGAGTTCAATCTTTATTTGATACTTCACACGTGTAGCCAACGCGTTTCGTCCTCCACGGACTTCTTCAAGGCAAATAAAGTGAACTCATCTTCATGCTGAGAAAGATATATCCTTCCATCCAGTTTAGAGACAGTATTATTTAAGAATTATTCTTGTCTTTGGTAACTGACAGATACTTCAATATCATCAAGTTAGGAAAACTTAGGTCAGATAGCCCAATGTAACACGAATTTGGAATAGTAGATCCAGCCGGCTCAATCGCGTGGCGTCTTTTCTTGTAACAATTGATTAATGCAGGGAATTTCTTCAGAAACACCCAATTGTATAAAGAGTTATTTTATTCAATAATTTTTAAGATATGAACCACAATCTGGCAACAGACAAACTACTGGAATTATCTGTTCATTCACCAGTAGTATACGGACAACTTTTGCTTTATGTAGATATGGAAAACAAAACACCATATTATCCGCATGCGTGCAGCCGCGATTTTCGCGCTGTGCGGCTTTTTTTTTAAAACCGCGTTACATGACGAGCTGAGCTCGTCATGAGCATGCGAGAGGCGCAACTCATGCTCGTCATGAGCATGGAAGGGGTTAAAGAATCAACCAGAACATTTTATCTGATTTTCCATTCTGTCTATTAGGCATACAAATGTAAGCAAAACGGTGTCAGTGCGCCGACGTTTCGGTCTCTCGTTGGTCTAAAAGTTCCTCGAGACCATCTTCAGGACGGTATAGTTGCACATCAAGATTTCCAAAGAAGCAGCACAAGGGCGACTCCTCCTCAATTCTCTAGTATATAATGAATATATCTTCTGTACGAGTTAAGCATACAGTCACTTAAACGAAGAACCAGACTCACTTGGTCCCAAACACCCGACTCACAAGACTAAACTATGAGTTGGCACAAGTGAGTCATTGAGAGGGTCACCTTGGGTGATGTGGTCTGTCTGACTAAGGAATCATGACTTCTGGCTTTGAATCTCAGCTTCCTGACTTCAGCTCTTTGTGTGATCTTCAACCTATAATTTTAAGTCAGTGTGTCGAAGTTTGAACAACAGATTTGTGATGGCAGATTTGAGTTTGTGCTATACATGAGATGCTGCCAACTCTCTGTGACGTCAGGATGTCTATGTCCTTCACAATGACCCCACAAGAACCCCTAAACTAACATATGTGTTATGAGGGTCTGGTTATTGCTGCATGGGAAGGTCGTTGTTGCCTGTCCCTCCCGCTGGTTCCTACATGCATGTAAATTACCCCAGTGTATTATTAAACCAGGGCAAGACATTTCATTTGCAACTGTGTTTCAATTGTGTGTGATGCACACCTGGGAGTAGCTGGACAGCCCTGGCTCAAATTAAGCTCAAACAAAACTGAGGAGAAGGTGGCTGGTGATGGAGCTGACCTCTGGCTGGACTGTTATTGTCTAAGTGATTCAGGGCCAGATGTATCTAAGAGTTTTACTCATTCTTTGCCTACGGTGAAGGAAATTACCCGATTAGTGTCACCCGGGTGACTTACGACCACCTCTTAGCCTTCCAAACAGGTGAAGAGTCGGTCAGACAGTAGAGAATATAAACAATCCTTTATTAGTAAAATACACTGCAATGGAGCCCAATCTGACCAGCACCCGGAGATGGCTGTCGAGGGGACTGGCTCCCGAACACTTGGTACCACATAATCATTCTTCCGACAACCCCCAACCACGCCCCTGGTGGAAAGTTACCGGTTTGAGCAGTGCATGAACAAAGAAGGCACAGAAGGGTGGGCTACCATTTGCTAGATGGGTACACCATATCTCGATCTCAAGGTTGCCTTGCTAGGGCTCGTCTCCTCCTAACGTGGGAGCAAGGCTACGAACAGGGATAGGCATGCAAGGGCAGAATGGCCTATTCATTAGTAAATCAGAATCTAACTTTGAACATGAGAGAAAAAAATAGCTGAACACAGTCTGCTGCTGAGGCAAGCAGTACAGATCATTGGAATATAATCCAGTCACAGTGTAACATGGCTCACGAACTACAAAATGGAGCCACAAATGCTAACTTAAGTGTGCATTATAAGGAAGAACTCGGTGGAGTACAGTAGATATAGGCGGCTGCTTCGAACATAGCATTATAAATGCTAACCAAACACAATGCAAAACAGGCCTATGAGAGTACATGAATTTTAAAACTCCAACAACGGGAAAATGTTTAGTGCATATGGCCATTGCTCCCTGTCGGCTTCCTTTCAGATCAGTGTGTAACCAAAGAGTCTGGTTTCTCTCTGCTCTATGACCCTCCGATCATAGCACTGATCTCTGGGGCACCTTCGTACTGTGGAGGAGTAGAAAGTTTCTCTCAGTCTTCTGACACCGGATCTGCTGCCCTCGCCTACCCCTCTCTGGCCTGTTGTGGCTTCCCACCAAAGTGGAACTGTATCATCCATCCATCAACTCATGATCACTGCTTTCATTCAGAAACTCAAAGATGCTTATTTCCTAGGCAGACCAGTGCTTAATTTGAGCCAGTGTTTTCGGATGCTGCCACCTGCACTCCATTATCAGCAGCGGTGCTCATGACAGTCTGCCACATGATGGCGCTGTCTGCCTAATTTAGGTATGAGAAAAACTACAGCTCTTTATTAATTTAATTTACATTTACAACGACTAATACCCGCCTCCCAAGCCATTCATGTAGCTGTGGGGGCCTGGAATAGTCTGAAATGTCACACTTGTAAGAGTGCGATGGTTAGTTGTTTTGTTGGTACTGTCATTGGCAGCGCTGGCAGAGGCAACGGATGATGCACGCTGTAGGATCCTCCTGACCAGAGCTCTGGCACAATTCTTTTTTTACAGTTCAAGCACAGAGTCAGACAATGTATGTCTTTGCTTTATTGGCCACTCATGCATTCTAGAGAGGTGATGGAGGTGGGTGCAGCTTGTTTGTGCAGACCCCTCTCTTTGAAACTCAATTCCCCCCCTCTTTACTCCCTGGATAGCTCTCAAGACCTCTCTCTTCCTGGAGAATTGTAATAGCTCTGTAGCTGTTTTTCTCTCCCTAGAGCCAAAAAACTTTGCAGGTGCAACTGGGTGCACTGAAAATCCCTTGTATAACATAGTATGCTGCATTAGACTCTGGAGAGGAGTTGGCCTAACGGCTAGGGCGGACGACCTCGAATCTGGGGAACTGCGTTCGAGTCTCGGCAATGACGCTAAAACATCCTGTGATTCTGGGCAAATCACTTAATCTTCATGTGCCTAACAAATACATTAATGTGTCCTCATGTAATGCAACTGCTGGTATGTAAAGCGCTCTGATACCCGATTTGGGTCAAGTTTGCGCTATATAAAACTCTGTAAAATAAAAAATAGACTTGTCACTGACAAAACGTGTGAAATCAGAACAGGTCCTGTTGTCCCATGAGTGGACGAGAGAAAGGTACCCAGATAGCATCCAATGTAGGAAAAGAATTGGCAGTATTTATGTAAGAACTGGAACTATAATGCAGATTTTAAGTTGATAAAAAAATCAAAACATTCGCAAAACCAATAAAAGATTTGAGAAAAAAAGAATATTCAAAAAGTTTCAAAGTCTCACAGAAAAGACTGTTTGCGAGAAAATGACACTTACATTTTTAGCACCTGCTACTGCTTACAACCAATATTGGCAGTTTGGTGCAAAACATTGCACCCGAGTGTAAATGTAGGAAAACTGAATTCTGCGCAAACGCCAGCTAGGCCAATATCTTGATTTTCATGAGAGTTTATTCAATAATAAAAAAGGTGCACACCCCTAGACGAGATATTAAGGCCTTAATACTGGTCTGTTAGGAAATAGGTGCACTGTTCATTAGCAGTGCAATTGCACAAAATGAAAATAATCATTTAGCACTATTTCACCACAAAATGTGTCAAATTGACGCACAGATACATTGCACAAAAAAAGTGATAAAAACACAAGTGGCGCAAGCTTCAACGGTTCACATTCTGCATTACTCTTGTGTGCTCGCTGTAAAATGTTCCCGCTAACGGTGTGCATTTGCACAACGTGGCGTAACGGCCTAATTTCGAAAATTTTGCGTAACAAGTGTAACATGAAATTCCTTAAATTATATGTTATGCTGGCGCAATTTAAATTTCACACTGTCCTAATATTTATCGAAACTGATATATCTTGACTATAGTATATTGGAATTTATTGGGTGTGATAAAAAATACTCAATATATTTATTGCCATGGGGGAGTTAATACTACATTCGATAAATGTACCCAGTGGTGTAGTACCGTCCGCTGTAATACCTTGGTTACTTACCGGTAATCTTCATTACTCCAAGCCCTGGTCTTCCTTGATGTTGGCCCAAGTCTCGCCCTGCTGCCACAGGCATGCCGGCTGATTATTTACAGTTTGGTGCATTAGACTTCCTTCATTTGCGCGGTATATTACAGGATGTGCATCATTAGTTCCTCCCGTTTGTGGTGGCTCTTGAGTAATGGGGGCCATCTTGGAGGACTTTTGTTTCTTCAGCTCGGGAATTGGGTCTGTCAGAGACGAAAGGCGTCTCAAGCATAAGGGCTGCATCCAGGAAGACGGACGAGGAGGTAATGCCGCATGTTTCCCCTGCTCCTAGCTGGAAATCTCACAAATTCACGCTCTTTTACCTAGTGAAACATGTGCAGGTGAAAAAAATGAGGTATTACTGCACAAGTTGTAATCCCGATCCAAATGTGAACTCCAGTTTGTGCCTGAATTGGAATCATTAGTCTTCATGGCATGAGGAGACCTGAGAGGAAAGAGAATGTTAGAAAAGTAAACAGAAGTTCAAGGATCAACCTTAAGAGTCCCCAGCGCCATCAGCTCTTTCTCTCCAAGAGCCTTTCTGAACAGAATGTGCCCTGACGGAGTCCTTGAAACAGCCTCAAAATGACCGAAACATGTAAACGACTACAGCATTTAAACCCAATGGCGTATATGGTGTAAAGCGCTGGGCCAGATTTCACATCTGGCGATGTGATGTTTTCATGGGGAATCACTCCTGGCATAACTTATTTATACCCTGGCTAACTTAAAACATCATAAAGTGTTTTTCCTTCTATGAGGGAGTTACAGCTGGGGGGCAAGGAGGTGGTTGGTGTGAAGCTGAGGCTCCTGTTCTAGAAATAACGTTTTATGGGTTAACACAGCTTCTGGGCTTTGGACCGGGAGTAGGGGGATCAAGGTGATCGCTGGAGAAAAATTGTGGTATTAGATGGATCGAATGAGTAGGCAGCCCAAGACCTTACAAATGGGAGTGCCACACATTCTGCTGAAAATAGTTGGTAAGATAGTAATAAAAAGTGCCACAGTTTGATAAAAATATTTGACCTGACAGCCCCAGTTAAACCCCTGCTAGAAACATGTCTCAGATCAGTGACAGTTGCAATCGGAATTGGTTGCGTATAGAATCCTATCAGAGAGGCCAATAATAGAATGGGAACTGGGTACGCCACCTCACTAATCCATAGCAAGATTAAGTTCGATTGGCATGTGAGGGCATTCACTGATATGACCTCTGTTGTTCTATTTCTGTTAAAGACGCTTGCACTGGCAACACTATGGTTACTTTGTGTCTGTGTGTGATAGTAGCTTGCACTGCTGCCGTGTTTACCTTGCATTTCTAGGCCATGTGAATATTTAGTGGCTCAGTATACATATGCATCCATGCCAGGACTCATGGTCACAGATAGAAATCCTAGCTGGTCCGCTCATTCTTTCATCCTTTCAAGGTTGATAAAAACGAGTTCTGAGGCTAGTAATAAAGAGTGTGTGTGTATGCCTGTGCGTGTGTGTGTGTTTTTCTGTGCCTTGAATTTACTGTGCCTCTGAGGGAAGTGCTCTCTGCTAGTACTGGACATATTCAATGTATCGGAAGGATGCTTGTCTTCCTGTCGTCCCCATAGCCCAGTGGTTCCCAAACATTTTTGACCCGCGGCTCCCTTGACCCATTGGCCATTGCTCGTGGCTCCCCACTGTTATCTTTTTTGGAGGGTGGGGGGTGGTGTAAGCCCAGAGTCGGGAGTACTCCCATTTTTCTCCCTGAAAATAATTGGGACGAAGCTGATGATGGTATTATAATCATATACGCAGGGTGTTTTGTATCTGCACCTCTAATAAAATATTCCTAGTTACACTTCTTTGCCCATTGCCTTTTTTTAAGAGTACCCTCTCAAACGTTTGTATCCCACCTACAGTGCTAGATAGCTCCCCTATGCATGTAGGCCCCATTGCCAAAATGTTTCTGCCCTTGAAGAATATTTGCATGCACTTCGATTTCTACCCATGTCATATACCCGTCTCACCAGGGTTACTCACAATTATGTAAACCACATACAGCTTTATTTTTGCCGTCTCCTCTCTAAAATTGCCTCCAAATCAATGCAAGTAAAATAAAATCCTCCGATTTTTTTTTTTTTTTTTATTAAACGTCCCTCTTTCTTGCTTCCAAATGTTGGCATTATGCTGTATATGGTGTTTTACTTGCCTGTGCTCAAGGAGAGAGCAGGCCTGTCTGGAAATGTGTGTGTACTGAAAGAAATGTGTACTGCAAGTAACTATGATTCAAGTACAAATGTCAATACTTAATAATAATTAGTTTGTTTAATAGACAGGACAACTGTACTTTCCTGATAACTTGCATTGGTGTAAAATGCATTTAGAAAAAAATGTAACCATTAACGAGTAACAAAATAAATCAGGCATCTTCCGCCTACTTTGGGCGTGTTGAAATGTGGGGATCCAGTGAAATACGGAGGTCATCTCCCTCAACATGCCATCAATTAAGCACTACATTTACAGCTTTAGGCATGTCACTTACAAACCATCGACATCATTTATTTAAGTCTAATTAGTTTACCCTGAAGCCAACAGACCCTTCAACATTAAATACATTAAAGTGCTTGGTGTGCGGCTCCCCTGGCTAGGTTTGGTATCTCCCCAGGGCGCACAGTTTGGGCACCACTGCCATAGTCTCTGCTTACTGGGTGTGAGGGACGCTTGCATTTCTGCTGCCTGTTCAATGTGGATAGTAAAGCCTGCACTACCGGTGTCTAGTCAGTGCCTGTTGCATTTGTGGTGGAAGCTTACACAGCTGCCACGTATTGAGTGCCTGTGCTGTGTGCAGGTGTGGGCAGTGTGTATGTGTGTTATTTTTTCATTTGACACACGTTAACATTGTCCGGCAACAGGTTTCGCCTGATTAGTGTCAGTTTAACACCTAAATACAACGCTAAGCAAATGAAGGGCTACCAGTTAACCTTTGCAGTGATCTTGGCACTGCACGGCAATAGATGTGGGATGAGGTTTTGGTAACTTTTGATCCATTTGAGCAAAAAATATTTTTGAGCTTTAAATAAGCAAATGATGACAGAGATTATGGATTATGCGGTAAGTGCAGTTAACCCAAAACTATGCGGAGAATGCCACATAATTCCAAAATCTCTGCATATATCTTAATATTGCTTGTAACAACCTTCCACAGACACTTTTCAGTAACAAATCCACATACGCGGCAAGAACAAATTGGATTTAAAAAAACACTCATTTTGTCCATACCTTGTCACCCTCAACCTCTCTCCCTTCCTTCTCCCACTTAACAGTTGCAATGGAAGCGCCTCCTGGATCGAATATTTAACGAAAACTTCTCAGAGGACGAGGAGGTGGTGGTGCTGGCGACGGAGTACATGCAGAAGGTGTCCGAGCTCATCAGGACCACTCCGACCAGGTGAGGGCGCCTAGGAGGGTGTCTAGGGGCCCTGGAGATGCAAGGGTTATCACTTTGTACTAGGCTTGGGCGGTAAATTCCGTTCCGCTCGTGGAAGTTGGGTAATTTCGCGTTCCACGGGGAACGCAGAATTGCCAAAAATTCCACGGCTTCATGGAATTTTTTGCTTGTTTGTGCTTTTAAAATGCCCGTTTGTGAAATATTTCCTCCCAAGCATGCAAACAGCATTCACGAACAGGAAAAAAGAATCTCAAGCAGGCGGAACAAGCAAAGTGTGTTTGCGGAATTTCTGCTTGCTCGCAGAGATTTTTTACCATTTCACAGAGCTTCGCGTAGCGCGACTACGCAAATTCCGCCCACCCCTACTTTGTCATAAACATGTTTCTAGTTACCAAACACAAAGCTATGGTTCACAATTAAAGCTTCCACTTTTCCGTTTTTACAGATTTTTACAGATAAATCCAGAGAAAACAATCTATTTTCTGGTCTGTATGTATTTGTATATATTGAAAAATGCAAAAATAGGTCTGCACAGATCTCACTAGTATCAATCGTGCATGCTGGGTCAATAGCTGCGTAGATTGCCAGGTATGAATGTTAAAAAAAGGGAAAGGATGGCTTACTAATGCTTAAATAACTGCAGCACCACAGCTGTCTAAGCTGTTCTACAATTCAAATGATTTCTAATGCCTGTATTGTACTGTCATTTGCTAAAACCTCATTTGACTTACAAACATGAGTAAATATTTGTTAGTTCAATAAACACAGAAATATACCCTTAGCTTCCTAATTTGTTTACACAAAGCACAAAATAGGCATGGAAAAATACAAATAAAATTATAAAAAAATAAACATGGATAAATACACACAGAAATGTAATATAAATACCATAAAACCAGGAGCCCTATTAACAATTTACATGACTGATGTGACGAGACCCCCCCCACTAATAGGGGTCACTAAAGCATCTCTGAGGTAGTGTCTTAATGAGTGACAGCTAGCCATGTGCCACCAGGTTACAAAGCCAGGTTATGCCCGAGGACAATACACATACAATGTGGCAGGTGTGGCAATTTCAACACGAATTCAAAGAGATGCCACAAAAGGAGAGAAGACAATAACAGAATGCTTAATTTGTAGAAGTATATGTGTCCGGATCCAGGGTTTTTCTCAGAAGCCTTTGGCTGGTTTTATCGAAAGATGAGGCACCGATACCACCGATACCACAGCTGCGTAGTCTTGATTCCACCTCATGCCTCTTTAATCCACCATAAGATACCCGCTGCCTCTTCATCTCATTCTTACAGCTTCCTTTTTGTTATTGCTTTCAATTTTTGTCACAGTTTTTCCGTCTTCCTCTTCCTACTTCTTTCACTCTGTTGTGTTTTTTTTTTTAAAGTTCAGAAATTTTTTATTAAAGCAAAAAGGTGTCATCAAACAATACAAAGTATTCAGTTTCTGTCATTACACTGTAAGTCCGTGTCAAAAAGATTACACAAATCGAATCGAAAAGTAGGCAAAGAAAAAGTAAAACAATAAAAGTGAAATATAAGCAACACCAGAATATAAGTAACTTTAGCAACGTTTGGGAATGTCAAGGAGGTTTGAGGACCTCCTGCTGGAGTGGTTGTGGCCAGGTGGATCATTTAGAGCTTGCATCAATGTACATTGTAACAGGTGACCATAGATTTAGGCGCTTCGTTGCCAAATGTAAAGGTTAAACAAAAGAGGTATCTAACCTATGGTTATGACACACGGCATACCACCAAGCCTTATAAGAAATCTTTCTGAAGTCCTTCCAGTGGTGAACAGCCTTTACAACGAAACTTTTACAACGCACTACCATTACGACGCAACTTTTACAACGCAAACTATTACAACGCATAGCGCTTGGGGGCGCTCTAGGATAGGGAATAGGTTTAATGTACTATCCAACACCTTCCCTACTATCCACGGGGACTGGAGTTGGAATAGTAAATTAAACTATTCACTGTCCAGCGCCCAAAAGCATTATGCGTTGTAATGGTATGCGTTGTAAAAAATGCGATGTAAAGGTAGGCGTTGTAAAAGTATGCATTGTAACGTCATACATCCCCTTCCAGTTTGTGGTGATTTGCTGAAAAGCAACCGCAATGAACAAATCAATGATTTTGGTGTTCAACGTAAGATTTTCCCAAATATGTGACAAAATTCCTAAAACTACATGAATAAAGGAAAAAGTAAACGTAGTACCATAAATTCGGTTAAATTGGGACCAGACTTGCTGCCAAAAGGTATATACGCATGGACAGTAAAATAACATATGGAATAAATCAGCATTTGGAGATGAACATGTCCAGCAGGTATCCGATACAATTGAAAAAGTTTTACTTAGAGTGGCCGGCGTAAATAAAAGCCCATTGTATACAAAGAACAGTGTTTGTGTTGTGTTGGCTGCTCTGGAAGATATACATATTTTGATCCATATTTTGGCCCAAAGCGATAGCGGCCAAGATGTCATGAGGTCACGCTCCCACAGTTTTTCTACGTTGGACTTCGGTCTGTCTGAGTCCCTGTTCTGTAAATAATTATAAATAGTTGAAGCTTTAGGTCGGGATTGTAATAAAGTGTGGAAGCGTGAGGAAGTGTCCGGGGTGACAGGGGTATCATTTACAGTAGGAAGATGGACATATATATATATATACATCACCGCCTCTCTGAGCAGGTCATATTTATGAATGTATGAGGCAGGTAGGTTAAATAGTGTGCTAAGTGAGACGAGTTGATGAACCCATGAAAGTCCCCTCTGTCTCCAAGTTTTCCAATAAAAATCTTTGTTACGGATGAGCAGGTTATTGCTGTGCCAAATTGGTGAGTTGAGAAAAGATTCTAAGGTATTATTAGTGGAATTAAAAGTTGACTCCAGGAGCTTGTAGGTAGTCTTAATTATGGCGGTGGAAAGGGACTGATGTTTGCGAGAAAAAGAAAGTTATTCACTGAAGGAAAAGGGAGATAAAAATAGACCTTCAAGTGAAGTCCAAAGAGGGCAATCAACTTATGTTTCCTTTTTCTTGCTTCTGATCACCGTCTGTAGGGAAAAATGAGCGTTGGTCCCAAAACATTAGCGCAGGTGGGCGCCACCTGCTCAAATTAAACACTGAAATAACAAATAACAAAGGACACCTAGAAGCAGATATGGGCTTGGTCAGATATCCTGCTCTGACCATTCATACTGGTCATAGGGCACGAGAACAATCCCTGCTTTATGTCCAGCTGGTAGTTAGGGTTGAGGTTCTGGGCACAGCGGGGCCAAATGCCCTATGCCTACTGGGCACATTTGATGAGACTATGGATACAGGACAATACTAGAGGGCACTAAATGAGCCTGGGATGTGGTTCCAGGGCACAGGTACCTGGGTAGTGGACTGAGGGTAAGGGCAGATAGCACACAGGGGCGCTTTGATATTGAACACGCTTCGCCATAGACCACCGGGCAAAGGTCATAGGTTTAGCCTAACATGCACTTGGGGTGGGGTACTGAGCATAGCACGTGGAACTGTGTCAATGACCCAAATATTGGAATTTATAATGCATAATTCCCTTATTTGGTGTTGCCCAGCTGTGGCAGCACAGCTACGATAGTACAACCCCTTACGATACAAGCATTGTGTTGATGTGAAATAAGGACACACGCATAAGCCAATATAGTTCTGACTTTAAGGCAAAAATCGCACCCCATAAACTGAACACCACCCTGTTGGCTGCAGTGTAGTTTGCTGATGACGCACATGCATGCAATGTATGACCAGGAGTGAAGTTGAACTTGTCACATGCAATCATATAGTGGCTTCACAATATCAGGTGAGTGCTTAATTTGAGCTGGTGGGTTCCAGTGCTTGGCACCGACACTTATTTGTCAACACCGGCACTGATGACAGTCTGCCACATGATGGCACTATGTGTCTAATCAAGAGATGAGCACAAAAGTTGTTTTTTAATTAAATATACATTTAAAAGTACAAATGCCCGTGGCCCAAGCCATTCTACTAGCATCGGGAGCCTGGAATAGTCTGAATTGTCGCACTTGAAGGAGTGTGATGGTCAGTAGTTATGCTGGCACTGTCATTGGCAACCCTGGCAGGGTCTATGGGTGGTCCGAGCTGCAGCAGCCTCCTGACAGGGCCCTGGCACTTATTTTTTGGGTAATGGATTCATAGATGGGTGGGCCTTAACTGCAAGCAGGCTGAGAAGTATGCACTGGAGGCCAGAAGAGGCAAGGAGGACTGGTAGAGCTGGATAATAGGTAAACACCAGTAGGTTGAGATGAAGCATCAGGACCAGGGGTCGGGGAATTGGAAGTCTGGTGGATTTATCCAGGAGGTGGAGAATTCCAGTATAGGAAGATGAGTCAAAGGAACAAAGTAAGGCTTCGGAGGGCTGGTTAGCCCATCGTGGGAGGAAGGCAAGGGGAAATACAGGAAGTCTTAGAAGGACCATTTGTTCAAAGATGGCGGGGTAGTAATGGCAAGAACTGGAAAGCTTCAGAGGACAGGTAGGTCAATGTCCGGGAGATAGAACAGGATAGAACAGGAAATCTTTGAAGGACTGGTAGGTTGCTGATATGGAGATAGAACAGGAAATCTTTAGAGGATCGGTAGGTCAATTATAAGGAGATAGAGCGGGACATCGTTGAATGATAGGGAGATAGAACAGGATATCGTCGAATGATAGGGAGATAGAACGGGATATCGTCGAATGATAGGGAGATAGAACGGGATATCGTTGGAGGACCGGTAGGTCAATGTTAGGGAGATAGAACGGGATAGAATTGGAGGACCTGTAGGTCAATGATAGGGAGGTAGAACGGGATATCGTTGAAAGATAGGGAGACAGAACGGGATATTGTTGGAGGACCGCTAGGTCAATGATAGAGAGATAGAACAGGATATCGTTGGAGGACCGGTAGGTCAATGATAGGGAGATAGAACGGGATATCGTTGGAGGACCGGTAGGTCAATGTTAGGGAGATAGAACGGGATATCGTTGAAAGATAGGGAGATAGAACGGGATATTGTTGGAGGACCGCTAGGTCAATGATGGGGAGATAGAACGGGATATCGTTGGAGGACCGGTAGGTCAATGTTAGGGAGATAGAACGGGATAGCATTGGAGGACCGGTAGGTCAATGATAGGGAGGTAGAACGGGATATCGTTGAAAGATAGGGAGACAGAACGGGATACTGTTGGAGGACCGCTAGGTCAATGATAGAGAGATAGAACGGGATATCGTTGGAGGACCGGTAGGTCAATGATAGGGAGATAAAACGGGATATTGTTGGAGGACCGGTAGGTCAATGATAGGGAGATAGAATGGGATATTGTTGGAGGACCAGCAGGTCAATGTTAGGGAGATAGAACAGGATATCTTGGGAGGACCGGCAGGTCAATGTTAGGGATATAGAACGGGATAGCGTTGGAGGACCGGTAGGTCAATGGTAGGGAGAAACAACAGAAAAGCTACAGCGGACCAGAAGTTGGATGATAAGGAGATTAAACAGCAAAAGAACAGAAAAACTTTAAAGGACCAGTAGTTTGGTGATATGGATATCGATCAGGAAGGAACCGGATAGCTTTAGGGGACCGGTAGGTCGATGCCATGAAGAGAGCACAGGAAAGCTGTGGAGGACAGGTAGGTACCAGGTAGTAGAATGAGAAGAGGAGGAACAGAAAGGTTGAAGAAGGTTGCAAGATCTTAGAAACTGAGATGGGAAGGGGAGGAACAAAAAGGCAGAGGAGGATCGATACTACACCGAAGGGAGACAGGACAGTGATGAACAAGAAAACTGGTACATCGAAGCTTGAAAGATAGGATGGAACAGACCAGGAAAGCTTCAGAGAACCAGTAGTTCGATGATGGGGAGCGAGGAGAAGGAGGTACAGAAATCTCTAGGAGGGCAGGTACGTCCAGGATAAGGGTGAAGGTTAAAAGAAGGTATTCACAGGTAAACCAATGGGACTCCCAGGTGGGTGGTCTGTCTAGGGGAGGTGGTGGATGTATTTTTGTATTGCAGTAAAGCCAGGAGCAGCATTATTTTTGTAAAAGTAGATGTGTCATTTTTAACCCTGGGCGAAGCACTACGCTACGCTCGCGGAGTTTGCGAAGTTTTCGCAACTTCGCACTGCGCGAGCTGCACGTAGCACAGTGCGAACATGCGTAGTGCAGCGTAGCGTAGTGCAGCGGTCATTTTTTGCTTGTTCGCGGTCCTAAACGTCATGTTCGCGACCGCGAGCAAGCAAAATGACATCCCGGCGAGATTCTCAACGCGAGGAGGTCAGGTTTCTCATTGTGAGTGGTTGCGCATGCTCGCGACCGCTCTCAATGAGAAACTACCAGTTCACGTTGAGAAAGCTGCCGCTCGAGTAATAATCTACTCGAGCAGCAGAAAACTACAGCTCGCACTGTGCAAGATGCCGTTTTCAATGCTTGCACAGTGCCGGATGCTTGTCCGCACTGTGCAATCATTGAAAACGCATCTTGCACAGTGCGAACATGCTACTACGCAGCTCGCGTAGTGCTACGTGAAGTTCGCGTAGTGCGAAGTGCACTTCGCGTAGCGCTACTTCGCGAACTACGCCCACCCTTAGCTCATTTTAAAGCAGCCATTCACACTGTAAACTCCCTGCTGCTGAAATATGCTTTGACATGCAGGGCAGGAATCCCGGCAGGGCTGAGTCAACCTTCATCCTTCTTAGATCCGTAAAGTGAGTCCCGTATTTGGCAATAGTTGCCTCTCTTACCACAACTCTTAGAAATAGCAGAAGTGCGGTATGAAGCACACTGTAAAAAGTCAATTAATATTGTTATCATGATAGTTGAATGCACTGTTTTTCTCAACGGGAGCTGAACGCCCCCTTCCCGTGTGCCCACAGCTGGCAGCATGCTGGGCTGAGAAGGGAGGGGCTGCGGGCAATGGAATGGAAGACTCCCGCTTCCAATCACTGCAGCCATAGACTGAACTCCCGAGACTCGAGGCAGGGCCCCTCATAGCTCAACCAATACAGAGGGGTGAATTATCATAAGTAATTCATATAAAAGTATGGCACGTGGGGTCAGAGTACATGACCCCGGGTCAAGTTGGCTTGATCTGAGGGATCGATTTAAAGTAGGTTGCTCTCTTGGGCTCTCCTACAGATCGATTCTTCTATTGATTTAAAATCTGCCTGACCTCATAGTGAGACTGGGGGGGTTATCACCAGGTTGCTGCCTCGTAAAGGCCAGTTGGTCTGGGTAGCAGTACAGTCCACTCAGTTTCCATCAATGCTGCCCTCCTTGTCACTCAGCCCTCTTCCCTTGCAAAGCTCATCCCAAACGCCATTCCTTGCACAGCTTCTCTCAGTCCCTTTCGTTCCGCAGGTCGTCTTTTTCCTGCACAGCTCCTCTCTTGCTTTACATAGTGCCAATATTGGCAACACACCCCACCCACAACAACAACAGAGCATGCATGCTGAATAAATAAAAACACATCACAACTTTTGTTTGGAAAATTATTGCTGCAGGTTTATTGCATGCAAAGGTATGCAATATGATGGGTTATCTTACGGGTGATCCAAGGGCAGGCAGCTGAACCAACCTATGATGTTCTGCCTGCCTGATGAGCCAAGCACTGTGGAGAACCCAATCAGTGCTACACCTTATGGGGTGATCGTCCTTACAGGATCACGTGACATATTGGTCCCTTATTACTCACGCCCCTTTCAGGGCGGAGCGTAGCAAGGCAAGCCCCCGGTTGCTCAGGCCCACAACTGCCCGAAGGACTAATGGGGCGCCAACGCGGTTTCCTAGGAACCTGCCATGAGGCTCCTAGCATTTGGTTCTGTCACCCCTATTGTTCTGCGCAGAGGTACCCTTCTGTACCCATCTGCTTCCAGATCGCCTATAACTCCGCCTGCAATGACAAAAGAAAACATGACAATGTTCTATGTACTTCGCCTGCCGATCCCACGCTGGGTAAGCAGTAGGGTGGGAAACGGCATGTCCGGTGCAAAGAAGATGCCAGGATGGCTGGGGGAGGCATATATACCCTCCCCAGTTCCTCGTCGCGCTGGAAATGACATGTCCAGAGTGCCGCAGGCAAAAGGGCGACTCCTCCCTGAGTCCCAACATGAGAACGGGTGGGCTGGTGTCCAAATGGCACTAAAGGGGCCGCCCTCCTAGGATGGCCCCCTGCGTGGGCCGCGGGCAGCTGCATAGTGCCAACATTGGCAACACACCCCAACCACAACAACAACAGAGCATGCATGCTGAATAAATAAAAACACAACACAACACAACTTTTGTTTGGAAAATTATTGCTGCAGGTTTATTGCATACAAAACTATGCAATATGATGGTTTATCTTACGTGTGATCCAAGGGCAGGCAGCTGAACCAACCTATGCTGTCCTGCCCTCCTGATGAGCCAAGCACTGTGGAGAGCCCAATCAGTGCTACTCCTTATGGGGTGATCGTCCTTACAGGATCACGTGACTCACGCCCCTTTCAGGACTGAGCATAGCACGGCAAGCTCCCCATTGCTCAGTCCCAAACCGCCCGAAGGACTAACTGGTGCCGACGCGGTTTCCCAGGAACCTGCCATAAGGCTCCTGGCATTTAGCTCTGGCGCCCCTATTGTGCTGCGCAGAGGTACCCTTCTGTACCCATCGGCTTCCAGATCGCTCTGTAACTCCACCACAGCTCTGGAGCTGGCCACCGTCGTCGCCAGAGCCCCTCACCAAAACAGCTATATTCTCACCTGCAACCTCTCATCTCCAGGGCCTCCTGCAAATCCAAGAGGAAAAGATCCATCCCTACTGGTGATAGATGAACGCCATCTATATCACAATAGCCCCTGACGTTAGCCTGGATCAGCTGGTGTCCGATTAAACCAAAGGCCCTTCTGGCCTGTGAACTAGTGCCAAGAACTATTCACCCTCCTGCGGGAAAGTTCCACTGTCTCACATGACTCAGCCTCGTGCCAACTCTGGGTAGGACAATTTCAGACACCATGGCTCACATTACCCCATCTATTCCTTTTGGGAATTTCGCCCGCTCAGCTTCCTCTATGGTGAAACCCCAGCTTAGTTAACCGGTCTGCTTTAATACAGTGCATACTGTCTGCAATATGGTACCTAACATTAAGGATTGACTTAGTCCTACCTTTCCCCCATACTAGATTATTCTACGCTAGGGAGAGGAGGTGTTCACACTGCCCACCCTGTGCAGCCCAAGCAGTGGAAAAATGTCCTGCCCCGTTAAATTTTAATTTTTGTTGAGTAATGGACGTGCCAAATGTTCTTTTTACAAAGTAGCCTTTTGTGCTTGATGCCCTGTTTTCCCATTTATTGGGACAACAGCACACTATGTTGGCTGACCGTGTCCCCACCCAGCGTGGGGACGAGCTGGGTCCATGTGGGGCATTTGAGCTTAACTGCAGCAACATGTCACCTACCCTTGGTTCTGGGGTGCACTTACTTCGCCCCGTTGACCAGACAATTGCACAGACCCCTTTGATTGCTAAACCCTGGTGAACACCTTATTGGTGTCAAATCTGGTTTGAACCAACAATACATGTATTGTGCCCAATATTTGCAACACACCTCACCCTTTTGTGTAGGGACAACTTACGGAGTGCATTCTGCTTGCTTAACTGCCGTCAGACCACAGATGCCAGTACCTGATAACCATCTCTGGCCCTGGATGCTTAATCCCGCAAAAGTGTCGGAATCCGAGATTCCCAGTTTCGTGTTAGCTGCAGTACACCTTCAGCGGATCAGCTGGGAGATACCACAAACCGCATTGGTCATGTAAATCATAAGAAGCACACAATATTCACCTGGGCGTAACTCTAAATGAGACCGGCTCCACCCAGCTGTAAGGCCAGAGACACACATATATTAAACCTATTTACTGGTTTTTGCCACTTGGCACCCTTCTGGTTGAAGCTGTGTTTTTCTGAAGCACGCGTGCCCCCGGGGCATGATGTCGCGGAATAACCGGTGTATGTTACCCACTCGCTGATACTATGTATCGCTAACTGCCCTACTTGGATTCACAGAATGCTGAAAGATTCCGAAGGACTGTATACTTACTGCTCCAACCCAGTTTGACCTCAAAACTTTGGGACAACCTAAGTAGTAACCATGCCCTTCATGGTACATCTGCCTCAGCGTTGACTATGAACGTATTTGGGACACTGGTCGCAGAGTATGCCCTTGTACGGCGCAAAGAGTACGCCTGGATGGCTGGGGGAGGCATATATACCCTCCCCCGTTCCTCGTTGCACCGGAAATTCCACGGCCATTGCGCCACAGGCAAAAGGGGGACTCCTCCCCGAGTCTCGACATGAGAAGAGGTGGACTGATGCCTAAATGGCACTAAAGGGGCTTCCCTCGTAGGATGGCACACCCGCGCCGCACATGTTCTCTACTGCACAGCTCGGCTCATCCCTTTCCTTCAACAGATCCTGTTTTCCTTGCACAGTTCGTTTTTTCTTGCACAGTTCCTAACTTTCTTAAGCTCCTCTCTCACCCAGCTCCACTCGGCTCTTTTCCTCCCACATCTCCACTCCGTGCACAGGCTCCTCTCTGTCACTTTCCTTGTGCAGTTCGTCTTTTTCTTGCACAGCTCCTCTTATCTTCATACATCTCCTCTTGTGCACAGCTCCTCTCAGCCTCTCGCTTGCACATATCCCTCTTTCCTTGCACGCTTCATCTTGTTCTTGCACAGCCCCCCTATTTCTATATCATCTCCTCTCTTGCAGAGCCTATCTCTCTTTATACATCTCCTCTCTTGCACAGCTCCCCTCTTCACACATCTCTGCTCGTGCACAGATCCTATAAGCCTTTTCTTGAACAGACACCTATTTACTTGCACAGTTCGTCTTGTTCTTGCACAGCTCCCCAATTTCTTAATACATCTCTCTCGCACATCCTATCTTTCTTTATACATCTCCTCTCTCGCACATCCTACCTTTCTTTATACATCTCCTCTCTTGCGCAGCCTGTCTTTCTTTATACATCTCCTCTCTTGCACATCCTATCTTTCTTAATACATCTCTCTCGCACATCCTATCTTTCTTTATACATCTCCTCTCTCGCACATCCTATCTTTCTTTATACATCTCCTCTCTCGCACATCCTACCTTTCTTTATACATCTCCTCTCTTGCGCAGCCTGTCTTTCTTTATACATCTCCTCTCTTGCACATCCTATCTTTCTTAATACATCTCTCTCGCACATCCTATCTTTCTTTATACATCTCCTCTCTCGCACATCCTATCTTTCTTTATACATCTCCTCTCTCGCACATCCTACCTTTCTTTATACATCTCCTCTCTTGCACATCCTACCTTTCTTTATATATCTCCTCTCTTGCACATCCTACCTTTCTTTATACATCTCCTCTCTTGCACATCCTACCTTTCTTTATACATCTCCTCTCTCGCACATCCTACCTTTCTTTATACATCTCCTCTCTTGCACATCCTACCTTTCTTTATACATCTCCTCTCTTGCACATCCTACCTTTCTTTATACATCTCCTCTCTTGCACATCCTACCTTTCTTAATACATCTCTCTCGCACATCCTATCTTTCTTTAGACATCTCCTCTCTTGCACATCCTATCTTTCTTTATACATCTCCTCTCTTGCACATCCAACCTTTCTTTATACATCTCCTCTCTTGCACATCCTACCTTTCTTTATACATCTCTCTTGCACATCCTACCTTTCTTTAGACATCTCTCTCGCACATCTTACCTTTCTTTAGACATCTCCTCTCTTGCACATCCTACCTTTCTTTATACATCTCTCTCGCACATCCTATCTTTCTTTATACATCTCCTCTCTCGCACATCCTATCTTTCTTTATACATCTCCTCTCTTGCACATCCTACCTTTCTTTATACATCTCCTCTCTTGCACATCCTACCTTTCTTAATACATCTCTCTCGCACATCCTATCTTTCTTTAGACATCTCCTCTCTTGCACATCCTATCTTTCTTTATACATCTCCTCTCTTGCACATCCAACCTTTCTTTATACATCTCCTCTCTTGCACATCCTACCTTTCTTTATACATCTCTCTTGCACATCCTACCTTTCTTTAGACATCTCCTCTCTTGCACATCCTACCTTTCTTTATACATCTCTCTCGCACATCTTACCTTTCTTTATGCATCTCCTCTCTTGCACATCCTACATTTCTTTATACATCTCTCTCGCACATCCTACCTTTCTTTATGCATCTCCTCTCTTGCACATCCTACCTTTCTTTATACATCTCTCTTGCACATCCTACCTTTCTTTATACATCTCCTCTCTTGCACATCCTACCTTTCTTTATACATCTCCTCTCTTGCACATCCTACCTTTCTTTATACATCTCTCTTGCACATCCTACCTTTCTTTATACATCTCTCTCGCACATCCTACCTTTCTTTATACATCTCCTCTCTTGCACATCCTACCTTTCTTTATACATCTCTCTTGCACATCCTACCTTTCTTTATACATCTCCTCTCTTGCACATCCTACCTTTCTTTATACATCTCTCTTGCACATCCTACCTTTCTTTATACATCTCCTCTCTTGCACATCCTACCTTTCTTAATACATCTCTCTCGCACATCCTATCTTTCTTTAGACATCTCCTCTCTTGCACATCCTATCTTTCTTTATACATCTCCTCTCTTGCACATCCAACCTTTCTTTATACATCTCCTCTCTTGCACATCCTACCTTTCTTTATACATCTCTCTTGCACATCCTACCTTTCTTTAGACATCTCTCTCGCACATCTTACCTTTCTTTAGACATCTCCTCTCTTGCACATCCTACCTTTCTTTATACATCTCTCTCGCACATCCTATCTTTCTTTATACATCTCCTCTCTCGCACATCCTATCTTTCTTTATACATCTCCTCTCTTGCACATCCTACCTTTCTTTATACATCTCCTCTCTTGCACATCCTACCTTTCTTAATACATCTCTCTCGCACATCCTATCTTTCTTTAGACATCTCCTCTCTTGCACATCCTATCTTTCTTTATACATCTCCTCTCTTGCACATCCAACCTTTCTTTATACATCTCCTCTCTTGCACATCCTACCTTTCTTTATACATCTCTCTTGCACATCCTACCTTTCTTTAGACATCTCCTCTCTTGCACATCCTACCTTTCTTTATACATCTCTCTCGCACATCTTACCTTTCTTTATGCATCTCCTCTCTTGCACATCCTACATTTCTTTATACATCTCTCTCGCACATCCTACCTTTCTTTATGCATCTCCTCTCTTGCACATCCTACCTTTCTTTATACATCTCTCTTGCACATCCTACCTTTCTTTATACATCTCCTCTCTTGCACATCCTACCTTTCTTTATACATCTCCTCTCTTGCACATCCTACCTTTCTTTATACATCTCTCTTGCACATCCTACCTTTCTTTATACATCTCTCTCGCACATCCTACCTTTCTTTATACATCTCCTCTCTTGCACATCCTACCTTTCTTTATACATCTCTCTTGCACATCCTACCTTTCTTTATACATCTCTCTCGC
This sequence comes from Lissotriton helveticus, assembly GCF_964261635.1. NCBI lineage: Eukaryota > Metazoa > Chordata > Amphibia > Caudata > Salamandridae > Lissotriton > Lissotriton helveticus. Next base: position 52,611,749 of record NC_136072.1, on the reverse strand, counting down.
ACATCCTACCTTTCTTTATACATCTCCTCTCTTGCACATCCTACCTTTCTTTATACATCTCTCTTGCACATCCTACCTTTCTTTATACATCTCTCTCGCACATCCTACCTTTCTTTATGCATCTCCTCTCTTGCACATCCTACCTTTCTTTATACATCTCTCTTGCACATCCTACCTTTCTTTATACATCTCTCTCGCACATCCTACCTTTCTTTATACATCTCCTCTCTTGCACATCCTACCTTTCTTTATACATCTCCTCTCTTGCACATCTTACCTTTCTTTATACATCTCTCTCGCATATCCTACCTTTCTTTATACATCTCCTCTCTTGCACATCCTACCTTTCTTTATACATCTCTCTTGCACATCCTACCTTTCTTTATACATCTCTCTCGCACATCCTACCTTTCTTTATACATCTCCTCTCTTGCACATCCTACCTTTCTTTATACATCTCCTCTCTTGCACATCCTACCTTTCTTTATACATCTCTCTCGCACATCCTACCTTTCTTTATACATCTCCTCTCTTGCACATCCTACCTTTCTTTATACATCTCCTCTCTTGCACATCCTATCTTTCTTTATACATCTCCTCTCTCGCACATCCTACCTTTCTTTATACATCTCCTCTCTTGCACAGCCTATCTTTCATTATACATATCTCTTGCACAGCCTGTCTTTCATTATACACATCTCTTGCATAGCTCCTCTCAGCCTTTTCCTTGCACAGATCCCTCTGTACTTGCACAGCTCATCTTTTTCTTGCACAGCTCCCCTATTGCTTTATACATCTCCTGACTTGCACAGCCTATCTTTCTTTATACCTCTCCCCTCTTGCACAGTCTATCTTTATTTATACAGCTCCTCTCTTACACAGCTCCTCTCAGCCTTTCCTTGCACAGATCCCCCTTTACTTGCACACTTTTTTATACATCTCCTCTCTTGCACAGCTCCCCTATTTCTTTATGCATTTCTCTTTCACAGCTCCCCTATTTCTTTATACATCTCCTCCCTATCTTTCTTTCTACATATCTCTTGCACAGCCTATCTTTCATTATACATATCTCTTGTACATACTAACTTTCTTTAAACCTCTCCACTCTTGCACAGTTTATCTTTCATTATACCTCTCCTCACTTGCACAGTCTATCTTTATTTATACAGCTCCTCTCTTGCACAGCTCCTCTCAGCCTTTCCTTGCACAGATCCCTCTGTACTTGCACACTTCTTTATACATCTCCTCTCTTGCACTGCCTATCTTTCATTATACACATCTCTTGCCCAGCATGTATTTCTTTACAGCTCTCCTCCCTTGCACAGCTCCTCTCGGCCCCTTTTCCTTGCACAGCTCCTTGCCCGGCGCAGAGGGTTCCTCGCAGCTTGCAGCTCAGGCAGCCCATGGCATGCAGGGGAGACCACATTAGCTAATTGCATTGATCTGTGGCCACGTGCCCTGAATGCCAATGTGGCCATCTGCGCCTGGTTTCAGGGGAGGCCAAGGCTGCGCTCTGTCCCCAGAGTCCTGGTGGCTTCTCTCTCGCCCTCCCCTCCGTCTCGTCGATGCCCGCAGGCCCTGCCCCCTTCACCCTCGCTCTCGTCTGCTCTTTTTGCTCTTTTCTATTCTGACGCTCGCACTTACGTTCTCCTTTCTTCGTCCATCTCTTGTTTGTCATTCTCTTCCTCTGTCTCACCCATCTCCGGTTCTCTGTCTCATGTATTTGTATCAGCCTCTGTCCTGCTCACTCATCTTCCTTTCTACCCGCTTCCCAGTCTTTCTCTTGCACACTGCAGGGGCGGCTCTAGGCTCATGGTGGCCCTGGGCAGGGAGCGTAGTTAGGGGGCCTGGAAGAGGGGGTCCGGGCGGGGCGGAGCCCCCTGGAGCTCAGGAAGGGGGTCAGGGTGTTTGGAAGTGGAACAGAGCCGGAGGCCGCCAAATCCCTGCCAGGGGCCACCACGCAAATATGTATCCATCCTCAAAGGATTCATATATTAAGGATATATATTGGCGTGGTGGCCCCTGGGGTTTGGTGGCCCTGTGCAGGTGCACAGCTTGCACATGCCTAAGGCCGCCCCTGCACACTGTCACTCACTCTTATGTGGTCGCCATCTTTCTGGCTAGCCGTCTGTGTCGCCTGCTTCCTTTCCGTCTCTTGTTTGTCTTTCTTTCTTTCTTTGTCTTTCTGTCTTTCTTTCTTTCTTTCTTTCTATCTTTCTTCCTTTTCTCTCTTTCTTTCTTTGTCTTTCTCTTTCTCTCTCTTTCTCTCTCTTTCTCTCTCTCGTTCTCTTTTCATCTTTCTCTTTCTCTCTCCTTCTCTTTCTCTCTCTCTCTCTTTCTCTCCTTCTCTTTCTCGCTTTCTCTTTCTTTCCTTGTCTCCCGTGCTCTCTTTCTCTTTCTTTCTTTCTTTCTTTCTTTCTTTCTTTCTTTCTTTCTTTCTTTCTTTCTTTCTTTCTTTCTTTCTTTCTTTCTCTCTTTCTCCACAGCCTCTCCATCTATTCTAACTCTTTATTCTTCCCCCTTTCTCTCTCTCCTTTTACGCCATCTCCCTCATTCACCCATCCACTTTTTCCCTCTCCTCCCTTCTCTCGTGGCTACTCTCTCTCCCTTCCACTCCTCAGTCTGTCTTCACTTCATCATCCCTCCATCCCTTCATTTTGCCTCTGCCCCAGGCTCTCTCTGCTCCTAATTCTCTCCATTGCTCTTTCTTTCCTACTCTGGTTCTCTCTCTCTCTCTCTCCCCTTTCCATCCATCTATAGGTCTCTACTCCTCTCTCTCTTTCTCTCTCTCTCTCTCTCTCGCTCTCTCTCTCGCTCTCCCCCTCCCTCTCTCTATCTCCAGTCCCTCAGCTCCTCGAGTTGAAGTGGTCCCCGCGGAGTGCTTGTATGGCCACTTCGGTGAAATGCTTTCAAGGCGCTGGGGGACGTGTTTCATGGTACAAGCTGCCTGTGAGAGGAAATGATGTGCGCGAGGCGCGCGCATCGATAGAGCAGAGACAGGCAGGAAGCGACAGGTGCCAAGAGCAGAGGAGACCTCAGGGGCGCACCCGCCGCCTGTCAAAGTTTTTTATTTCTTTTTCCAAAAAAGTCAGTGTTTATTATGATTTGGAACTCAAAGAGGTCCACGTAAACACAAGACACAACGGTCTACAAAACCACATCACACAATTAATAATATACAAAATGAAATACATGCCAAGAACGCTCAGTATGCAAATCTTATAAATAATTATATACAAAGTAAACCACATGAGAAACAATCAATATACAAACACACTCCACAAATATAAAAAGACCTTGGACTAATAAAGTGCAAATGCACTTTTTGATTTGGTAAAATACGGAACTTGACCAATCTCTTAAATATTTATATACAAAGTAAAGCACATGGCAGAAAAAAATCAATGTACAAACACACTCCACGTATATAAACGGACCTTGAATAAATATAGTGTAAATGCAACATTGAATTGTGGAGAAATGCAGAGCCTGACCAACGTAAAGAATGTAGCAGGGACAACAGTGGAAGTCTAGTACAGTATTTCAGTATAGATCCGTGCAATCAGTTGTAGGCAATTTAAATGCAGTAATCTAAATAAACTGCGCAAATCTTAATAACCTGGAGGACCATATTCAGCAAGAGCAATACAATAAAAATACAATCCTGTCTAAAAATATTTTTAAATTGTTTAAAAAAGATAAAAAGTTTTGAACAAACTATTTCCGATGGTGAGGCCAAAAGACAGTTCCGGGCCACCACTGTCGAGGAAATATTGTACTTTAGAAATACTGGTCTTAACAATCGACATTGTGATGAATGTAGAAGAGGACGAACAAATAACACACGGTTTAGATCCTGAACATGCTTCCAGCACAGGTCACAAGGCCTCTCTTCCCTAGGTATCCCTAACATGCTCCTGTTATAATTCGTAAAGGCAGCAGGTTCAGCCTTAATAGCAAAATGGTTCTACGCACACCATGGGGAAGGTTCCATGGGACATACGGTTGTGTTTTTTTTGCATGTGCTGCTTTCCACTATTATATCATTTCCAGTGTGCTCAGAACACAGGACAATATCTCTTTTACGACTAACTTCCTAAATTGTTTTTTAATACAATTTTTCAAAATCGGCTTTGGGAGATGACTTGTGTCGCTTTGCCCAATTCCAGACTAATCTAGTGCTTTCATATAATTTCTGAAAACAGCGCTTCTCTCCTTTAAACAGAAAAATATGTCATGTTTTAATGCAGCCTGTATGGAGCACACTGTTCAATAAGCTATTTCACCAGCTTAAGCTTGCTGCCACGGCGAGCACATAGATGGAAAGAAGCCCAAATTCACGCCGTGGTGCCGATGGGGCAGCTGTGCAGTTCAAGTTGCATATCTGGTGCCAACTGCGCCCTTCCACCTTCTCAAAGAAGGCCCAGCACTGCTCATCCATCGATTCACAGGCATAATTCAATGAAGGTGGAATTTAAATTTTATAAACTGCTAAAAAGTGGGCAAAGTGTCTTTGCCTGCAACGCTTAAATAGCCTACCAATTATGGAGCCTTGAATATTGCCTTACTTTTGCACTGACTAATGTGATCGCTATTACAGCCGTCACTGGAAAAAATTCTACCTAAATACAGGTACAACTTCACCACTTCTAGCTTGTCTTTCCCTAAAATCCAATGTAAATATTTTCTAACCCCACATCCCCTAGACCTAAAAACCATAACTTTGCTCTAGGAAATGTTTATTTTTAGGAAGGTTTGTCAGCATAGTTGCCTAACTCAAAAACACGCCTCTGTAAACCAATCAGGGTTAAATCTAGCAAGATGGCGTCATCAGCATGGAGCAGACAACCGAGTTTCATTGTTCCTAAATTTGGTGGGTCACCCTTACCCAGTCCAACTCTACTAGGCAAGTCGTGGATATAAAGGTAAAAGAGGTGCAACGCTAGTAAACACCCTTGCTTCAACCCATTATGGGTTTCCACTTTACTCGGCCAGTCCTGGTTCCTTCCCATCAGGACCTGAGTTCAAGGAGAAGAGTGCAAAGCAATAACTAGCCTAAGCAGGTGTGCCGGGATTCCCAGTTCAACCAATTTCCTACACGGCGTCCCATGATCAACCCTGTCGAACGCTGTGGAGAAATCTATAAAAGCAGCATATAAGGCCATACCCTTACCCAATGGATACTATTCAAACAAAGTTTTTAGGGCTGTGATAATGTCTAAAGTACCACAATGCTTACGGAAACCAGCCTGCTCCGGAGGGACAAGATTATTACCAAAAGCCCAGTCCTGAAGGTGCGGAAGAATACTCTTGACAAACAGTATCCCAATTGCATCTAGTGATAGAACTTGGAAGTATGTTTCAAGGATCCAGGAACACCTGATTGATGTCTCTACTTGATACCAGGCTCGAGTCTTCAATATCTGACAATAGCTGCTGGATAAAGCTTCTATTCAATGAGCCCAGTTCCCTATCAAACGGAGAAACAAAGTTCAGGGTATTAGACATATATAATGGCCCTGGTCCTTTGACTGACTTATTGCTCTGCTTTTGCTGAGCCCCTAGTTTAAGGATTTGAGCTAGTTGGAAAAAAGGTGCAGCCTCCCCATTAAGTATCCTCCTATGATTTGGATCAATCCGTACAGGGAGAGAATCCACACAAGAGAGGATTGTGGGAGATCTGTCCAAGAACCACCCTACCTCTAGGGGAGCTCCCTTATCTTCCACTTCTGTACGCACTGATTCTAAAAAGCCTATTCCATCAACATCATTCACTGTTCCAGTGCCCGACTCACCACAATTATTATGGTCTATTACCCCCGTATCCTTGGTCCCCTTCTCCTGCCCAAGGCTACCTGAAATTGGAACCTCTGATATAATAGAATAGGGAGGCTGTTTATTTACTTCTGGGGACTCAGTTTCCCGACCAATAAGACGTCCAGCCTTCATTGACTCGTTTACTTTTTGAGGCTGGGCAATGGGACTGGACTCTTCTGGGGCGCTGGAAAACCTCCAATTTTTAGGCTTGTACTTCGTAATTCTCAGGATCCTTTTCTTTTTCTCCTTCCGGGATTTAAACCGGTTACAACTCAAGGGAGAGACATTATCTAGTTTTTTTAAGCGCTGGGAGGATAATTTTGTAAAACTACAACCCAGGGAGTGAGGGGGACCCCGTTTTTACAAATTGGAAAAAATGGATGGGGAATTCTTAAGTACGGATTCATTTACATTCTCCTCTTGGGCGTCCTGACGTTGGACCCCAGGTATCTTGTTTTTGAGGGAGGAACAGGACATATTAGTGGCCTCAATGATATATTTGGATCGTCCAATGAGGGTGACCCCCAGACCAACATAGTTTCCCACCTGAACTCCCTTTTCTACCATCCCCTTTAATACAACTATGTTAGTCTGGGAAGCCTGAGATCAAATTTCAATGCCCCTTTCTTCCTTCCCTGGACATAAACCAACAGAATTGAGGGGCTGCACCCCCCCCCCCTCGGATAGGGGACAGCACATCCAACACATGATCAGAGTTAGCGATTGATTTATCCAACAAAGACAAGATTGAGGAAAGGATCCGCTCTAAGGAATGTATAATCTCGGAGTGTGCGCTCCCCCCACTATTCCCATCAATATCCGCGTTCGATGACCTCATGGGTGCTCGTGCACCTGTGCGTGTACGGACGTCCAATTTCAAGGATTCTAGTGAGCGAAAAGAAACACTCGAGGAAGGCGTACTGCAGTACAAAGCTGGTAATGGAGGACGACTGAAAGGACAGTCCAAAGACGGGCTCAAGGCCATGTCTGAGGCAACTGACGGTATTAAATTAGCCTCCATAACTCGATTTTTCTCCATGAGAATAGCAATGTCCAGCAAAGAAAAGTCCTCCAATGCATCAGGATTGCTGCTACGCACATCACCACATAATGCACTGTGAGTCACTCGAGAGGCGTCTTTAGGCGAACACATTCCTAGCACAGGCTAGACATTTACGACGCCAGATAAGGCCACGGGACTCCTTAGCCCAGCCATAAGCAAAGACTTAGAGTCTAACTTAATACCAGCTGTTTTTGTTTCTGAAGCATTCTCCGTATCCATTTCTTCCGCTGCGACAAGGCTCGGTAAAATGAATTTGGGAAATGGCTGCACTGGATTATGCATAAGGAGATTGAGCCTATGCGGGACTGAGCCCTGAGAGAGGACCGTAACTATAGCCAGCTTGTCTTCTTCACTTTCGCTTGTGGACAACCCCTGTTCCTTGTTTCCTACCCCTTTACCCCTCTGCCCCTTAGAAAACCGAGACAATACAGAGGGATGGGACTTTCAAAAGGGACAGATGAGCGTGAGGCTTCTTTTTTCGCCTTATAGTTTTTATTAATGCTTTAGGAAAGCTGATGTGATTGGCTATTGGACCAGCTGAAGGAGCAATTGATTAACTGGAATGCAAGTGCCTAGAAGGCATCTTCAAAACCACCCTTTAAGAACCTTAAAGTGGCTGTTCACAGATGACCATAGGTGTCTACTTGACCACAGACTCCACAGACGCCCAATACCTGCCTCCGCTCTTTCCTCAAGACTGCAACTCTTCCCTTCCTTGCGAGTCCACAAAAATGCTACCCTCTACCTGAAGAGTGGAGCACGGGCTCACAAGGCGCACCTTAGGGAGCCCAGGAGAGCAGAGAAGGGCTGACAAGTGAGGAAGAAGAGGGGGTACAGGGAGCAGACCCCCACCCTGAGGCACATGGCTGGTAAGTGGTGCTCAATAAAGCGCTCCCATTCCTTCAGGTCGAGTTTGCACTATATAAAAATTTCTGAAAAAGGCACAAAGAGGTAAAAACAAACTTTAACATAAAAAAGACAGATACCAATTTAGTGGCTGATTCGTACTCGGTGAAACCAGAAAACCTGGTTAAATCACGGCTTCTTAGCTTAAATTGTGTGATCTTAGGCACATATTTGTTTTCACCAAAGCACTTTTTGCTTCGTTATTGCAGTGGAAAACACTTTGAAATATGCCAGTTCATAATGGCAGTTATACAAAAACCTATTGTGGTTGATTTAGTAAACTATAATTTCTCTAGAATAATCTGGGCCACATACCAGGTTTACATGACAATCGTCTTGTCGCTCACTTCACTAATGGCTCATGTTTAAAAGCTTGTAATAAGTATTTCTCAGTGCAGTGCTACAATATAACCTATTATTAGTGACAAAGCTTCCACGTGTTAAAGAAATATACTTTTTTGAATTTTGAGTACACTTTATCATATTTACCTGTTGTTTTGTTATATGATTTACATAGCAAACATTTTCAGGGCTCGTTTAAAAATGTGTATGAATAAGAATTCACTTGTGTTTGTTTTTCTTCCAATAACAGAGTCACTTCAGACCTGTAAATCCCCTCACAGGCATACTCTCAGACACACATCACCCCTGCAAGTAAACATACATACATACATAGAAACACTCGCATGCACACATTCAGAAATCCATATGTTCTAGGGATGTATGACGGTACAACGCGTACCGTTACAACGCGTACCTTTACGACACAGGTTTAACAACGCAAGTCGTTACAACGACTTGCGTTGGGGGGCACTGGATAGTGAACAGTTTAATTTACTATTCCAGCTCCAGTCCCCGTGGATAGTAGGGAAGGTGTTGGATAGTAAATTAAACTGTCCCCATCCTAGAGCGCCCTCCAGCGAAAGTCGTTGTAACGACTTTCGTTGTAAATCCTGCGTTGTAACGGTACCGCGTTGTAACGGTTCCGTTGTAAAGGATGTTTCCCGTGTTCTAGTATTGGAACTTACCTCATCTGAAGTGCTCCAAGATTCAACTCTTGAATTTCCCGCTTCCTGCTTTGGAAGCTTCCCACCAAAGTAAAATGACTTGGAAGCTGACACCAAAGCTTCTAAATTTGTATTCATGTGCTCTCTGCCCAATCAGATACCAGGATAGGGTTGGAGGTCGACCTTCCTTCTCTAACCTGGCTTCTAATAGGGCCTATGAGTGCATGATAGACAAGCCCCACCAAAGCTCCATTAGCTGACATACTGCATAGTCTGAGGTTTCTGAAGCATGTCAGCTATGGGATGTGAACACGTGGAGTGGGCTGTAAGAGCCAACGCTACTACACATGCACAATATCAATGTGCACGGTGGAGCCCCCTCTGGTGCTAACACGATATTGCAGCTTTGAACATGAAAACAAACAATGGTAAAATGATTTGTTTTCCTTTAGCCTCTTCGCTGCAGCGTGAATTCCGCCGCTGTGCTGGGACATTCCAATCTCGGGTGTGACTCGGACGGCCCCTGGCCGTCGTGCGCACACGCCCACCGTGACTCATGACAGGTGGGGGATCTGTGGGTGAGCACCACCCTAGCGCCCCTATTGGCGAGCCGCCGCTGCACGTGTGTGTTTCCATGCATTCTCTTGGAACAGGTGGCCGATTTTAGGAAGCGGGAAGACATGAGGCGTATTGAGGACACATAAGCACAATTTGTAGGTGTAGGCAAGATGCTGGTGGGGTGGTCATACCTGGCATAATTCTCCAGGAAAATAATCGTAATTTCAGCAAAACCACTCATAATTATGTGAGAAGCGTACTCCAGAATTTAGCGATATTTTTTTTGTGCAAATTGCACCCTTGCTTTCAAAATGGGGCCCAAGATGCTTTTTGTGCTAAGAAAATAGCACTAAGTGCTACAGGACGCAGACGCTCGCTCTCTTTTAGTTCATTGTTCCTGTGGGCCTGCAGTAGAGTTTTTGCCCCAAATTACTCCTAATTACTCAAGATGGCGTAATTGCATAATTTGGGTAAATTGCCATCACAAGAGTAATGCGTAATTACTGAAATTACTCTGATTATAAGGTGTAAGGAACATTTCTCCCAGGCCTATTGCTGGTCCATTCGTCTGTTTATTTCTGTATCGCAACAAGACGTGCCCTTATCAGGTGGGGTGGCTCCAACACTCCAGTGGGTCCCCAAACATTCAGGTCCACCCCAAGACCCCCTTTAACCCAAGGTCAATGAATATTTGCGAGGTACGGGTGACTCTGGGGCCCGCCTCACATTCTGCATGGGGGGGCAATATTTAGCGTGACGCCATTGGCCCTTATGACAGCCTCTGTGTGCTGTGGGACGCGGTATATTGTTATTTTATAAGCAGGAACGTTGGAATTATGCAGCAGCGGAGGGCCAAATTATACAGCAGGGTTGACTAAATTATGCAACAAGAAAAGGCAAATTATGCAGCATTATGTCCCACATCTTGTAATAGTCCTACCTTGTCCTTTTAAATATCTTAACACTGCGTGGGTATGTCTCACTTCCTTAGTATTAATTTAACACCTAAATACATGAATAAACAAAAGAATGGTGGCCATTAAACCTTTGTGAAGTGCCTTCCAGTATTCAGCAACACTGGCCACATTAGAGTTTCTAGATACTTTTGAACAGTTTGAGCTGGAAACAACATTTTTGGGGGAAGATCTGCAGATTGCCAACTGATAATTGGTTAAGAGACAAGTCAAACAAATCCATTATTATGGGGATATCACTGCAGCCACAACATCATATAATTCTAGTGTCCCTGGTTGCAAACATTTAAATAGTGTTTTCTGCATTAGTAAGACACTGAAGCAAGGTATAAATGTGTAACCTCCCTGCATACTTGGAGATTCCCATGAAATTAGTATGTTTGGTTGTGTACGGTTAGAGATCTGTAAAAGTGTCTAGTTTAGTAATGGTTTTTGCGGGTCAATGTGAAAGTACGGTGAGTTTCATCCTGCTAATGATCTTTTTGGTGCGTAATGTGTGTGGATGAGTGTGAAGAAGGACTTTGCCAGTTTTGTTGAACTAGCTGGTCGGATGTCAATGGCCTGGCCTCTGCGGCTTATTTTAACCCTTTGCGTGATTTGGACGGCTGGCGGCCATCCGACGTCACGGTGGGCGTGTTCGGAGTACGGTCGGGGGCCGTCCGAACCACGCCCACTCATAAATCACCTGCACCGCGGCGGAATTCGCACCGGGGTAAATGGGTTAAACGGGTTAAACGGACCATCATTAGCCAGGTAGGTATCGATGTGATGCACACACTAGTATGTGATATGTTTCAGATAACTTATCTGCATGTTTGCGTATGTTGGGGTGGTGCACAGAGTGCTGTTGAGTTGCAGTGCGTTGCCAGCTGTAGGACTATGGTGCTGTGTTCTGTGCATGAGGTAGTCATGGGGTTTGTAGAGTGTGCAGGTTCTTAATCTGTGGTCCGCAGACCCCAGGGGTCCATGACACCTATTCTTGGGGTCCACTACGGACTGTTACTGTTGGACGGTAATCTGGGGTTGCCGGCTGGTGTGGGTGGACTGAGTGCTCCAACACCATTCCCACTCACACATTGGAACTAAAGCACAGCCACATCCCGTTGTAAGTAGCAGCCAGAACCAGACAAGGGAACCAAAGCCGGGTCTGGTGGCACAGTGGACTAATGCATCCACTGCAGGGGCCTGTGTTCGACCTCATGGTCACAGGTTCTAATCTCGGCGGGTCCACTCAGCCTTTCATCCATCTGAGGTCGATAAAATGAGTACCATGGAGTTGGGTAACAACATACATCTGTTATTCAGCGCCTTGAGACCCTTGGGTGATATGTGCGCTTTACAAATACACATGTTATGTTATGTTTAAAGTCAGCCCTGGTAAAAAATGCCCAAACCAAATGGGGAATATGAATCGACACAAGTTATGGGCAGCAAACGACAGCTCGCTGTGCCACAGATGGTCCCAAGGAGAAAGGCACATCGGTTTTAGCCAAGAATGCTCTTCTGTCCCCAAAGTGAGGTATCCTCGGGGCAGTGGAGCTGAGCGCTGGTAGTAGTGTCCGTGAAATGCATGAGGTCCAGGGTGGCTGGTGGTGGTTGTAGACACGTCTGTAGGAGGCTGGTGAGGGTTGCAGATGGTCTCTAGGGCGTGCACCCCAGCAGCGAGTGGAATGGGGGTACACTAGTAAGGACCCTCTCTGGTGAAACCATCTTGTTGTTAGCCACACCTGAGCAGGTGATGACCGGGAAAGCCAGGGCCAAGACTTGTGATATGGACAGACGGACAACTCTGTTATAAAATAGGTGGACTCCTGAGGGCAGCAGGGAGCCAGAAAAAGACAGTCTGCATGCAGTGAAACACCCAAATATGACCAGTTCTACCAACCAGCACAGTTGATAGGATCAAGATTCCCTCCCAGGCCAAGGGACTTGTGCACCAACCTTCTCGCCGCCGCACAGCCCAACCCATGTGTCTGGAGAGGGGAGGTCTCTTCTGGGCCCAACCTGGCCACCAGGATGAAAAGGAAAGCTCACTGTAGAGCCGTCTAGAGGTGCCCCATCATCTGGCAGCACAGGCCGGTCCATGACGCTGGTGGACCCCAGCACTGAGGTTGAAGGGAATGTAGCTCCAAGAAGCCCTTGATAGGCCAAAGCGGGTCCTGTTCCTCACCAGGCACCGTCAGGCATCTAATGTGGGAACCAAGCCCAATGAAGCAGAGGACAGCAGCCCAGAGGCCCCATCTGAAGGGTTCACACAAGTCTCTGGTCACCAGGCTGTATATATCCATTATCACACCTGATTAACCCGTTCTGTGCTCGCGTCGGCCGAGCACTACCTTCCGGGTGCTGCGCACGACCAACGGCTGACGCAGCCCCGCCCACTGCCTACAACGCCCGCACCGCAGTGGAATCTCCGCCGCGGTAAACGGGTAATGTCAGAAGGTACAGGGGGAGGCGTGGTTATGCTCTACTAGTAAATATTTTCATTAACTGTGGAAATATAATTTCTTTGTAAAACAATTGTTAATAAAGAATCAACTTGAAATAGGATGAAAACTAATTTGGGTTCAAAAATCGAAACTAATCGGATTTTCTAATAAAAGTACAAACAGCTTTTTCTAGGTAGGAAGAAACTGTGACAACATGTCTTTTACAAGGAGAAATACAGGTCAATATTTTGATATTTATTTCTGTTTGAATTCTTCACTAGAAACTCGTTTTGGTTTATTGCACCTACGAATCTGATGTTTGGCCCACGTCAGTCACTTTCTCCTGACTCAGCCTTGTGTCACTAACACCATAAATAGGTATTGTACAATGTGCCTTTGTTTGATGATGTCATCTGGGGTTTTGTGACACATTATGAGATCATTGACCACAAGGCCAATTGAAAGTCTGCCAAGGAGAGTGTTGTAACGTGCATTGTTGCTTTGCCTCCTTTCCCTTAGCTACCTGTTCCCTGCTGCTTGGCCAGTAAGAATATGATGTGTGCGGAATGTTAGAATGCCTGATGCGGTAGTGGAATGCTGGAGTGCCTGATGAGGTAGTGGAATGCTGGAGTGCCTGATGAGGTAGTGGAATGCTGGAGTGCCTGATGAGGTAGTGGAATGCTGGAGTGCCTGGTGTGGTGGAGAGAGAGACAGTTGGGGTGTGTGGGCTAAGCAGCAAGGATGCTGCTCCTGGTGGGGCTGAACTGCGGAACCTATTATCCTACTTACCATCCTGTAACTAAGCTTAATAAACCTCTCACTTACAACCTACTTCATGGCTACCTCGGTTGTACGATAGTACAATGCAGGTAATTACTTTGCATGCCTTTGCCACGCATTTTCTAGCGGGCATGTTTTTACCACGAATATGTATTTACAACGCATGTCAAAACCACTCATTGTTTTTAGATTTAAAAAATAATGTATTTGTGGGGGGACCCCCCCCAACTTACCTTAAATGGGTGGTATTGGCATGCATTGTAAATGCATATTAGCAGTACAAATATGCGTGCTAACAAATGCGTGTAAAGGCACAACGAGGTAAAAACCTTGTTGTAAAGGCTGTTTCCCAGCTACCTCTGGACTTCTTTTGGATTACATCAGAGTAGTGTTCAGAGCACTAAGGCCATTTTTTGAGTAGTCGACTCAAATGGCCGGAGACTCTTGAGGCACCGCATGCTGCTGTTCTCGCGGATTCTTCAGCGCTGCTCACGCTACTGGCACTAAATTACAACGCAACATGCATATTACTGCCCATTGGCCGAACTCCATGGAATCTCGCTGAGTTTTTATGTAGCTCCGTGGGATTCGCTGGGTGTACTCTGCGAGTTCAGCCCATCCCTAAGTACTGAAACATTTAATGTGCTTATTTTTAGAAAGCCAGTAAAAACATTGCCTTTTATACCAATTAATTTTAAAAAACTATTCCTTAAAATAAATTAAAGTATCCAAAAAAGTGATGGATGGAATGCTTGAATAAATCTCAGTCACTAGTAATTACTCAGGCCTCATCCCAGTTCATTGTTATTTTGCACACCCTACCACCTCAGTTTGGACTTGTATGCAAATTAGTCTTGACCATGCTCCAATAGGAACAGTCCTGTAGAACTGCCAAGCCAGGTTGCTCCTGAACTGAAACACAAGCAACCCTGGGCTAACATTTCGAGCTGGACTGTTCCCATTGGAGCAGGGTCAAGACTGATCTGCATATGGGTGGGTCCAAACTGAAGTGGCAGGATGTGCAAAATAATGATGGACTGGAATGCGGCCCTGAGTGATTGCCAGTAGTTTAGAATAATTTAACCATTCCTTTGTCACGTTTTTGTATACTTTATTGTGCCTCCACAAGTGGGTGGGTATGCCCACACGTGGCAGGGTTAGCACCTGTTCCGGTTCAGGCAGGACTTTGGCAGTTCAGGTTGGGCTGTTTCTATTGGTGCAGGGTCAAGACTCATTTGCATATGGCTGAGTCCAAACTGAGGTGGCAGGGTGTGCAAAATAATGATGAACCGGGATACTACTCTTAGTAATTACCAGTGGCTGATATTAATGTAAGCATTCCATCCATCACTTTTCGTATACATCATTAAAAATAAATTAGCTGATCCCATTTTGTAATAAAAAATAAATATGGGAAGAAACAACCCAGAATATTTTTTGCTTTACTTGCTCAGTGTAATTTTGGGCTGGAATTAAACCATTTTGAGGGCCTCTTTAATCTCCCAGGCCAGTCCAGCCTGTGATCACATCTGTCTGCGCGTCTGACACCAGCAGTGCAGCGCGCGCCTCTTATCGCAGGCCCTTTACTGCGGTCTGGATGGAGGGGGGGAGAGTGATGTGAACGCGAACCCCTCCCCCCCACCAACTCTTCCTCACAGATTGCAGGTCTCCATCAGGCAGTCCCTGGTGATTCCATAATTCATGACCTCACTTGGCCCGCCGATAACGTAACCAGATTCGGCTGCGGAGCCGTCTGCTGTCTCAATTACATTTTATGTCTGAGCACAGTATATTTATAGCGCCCAGGGCTCGAGTCGGGGGTACAGGCAGGTACACGGCGTTCCCCCACTCTTTTCACAGGGTGAACGCCGCCCCCCCTGCCAAGAAGTTGGGCCCCACAGAAATATGCTGAACTTGCCCCGGTGTAATTTTCAGACACCGGGACACGTTCAGCAGCGTGCACGTTGCCTGCTTTCCGTTCTCAGCAGCAACATGCAGGCAATGAGGAAGCCTTTTTTTTCACCTCCAGCTGGGCCGAAGTTAAGGGGGGGGAACATCCTTTACAACGCAACTTTTACAACGCACTACCATTACAACGAAACTTTTACAACGCAACATCGATTACAACGCAACCATTACAACGCATGACACTATAACGCACACCACTACAACGCATGTCTTTACAACACAGTCATTACAACGCATACCATTACAACGCATAACATTACCATCCAACACTTACCCTACTGTTGCACCCCCTGGAGTTAGAATAGTGATTTTTACCCCTACACTATCCAACACTTACCCTACTGTTGCACCCCCTGGAGTTAGAATAGTGATTTTTACCCCTACACTATCCAACACTTACCCTACTGTTGCACCACCTGGAGTTAGAATAGTAAATTTTACCCCTACACTATCCAATACTTACCTAACCCCTTCCATGCTCATGACGGAACGGTTCCGTCATCAGCGTCGGTGCTCCGGTGCTGATGACGGACCATTTCCGTCATGAGCCAATACGATTTTAAACCCTTCAGCACTGCAGCGAAATTCGAGCAGCACTGAAGAGGTTTTAGACATGCAATGTAATGTTATGCGTTGTATTGGTATGCGTTGTAAAGGTATTATGCGTTGTAATGGAATGCGTTGTAAATGTAGTTTTTTAATTTTTGTTGTAATGCGTTGTAATGGAATGCGTTGTAATGGATGTTGTGTTGTAAAAAATGCGTTGTAAAGGTATATGTTGTAAAAGTGTGCGTTGTAGTGACATACATCCGTTAAGGGGCCATCCAGCCTCCTTTTGTCTGTATATGCTGACTGGGGTCCGCCTGGAACCTTACATTTAAATGTAAATGTCAGAGGGAAACAAAGGCACACAGCTTGCCTTCTCTTCACAGGTACTTAAGAGAGGCATGTTTTGCCTTTCTCTGTCCTGTATATAAATCCAGACATTGTAAGACTGTCAGATGGGTTAGTCTGTCCCAGTATTTACACAAATAATTTAAATAGTACTATTTTATTTCTTTTATAGCGCTATGTCATGACGTCATGACATCATTTGCATATTGTCTTACTTGGTCAGTCCCCCCCACTTCTTTTTATAGGACTTGTGCCCGGATAGCGCCTCACTTCAGGCTCCAGCCTTTGGGCGCAATGGACTGAAAGCCCCGCCCTACCATGCACGGCCCGGAGGCTTCTGCGTCCAGTCACCAGCTACCCTGGAACCCACAAGCACAGGGTATTAGACACATGCAGTGTTGCTTCATTCAGGCATCAAAATGCATTCCCAACCGCACTAAACAAGGGGCCTTCCCAAGTGAGGGATAGCTCTGCTGTCTTTGGTCTAAGCCTGCATGTTTTCCGTAAGTGAGGGATAGCTCTGCTGTCTCAGGTCTGAGACAGGGAGGTCTGGGTAGGTGACGGGTAGCTCTTCTGTGTTTGGTCCAAGCCTGCATGTTCTGTGTAATCCGAGGGATAGCTCTGCTGTCTCAGGTCCGAGACAGGGAGGTCTGGGTAGGTGACGGGTAGCTCTTCTGTGTTTGGTCCAAGCCTGCATGTTCTGTGTAATCAGAGGGATAGCTCTGCTGTCTCAGGTCTGAGACAGGGAGGTCTGGGTAGGTGACGGGTAGCTCTTCTGTGTTTGGTCCAAGCCTGCATGTTCTGTGTAATCCAAGGGATAGCTCTGCTGTCTCAGGTCTGAGACAGGGAGGTCTGGGTAGGTGACGGGTAGCTCTTCTGTGTTTGGTCCAAGCCTGCATGTTCTGTGTAATCCGAGGGATAGCTTTGCTGTCTTAGCTCTAGGCCTTTGATAGATGTGTAGGTGAGGGATAGCTCTGCTGTCTTACCTCTGGGCCTGTGATAGATGTGTAGGCGAGGGATAGCTCTGCTGTCTTAGCTCTGTGCCTGTGATAGATGTGTAGGTGAGGGATAGCTCTGCTGTCTTAGCTCTGGCCTGTGATAGATGTGTAGGTGAGGGATAGCTCTGCTGTCTTAGCTCTGGGCCTGTGATAGGTGTGTAGGTGAGGGATAGCTGTGCTGTCTTAGCTCTGGGCCTGTGATAGACGTGTAGGTGAGGGATAGCTCTGCTGTCTTAGCTCTGGGCCTGTGATAGGTGTGTAGGTGAGGGATAGCTCTGCTGTCTTAGCCATAGGCCTGTGATAGGTGTGTAGGTGAGGGATAGCTCTGCTGTCTTAGCTCTGGGCCTGTGATAGATGTGTAGGCGAGGGATAGCTCTGCTGTCTTAGCCATAGGCCTGTGATAGGTGTGTAGGTGAGGGATAGCTCTGCTGTCTTAGCCATAGGCCTGTGATAGGTGTGTAGGTGAGGGATAGCTCTGCTGTCTTAGCCATAGGCCTGTGATAGGTGTGTAGGTGAGGGATAGCTCTGCTGTCTTAGCTCTGGGCCTGTGATAGGTGTGTAGGTGAGGGATAGCTCTGCTGTCTTAGCCATAGGCCTGTGATAGGTGTGTAGGTGAGGGATAGCTCTGCTGTCTTAGCTCTGGGCCTGTGATAGATGTGTAGGTGAGGGATAGCTCTGCTGTCTTAGCTCTGGCCCTGTGATAGGTGTGTAGGTGAGGGATAGCTCTGCTGTCTTAGCCATAGGCCTGTGATAGATGTGTAGGTGAGGGATAGCTCTGCTGTCTTAGCTCTAGGCCTTTGATAGATGTGTAGGTGAGGGATAGCTCTGCTGTCTTAGCTCTGGGCCTGTGATAGATGTGTAGGCGAGGGATAGCTTTGCTGTCTTAGCTCTAGGCCTTTGATAGATGTGTAGGTGAGGGATAGCTCTGCTGTCTTAGCTCTGGGCCTGTGATAGATGTGTAGGTGAGGGATAGCTCTGCTGTCTTAGCTCTAGGCCTGTGATAGATGTGTAGGTGAGGGATAGCTCTGCTGTCTTAGCCATAGGCCTGTGATAGGTGTGTAGGTGAGGGATAGCTCTGCTGTCTTAGCTCTGGGCCTGTGATAGGTGTGTAGGTGAGGGATAGCTCTGCTGTCTTAGCTCTAGGCCTGTGATAGGTGTGTAGGTGAGGGATAGCTCTGCTGTCTTAGCCATAGGCCTGTGATAGGTGTGTAGGTGAGGGATAGCTCTGCTGTCTTAGCTCTGGGCCTGTGATAGATGTGTAGGTGAGGGATAGCTCTGCTGTCTTAGCCATAGGCCTGTGATAGGTGTGTAGGTGAGGGATAGCTCTGCTGTCTTAGCTCTGGGCCTGTGATAGATGTGTAGGTGAGGGATAGCTCTGCTGTCTTAGCCATAGGCCTGTGATAGGTGTGTAGGTGAGGGATAGCTCTGCTGTCTTAGCCATAGGCCTGTGATAGGTGTGTAGGTGAGGGATAGCTCTGCTGTCTTAGCCATAGGCCTGTGATAGGTGTGTAGGTGAGGGATAGCTCTGCTGTCTTAGCCATAGGCCTGTGATAGGTGTGTAGGTGAGGGATAGCTCTGCTGTCTTAGCTCTGGGCCTGTGATAGATGTGTAGGTGAGGGATAGCTCTGCTGTCTTAGCCATAGGCCTGTGATAGGTGTGTAGGTGAGGGATAGCTCTGCTGTCTTAGCTCTGGGCCTGTGATAGATGTGTAGGTGAGGGATAGCTCTGCTGTCTTAGCCATAGGCCTGTGATAGGTGTGTAGGTGAGGGATAGCTCTGCTGTCTTAGCCATAGGCCTGTGATAGGTGTGTAGGTGAGGGATAGCTCTGCTGTCTTAGCTCTGGGCCTGTGATAGATGTGTAGGTGAGGGATAGCTCTGTTTGTCTTAGCCATAGGCCTGTGATAGGTGTGTAGGTGAGGGATAGCTCTGCTGTCTTAGCCATAGGCCTGTGATAGGTGTGTAGGTGAGGGATAGCTCTGCTGTCTTAGCCATAGGCCTGTGATAGATGTGTAGGTGAGGGATTGCTCTGCTGTCTTAGCTCTGGGCCTGTGATAGGTGTGTAGGTGAGGGATAGCTCTGCTGTCTTAGCCATAGGCCTGTGATAGGTGTGTAGGTGAGGGCTAGCTCTGCTGTCTTAGCTCTGGGCCTGTGATAGATGTGTAGGTGAGGGATAGCTCTGCTGTCTTAGCTATAGGCCTGTGATAGATGTGTAGGTGAGGGATAGCTCTGCTGTCTTAGCCATAGGCCTGTGATAGGTGTGTAGGTGAGGGATAGCTCTGCTGTCTTAGCTCTGGGCCTGTGATAGATGTGTAGGTGAGGGATAGCTCTGCTGTCTTAGCCATAGGCCTGTGATAGGTGTGTAGGTGAGGGATAGCTCTGCTGTCTTAGCCACAGGCCTGTGATAGGTGTGTAGGTGAGGGATAGCTCTGCTGTCTTAGCTCTGGGCCTGTGATAGATGTGTAGGTGAGGGATAGCTCTGCTGTCTTAGCCATAGGCCTGTGATAGGTGTGTAGGTGAGGGATAGCTCTGCTGTCTTAGCCATAGGCCTGTGATAGGTGTGTAGGTGAGGGATAGCTCTGCTGTCTTAGCCATAGGCCTGTGATAGATGTGTAGGTGAGGGATTGCTCTGCTGTCTTAGCTCTGGGCCTGTGATAGGTGTGTAGGTGAGGGATAGCTCTGCTGTCTTAGCCATAGGCCTGTGATAGGTGTGTAGGTGAGGGATAGCTCTGCTGTCTTAGCTCTGGGCCTGTGATAGATGTGTAGGTGAGGGATAGCTCTGCTGTCTTAGCCATAGGCCTGTGATAGATGTGTAGGTGAGGGATAGCTCTGCTGTCTTAGCTCTGGGCCTGTGATAGATGTGTAGGTGAGGGATAGCTCTGCTGTCTTAGCCATAGGCCTGTGATAGGTGTGTAGGTGAGGGATAGCTCTGCTGTCTTAGCCATAGGCCTGTGATAGATGTGTAGGTCAGGGATAGCTCTGCTGTCTTAGCTCTAGGCCTTTGATAGATGTGTAGGTGAGGGATAGCTCTGCTGTCTTAGCTCTGGGCCTGTGATAGTTGTGTAGGTGAGGGATAGCTCTGCTGTCTTAGCTCTGGGCCTGTGATAGATGTGTAGGTGAGGGATAGCTCTGCTGTCTTAGCCATAGGCCTGTGATAGGTGTGTAGGTGAGGGATAGCTCTGCTGGCTTAGCCATAGGCCTGTGATAGATGTGTAGGTGAGGGATAGCTCTGCTGTCTTAGCTCTAGGCCTTTGATAGATGTGTAGGTGAGGGATAGCTCTGCTGTCTTAGCTCTGGGCCTGTGATAGATGTGTAGGTGAGGGATAGCTCTGCTGTCTTAGCCATAGGCCTGTGATAGATGTGTAGGTGAGGGATAGCTCTGCTGTCTTAGCCATAGGCCTGTGATAGGTGTGTAGGTGAGGGATAGCTCTGCTGTCTTAGCTCTGGGCCTGTGATAGATGTGTAGGTGAGGGATAGCTCTGCTGTCTTAGCCATAGGCCTGTGATAGGTGTGTAGGTGAGGGATAGCTCTGCTGTCTTAGCTCTGGGCCTGTGATAGATGTGTAGGTGAGGGATAGCTCTGCTGTCTTAGCCATAGGCCTGTGATAGGTGTGTAGGTGAGGGATAGCTCTGCTGTCTTAGCTCTGGCCCTGTGATAGATGTGTAGGTGAGGGATAGCTCTGCTGTCTTAGCCATAGGCCTGTGATAGATGTGTAGGTGAGGGATAGCTCTGCTGTCTCAGCCATAGGCCTGTGATAGGTGTGTAGGTGAGGGATAGCTCTGCTGTCTTAGCTCTGGGCCTGTGATAGATGTGTAGGTGAGGGATAGCTCTGCTGTCTTAGCCATAGGCCTTTGATAGGTGTGTAGGTGAGGGATAGCTCTGCTGTCTTAGCTCTAGGCCTTTGATAGATGTGTAGGTGAGGGATAGCTCTGCTGTCTTAGCCATAGGCCTGTGATAGGTGTGTAGGTGAGGGATAGCTCTGCTGTCTTAGCCATAGGCCTGTGATAGGTGTGTAGGTGAGGGATAGCTCTGCTGTCTTAGCCATAGGCCTGTGATAGATGTGTAGGTGAGGGATAGCTCTGCTGTCTTAGCCATAGGCCTGTGATAGGTGTGTAGGTGAGGGATAGCTCTGCTGTCTTAGCTCTGGGCCTGTGATAGGTGTGTAGATGAGGGATAGCTCTGCTGTCTTAGCTCTGGGCCTGTGATAGGTGTGTAGGTGAGGGATAGCTCTGCTGTCTTAGCCATAGGCCTGTGATAGGTGTGTAGGTGAGGGATAGCTCTGCTGTCTTAGCTCTGGGCCTGTGATAGGTGTGTAGGTGAGGGATAGCTCTGCTGTCTTAGCCATAGGCCTGTGATAGGTGTGTAGGTGAGGGATAGCTCTGCTGTCTTAGCCATAGGCCTGTGATAGGTGTGTAGGTGAGGGATAGCTCTGCTGTCTTAGCCATAGGCCTGTGATAGATGTGTAGGTGAGGGATAGCTCTGCTGTCTTAGCTCTGGGCCTGTGATAGATGTGTAGGTGAGGGATAGCTCTGCTGTCTTAGCTCTGGGCCTGTGATAGGTGTGTAGGTGAGGGATAGCTCTGCTGTCTTAGCCATAGGCCTGTGATAGATGTGTAGGTGAGGGATAGCTCTGCTGTCTTAGCCATAGGCCTGTGATAGATGTGTAGGTGAGGGATAGCTTTGCTGTCTTAGCTCTAGGCCTTTGATAGATGTGTAGGTGAGGGATAGCTCTGCTGTCTTAGCTCTGGGCCTGTGATAGATGTGTAGGTGAGGGATAGCTCTGCTGTCTTAGCCATAGGCCTGTGATAGATGTGTAGGTGAGGGATAGCTCTGCTGTCTTAGCCATAGGCCTGTGATAGATGTGTAGGTGAGGGATAGCTCTGCTGTCTTAGCCATAGGCCTGTGATAGATGTGTAGGTGAGGGATAGCTCTGCTGTCTTAGCCATAGGCCTGTGATAGGTGTGTAGGTGAGGGATAGCTCTGCTGTCTTAGCCATAGGCCTGTGATAGGTGTGTAGGTGAGGGATAGCTCTGCTGTCTTAGCTCTGGGCCTGTGATAGATGTGTAGGTGAGGGATAGCTCTGCTGTCTTAGCTCTGGGCCTGTGATAGATGTGTAGGTGAGGGATAGCTCTGCTGTCTTAGCTCTGGCCCTGTGATAGATGTGTAGGTGAGGGATAGCTCTGCTGTCTTAGCCATAGGCCTGTGATAGGTGTGTAGGTGTGGGAAAGCTCTGCTGTCTTAGCTCTGGGCCTGTGATAGGTGTGTAGGTGAGGGATAGCTCTGCTGTCTTAGCTCTAGGCCTTTGATAGATGTGTAGGTGAGGGATAGCTCTGCTGTCTTAGCCATAGGCCTGTGATAGGTGTGTAGGCGAGGGATAGCTCTGCTGTCTTAGCCATAGGCCTGTGATAGGTGTGTAGGTGAGGGATAGCTCTGCTGTCTTAGCCATAGGCCTGTGATAGGTGTGTAGGTGAGGGATAGCTCTGCTGTCTTAGCTCTGGCCCTGTGATAGATGTGTAGGTGAGGGATAGCTCTGCTGTCTTAGCCATAGGCCTGTGATAGGTGTGTAGCTGAGGGATAGCTCTGCTGTCTTAGCCATAGGCCTGTGATAGGTGTGTAGGTGAGGGATAGCTCTGCTGTCTTAGCCATAGGCCTGTGATAGGTGTGTAGGTGAGGGATAGCTCTGCTGTCTTAGCCATAGGCCTGTGATAGATGTGTAGGGGAGGGATAGCTCTGCTGTCTTAGCTCTAGGCCTTTGATAGATGTGTAGGTGAGGGATAGCTCTGCTGTCTTAGCTCTGGGCCTGTGATAGTTGTGTAGGTGAGGGATAGCTCTGCTGTCTTAGCTCTGGGCCTGTGATAGATGTGTAGGTGAGGGATAGCTCTGCTGTCTTAGCCATAGGCCTGTGATAGGTGTGTAGGTGAGGGATAGCTCTGCTGTCTTAGCCATAGGCCTGTGATAGATGTGTAGGTGAGGGATAGCTCTGCTGTCTTAGCTCTAGGCCTTTGATAGATGTGTAGGTGAGGGATAGCTCTGCTGTCTTAGCTCTGGGCCTGTGATAGATGTGTAGGTGAGGGATAGCTCTGCTGTCTTAGCCATAGGCCTGTGATAGATGTGTAGGTGAGGGATAGCTCTGCTGTCTTAGCCATAGGCCTGTGATAGGTGTGTAGGTGAGGGATAGCTCTGCTGTCTTAGCTCTGGGCCTGTGATAGATGTGTAGGTGAGGGATAGCTCTGCTGTCTTAGCTCTGGGCCTGTGATAGATGTGTAGGTGAGGGATAGCTCTGCTGTCTTAGCCATAGGCCTTTGATAGGTGTGTAGGTGAGGGATAGCTCTGCTGTCTTAGCTCTAGGCCTTTGATAGATGTGTAGGTGAGGGATAGCTCTGCTGTCTTAGCCATAGGCCTGTGATAGGTGTGTAGGTGAGGGATAGCTCTGCTGTCTTAGCCATAGGCCTGTGATAGGTGTGTAGGTGAGGGATAGCTCTGCTGTCTTAGCCATAGGCCTGTGATAGATGTGTAGGTGAGGGATAGCTCTGCTGTCTTAGCCATAGGCCTGTGATAGGTGTGTAGGTGAGGGATAGCTCTGCTGTCTTAGCTCTGGGCCTGTGATAGGTGTGTAGGTGAGGGATAGCTCTGCTGTCTTCGCTCTGGGCCTGTGATAGGTGTGTAGGTGAGGGATAGCTCTGCTGTCTTAGCCATAGGCCTGTGATAGGTGTGTAGGTGAGGGATAGCTCTGCTGTCTTAGCTCTGGGCCTGTGATAGGTGTGTAGGTGAGGGATAGCTCTGCTGTCTTAGCCATAGGCCTGTGATAGGTGTGTAGGTGAGGGATAGCTCTGCTGTCTTAGCCATAGGCCTGTGATAGGTGTGTAGGTGAGGGATAGCTCTGCTGTCTTAGCCATAGGCCTGTGATAGATGTGTAGGTGAGGGATAGCTCTGCTGTCTTAGCTCTGGGCCTGTGATAGATGTGTAGGTGAGGGATAGCTCTGCTGTCTTAGCTCTGGGCCTGTGATAGGTGTGTAGGTGAGGGATAGCTCTGCTGTCTTAGCCATAGGCCTGTGATAGATGTGTAGGTGAGGGATAGCTCTGCTGTCTTAGCCATAGGCCTGTGATAGATGTGTAGGTGAGGGATAGCTTTGCTGTCTTAGCTCTAGGCCTTTGATAGATGTGTAGGTGAGGGATAGCTCTGCTGTCTTAGCTCTGGGCCTGTGATAGATGTGTAGGTGAGGGATAGCTCTGCTGTCTTAGCCATAGGCCTGTGATAGATGTGTAGGTGAGGGATAGCTCTGCTGTCTTAGCCATAGGCCTGTGATAGATGTGTAGGTGAGGGATAATCTGCTGTCTTAGCCATAGGCCTGTGATAGATGTGTAGGTGAGGGATAGCTCTGCTGTCTTAGCCATAGGCCTGTGATAGGTGTGTAGGTGAGGGATAGCTCTGCTGTCTTAGCCATAGGCCTGTGATAGGTGTGTAGGTGAGGGATAGCTCTGCTGTCTTAGCTCTGGGCCTGTGATAGATGTGTAGGTGAGGGATAGCTCTGCTGTCTTAGCTCTGGGCCTGTGATAGATGTGTAGGTGAGGGATAGCTCTGCTGTCTTAGCTCTGGCCCTGTGATAGATGTGTAGGTGAGGGATAGCTCTGCTGTCTTAGCCATAGGCCTGTGATAGGTGTGTAGGTGTGGGATAGCTCTGCTGTCTTAGCTCTGGGCCTGTGATAGGTGTGTAGGTGAGGGATAGCTCTGCTGTCTTAGCTCTAGGCCTTTGATAGATGTGTAGGTGAGGGATAGCTCTGCTGTCTTAGCCATAGGCCTGTGATAGATGTGTAGGCGAGGGATAGCTCTGCTGTCTTAGCCATAGGCCTGTGATAGGTGTGTAGGTGAGGGATAGCTCTGCTGTCTTAGCCATAGGCCTGTGATAGGTGTGTAGGTGAGGGATAGCTCTGCTGTCTTAGCTCTGGCCCTGTGATAGATGTGTAGGTGAGGGATAGCTCTGCTGTCTTAGCCATAGGCCTGTGATAGGTGTGTAGGTGAGGGATAGCTCTGCTGTCTTAGCCATAGGCCTGTGATAGGTGTGTAGGTGAGGGATAGCTCTGCTGTCTTAGCCATAGGCCTGTGATAGGTGTGTAGGTGAGGGATAGCTCTGCTGTCTTAGCCATAGGCCTGTGATAGGTGTGTAGGTGAGGGATAGCTCTGCTGTCTTAGCCATAGGCCTGTGATAGATGTGTAGGTGAGGGATAGCTCTGCTGTCTTAGCCATAGGCCTGTGATAGGTGTGTAGGTGAGGGATAGCTCTGCTGTCTTAGCCATAGGCCTGTGATAGGTGTGTAGGTGAGGGATAGCTCTGCTGTCTTAGCCATAGGCCTGTGATAGGTGTGTAGGTGAGGGATAGCTCTGCTGTCTTAGCCATAGGCCTGTGATAGGTGTGTAGGTGAGGGATAGCTCTGCTGTCTTAGCTCTGGGCCTGTGATAGGTGTGTAGGTGAGGGATAGCTCTGCTGTCTTAGCCATAGGCCTGTGATAGGTGTGTAGGTGAGGGATAGCTCTGCTGTCTTAGCTCTGGGCCTGTGATAGATGTGTAGGTGAGGGATAGCTCTGCTGTCTTAGCTCTAGGCCTTTGATAGATGTGTAGGTGAGGGATAGCTCTGCTGTCTTAGCTCTGGCCCTGTGATAGATGTGTAGGTGAGGGATAGCTCTGCTGTCTTAGCTCTGGCCCTGTGATAGGTGTGTAGGTGAGGGATAGCTCTGCTGTCTTAGCTCTGGCCCTGTGATAGGTGTGTAGGTGAGGGATAGCTCTGCTGTCTTACCTCTGGCCCTATGATAGGTGTGTAGGTGAGGGATAGCTCTGCTGTCTTAGCTCTGGGCCTGTGATAGGTGTGTAGGTGAGGGATAGCTCTGCTGTCTTAGCCATAGGCCTGTGATAGGTGTGTAGGTGAGGGATAGCTCTGCTGTCTTAGCTCTGGGCCTGTGATAGATGTGTAGGTGAGGGATAGCTCTGCTGTCTTAGCCATAGGCCTGTGATAGGTGTGTAGGTGAGGGATAGCTCTGCTGTCTTAGCCATAGGCCTGTGATAGGTGTGTAGGTGAGGGATAGCTCTGCTGTCTTAGCTCTGGGCCTGTGATAGATGTGTAGGTGAGGGATAGCTCTGCTGTCTTAGCCATAGGCCTGTGATAGGTGTGTAGGTGAGGGATAGCTCTGCTGTCTAAGCCATAGGCCTGTGATAGATGTGTAGGTGAGGTATAGCTCTGCTGTCTTAGCTCTGGCCCTGTGATAGATGTGTAGGTGAGGGATAGCTCTGCTGTCTTAGCCATAGGTCTGTGATAGGTGTGTAGGTGAGGGATAGCTCTGCTGTCTTAGCTCTAGGTCTTTGATAGATGTGTAGGTGAGGGATAGCTCTGCTGTCTTAGCTCTGGGCCTGTGATAGATGTGTAGGTGAGGGATAGCTCTGCTGTCTTAGCCATAGGCCTGTGATAGATGTGTAGGTGAGGGATAGCTCTGCTGTCTTAGCTCTGGGCCTGTGATAGATGTGTAGGTGAGGGATAGCTCTGCTGTGTTAGCCATAGGCCTGTGATAGATGTGTAGGTGAGGGATAGCTCTGCTGTCTTAGCTCTGGGCCTGTGATAGATGTGTAGGTGAGGGATAGCTCTGCTGTCTTAGCTCTGGCCCTGTGATAGGTGTGTAGGTGAGGGATAGCTCTGCTGTCTTAGCTCTGGCCCTGTGATAGGTGTGTAGGTGAGGGATAGCTCTGCTGTCTTAGCCATAGGCCTGTGATAGATGTGTAGGTGAGGGATAGCTCTGCTGTCTTAGCCATAGGCCTGTGATAGGTGTGTAGGTGAGGGATAGCTCTGCTCTCTTAGCCATAGGCCTGTGATAGATGTGTAGGTGAGGGATAGCTCTGCTGTCTTAGCCATAGGCCTGTGATAGGTGTGTAGGTGAGGGATAGCTCTGCTGTCTTAGCCATAGGCCTGTGATAGGTGTGTAGGTGAGGGATAGCTCTGCTGTCTTAGCCATAGGCCTGTGATAGGTGTGTAGGTGAGGGATAGCTCTGCTGTCTTAGCCATAGGCCTGTGATAGGTGTGTAGGTGAGGGATAGCTCTGCTGTCTTAGCTCTGGGCCTGTGATAGGTGTGTAGGTGAGGGATAGCTATGCTGTCTTAGCCATAGGCCTGTGATAGGTGTGCAGGTGAGGGATAGCTCTGCTGTCTTAGCTCTGGGCCTGTGATAGATGTGTAGGTGAGGGATAGCTCTGCTGTCTTAGCTCTAGGCCTTTGATAGATGTGTAGGTGAGGGATAGCTCTGCTGTCTTAGCTCTGGCCCTATGATAGATGTGTAGGTGAGGGATAGCTCTGCTGTCTTAGCTCTGGCCCTGTGATAGGTGTGTAGGTGAGGGATAGCTCTGCTGTCTTAGCTCTGGCTCTGTGATAGGTGTGTAGGTGAGGGATAGCTCTGCTGTCTTAGCTCTGGGCCTGTGATAGATGTGTAGGTGAGGGATAGCTCTGCTGTCTTAGCTCTGGCCCTGTGATAGATGTGTAGGTGAGGGATAGCTCTGCTGTCTTAGCTCTGGGCCTGTGATAGATGTGTAGGTGAGGGATAGCTCTGCTGTCTTAGCTCTGGCCCTGTGATAGATGTGTAGGTGAGGGATAGCTCTGCTGTCTTAGCCATAGGCCTGTGATAGGTGTGTAGGTGAGGGATAGCTCTGCTGTCTTAGCCATAGGCCTGTGATAGGTGTGTAGGTGAGGGATAGCTCTGCTGTCTTAGCCATAGGCCTGTGATAGGTGTGTAGGTGAGGGATAGCTCTGCTGTCTTAGCTCTGGGCCTGTGATAGATGTGTAGGTGAGGGATAGCTCTGCTGTCTTAGCCATAGGCCTGTGATAGGTGTGTAGGTGAGGGATAGCTCTGCTGTCTTAGCCATAGGCCTGTGATAGATGTGTAGGTGAGGGATAGCTCTGCTGTATTAGCTCTAGGCCTTTGATAGATGTGTAGGTGAGGGATAGCTCTGCTGTCTTAGCTCTGGCCCTGTGATAGGTGTGTAGGTGAGGGATAGCTCTGCTGTCTTAGCCATAGGCCTGTGATAGATGTGTAGGTGAGGGATAGCTCTGCTGTCTTAGCCATAGGCCTGTGATAGGTGTGTAGGTGAGGGATAGCTCTGCTGTCTTAGCCATAGGCCTGTGATAGATGTGTAGGTGAGGGATAGCTCTGCTGTCTTAGCCATAGGCCTGTGATAGGTGTGTAGGTGAGGGATAGCTCTGCTGTCTTAGCCATAGGCCTGTGATAGGTGTGTAGGTGAGGGATAGCTCTGCTGTCTTAGCTCTGGGCCTGTGATAGGTGTGTAGGTGAGGGATAGCTCTGCTGTCTTAGCCATAGGCCTGTGATAGGTGTGTAGGTGAGGGATAGCTCTGCTGTCTTAGCTCTAGGCCTTTGATAGATATGTAGGTGAGGGATAGCTCTGCTGTCTTAGCTCTGGCCCTGTGATAGATGTGTAGGTGAGGGATAGCTCTGCAGTCTTAGCTCTGGCCCTGTGATAGATGTGTAGGTGAGGGATAGCTCTGCTGTCTTAGCTCTGGGCCTGTGATAGATGTGTAGGTGAGGGATAGCTCTGCTGTCTTAGCTCTGGGCCTGTGATAGATGTGTAGGTGAGGGATAGCTCTGCTGTCTTAGCTCTGGCCCTGTGATAGGTATGTAGGTGAGGGATAGCTCTGCTGTCTTAGCCATAGGCCTGTGATAGGTGTGTAGGTGAGGGATAGCTCTGCTGTCTTAGCTCTGGGCCTGTGATAGATGTGTAGGTGAGGGATAGCTCTGCTGTCTTAGCCATAGGCCTGTGATAGGTGTGTAGGTGAGGGATAGCTCTGCTGTCTTAGCCATAGGCCTGTGATAGATGTGTAGGTGAGGGATAGCTCTGCTGTCTTAGCCATAGGCCTGTGATAGATGTGTAGGTGAGGGATAGCTCTGCTGTCTTAGCCATAGGCCTGTGATAGATGTGTAGGTGAGGGATAGCTCTGCTGTCTTAGCTCTGGCCCTGTGATAGGTATGTAGGTGAGGGATAGCTCTGCTGTCTTAGCCATAGGCCTGTGATAGGTGTGTAGGTG